>NC_086376.1:89361101-90561101 GCF_036588685.1 Mytilus trossulus
TTAAACGTGGACCTTACCGTATTGTTGGTTGAAAGACGGGGACATGTAAGTCATTTTTTGGCATGACACTTATCGATAGAAGGGTAACCACGATTTTTATTGTTAAAAATGTTAGCGATGGTAGTATTATTTTAGATAACCGATTTTGAAGATTGAGACGTGTAGATACCCTTTGAACAAGTTTAGTTTTTAGTATTTTTCCGTTTCTAAGATCTAGTATACCTAGAGTCTATACTTCAAGACATAATCCTTGTGTATCAACATTCTGCCCAGACATTGGCGACGTTTTATAAAGTCTAAGTATAAACTGCAAGCTGCTGGATATGGAATGAGTTGGAAATGCATATCCCATATGTAGTTGAAGCTATTATATTGCAGCTAAGGTTGGGAAGGGGAGAGAGAGTATATAATTCCAAAATCAAAATCGTCATGTTTGTCATGTATTGTGATACTGAGATGACAGCTTATGTTTAAAGACTACAATAAATATCAGCTCAATATAGTCTGAATGTATAAACATATATTTTTAAAAATGTTTTTGTATACTGGAAGATCAGAAAGAATCCGTTTGCAAAGGATACAGTGCCAAGATACATTTTGAATTTTTCGTTATATTTTTCGACGTTGTTTTTAACTTGCTGTTTTATTATCTTAAACAACTTACTAGTTTGTTTTATATGATTCCTGTAGAAGAGGGTTATGAACTCATGAGCCTAATTTATTCGAACTAAATTAAATTTAAAAACTGTATATTTACTGCAGCAGAGCTAGGCTATCTAGATCATGTGTCATTCCTGAAATGTGTTATTAGTTCTGCAAAAATCAGTTATTTTAGTACGTATTACTGTTATCTGATTATCACTAAATCATAGATTATTAAACATTATGGTTTCTTTTAACAATAATCATTTATATTTTATAGATATATCTCAAAATAAAACATCGAATCAAATCTCAATTGTCGAAACAATCAAAACAATCATAGTAGTTACCACAAACTCGGAAATCGAAACACATGTTTCACTCTTACAGCTTTCAAAGACCACTATTGTTTTCTCTGTTAAGCCAATAATACAACTTTAGTTTTACCAATTATTGATATATATTTGTTGTATACCAATTATGTTATTCTGCGTCCTAACAAAATAAAAAAATATTTTAATATTGTTTTTAAATTATCTTACTTTCTAAGAAACACAAAGGAATAACATGACTAAAAAAATATACTTATTTTGTGAATTTTTTTTAGCATTGTGTGTACACAAAGTGCATGGAACCAACTCGTCCATTGAAGAAATTAAAAAAAATCTCTGAAAGGTTAATGGTTTGGCATTTTTTTTAGGTACCTCTGGCTTTAAACGTTCAATGGTTTACACATATTTTATGTTTTGTTCGTTATTGTTTTAGGCAGACACAGACACGCTTTCAGAAACAACCAAATCAAATAATAAAATGAGTGATTTGTTGGATTAGCAAAAATCTGAGGGAGTTTTGAGGTTCAATTGGCGATTGTTTAAAACCATTTTATAACATTTTTTTTTTTAAAAGTGCAAAATTTGTCAGTGTACGACTTTCAATCATTTATCATTTTTCATAAAAAAATATTTTGATAAATTGTTCGTTATAACAATTCATAATTAATTTTGATTGATTTGTGTTATTAGTATAATTTATCATATTTTATTATGAAACGAGCAATATATAAGGCTTCCAAAACCAAGCATTCAACACATCACTGTATCATCGTATCAAAGCAAGTAAGTGTCTTTAGTCTTTCATTAACTGTATTGTCTGTAAAGCTGTTAAACTGTGCATCTTAATCTAACATTCTATTTTCCATCGATTTTTTAAACTTAAAAATATATCGTTCTTAACATTTTGCCCGATATTATTGTTTTATTTGCTTCCTTTTTTTATAACGTAATTCTGGGCGCCCAAATAAGGTAAAATAAATCGACAAGAAAAAGCATACAGCCTTCAGCAATATGAACAACTTTTTGTCATTTGAGCAGGGAGGGGGGTGGGTCTCTAAATGGATTTTTAGGAACAGATGTGCAACTTGGATTTTAAAAACACCCCCATTCATATATTGTAGTCTTGTGAAATCCTGACCCTTAAACATATTATTTGGTAAAATCATAATCCATTCATATATTCTTCAGTTATCACATATCAGTTTTTTACATCTTGACTTGGTCAGCATTTATAAAAATTTAATTTAAAGATGAAAATTATTGACCCAGTGAAATCGAAACCCATTGATATATTTGACGTGTAAAAAAAGGGACCCATTCCAGCAACACATCTGTATATACTTTTACATAGGAAGAGACCCCCGTGTCATAGAGATTCTTCTTCGTGCAGGCAAATATGTCACATCATTTATAGAAAGCGGGACAATCACGTTTTCTTTTTGTCACTTCGTGCATTAAAGACTTTAAACTTTCGTTGTACGAAAAAGTAGGAAAAGTATAATGATTGTACTATTTCAAGATAATTCTTATATCATTTGCATATCTATAAATACTTGAATTGGATTGGTCAATCAGAATTTTTCTCTTGGTTTACACTTCTATAAACTATGTTTCTGAAACTACTTTTGTAATCTATTCATGCGCGATACACATTCTTGCAGAGATACTAGGATTTTCAGAAAATTGAGATTATAAAACAATTGCATAACGGTTGTTTCTATTCTAATGCATATATAATAATAAAAAAAAAAGAAATAAAATAAATGCAATAAATCTTCGAAAATGTATAAAAATAAAATTTAAATAAAATTCCTGGAAATTTCACGAATGATTTGGCGAATCGACGTCATGGCAAAACACGACGTTATACAATTGAAAACTTCCAGACGGAAGATTATTTCGTTACTTGTACGCTTCAAATTCGGATAGTAACTTATTAAAATGAAGTTTTTTAGGTAGGTGCTAGTTCATTTTAGATTATGTTGCATTTATCGAACATTTAAGTTTTTAAGAAAGTCAAGATGGCGGCGTACTCGTTAGTTACGACATGCCATTGTGCTTCTGGTGGTACATATAGTAGCCACCAAATTAATAATGTAAATTAATAATCGCGTATGTTTGGCTGAAGAATTATACGGAGTTAACACATTTTTTCTAGACGTTATTGGTTCGGAATTTTATTCAGTTTGTGAGTTAATTGCACCGGTTTACACACCAATAACCTCTAGAATAAATGTGTTTAATCCGATAGTAAATTCATTAAATACCACCATCTTGGTTTGCAAAATCTCAATACAAATCGGTCTAATTCTCTGCCTAAATCTGCTTTTGCAATTTATTGGTTAGACTATGTATTTGTATTGAGAACAAATAGTGATATATTGCAGAATGGAAATGCTTAAACAAATCATAAATGTTTTTTTTTTTTTAACTAAGCCATGTAAGGGAAGATAACTCTTTTGGTAGAATATCTACACTGGACCGATAGAGAAATTTATAATGAATGTTTTACTTATAGCGAAGAATTAAGTTCAATTTTCATCATCGTTTTTTATCTTTATTTTGTTAAACATTTTATTAAACCTATCTTTTGAAAAACAGCATTGTAAAATTTTCATTTTGACAAAGTATAAGAAAACTCTATATGAGGAATTATAAACCGATCATCTGCCTTAAATTTATTGCAGTACCTTTTAAAATGCAAATATAAAACTTGACGAAAAACGTTTCTATAGACTTGGCAAATAAACTGACAGCGATATCTGTACTTGTACTGTAATAACTAAGAAAGTGGAAACTATCTTGTGGCGCATATCTTTAGTCATATGTTGATCATTACATTATCAAAATAAGATATAAAAGATTGTATGTTTTCTTTTTAATAAAAAGTTCTTTCGTCGGTTTAAGCTTGTAACCCGGACTCGTTGTTTCTTTATCGATTTATAACTTTTAAACAGTGGTATACTTCTTTTGACTTTATTGACCAACGGTGGTCAAACTTAACTTCCAGATATTGTATCCGAGATTCTCCTTTTAAGTACCATGTAACGAAGAAAATTCTTTTCTATTGCAGAATGCAACTCTTAGTCGGAATTCTCCTGGTTATCTGTAGCGCAGTCAGCGCATTCTCCAAAGGAGGATATGGCGGTTACGGAGGTGGATACGGAGGATACGGAGGTGGATTCGGTGGTGGATTCGGAAGAGGATACGGAGGTGGATACGGAGGATACGGAGGTGGATACGGAGGATACGGAGGATATGGAATCGGAGGTGGATACGGAGGATACGGTGGATTCGGTGGCGGATACGGTGGTGGATACGGAGGCGGATATGGAAAAGGAAAAGTTGTCATCGTTAAAGGATATGGTGGTTATGGTGGCGGTTATGGGGGTTATGGTGGTGGATATGGTGGAATAGGAGGTGGATATGGTGGTTTCGGAGGTATTGGAGGAGGATATGGTGGTTATGGTGGTTATGGAGGCGGTTATGGTGGTTATGGTGGTTATGGAGGTGGATTAGGAGGTTATGGTGGTGGATATGGTGGTATTGGAGGAGGATATGGTGGTGGATACGGATACGGAAAGGGAAAAGGTAAGATATTGTCTGCTTTAGTAGATAAATTGACTGATATTTTATGACATGATGTTTATTGCTAGTACAAGTTTAGGACACACATAACTTAGAACTTACAGAACTTTGAAATACAAATTTCAGTTAAACCTCAATAAGAATTACTTGTAATATCCTTTTATTATTGATTATATGCTAAATTATTATTGTTTTCACACACTTGCTTATTGTTGTTTTTAAATAGGTACGTAAAATATTACTTCACCAATCTGGAGTATTTTTATTTTACCGACTTTTGACTCCGGAGTTAATATTATTTGACCAGTTACCTTCTCTATTGTTGGACATTCTGGTACTCATTTTCGTTTATTTTCGTAAATAAAACACATTTAAATGTGTATATACCGATCATAAAAATAATGAATACTGCTACAGGAAATACAAGTTTAAGGAGGCAATAACTAAACGTCAATAAAACAATAATCACAAAAAACAAAAAAGATATCTTTGTAAGCGAAAGTTATGCTATGATAACATTATTTTCTTTCTTTTGCAGGATATTAAACACAGAATCTAACCCAGAACGGACAACGAATGCTTTTCTTTTTTACATTGCTGATATAAAATATAATCGTTGCATTTAACTTGTGTTGTTTTACCTTCTTTCATAAATCTACAGTCCCTTCATAGACTTAACCTCATAGAATTATATGAACTGAACTGCGTAGAAACAGCAAGTCAACCTCGAAAAGATTATCTTAATATTTAGAGTTCCCTATACTCGATTGAAATATCATCTTAATATTTAGAGTTCTAAACGCTTCACATTGCTATTCCCGATACTCGATTGAAAGATCATCTTGATCACCATAACCGATTAAAAGATCGATTATGTTGACTCATTACAGGGAGTTTTTCTACAGAAATAGAAAACTTACATACAAGTTTTATGTTTGATGTCCCGAAACACTATGTTGTGTCTTCTGTACTGTCATTTGTCTGGTTTTTTTTTTAAATTTTTCACCATGGCGTTGTCAGTTTATCTATGAGTTTGACTCTATTTCTGGTATCTTTCGTCCCTCCTTTATAACGATTTAAATATCCCTCTGATTTCCACAACTAATGAATGGAACATGTTATCTTGAAAATAACTTTCAGTACTTATGCATGCCGCCAATTCGTGTTATACTGTGGTTAATTTTGTATACCTGATTTTCATTTTTGCTTTTGTCCTATGACTTTATGCAATTATTGTCTTCGTTGACATATTTGTTTGCTTTTATAGTGATTAAGGTTACAATAAAATGTTGACTGATGTACCCCTATTTTTGATGTTTTAAAGGGGCACTAGCTCTCAAATTCATGGTCACCGATTTGACTCAAATTCTCATATTTGATTTATAACAATGTAAAACATTTATCCAAACTATCAAAAAAATAAAATAAATAGTTTACAGAGCATGGGGTAGATAATATATAGGTTCGTTTCGTGTGTATTTAAGTCCAGGCGCCATCTAATTAACTATCGATTTGACCTCACATGACCATATAAGCGATGTAAACATAAATAAAGATATGAAACGATTAAACCAACACGTGCAATTGGATTTTTATAGGTCTGTTTGATTTAATTTTATAGATTAAAAATAGATGCTTCTCATTGTTTTTAATCGTATAAGAATGATTTTATGTGCATAGAATTAGTAATCAAATGATTTACTGAAGTTTCAATTTCATTGTTGACATTCTTTCTCTTTAAATAACCAGTACACGTACAATGCATGCGTTGTCAATCTCTAGCTAGGGGTTAAATTGAAGTTCACATAAACACGGATTTAAATAGGTCGACTCTTTCACTTGCAAGTGAATTACTAATTATCATTTTTTCTTAGCGTAATTTGTCAAAATTGAACCTTTTTGGATGCAAAAAGCGAATTGTTATTTCACTATTTCACTTTCATTATTGATTGAAGAGAAAAAAATAAAACTTTAGATTTTTTATATATCTCGTAGCTAGTGCCCCTTTAACGTATTTCTACTGTTTTGTTTGTTCTCACATTGTTTCCAAAATAATAGAATTTGATCCAACTGTCACACTAGTTGGAGGTTTAGCTGTATTTTTTCGATGTTTAATCTCTGTGTTTGAACACGTCTTAGATTGTGATTTATCATTTACGTCGTCTTGTCTTTTAAGTACCTAACATGACCTATTCCCGAATATGACTGTTTTGCTGAATGTGAATTCGCTTTGCTATACAAAAAAGTGTCATGGTATTTGTTATCCAAAATTTATGTATTTATTAATGATGTTGTATTTGTGATTCGGATCGGATATGGATAAATGTCTTATCGTTTGTAGTTGTAATTCTATTGTTTTATTTTCTATTTGTTAATAAAAGTAATGATTAATAATCAGCCAGTTAATTTTTAATATTTTAGTTTAATGCAACTATATTTACACTATTAATTTGTTTTACAGTTTGATTTAGAAAAAATACCGACATAGCTAGATAATACATCTAATTATCAAATTACAAATACAAATCTATATTAATATTCTTGTTATTGTAATATAATACATCAAATGACATAGTTAAAAATCTGATCTTGAACAGTATCAATTTGTTTTTAGAAATTTACCTATGATGTCTTTTTTTGTGACGATGACCAAGTCGTGTGTCTAGCTTGTCGAAATTTAGTATTGTATTATTTATTTGTGTATTTCTCTGTCCTGAATGTTCTTGCATTAATTTCACTGTACTCCTGTCACCTAATGGTTCTATTAAGTGTTGTTAATATCATTGTCCTAAAAGTACGAGTGGTTTTTCTCCAGCAAAACCAAACCAGGTTCAATCCACAATTTGTCTTAAAATGTCCAGTACCAAGTTCGGAAAATGGCAGTTGTATCTTCTAGTTCGTTTCTGTTTGTGTTGCATTGTCGTTTGTTTTGAGTTCACTCCAGTGTTCCTGCTGTTTCGTTGTTTTTCGTTTAGATTTGATGTGTTTTCCACGGTTTTTAGTTTGTAAAAAGTAAAATCACAAAAATACTGAACTCAGAGGAAAATCAATTTGGAAAGTCCATAATCACATGGCAAAATCAAATAACAAAACGCATCAAAAACGAATGGACAAGAACTGTCATATTCCTGACTTGGAACAGGCATTTTCAAATGTAGAAAATGGTGGATTAAACCTGGTTCTATAGCGCTAAGTGTTCACCCGTATTGGGTGGCTTGTTTTTTTCACTCTTGTAATGTATTAATATTCATATTCGGAAGCATAAAAAAAACAAAAAGAAAAACAAACTTCCAAAATGTCCTTTTCAGATGTACAAATGATCTTTTGTAACATGGGTGCTTACGTCTCTTATATCCTAGTAAAGTTGGGATTAGGGATATCACTGAAACCGAAAGATCTGCTTCATATTTCATCTTTTCCTCGATTATGACGCAGACGGACGACATCAAACGAGAAAATTATGAAATATACGATGATTCAAACTTTTCAATTGTCAAATTCCCCTTCGTCAACAGTTACGTACCATCTACTCCACCGCATGACATTGACATGTTTTGTTTAATACCTTCCGATCATTCATGTTCACAATACTAGTATACCTACTTCATCAACAAGGATGTGCTGCTTACACACAAACTGCTCCAACAGAGGGTTGGAGAAGAAATTGTTACTCTACGATTTTCATTATTTCTACAATATAATGAGTAAGAAAGGTACCGGGCATATAATTTGATAGGCTAGACGCGTTTTGTCAGCATAAGATCAACATTGTTAAAAAGACAAACAAATATAAAGTTGAAAAACATTGAATCCCAAAAGTTTCAAAAAAGTTGTGCCTAATACGGCTAAGGTAATCTATGCCTGGGGATAAGAAAATCCTAAATGTTTCGAATGATTCATTATTTTGCCAACAGTAAATTTATAAAAAACGACCATATAATTGATATTCAAACCGAAATGGTCACTTCTTGGCTGGTTATACCATTGGGGACGACACGTCCACCAGCAGTGGCATCGACCCAGTGGTGTGAATACTTATCAAAGGTACAAACATAAAGCATTTACAACTGCTAACTTATTGTTTTATTAGTGCATATTAATACTATGTGAGTGATTCAGTTGCATATTAATACTATGTGAGTGATGCAGTTGCATATTAATACTATGTGAGTTATGCAGATGGATGCGAGCCTCTTGTTAATTTCTCGAAAACGTGGCGTGTGTATAAGATGAAATTCATAATGCCAATAACAGCAGGCTCATTGATTCAAGTCAAAACTGTCATAGTAGATTGTAAAAGACAGGAACACTTGCAATGGTACTTGCAACATCTAGCAATGTCGAATATTTTCTATCTGCATAAAGAATGTTAAGCTTGCATTTAATGTAATCCTACCTAGTCAATGGGATAACCTTATGTGCTGAATGTTACATTTTGTATTTTTCTTTATTTCATTACTTGCTTCCTTTTTCACTTAATGTTTAATTTAAATGGGTTTTTACTTTGTGGTTTGTTATGTCATGTTTCGAATGTATTACAACAATCACTCATTATTGGTTTCTAGTCGGTTTTTATGGTAGCTCACTCATAAATGTCATCAAGTTAACAGTGGGTGGTTAATAGAAACAAAAAATAATAATAGTATATTAGGAAACACATCAGAACAGATTTTTCAACAGGTTATTTAAGAAATTAACCACACAAGCTATCGATATTTTTTTTTCTTAAAGCCTTATCAGTGAATAAATAAAAACAAATGCAAGTTCAGCACACTTATTTACTTCACAGCTTTTTATAATTACCGTATTTATGCACGACAAACATAATAAAAAAAAAACCCAAAAAGTATAAGCCTTGCGTGCATTATTTATCACGTGTACACATGTTTCAGAGGAAAAACACATTTTAAAGCATAATAGTACATGTTCATCCTGATGGAAAAAAATTGACATTACAAGCAAACTCATTTTTTTACATAAATAAGGCCGTTAGTTTTCTCGCTTGAATTGTTTTACATTGTCTTATTGGGGCCTTTTATAGCTGACTATATGCGGTATGGGCTTTGCTCATTGTTGAAGGCCGTATGGTGACCTATACTTGTTAATGTTTGTGTCATTTTGGTCTTTTGTGGATAGTTGTCTCATTGGCAATCATACCACATCTTCTTTTTTATATGGTCATAAACAAACAACATAACTCAATTATCTATATTGGTCAGCTTCAGGAATTCCGGCGCAAAAGATTATATAAATCCAAAATTTCAAGCAAACTCTTTTTTAAACAAATATCTGAAATCAATTATCTGTATATATAGATATAGGAAGATGTGGTGTGAGTGTCAATGAGACAACTCTCCATCCAAATGATAATTTAAAAAAGTAAACCATTATAGTTCAATGTACGGTTTAAGGATGTCAGTTTAAGGATTTCCTGGTCAAAAGATTATCAAAAGAGAGATAGAAGATACAAACTTGGATACGCATCAAAGGAAACTAGACTGAACAACCCGAACCCGTAGGGTTGATCACAGGTTTTTCGAAACGGAACGGTTTGCAGATTTTGTTCCACATGTTGCACCTATGGATTAACTTATTTATCGATTTGATATTTATGATAAATCTGATTTGTTGCTAAAATATATCTTTGAACGAAGCGCGAGTCGTAGATTATCAACACTACTCAATCCTAGATGCTGTGGAAGCGTCACAGTTTGTGCCTTGTAACCATTGTTTCATGACATATTTACTTTGCATTCTTATATGGATCGTTTATTTGAAAGCTATGCCACGTTTGATCAAAATCAGACTTTATCATTAGAATATGGTTCCATAATCCTTACAAAGAGTGCATATAGCAACTTCTTTCAACACGTTTTTTAGGGTTTTTTTCAAATATCCCTTTTTTGTGTTTTGAGTCGAATACAAAAAAAAATTACGCAGAAACATGTTGTAATAAAATCAAGCTAGTTGTCATTGAAATTGTTTCTCGTAAAAAAGTTTCCTCTTTTTACGGAAATTAAATCTAAATTTTAGCGGCTTGTCTTTGATGAAGTGTCAATAAATTGTCAAATGTTCCATTATTATTATAAATACCACCGGAGTTCAAATAGCAAGTGTCTTTATTATTTGTAATCTTTAAAGCATAGTAAGAAATATTTCTCATCTACGGCAGATAGATATTCACATGCGGTGAATACAGTGATTTAGGCGCCTCATTCCAATACCTGTAGATTAAAAAAGTAATGAAATCGTATACCTATAAGTATTTTTTCCGAAGATTAATTGTACCCTCCAAGTGATCATCAGTAGAACGTTTATAAGTACCAGAAAAACACGATTGGTATACCTAGTTCCACCGTTTTGAAAATTTGAAATAAATTTGTTTATGGTGTGAAACCTAACATTGTTCACTCAGCTTTCTCATATGGACATTAAATCTTAAGGAGAGTAGATAAAAAATTGATTAAATCTCTTCAACTTTATACTTGTTTTGATCTGAGCGTTACTAATGAGTATTATGTAGACGAAAGCATATTAAATTATAATCCGGATAAATGATTAAACATTCAAACCGATTTTTGATGGGTTCCATGTTGCTCAGTAATCATACTTTTTGAAATTATGGGTTCTCGTTACACGTCTACAATTTGCTTATGTTTTTGTTTTTAACTTTATTTCGAGTTTTAATGATTATCTCAGTAGATAAGACGCGTCTGGGTTACAATTCTTATGAAGATAAAAGGCGTTTATCATTCTCAGAAACTCATAAAATTTTACACCAGACGCACGTTTCATCTACAAACGACCTATCAGTGACGCTCGAATCAAAAGATGTTCAAGGTCAAATAAAGTACCAAAATTTAAGACCATAAAAAAGTAAACATTTCGAAAGGTTTTCCAAATACAGTTAAGGTAAACTATTGATTGGGTCAAATTCAAACTTTTGTTAGCAATTTATTTATGAACATTTAATACGACAATTAATGTCATCAAAGAAGTGAAGTGTAAATTATGTACTTTGTATCTTTGATGAATTATGTTTTTTGTTAATTTTCTGTCAATTGGTTTGATGACTATTGTTTATTTTAAGAAAGGTTGAATAATTATCCTTAATCGACTAATGAATTTGAATGTCGTTGTTTTTAGCCAGTATAGTGTCATAGGATTTAAGACACTTAAAATCCACTAACAAGATGTATACATATCGGACATGAGTTGAATTATTTGGAAATAAGATCAGATTTCTGTAACTAGATCATTACCTCTCGACTTAACCTTCATGAATTATGACATATTAATTGTGAAATTTGCATAAATATTGAATAAAATTTGTAAATATATATACTTGACATTATAAATAACAGATAGTCAATATTTTCCAAGGACACAATATAATAATGCTAGTTGGGCTTTCAACATGGTGTGTTTACAGATGAAACAAAAACCCATAACAATCAATGCTAGAACATAAAAAGGGTTTAAAATAAATCTTTTGTTATCAATTAATAATACTTAAATATATGTGGTAATCTAAAAATTATAAACTTTGTACTTGTTTGGCTTTATAAATATTTTGATATGAGCGTCACTGATTAGTCTTATGTAGACGAAACGCGCGTCTGGCGTACTAAATAATAATCCTGGTACTTTTAATAACTAATTATATAAGATTGAATTACTCTCCCAAAAATGATATAGGAATTGATAGCATATAAAATAATTTAAATTTCAAGTGACAAAAATGTTAAATTTATTAAAACCATCATTTTTGTAAACACCGGATACTATTGTCATTTATGTTTGAAGTATTTATTATACATTGTTTTTATAAAAAAAAATAATAACGAGAATCCTTGAAAGATGTCCTGGATAATTTCAGATTCTTGTCTATTTTGATTCTAATTATTGATGTCAATTTATAAATTTCGAACAGTGGTAAACTACCGTTGTCTTTATGTATTGGCCTTATAGAACCTTTATTTGAATACACATTTGAATTTAAAATTCGTAAGATTTGAGTGTTCTTGTTTAGGTCAAATTCAGATTAACCTGTAAGACGTATTAAGTTAATAAGTACTAAAAAGTAAAACCACAAAAATACTGAACTCCGAGAAAAAATCAAAACGGAAAGTCCCTAACCAATTGAAAAATTAAATGACAATTGATCGGACAACAACTGTCATTTTCCTGACTTTTTACATTTTGTAGATTCTTTAAGTTAACTATATCTTAGGTTAGATTGTTCTAACCATATCTTAGTAAGATTGTTTTAACCATATCTTATATTAGATTGTTTAAACCAAATTAAATGTTAGATTGTTAAAACCGTATTTTAGTCCGCGTTCACACCAAACGCCGTGTACAGTAAACATGTTTACATTTGGTTTATGTAATGGACACTAGTTTCACATTAAACTTGTTCACATCTTTACACCTTGCTAAGTAACCTGTACATAAGATTTGTTCACACTTGTAAATTATATGTCATTTAAATGTCCATTACGTAGAACTGGTTTCTTATTTTTGGACAACTTTTCTAGCAGTTAGGAAACGACCATTTGAAAATAAATATTTTGAATCCAAAGTTTCCCTAACCATTATAGTTTAAGATATTGAATTTGTTCCATCGACAAAAAAACTAAATATAAACTTTTGCGCGAGAAAAAATAAATCTGACTCAGAATTTCCCTCTTTTTTTTTGAAGCAAAGTAGTTGCTCTTTTATGAAAGTCATTTTAAGATGTCCCAATTACGCATTAAAAACGTAGGCTGCATCAGCGTGCTTGCAGACGAAGAAAAAAAATTCCGATGTTAAGGATCACTGCATTTCTATCTTTTCTGTTTGTATTAAATGGTATTTTTTCTCCAAGGAGTATTTGGCCTAGGGAGAAGTAATGTTTTTTTATTTTTTTTATTTCTAATTTTATTTTAACGGATCTGACATGCTACACAAACAAACAATTAACCTCACCTCTTTTCAGTAATGCATTTATGAGTGAATCGTTGTTTGAACAAAGACCAGTGGCAAATATTTCTGTGTACGTCCAGGCGTTTCTGGAAGACCTTTTCAAATAAATTATGTGTTCGGCAAGGTTAAGTAAGCTACGTAAAGTGATTTTATAACAAATAAATAAATCAAGTTTAAACAATTTTTTATGTAAAGAACTTTATTAATAAGTGTTATAAGTATGAATTTTATATAAAATTCGTTTTTTTTTAAATATACATGGGAAAATTAAAGTTCTGAATGCCTAGTTTTGTGTACACTAAACCTACACAAGATCTACATCGACTATCGACTGCATGTAGATAAAACATGATTTAAACTACATGTCAACATTGAGTTTTATTAATGGGAACGTAATTATGTGTAGTTTATGTGTGAGTTACACTAACACAACACCGAGTTAAGGTCAATGTGAACACAGCCTTATGTTAGATTGTTTAGCCATATCTTAGGTTAACCGTTAGATTGTTTAGCCATATCTAAGATTAACCATAATGCTTACACACAACTTTTCAAAAACGCAAAACGTGTCAGTCTATGACTTTCAAAAATTTATGATGAAGAATGATTATTTCTCTCATTAAAAAATATCTTGATCAATTGTTTATTACAAATAAGTTTCGGTATAAAACTGCGTAAATTCTTTTGATTGATTTGTGATGACATGTATAATACATCATAGTTTTAATACATTCAGCAATATATAAGGCTTCTACAGCGAACATTCAGCACACCACTGGACTATCGTATCAAAGCAAGTAAGTCTCATTGTTAAATTAACTGTACAGTCTGTAAAATTAAATTTCTCATCTCAATCTACAGAACTTTTGAATCTAAAAATAGCAAAAAATATTGCGTTTGTCGTTTCGTACTTTATATCATGTTTTGATTGATTCCGTTTACACGAAGTGTTTCCTGATCGCTAATTATATAATATAAACGATACAATAGAAAGCGTTATTTACAAACATGCAGCCAGTAAAAAAAAACTATTTCAGAGAAATACTGTCTCGTTGAAGTTTATATTGTCCATCTTTTATTGCTACCAAAAAGCTTGAAATAAACAGAAATCACCTTGTGGCTATTGTACTATTGTTAAGGGCTATCAAATCGTCTTACTTTGAAGTGGTATCAAAACTTAAAAGATTAGTAAGATATTATAGGAGATGTGGTATGAGAGTCAATGAGACAATTCTCCATTCAATTTACAATTTGTAAAAGTAAGCCGATCGGTTTGAGCCAATGGTCCGTGTTGAAGACTGTGTACTTTTAAAAATTGTGATTTGGATGGAGATTTGTCTCATTGGCACAGATACCACATCTTCTTATATCTATTACTATAATGTTTTAAATTACTTGCAGTACCTTCACAATCAAAAGTAAATTATTGGACTAAAATACTTTTCTTTCGAAACTGAAAGAACAAATAAGCTAGCAGTTATTTAGTAGATAAATGTATTGTAATTCCTTAAGCTTGGCAAATGTGAAAAGTAAATTTTACTTTCGCAAATCGAGTGTACTTAGCGACGCGGAGCAGGGCTAAGTAAAGGGATATTTGCGACAGTAAAGTTAAGTTTTACTGAGGCAAAACTTGAAATACAATACAGTCATCTTCATGCTAATGCCACACATTAAAATAAATTCCATATAATATAAATATTTTGACTTAAAATTACCATTAATGAAAAAGTCTGAAAAACTGTAGCGACGTTTTTAGCATCTTAACAATATTATATGTTAATATATGTATACTCTGAATGAATGTCAAACATAAACACTAAACATATCTATACTTTTCTACGCATCAGAATCGTTCCAATATTGACAAAAAAGATGGTGACGCTCAAATTGAGCCTTTTTGGTATACTTGTTGAGAAATCACATAACCCCAAAAAAATCGTAATTCAAAACCTTTCTTAGTTACGGACCGGTTGAACGTGGATTCTAATTCTTGAAAATATTTGTCGACTTTCAATGAGAATTATAGTTACAAAACGAATTGCATTATAATTTTCAGTTTTCTCTTATCAAATGCAATTGATCAACATGGGTTTTAAAGGCTTAGAATGGACAAATTATCTGGCAGCAGATATTTTCAGTTTTATGTTGTCCAATAAATGCACAATGTGAGGTCAAAGATTGAATAATTAACGCATAACAAACATTAGATTAATAACTTGTTCCTCTGTCTTAATTTTTTTTAACAAAAAAAAATGATCTAAAGTTATAACCAACAAATAGTATTTATGATAATTTTTACTCTAATTTTTTTTGAAGAACTACTTATTAACACACGTATATTAGAAAGTTAAACATACAAACTGAACTTCAGACTTTTGTTTTTTTTCTGGATTCTGTTATTAAATATTTCGTAATTTAGAGACTTTTTGATTATACCAGAATGCAGCTCTTAGTCGGAATTCTCCTGGTTATCTGTAGCGCAGTCAGCGCATCCTATAAAGGAGGATATGGCGGTTACGGAGGTGGATACGGCGGTGGATTCGGTGGTGGATTTGGAGGTATCGGCGGTGGATACGGAGGATATGGTGGAATCGGAGGTGGATACGGAGGTTATGGAATCGGAGGTGGATACGGAGGATACGGTGGAATCGGTGGTGGATACGGTGGAGGATATGGAGGCGGATATGGAAAAGGAAAAGTTGTTATTGTAAAAGGTGGTTATGGTGGCGGTTATGGTGGTTATGGAGGTGGATTAGGAGGTTATGGTGGTGGTTATGGTGGTATTGGAGGAGGATATGGTGGTTATGGTGGTTATGGTGGTTATGGAGGTGGATTAGGAGGTGGATATGGTGGTTATGGTGGTATTGGAGGAGGATATGGTGGTTATGGTGGTTATGAAGGTGGATTCGGTGGATTAGGAGGTTATGGTGGTGGATATGGTGGTATTGGAGGAGGATATGGTGGATACGGATACGGAAAGGGAAAAGGTGAAATAAAGTCTGCTTTAAATATTTATTATGTTCTGACCGGATCTGTATTGCCCAACGAATGGTTTAAATTCATTTCGCTAGTTTTTGTGTTATATGCAAATTTCTTGAGCGGTGTGAAAAAATCATTTGTCATTATTAGTGAACTATCTATTCAAAGTAAATCATTTGTCACAGTTTTATTATGACGTTAATTTATTTTCAATTCTGCTGAATTTCCTGAATAGTGACGTCCTGACAAAAGGCGACTAAGCATCATGACGTCATAAATCAAGAACAAAACTCTGAAATTTTTTTAAACAAGAAGAACAATCATTAAAGAAACATATTTAAGTGCTAAAACTCGTGTATTACGATATTTCTCAACAGTTAACATTCAACCATATTTTATGATTTTGGTCCTTTTTTTCTTGGAACACTAAAGAATTTCATATTCTTATTGCTGCTTTATATGCAAATTTTTCAACAAATTATCCTTTGTGGAAGGAACGTAAGATATTTCTCTCTCATGCTGTAATAATTGTCAATACAGATATTTTCAATCATATAGAAAGCAAAGCAATAAGCTGTACATGTTGTCCGATCCTAAACATGTCCCATGATGAACGTCACTTGAATTCGTTTTGTATATGTTTCCTCTTCAAATGAAAAACCAAAACTCATCTTCAAATATGTTTAAATACAGTTATGAATTCTTTTGAACGAAATACTAGTAAAAGGAGACATGGATACACGTTGATAAGACAACAATCCGACAAAATAATAAAACACAAATGCGATAAAGAATGAAAATATATATATTTGTAAAATGTAGATTTACATTACACGAAGTTGTATTTTTCACTTTGCTATGATAACATTTTTATTCTTTGTTTTGCAGGATATTAAACACAGAACTTTAACAGAACGGACGCATAATCCTTTTTTTTTTTACATTTATGATATAAAATATAATCGTTGCATTTAATTTGTGTTGTTTTACCTTCTATCATTAATCTGCAGTCTCTTCATGGAACCATCACTTTACACTACTTTTTTCTGTTCTCAATTTAAAGATCGACTAGATTGTATAATTTGATAAAAATGGAAAACGTAGAACTTTGATTGAGAATGGAAATGGGTAATGTGTCAAAGAGATAACAACCCAACCATACAGTAGACACCATTGTCATGATTATGGTACTTACTTTATGAATATCCAATCATACTCCTCTGAAAATATAGATTGTTGATGTGCTGTCACATGAGTGCATTCATATCCAAGTCACATATTGACGACTTGAAAAGAGAATATATTACAAGTCAAATGGTTTCAACTATCAAATTGTTAAACGCACATTCCGTAGCAGTTACATCCCTAAACTTGATCATACACCGTTTATAAATCGTATGTTATACCTTAAACGTATGCATGTTCACACTTTATAGACAAATAAGGATGTGCTTATTTCACCAAGAAACTCAGCTCCAACAGAATTATAAGAGATAAATCGACAAATAACAAGGTTTATTGCAACATATTAGACTATATCTACTACAAAATTTGATATTATAGAAATGTATTGAATAAAATAAACATGCTATAAAAGACAGGAAATATACCCCGCCATATTATGTATGAATGTGTCTATCCCAAGTTAGGAGCCTGTAATTTAGTTGTTGTCGTTTATTGGTGTGGTACATATTTGTTTTTCGTTCATTTTTTTACATAAATTAGGCTGTAGGTTTTCTTGTTTAAATAGTTTAATATTAGTCATTTTTTTGCATTTTATAGCTGACTATGCAGTATGAGCTTTGCACATTGTTGAAGGCCATACGGTGATTTATAGTTGTTAATTTCTTTGTCATGTGGTCTCTTGCGAAGAATTTTCTCATTGGCAATTGTACCACACCTTCTTTTTTATTTATAAAGACGATAGTGTTGCAAGTCATTAAAGAAGGCATATTTTGACTTTAATATTGATTCAGTTGTAGGGTATGCATCGAGCATAAACACATTCATTTATAGTAAAATCACAAAAATACTGAATTCAAAAAGGAAAGTCCACAATCAAATGGCAAAATCAAAAGCTCAAACACATCGAACGAATGGACAACAACTGTAATATTACTGACTTGGTACAGAAATGTTCTTATGTAGAATAAAACCAGTTGTTGGCATGATATTGGTTTTGTTCTTCTCATAATTTGTAATGATTATATGATACTAAATCCTAAATTCCTTACGGAAGGAACCGTGCTAGATAATCATATGATGAAGACATAATCTTTCAATGAGTTGAATTGAGGTCTGGAACTGGCAGTCTTTGTTAATGTATGTATCATTGACATTTTGTTTAGTTTCTTTTATTAACTATTCTGTCTTTGGATTCATTTTTTTAAAACTGACTTTTATTGATTTTTTATTTATTGATTTGTGTTTGTTTATTCCACATTGATTAGAGGTAAAGAGGAGGGTTAGAATCTAAAAAAAAATATTCAACCCAGCCGACTGTCCAAATTCAGGAGCCTTAGGTCTTCAGAGTAGAGTATGATGTCCATAATCACTAAACCAGTGCACATTTTCATTTAGGGGATAAGCTGAAAATCGCCTCCGGGTAAGGGGTTTTCTGGCTGTATTGAGGACCCCCTTGCTGGACGTCGGCGGTTTTCCTCTCATTTGTCAGATTGTTGTCTTTTTACAGATTCCCTATTTTTTTTTCAATTTTAAGTTATCTAACATAAAAAGAAAATAGTAATACGCTTTATGGTTTTTTACTTTGTTATGACTACTTCTAGGTGTACACATTAAAGTCCAAACAAAAATATTTAAAATAAATTCAAAAGATTAATCAGGAAGATTATTTCAAAGAATTCATTTCTTAGTGTCCCTCGACTTGTCGATTTTTCCAACGTAGTTATCAAAAGTACCAGAATTATAATTCAGTACGCCAGATGCGCGTTTCGTCTACATAAGACTCACCAGTGACGCTGAAAATCAAAATAATGATAGAACCAAACAAGTACAAAATTGAAGAGCATTGGGGATCCAAAATATTATGAAGCTGGCACTATCTTTAAACTGGTCTTTCTTATATAGATTAAGTTCTACAATAAAATGTTGGTAACATATCACTTGATACATCCATCCATACCAAATAATCTCAAATTAAAAGATTTCACAGATACAGTGAAGTGTGCTTTATGTTATGAATAGCATCTAGAAATTTGATAATGGAGATCAGTTCAGAACCAAATTTTTCGACAAAAGACAAAATTTAAAATTTCTCATTCTATTTAGGGACGACATCAAAAGATCGATGTAGGATAAAAAACTTAAATCAAAAAGTTTGGGGGTGGGGTTCAACATTGTGCAAGTTGTGGTCATCTAAATTCGATTTCACATATATCCCTTTTGGTCAATCATTTTTTCCCAAATTAGGTTAAGAGGGGGATGTGGGGGTCAGTGAAAAAACTATGTGAATTAAGTTTTTTATTCTTCATTGAACTTTTGATGTCGTCCCTTACGATTTGCAACATTGCAGCAGCAGCAGAGCATGCATCCATATCATATTTAGTATCCAGTTGATAAAAACGAAAATACAAACAACAGTCTACAAAATACAAAATAGAAACCGAATTACTGAACATTTTGAACCGACCATTAAGGTGACAGTAATATACCGCTGTTTTGAAAGTCATTGACTGGTTCTCTGTCCTTTATCTGTTTGGCTTTGACAGATATAAGGATCAGGTAATGACCAACCATCTTTTTTTACAGGTTTCCTAATTTACATAAAATATACAGGGAACCAGACCTAATATATCTATATTTAGAAAAGGATATCCCATATTGAGACAAAATGGCGATGGCAGCAATGACGCTGTCTCTACAGAAAAAAATCGCATTGGCCGCAATTAACAAAAAAAGGAAGACTGAATTTTCATTTTTAAAACCGTTACAATTTAAATCCGTCTCTGCTGCATACCATAATGACGCAATGACTGTATTGCCAACTGGCTATGGAAAATCTCTAATTTTTGAAGTGATCATGAACATGACAAAAAAAAGTGCATCATTATCAGCCCATTGAATGCCATCATTCTTGAACAGAGTAAACGGCTCGGTAGTGAAACAGTTATTGTAGACACGTCATTGATATCGGAGATAAAGAAGGGTATGTTATTATCAACATTGCTTCATATAAAATAAAAATTGATACTGTACATATGAAATAAGTTATCAAACCTCAGATCAAACAAATAAAACGCCGGTGATTTCCTAATAAATACAAGAACCTTTATAGTTTTATTATATTGATGTTTTGGGAGGCGACTTTCCTGCTATGGAACTTGCGCCCTTTATAGTATCCCCTAAACAAACTAATATATCCCAATAACAATTTTGTCACCTCCTCCATAATTTTTGTGTGTGATTTTATTAATAGTGATTAGTGTTTATGTGAGATAGATAAAGGAAGATGTGGTGTGAGTGCCAATGAGACAACTCTTAATCCAAATCACTGTGTATCATCGCCACCGGAAATTGGGTACTAACGAAGCGGAGAGAAATAGAAAAAATAAATAAACAAGTTAAGAATTCATTCAATTTAAAGCATTTCCACTTATTTGATGAGGGTGCCGCTTAAGAAATTATTTTCTCATATAATAATCCTTTAAATTATTAGGCCCATAAGTACAAAATTAATACAAGATATTGTGTAATACTCCAAAACTTGTCACTTAGTACCGGAAAATTTCGAGGTCGATCGTCCTCTGTCGCCCCATTCTCAAGATATTGAACTGTTTTTCATTATTTTTCCAGACACGTTTTTAGATTATTATAGTGTGACATCATATTAACTGAAATTTGTTGCCAAAAAGATGTTTTTTAAAGAATATAGACAAAAACATTGTTTGTTTATTGTACGGCGAATTGCAGGACGTTGTACGGCGAATTGCAAAATAACAACTTTTGGCTGTATGGCGTCTTGCAATATATTATAATTTCAAGAGGAAATTAATCACTGTTTAGATAATATCAAGTGACGATATTTTGTTGATATCAAAGCTTTTAATACAGGCTTACAAATTTACAAAATGACTTACTTATCAAATATTATTAAATATATATGTCGTTTATTCCGTTCAGAAATCGTCGTTGCGTACCACTATTCGACTTTGTACAAAAAGGTCTTTTTCAACCATATTATCTTAAATACATCATATATCGTTATACTACTAAAAACTGTTGTCTTATTTGTTGTTCGGGTGAAATTTTGTAAGTTCAATAAAATAAACCGCACATTTATATTTTGTTGGTGCTAGTGTTTTTCAGATACAAACAGTGGAAATATGATAGCAAATAAGATATCTATCCACCAGGATCATATAAAGGGGGGGGGGGCAAGGGGTTAAGCTGTTATGCTGTTATGGGGCATTTTAATTCTTTGTTATCTGTTATTCTGAAAATATATTTGCTGTTAGCTGTTATTGTCTCATTCTTTGTTAGCTGTTATTGGGCTTTTAGTTTATTTTATCTGTTATTGTGATAATGTATTTGCTGTTAACTGTTATTTAAAATTGGAATGTTAGCATTTTTTTGACAGCAAAAATTCAGTAGAAATTGAGGATCATTGGTCATTTGAATCTACCTCTACTAATATGCTGGTCCCGTATTCAGAGAAGGATTGATCATTCCATTAACATATATATCCATCACAGAAGTGAGGTCGAGGACAATTCCAGTATATCTTATGATTATCCTGTGACAAATACACTACATTTTTGAAACATTTATGTAGAATGATCTTGTTTTTTGTTTGAGGATAATGTTCCTTGTTTCCCGTACGAACATATTAAATTAGAGCAATTCTTGATATGACAAAAAGGAAAACATATGGCCAGGAATATCTGACAAGGATCTCAATTAAGGACTAGTTCCTTACTTTATGGTATATGAAACATAGACTCAGCTCTTTTCAAAGCAGAACTAAATACATTGTACAATGAAAGTTCCCACCATGTACTGGGTTCGGAAGCCGCACATAACTCATTACAAACAAAGATTAAAATCATTTATGTCGTCTTCAAGTCATTGTTCCCCTACTAAACTATGAATTCTACTTACTAGTAGACTTGATGCAATCAAAAACCGGATAAAAAGTGTTCATATAAGGCCTTTGAAAATAGTGGAATAAATTACTTTTGGAGTGTCAAAAATCGTTCGAGGTACTTGATAAATGGCATGCTTATAATTGGTGTTTTTGATTTTTCCACCCTATATACAGCTTTGCCTCGTAGTCTTATTCAGAAAAAATCACAGACCTCATTAAATGGGCATTTTAAAAAAGTCAGAATGCGAATATAAGTTATTATATATTTAAACTCTTTTAGGTCATTTTTTAGTGGCAACAAACACAAGAACTATGTCAATAGGACCTATACTGTGATACCATACTGCCCTTGAATTTTTACTAGATATTATTTTTGTCTCTTTGACATATTCCTCATTTCCATTCTCATTGTTATCACACACTATTTAAATTGCAAGCATGTGCGAGTTTCTATTACTGTACAAAAATAAATGCTGAAAAAAGTGTTCTATAAAAAATAAACAGCTACGCAATGAGCGCATGATACGCCCGTCACCTTTTTGAAATATTCGGTAACTTCTACATGTCATCTCAGATATTTATAAATATCAGTCAATACATATATCATATATATAAACAATAAATCAAAGTTTCATGAGAACTGCTGAAACCATTTTGAGTTATTGTCCGAAAACTGGAAAGTACCATCTTTTTTAATGAATAAACCCCTCAACTGAATAACATAAAATCGAAAATTAATAAAAATCGAAAAGGCGCTTACAATAATAGATATAAACAATTCACCAAACTTCCTTGCAAATTTGTGAAATAATTTTTTAAATATTATCAGAAGACTGAAAAAAAACCCACCATTTTTATTGAATAAAACCCCATTACTCAGACACTTAAAATCTAAAATTTATTAAAGACGATAGAGAGCTCACGTCAATAGATTTAAACAATTTCCCAAAGTTTTATGTAAATTGGTTAAAGAGTGTTTGATGTAATGCCGACATGTTGACGACGGACGGACAGGAATACACCAAATATACATATCTAGATACATAATTCTATAAACCATGTTCAAGGAAATTGGAATTCATTACAAAGGATTATACCCGTAATAAGAAATACTGGGTTTGTCAAGGACCCGACTTTTTTTAATATTTCATTTACTGTTATCTGTTTTTGACCATTTTAATTCCTTGTTATCTGTTATACTAGTAAGCAAAATCAGTTTGCTGTTTTGCTGTTATTGGGACCCGGCCCCTCCCCCCCTAAATAAAGTGTATGTGAGCAATTATATACTATCGTACGGCCTTCAACAACGAAAATTCGTACCTCATAGTCGGCTATAAAAAGCACCGACCGAAAAATGTGGATGGATTAAACAAGACAACTAACGGCCTAACTCATAACAAAACAATTTATGAAAAACAACAAATATGATAGAGATGAACCAACGACAACCACCGAACCACAGGATCGGGAATTCAGACAGACACATACAGTATGTGCTGGGTTAAATACATTGTTTAATTATTTACTTTCTGAAATGATTCATTTGTAAAAAGAAAAGTTAAGAAAATACTGTATTAAATTTTCATCGAAAGTAAGGAGAAATAAATCGTGAATTGCATTTCGAATTAATTTTCTTGTCAATTTCTTTTTGAAAATATATAATGTATATACATCTTAAATGCTGCCAAGCAAATGGTATTTCTATCTAATGCATAATTAGATGGGGGGGGGGGGGGGGGGGGCAATAGTGTGATCGTTAACATGTTAACAACACATCAATTTTGGTAAAAACAGTTAACAACAAATTTTAAATGCTGATAACAGTTAACAGCAACTTTAATTTACACTTTTCCAAACAAACCCAACAGCAATTAAAAGGGGAAGTACATATCTTCAATGTATTTAAAATTTTGAAATAAACTCATCATAGATACCAGGACTAAATTTGGTATATACGCCAAACGAGCGTTTCGTCTACAAAAGACTCACCAGTGACGCTCGAATCCCAAAAAGTTAAAAAGGCCAAATAAAGTACGAAGTTGAGCATTCAGAACCAAAATTCCTAAAAAGTTTTGCCAAATACAGCTAAGGTAATCTATTCCTGAGGTAGAAACACCTTAGTATAAAACCACTGTACAAAGTCGCAGAAATGCCGAGCTCTATAAGGAATCTTTTATAAAGCTGACTAATTTTCAGAATACATAAAGTACCATATTTTTTTATTGACACATGGACAGACAATTGAACGGATGGAAAATCAGACGGAGTGATTGACTCCAAGAAAATGACTATTATGTCATGAATAATCGAAAATGCTTCAAACTGCAAAAGGAAGGCTTCTTCTGGTTATGTGTATTGTTGAGTAAATGTTTTATTTCAATCAGTCGTAGTAAACTTGAGTTATCGTCATAACGTAGGAAATTGTAACAAACAAAAAAAATGAATGAATACTATATGGCGCGAACATAATTTTTTATGGCGGGGGCATTCATAAGTTATGGTTACATCTCAGGGTAGTCATACGACTCATTGCTTACATGAGGGAGAGGACAGGGGGTACCATTCTCCCTTCTCCCACCCCTCTTCTCCTTTCTCCTAACCCTCTTCTCCTTTCTCCTATCCCTCTTCTCCTTATTTTTTTTAATTTACCGGAAAAAAGAGAGATATTTTATTTTTTCATATTTTATTTTTTTCTCCAACTTTTTCTCCTTTCTCCCAGCCTTCCTCTCCTTTCTCCCACCCTCTTTCTCCTTTCTCCCACCATTTCTCCTTTCTCCTACCCCTTTCTCCCTGTCTCCCTTACCCCTGTCCGCCCCCTCTTACATGATTTTTTTAAAAGGAATAACGAAAGTTTACTGATTTTTATTTTAAATAATCAAAACCAGTGTATAAATCAGAAAGTAACATGTAAGGTGTCACAAGTTGAAGCACTTGTCAGGAAGGAAACGAGGGTGTTTAAAAAATATGAGTGTCAATTTAATTTTTTTTCCTATCTGTGTATTGCCAACCCACCCTAGTGCACAATTTTCTCGCTGTGTTGGGTTGTTTTCTGCTATTTCGTCGGGCTTCTGTTTCTTTGACATTTTTCTTATTTCCATTCTCAATTTTATCAAGGAGTTACTATACTCAAAGATTTTTAAAGACAGTTACATACATGTATATGCTGTTTATGTCACTCCTTTGTGGAAGCCACGTAAAAAAAGAGATGGACATAAATTTTCATGTGATTCTTGTAAATAACAGTGAACATTAGTTAACAGAGAAAATGATGTTATAACAGTATTAAAAGTAACAGATGAAATGAATCCCAATTTCAAATAAACAGTTAACAACATTGCAAATTTTAACAGAACAGATTACAGACAGTGTCACGAAAACAGTAAACAGTTTAAATTTATCTCAAATAACAGTTTTAACATAACCTTGAAAAGTACAAAAACAGTGTCACATAAAAAGGTACCCCCTTTAGATATTTAAACTTCATACTTTATTTTCTTTGAACTGAGGATGGTAAATAAATATTTTAAAATTAGCAACTTGCCATACAGTTGAAAACAAGTTGCCATACAGTAAATTTGTCAACACGAGCAAGTTGCCGTACCCTAGACTTTATTTTTTATGGTCTATATTCTTTAAAATACATCTTTTTGGCAAGAAATTTCAGTTAATATGATGTCACACTATAATTTTCTAAAAACGTGTCTGGAAAAATAATGAAAAACAGTTCAATATCTTGAGAATGGGGCTTCAGAGGACGATCGACCTCGAAATTTCCCGGTACTAAGTGGCAAGTTTTGGAGTATTACACAATATCTTGTATTAATTTTGAACTTATCGGCCTAATAATTTAAAGAATAATATATGAGAAAATAATTTCTTAAGCGGCACCCTCATCAAATGAGTGGAAATGCTTTAAATTGAATGTATTCTTAACTTGTTTACTTTTTTTTCTATTTCTCTCCGCTTCGTTAGTACCCAATTTCCGGTGGCGATGATACACAGTGCAAATAACAATATAAAAAAGTAAACCATTATAGGTCAATGTATGGCCTTCAACACGGAGCCTTGGCTCACACCAAACAACAAGCTATAAAGGGCCCCAAAATTACTAGTGTAAACCATTCAAACGGAAAAAACAACAGTCTAATCTGTAAATACACATGTATAAAAAAACAGAAACGAGAAACATCTATAAATTACATAAACAAACGCCAACTACTGTACATTAGATTCCTGACTAATAACAGGTGCAAACATTTGTAGCGGTATTAAACGTTTTAATGGTACCAATTAAACCTCCCTTTTTCTGAAATAATAGCATAACATCACAATATAGAAAAACACAGATGAAATATCAATTGACAGGCTTAACTCAATCAAAAAACGTAAATTAATGCACTATGAGCAATTAAATTTGGTCTGGGATTATATCTGAATGCAAATGCACAGTTAAAAAAATATTAGGGACAAACATTGACTTAAATATATTTTTAGGGTTTTAAATTTTTATAAAATATGGAAAAAAATATAGAAAAAGCTCGTAGATTCATACTTCGGTACTGGCATGAAAATACGGATTATTTTGTGTTATTAAAATTTGCCGTTACAAAATATTAGAAATTATTATAAATTAAGGAATGTATCTCCCTCATGCAAAGCTCTGATTCCTTTCACGAATTTGGCTATACTTTTTGGACCTTTTGGATTATAGCCTTTCATCTTTTATATATGCTTTGGATTTCAAATATTTTGGCCACGAGCATCACTGAAGAGACATGTATTGTCGAAATGCGCATCTGGTGCAACAAAATTGGTACCGTTGATTTTATTCATCTATGGAGATTATAAGAAAAACTGGTAGAAAAGTATAAGTAACCCTCATTAACAATATGAATTTCAATTCATTTTTATTTATGTTCTTTTAAATTAATTTCATTGAATTTTTTTTTTTTAATTATGATTTACTATCAAAGTACATTTAAATCAAGTCTATATCTTTGGAGAATACACTTTGGTGTATGTTGGTTCGAATCCAACTGTAGACAAACATATGTACAACAATGTAGTCCTGTGAATTTTTAGTCCCTTTTCTCAAAACATTAGGTGTATTTTTTTTAAATCTTCTGTTGTCTATGACTTTTTAAAGTGATATGCAAATTCTTCAATTGAATTAAAAAAAAGTACATAATCTTTTGAAAGCACTCATAATATCTTTCCATAGGTTTCAAATTATTTATGACATGTTTAGAAAATGTAAAAAAAATCATTCACCATTCCCTGAATAAAATTAAATTGAAAGAATATGCATTAAAATTGAAAATTTCTCTATCTTTTGTAACTTTAAACTAAAATACATGAACATGCACATCATTGATATAAATAAATTCCTGTATGCCACCATATATTTTTATCATCAGTGTAAAAAAAAAAATCCATGGTCTTGTCAAATTAGCTCTACCCATGAAGTCAATGGTGTCTGTCTGTGTGTCCATCCATCTTTCAGGTTGGCAAATTGGTTTTCCTCACTTTTTTCTTCATGTTTGAAGATAGTGATTTAAAATTTGGTATATTATTTTATCATAACCAGTTACAGATCAGGATCAAAATTTGTCCCATTCTGATGATTTTGTGTGGAGTTATGGTCCTTTGACTTGCAAATTTTAAATAAATAATCAAGATTTCCACACTTTTTTGACATTCTTTGAAGAGATCTTTTAACATTTGCAAAGTTTCTTTATGACTGCTGTGGTGGTTCCTCAATGGTTGTTATGTGTGACGTCATGATTCTACTTTTAGTAACATATTTCTTATATTGACCACCAATAAACATATAAATAGAAACATAGCATCAACAATGAATATATGAAACAATAGATATAACAATATTAAGAATGGTAATGGGGAATGTGACAAGGAGACAACTACCAGACCATAGAGCAGACAACAGATACTTTTATAAAAATAACTTATGAAACACATGATCGTCATATCCAATGAAAACAGTTGAATGCTACACCACATGTAATATTGTCCTATATCTTTACCACGATTTACCTGATTAGTTTTATTGTTTAATCTAAATTAAAAAGTCTTGATGTGAGCAAGTTTCAGCACTTAATCTTCTAAGTTCTATAAAAAAAATAGATATCATCTTATACACACCAGAAAAAATATCAAAATGTTTTATTCCAGGTTCTAGTGATATCTTAAAAAGTAGTTATACCTACTTACTGTGCCACCCAGAAGATATTTTGAAGAAGGAAGTATGTGATATTCTATGTACAGACTCTTGGCAAAAAGAGATAACTCACATATTTATAAATGAGGCACATTGTGTAGTATAAGATAGGGACGAAAGACACCAAAGGGACAGTCAAACTCGTAAATCTAAAACAAACTGACAACGCCATGGCTAAAAATGAAAAAGACAAACAGAAAAACAATAGTACACATGACACAACATAGAAAACTAAAGAATAAACAACACGAACCCCACCAAAAACTAGGGGTGATATCAGGTGCTCCGGAAGGGTAAGCAGATCCTGCTCCACATGCGGCACCCGTCGTGTTGCTTATGTGATTACACATATTATAGTGGGGGCACGAATTTAGACCGGACTATATGAAAATTAGTAAACTAAGGTCAGTTTTCCCAGAGTCAAAATTTGTGGCATTAACAGCTACAGCAACAAAGCTTATGATAAGAGAAATAACTGACATACTTCTAATGAAAAGCTTTACAACCATATCTGCATGTGTTGATCGGCCTAATGTGAAAATTACAATAATAAAGAGATTACCATCAGCTGGAGGAAAAAATACAGCAGAAGAACCATTTAAACAGGTAATGGAACCTTTGTTGAGAAGCTTGTGTGATGATGCAGATAATTTTCCAAAAAACTATAGTATACAGCAAACTTAAGTGGTGTGGAAATGGTTACAACATGGTATGCCAAGAAGCAGCAAAAGAAAGTGATCCAAATGCTGTGATTCAGAGAGTTTCACAGTATCATTCAGCATGTACAGATCAGGTTTGTATAACATATACCGGTATTTGCTATAAGCTGGCTCCTTTTAATTTTTGGAATGACTGAACAAATATTACACATCAATAAACTTCAATAAACATTTATTACAATATTTCCAAATAGATAAAAACCTTTAATGTACAATTAATTGATATATATTTTTAATTACATATACATGATATATGCATTGCCATCAAAATGATTTCTTTTTTTATTCTCCTGCATATCTTAAAAATAAACATACTAAATGCTTTATTTAACTTGAATAGTTGGTGTTATCTTTAAGTTCTAAAAGTGTAGGTACAATGTATACTAGCAATTAATTGTCAAACAAAAGAAGAAGTTCATGTTTCTCACATTTTTTGGTTTAAATACCTATTCAAAGGACCAAATCAATAATCTTGGTTTTTTTAACACACAATGTAAAATAGCCACAATTTAATTCTAGATATAAATATGCAGGTCAATTGAAATTCTAAAAGTTGAACAGTTTAACAGTTATATATATTTTTCATATACTAGATAAAAATAGTATTTGTACATACATAATATGTCATGTATATATGAGCTTTTTAAATCAGTTTTTGTACAATATGCTTTTCAATTTACATCAATTTGAAACTCATCACATTCAGTAAGATTTTATTCGTAGATTGCTTATTTCAACAATATTTTTTTCAAGCTTTCAGAGAAGTTTATAAATAACAATATTGTATAATTTATATCGGGTAAAATATTTATGTACAGCAATATTAATAATTCATACAAACATTCAGTAGATAACACAACAAAATATATATATACAGACATAAAGTAAACCTGTCAGCTTTTAACTTGTTTTCAAAATGCATCTTAATCATACAATTCTTTATTTGACAGAAAACATCTTTATAAGATTATATACACGGACTAATTTGTAATATCAATCATAAGACGAACTTGGTTATGTCAAGCTTTAAGAAAATATTTTTTTTTAGATGAAAAAGATAATTGTTGATGATATGGCTGATGTGAATGGGAATATATCACTACTGTTTGCAACTGAAGCATATGGGATGGGTGCAGATGCGCCAAATATAAGAAGAATCATACATTATGGACCACCTACTTCTGTAGAAAGTAAGATTGATAACTTACAAGCTAATAAATATTACACATATCATTCAACTACAATTATTTAAAAGGTGCATTATCACACATTTCTATGTTTTGTATGAATTGATAATCATATCAGCCTATGGTGTCAATAGCACTCTTACTGCTTAACAGTATATAAATAACACAAAGCTTAGAGGGTAATATAGCAGATGGTTAAAATGACTATTACACATACATGTATGGGATAACAAATCTTCTGGACATGGCTTTAATCTCTTTCAATTTATCTTAATATATTAGATTTAAAAAAAAAATACACATAACTATATCTATGTGTATGCATTTTTCATGTAAATTATATGCTAATGCTAATACATTGTACATTTTTAAGTGTTAGACTGCAGTCACTGTCAAATTTGTATAGGTGCTAATGAAGTTCTTGCAATTTAAATATCACAAACATAAATATTGCATAGTTGATTACTAATATAAAAAAGAAGATGTGGTATGATTACCAATGAGACAACTATCCACAAAAGACCAAAATAACACAAACACTAACAACTATAGGTCACCGTATGGCCTTCAACAATGAGCAAAGCCCATACCCCATAGTCAGCTATAAAAGGCCCCGATAAGACAATGTAAAACAATTCAAACGAGAAATCTAACGGCCTCATTTATGTAACAAATGAACGAAAAACAAATATGTTACATATAAACAAACGACAACCACTGAATTACAGGCTCCAGACTTGAGACAGGCACATACATAAATAATGTGGCGGGGTTAAACATGTTAGCAGGATCCCAACCTAAGTTTATTAGGACAAACTACCCTCATTTTTAATCAGTTGGGGCTTGTCTTTTTCTAATTCTTTAAAGATTATTAGGTATTGTGCAAAGGGAGATAATTCTTGCATTATTTTTGATTGTCTTCCCTAAGTTAAACAAACAATTTAAATTATCTAAAGAAATTGATTACACAATATCTTGGGCTGGCTTTACCTATTGTGGCCAATCCAACATGATTCAAATAACAAATTGGTTAAGAGAAGATATTACCAGCATTACAAAAGCCTAAATTATCACACAGTTTGTATTAGCCAGAACCTTTTATATATTACATTACGCTGTGGAATTAGCTCATAGTAGTAGTTAAATGTCATATTGGGACTTAAAAAAGCTTACATTTATGTCCTTTGGTCTATGGAGGATACTTCTCTCATGGACATCACACCACATCTCCTTATTCTTATTTCTAATCTTTAAAGCTGGACGAAAGGAAAGCAATTACATAGTAAATGTTTAAAAACCTATTTACTATATTTTAACAGTTGACATAGTATCTGCATATCAAGAAGAATGCTATCTACATAAACCGTATTAGATTTTTGCTTTAATCAAATGCATTTTTTTCTAGCTTATATGCAAGAGATTGGCCGTGCTGGCAGAGAAGGTCTTCAAAGTGAAGCTGTATTGTACTTTAACAACAATGACCCAGGTGGTAACACCCCAGTTAGAGATGAAGTCAAACAATTTTGTAGACTTAAATCATGCAGAAGGCAATTTCTCTGTAAACATTTTGACTGGGAATGTGTGGCTTTGTTGATTAAACACAACTGTTGTGACATTTGTAAGGTGGACTGTAATTGTATTGAGTGCTTATCAAATTCAGCACTTGATGACCTTGATGTTGCTGAAGATAATAAAGAAGGTACTCCGTCACAGCTTCAAACTCTATTAGCAGCATATTTTCAACTGGAAAATGATTTAGTTGATATGCCAAAATCAGAAATGTTTACAGGTCTGTCTTCTGAGCTTGTTCACGAGATAGTTAAAAATTGTTTATCTTATAAATCTGCTGGGGAGATATGTAGAAAATTTCCTTTCTTGAAATTTGAATATGCTTGTAATATATTCAAAATTATATTGAATGTCAAATCTGAATGTCCTGAGGTTTAACTTCATTCTACATTGTGCTTAATGATAAAATTTGTTAAAATTCATATGAAAAGCACCTTAATTTGCATACATTTTGTCAAACAATTTCATATGCTTTTTTACATTAGATAATTCCTTAGAATTAGCCATATTTCATTTATAGTTTAATTAATACTAAACATGTGAATTTACAGTACTTAAAATATACATCTGTTAAAAATAAATTCTACAAATGCTTCAGATTTTGACATTTAATTGTGTTTTTTTTAAATAATAAGCATGTTGTAAATTGATAATGTATGACCAAATCAAATAATTTTCAATACTTTGAAATGAGAATTAAAAAAAAACAAGAACTCACTTAATTTTTTTTAGGCCAATTCCCAAATTAAAAAAATGGTAGAAATAAAACCACAAGGATTTTCTTCTATACATTTACTTTAAAACTGAAACTTATTAACTACCATTAATAAAGTTTATCATTCAAAAATATCTCTAAAGTTTACCATTTAATAAATAAGTCTTTAAAATTCTTTATAATATTTGTTCAACTTGTTCATAAGCTTTTATAAGTGAGGGCTTCTGGCAATTTAAACTGGAAATTTACTTATTCAGTTCTCTTGTTTTGATCATGTATAATCAGTAAAACCTAGTATATGGAGTCACACAATTTTATATCATTGTTTTCCAAATATTAAGAAAATTTGTCATTTACTTCTCAATTCCACATACTACCTTAAGGTGGTACCCAATAAAGGCAACAGTAGTATACCGCTGTTCAAAACTCATAAATCCATGGACAAAACACAAAATCGGGGCAACAGACCAAAACCGAGGGAAACGCATTAAATATAAGAGGAGAACAACGACACAACACCGAAACGCACCAGCACACAGAAACGGACCAAGCAACAGACAATACACCACGAGAATAACAAATATAACATCAAAACCAAATACATGAATATGGGATAGACAAGTACCGTGCCACGTCTTATCTCAAAAATAAGAGAAAACAGAAACGACTCAACGTTAAAATGCAACACACACACAGAAACGAACAATATTATAACAATGGCCATTTTCCTGACTTGGTACAGGACACTTTTAAAGGGGAATAAAAGTGGTGGGTTGAACCTGGTTTTAAGGCATGCCAAACCTCGCACTTTAATGGCACAGTTAAATATAACATTGAAATGAAAACAAAATATTACAGGACTACAATACAAATAAAAAGCAGAACATATTAGACAAAGAAAAGCATGATTAATAGATAACAAAAAACATCAGGTTTAAAATTCAATACGCCAAAAACGCGTCTAGTCCACACGAGACTCACCAGTGACGAAAAAAAATACAAAATTGTACAGCACTGAAGATCAAAAGTTGAAAAGGTTTTGCCAAATACGGCATTGTTTGTATGCCCAGGATAAGAACATTCATATTATATAAAACAATTCACACTATTGTAAACAGTAAATTTTAACTAATGAATATGAAAGAGATATACATAATGAAACTGAAGTAAAAACTAATTACAGAAAACTGAACCCGAATACATAACGCCCAGATATACAAGATCGAAAGTGAAAAAAGTACAAAGTTGTACAGCACTGAAGATCAAAAGTTGAAAAGGTTTTGCTAAATGCGGCATTGTATTATGCCCGGGATAAGAACACTATTATATAGAACGATTCACTAACATTAATTTGGCTCGTTTAATTTTCTTTAAATTTTGACAAAGTATTTACTTTGACCCTTTGACAAAAAAAAAAAAATTTCAAAAAATTTTAACCAACCCAACTGTTTTATCAAAAAAAAATTACACTGGTTATATAGCAGTTTGACAAAAACCTATTTTGATCTTTGAAAAGCTTAATGTTACATTAACAACAAAACGTAATTAAAACATTTAGCTGATTTTACAGAGTTATCTCCCTGTAGTGTTAGGTACCACATTAAAGCAAACCAATTAATTAGTATGTGACTTTAAAAATCTTCAGTTTCCAATTTCTGTTGCAAACATCTGTATCATTGGTTCAATCCATTCAAAGTAATGGCTAGTATTAAGCTGATTCACTATAGTGCTAGGAATCTTTGAGAAATGTTCATGTGCTCTGCCAGCCTCAAATTGAAATGGTTTCAATTTCCTGAGGTCTTTTAAAATGATCTTTTCATCATCTGCAGCAGATTTGTCAGAATGTTTTTTGGCTCTAATAATAACCTTTGAATGTTTTTCAAAATTTTCCGCAATGTCTCGAATGGCACCCAGAGCTTTTGTTCTATTCATGATGTTGCTTTCTGTTATATTTGAAAACATATGTTTTAAGTGATCTTTCACTTTCTTGACTAGATGTTCCATAGCTAAGTCTGCAGGGATGTGGCCATTAAAGTGACCATTTGTGTTGACAAAAAGCCCATAAAATTCTTCATTTGCTTCCTTCTCAGACAGAAGTATGAGTTGGTGAACCAGAAAGCGTAGTATGTCAAGAGCATACTTTGACAAACTTTTATGACTTTTGAAATAAAGCATAGCTACTTTCAATAGCCTAATGCCTCGGGTTCGCTCTGGCAATTTTATCATATCCATTAGATCTTTGAAAAGCAGACCAAGCTCTAGCATCATCTGTGCATAATTTTTTACGTAGTCATATTTTGGTGCTTTTGACTTTTTCATTAATGTTACTTTTCTTCCATCAGTTAGTTGTACAACAACTGGCTGTCCATTAACTGAAAAATAATTTGCCAATGTGGGTTACCAGTTCAATAGAAAAATTAATAATTCAACACAATGTATAAATCACAAAACAAATGTTAGGATTGATTTTTATAAGACCGCACACATTTTTGGGGTTTTTACATAAAGCTATGATGTCGTCTTGCAAGGACACATTGGGTTTCCAGTCATAATATTTTTAGTTTTAAGTGAATGAATTTAAGGGTTTCATATCTTTTTCCATACTTTTTTTTTATTGAAACAGTAAATATCTTTGACCACATTTATTTTGTGTCTCAAACCTAAATGTGATGTCAAAGATTTGATCACAATCCAAATTCAGGCAGTATCAAGTTTAAATATTGTGTCCAAATTTGCCACAACTGTTCAGGTTACTACCTCTGCAGTCGTATGATGCTGCATAATATATTAAAAATTCTAATTGTACATAATTTAGATGCATGGAAAATTATTTGATGTCTTATTCAATATAATTGTATTTCATAAGTATTTATATATTTTTGTAGCTTCTAAATCTGAAGAATAATTGTCTCTAGTTTTTATTGTGAAGATGTTCTAATAAGGGTAAAATGATGAAATTTTGTCAGATGTTCAAAATCCTTCGTTTTTTTTACAATTCAGTGTAAAATATTTTGCCTTGTTACAAACATTTTCCTTTTCATATACATTGATTAACAATGCAATAGGTAACAAAAGGGCAGTTACCAAAATTTAAGCAGATTCTAGTTTAAATTTTAAAACCCAGATAATTCATCATTAATGCATTTTTCCAACTTATGTATAATGCTGTTTTTTGATTGACTGAAAGGTAAAATGCTATTTCTATGTACTGAAAATTATTTCTCTGTTAGTGCATTTGTCATTATTGATTTTCCTGTGCTAGGATATTTCTAGCCAATACCATGGCAGATGTGGAATACTATATTGCATAACCCAATAAATCATTTCTATTATTATAAGACAAATTTATTGTTATTCTTTATATAAATATACTGTCATCCCTACAACTGTTGAAATATTCACAATAGTATAAAAACCATCATTATTGGGAGCAAATGGCAAACTCAATGGAAATATATTATCAACGTCATAATCAAATACAGATAGGACAGGGTCAGTGCATTTGCATCAGATATGATTATATACAGCCTAAGCAATTTGACTGTGCAGTATACATATAAAAAAAATTATACAGTCAATACTCCATATGGTACCTGATAACTTCTGAGGTAAAAAAAGATACAAAGAACTGTTGATGACTATTAACAATTACATCATGCAAACAAAGGATGTTTGCCAAAAAAACAGTTACTAGTTGAACAAATGCCTTATTGGTCTGAGAATTTTCTGTCATACCACTGTCCCAGGTTAGAGATATGGTTGGGATCCCACTAACATGTTTAACCCCAACATTATGTATGTATGTATGTGCCTGTTCAAAGTCAGGAGCCTGTTTTATAGTGATTGTTTATGTGTTACATATTTTTTTTGTTCATTTTTTTTATAAATAAGTTTTCTTGTTTCAATTGTTTTACATCTTCATTTCGTGGCATTTTAAAGCTGACTATGTGGTTTGGACTTTGCTCATTGTTGAAGGTTGTACAGTTACCTATATAAATTTATTTTTTTGTAATTTTGGTCTCTTGTGGAGAGTTGTTTCATTGGCAATCATACCATATCTTTTTTATATGATATTATTGTATGTAAATCAATAATTCATTTAAAAAAATACCTTTTATTGCCTCTTCTGTCCAGGACTCATTTGTATTGCTGTCAGATAAAACATATTTGGTAATTACATCACCAATTGTCTCAAACAACCATTGTCGCTTTTCTTCTAAGTTATTAAATGAAGGTGGAACATGTGCAGTAGGCACAGATGAAACCGATTCCATTCCAAAATAATGCAGTATGCATTCTACAATATGCATGTCCACAACAGAAATAAAAAAGTCTTTATCTGCATCGTACTTGTTTTTAACATCTTCTCCCACATTGGATCTTGAAATTCTATCTTGAAAAGACTTCAATGTTCCCAATTCTGCTCCACTTTCCTTTGAATATAGCATCTTGAATGTCATGGTTAAAAAGTTCATTAGTAGGTGAAATAATTCAAAAGTTATTGGGGAAAGATGACTGAATTTCTCTTTTGGATCTACATGGTGGGCTCTCAAATTTTTTGCCCCAGAAAAACGTTCTCTGGTCAGTAAATCCCCCCCCCCCCCAATGTGAATCTTAACATCATCCATATGTTTTCCAACACTTGAAAATACATCTTCGACAACCTTTTCGTAGTAATCAAGTATTCCAACTACATCTTGATAGCGCTGTTCATTTTTGTGCAATACAGCAAGCTGGATAACTCTGGATTTTTGTTTTAACTTATCTGATATTGGAGAACTAATTTCATTTGGAATTACATCCTTAAATTGTCTGAAGAAAGGGATGTGATTTTGAAGCACGTGAGCAATCAATATGGTGTAGTCGTACTTGGTATTCTGAATATCACTGGGATTAGGTATATAATCCCTAAATTCATTAACCTGCATAGTACAATGAAATGGTGACGGCATATGTAAATAAGAAAAATCAGTATTCTGTACAATTACTGCAGATGCAAAAGCATGTTCCATATGTGACTTATTATCGATTCTTTCGTCATGTACAGATGTTTTCAAATTCACATTGTCCCCAATTATTCTGAATCTTTTCAATTTAAGATTGTCTATGAGGTGGTGGTTGAAGCTACCTCCAATTAAATCTACAACTGTCAATGTTCTGCCATAGCATAAACATGCTCCTAAAGGCTGCAATCGATCATCAACCTAAAAATACACATAGTTGAACTGTGGGTTACAATTTAATGCTCACACAATATACTGTCCCCCACTATAAATATTTGGAAATCATTAAGTCGATGAACAATGAATTTGAAAAATAATCTAAAAATTAACATTCTCACATTGTAGTGTTTTGAATTTGAAACCATATATACAGATTGTCATCTTGTAGTAAACAATCAACACAGAAGCATAGATATTAAAGCATTTGTATACATGTAACATCTACAATCAGATAACAGTTTATTTAAATGACAGATCTATGTGTCTTGATTGCGTTAAATTTCATTAGGGTTGTTATCGCTATTTAGTGCATTTTTACTTTGATCTTTTTTTTGTGATAATTTTCATATCATACTTCTCGCTTGAGATAGAAAAATTATCACTAGAAACTAAGGAGGCCACGTGGCGTTGCTAACGAAATTGACATTGAAATTGACGTCGTCATAGGTAAAATAGCGATAAACAGATTATCATTGGTCATCTCAACTCTATTGCTTTTCACACAGCTCAAGTGAGAAAATCAATCTTGTTGAGATAATCAACGATAATCTATAATTATCTCTTTGATTCTTTCCCCATCTCCATTCTCTATTAAATATAATGCAAATATATTCATATCTGAGAGCTATAAAGGCTGTAGAAAGACATTTTTTTTCAATTCATTTTGACTATGCAACTACAAGTTTCAGTCTATATACTTGGAGCTCATATATTGTATATATTTTGATTGGGGCTATTCCACAAAAAAAATGTGTGTGGGGTTGGAAAACAGTTTTTGTCAGCACCCAACACCCATACAATTGTAATTGAGAATTATAGTGCATTATAGTGTGAAAAGTTGCTGTGATACCCATCACCCATGAAACAACTTTTTGTGTATAAATTTTTTGTGCAAAAAGAACAGTGGAAGTCTATATTATACTTTTGTATACCTTCTGATCACAAATGTTATCCATCAATAACATTGACACCATTCTCTGTACACGGCTCAACTCTATGTTTCTGGATTGCATCAAAATGGCGTAAACAAATGCAGCTTTTGGTATAACTTTTTCAATCTTGGTGTAACAGGATCGTTGTTGAGGTGGAAGCATGGTTGAAAAGAGCAATGTGCAAAGTACTGGTAATTTTTCCATCATTTCTTTGATTATTTTAGACCATTCAAGAGATTTCAAGCTACTAACATCTTTTTTCATTAGTTCACTGACAAACAGCAATTTCCTGTTTCCCATTGTAGAAATTGATGAGTCTATTTCTAAACATAGTTCAGAAATAACTCCATTTCTAAAGTTATCCATCTTCATTAGTGCACCATATATATTATTGTCATTTTGAATCACATTGATAAGATTGATTTCTCTTCCTGGTTTAAATGGTTGTTACTTTTGCTTGGTGTAGTGGTCTTTAAAAATGTTGTAACATCTGGTAGAACTGGATTGTATTTCTATTCATGTATACATAATCATGGTCAGAATCAATACATGTCCTTACATTATTTTCCGGTTGTGTCAAAATTGGTGTAATGGTTTCACCAGCATAACTATGGTCAGGAATTCCTAAAATGAATATAAATGCTTATATTTAACATTTAAATTAATACAGAGGAAAAAAACGACTGAGAACAGAGCCTTTTGACCACAAAATAATATTGTTTGAAAAAGTATGCAATGTATATAATAACTGACAAATTTCATTTTTTTATAATAAAAAGATATTAAAAACAAGAGGCTCTCAAGAGCCTGAATCGCTCACCTTAATTCTTTTGGTTAAATCTCTCATCAATGATTATTTTGGCTTTTCAATTTATTTAAATGTTCTTTGGATCGTCTATTTTCTTCAAAAGCAAAAAAAAATCATTTTCTCCTATGTTCTATTTTAGCAATAGGAGCTATGTTTCTTTACATACAAGGAAATAAAATTTATACTAGATACTCTGAAACTCATTTAGCCTAAGTTTAGCTGAAATTGATACAGCAGTTTCAAAGGAGAAGATTTTTTAAAGTAAGTCAACATGATGAACAAATTGTGAAAAATGTCTTTAAAGGGCAATAACTCCTTAATTGACTTATTTGTAGATCTTACTTTGCTGAACATTTTTGCTGTTTACAGTTTATCTCTATCTATAATAATATTCAAGATAATAACCAAAAACAGCAAAATTTCCTTAAAATTATCAATTCAGGGGAAGCAACCCAACAACGGTTTGTCTGATTCATCTGAAAATTTCAGGGCAGATAGATCTTGATCTGATAAACAATATTACCCCTTGTCAGATTTGCTCTAAATGCTTTGGTTTTTGAGTTATAAGCCAAAAACTGCATTTGACCCCTGTGTTCTATTTTTAGCAATGGCGGCCATGTTTGTTGATAGATCAAAACTTCGGATACAATTTATAAACTAGATACCCTAAGGAACATTCAGTTAAAGTTTGGAAGTATTTGGCCCAGTAATTTCAGAGGAGAAGATTCTTGAAATAGTTTACGACGACAGACGACAGACGACGACGGACGCCAAGTGATGGCCCAAGCTCACTTGGCCCTTCGGGCCATGTGAGCTAAAAAGAAGCCGAAATACATAGACATAGATTATCAGGATTATCTCCCATGTAAGTGTTCAATTCAAGTTTATGTTACTTATTTTCCTTTCTGTTATGTTTCATATTCTCTTTCTTGTTTTGCTTGGTTTGATTTAAATTTATATTCATTGCCTGGAAACATACAACTCAACTTAAAATTTCTTTGCATGTATAACATGTATAATCTAAAAGGATAAAATTTATCTTTGCACATACTATTAACATACACTTTATTTCAAAACTAGATCTATTAATAAGTTAACTTAATGCACATATATGCAATAAAAGTTACTTTCAATGCCAAGAGTATCAGGACATTTATCTGAGTGTAATCGGTAAGTGTATACCACTTACTTAAACCCAGTCCCCAATCATGTATATCAAATAACTTTAATTGCCAAATGTACAATAAATTATATGTTCAATGTTCTTTTCCTGTAAGTTTCAAGGTTTGTCAGATGAATTGCATTCTGTACATATATGCTGCACTGTATCTTTTCTGTCTTCAGTTGATTGGATACCATAACATAAAATAACTGTATAACTGTAACATAAAACTGAACAAAAAATTATAATAACAATTAATATGCATTTCCATTATTGTCAAGAAATTTTGCTGATTCGAATCAATACTACATAATAGTATTCAGAGAGACCTGTTGGATTATTGTTACAAGCAGGCCATCAATGAACAACAAGCAGTAAAAACTCATGAACACTTTCTTGTAGTACATGTATGTATATTGAATAATTGTTATTGAAGTTTGTGTGTAAAAGTAACATAGTTCATTTACTAACTGGCCGTAAAATAAGGGCTTTTTAAATAAATAGCTTATTGACATACTAGTAGCGTTTTCATTACAACAAAGATTTTTTTCATTGTTGATAGTTTTTCCAATTCCTCATTAAGGTACAGTAACAAGTTAGATTATTTTTATCTTCCCAAATAAAAAAAAACATATGGTTTCAAACATGGGTCTGAGTTTCTCTTAACTTGTAAAAGTTAGCATAATTTGACAGTATAAAAGTATTTTTGCTTTACTGTAGTTTTTACATGTACTATGTTGTTTTTAATGAGGACAACCCTTTTTTTGTTTGCAAGGAAGAGTTATTTTTGTAAGAGGTTACCATAGATATATAGAATGAAACAAAATAAATATGATTTAGATATAAAGGTACCACCATAGATATAAGATATATCAAATGGTGACATATAACTATACCAAAGATTTATGGTGAATGGTGAAGTACAAATTAAATTTACCATAGATCTATTGAACATGTATTTAGTGTGTATGCTGCAATATAAATTTACACTAAATATATGGTTTATATATTCCATACAAATGTAAATGTACCAAAGATCTATGGTGTATGGAGCCTTATAAATTTACCAAAGATTAATGGTGCTTAGCATGTCTGTCCACTTGAAAAAAACACCATAAAATCATACATGTACATGGACTGGTCAAATCACATAAATTTAAACAAATTATAAGAACAAATTGAACAAAGTGTCATGTTTAGACATGTTAGATACACACCTTTATTGCTAGGCTCTGCATTGGAAGATAAATCAACAAACATATTCTCAGAACATGTTGACTTAGTTGTTGAAAATCTGTAAAATATATATGTGTCTCATTACAAATGTAACTTAATTGAATAAAAGTAAAGCATTTGTACAAACAAGAATATGTTTTTTTTTATGAATTGATATTTGGATTGAGAGTTGTCTCATTGGCACTCACACCACATCTGTCTATATCTATTCACATAATTTAGTTGTTATTATATGTTTGTTCCTTGCATCCTGATCATATCAAGGTTCTTTTAAATTTAAGACTGACAATATGTGTCCAATTATAAAAGCCTGTGCTAGTCTTGTATTATTTTTAATTTCAGTTTCTTGTGTATAAATTGTATAAATTGGAGTTTGGTATGACATTTATAATCAATGAACTAGTATATATATTTGTCTGGGGGCCAGCAGAAGGACGCCTCCGGGTGCTTAAATCTCTCCTTGCACTGAAGACCTTCTGCTGTTGTCTGTTCTGTGGTCGAGTTGTTGTCTTCTTGACACATTCCCCATTTCCATTCTCAATTTTAGATATATATAAATGTATCTATGATTTACAAAAATATATATGGCAAACAAATCAACAATCAAACAAGCAAAGACTGGTGGAATTTATTACTGAAGAATTATTAATTATTGGAAGTGAATATGGACATTAAAGTTCTAAAAATACCCAGCTAAATGAACATGTAATGCTTATTGCAATAGCAGAAGCACAATAAAAAGAAAGGAAATCTAATTTGAAGAACTTTACTACATTTCATGCATTTATAATGAAAAGAAAGCAAAAGAAAATATATAATTTTGGTGTCAAATAATATCCATTTGGATTTCCATGAAATATTGATCCCTATGTATACATGTATGTAAGTGGACAGAATTTTACAGTCAAATATGTACATTTTTATAAAAGATAATTCAATTTAGACATGTGTTAGAACTGGAAATGTTTTAAGTGGTTGAAGCATTTGGATTGTGTCATCACAGGAAAATAAAACTGAACAGAATCTTTACTTCAGATAAAAATTATCTACATGTATTAGGTCGTTGGCTTTCCTAGCCTGTTTAAATGGTTTTACGCTAGTACATGTAGTAATTTTGGGGAAATTTTGTAAATTTGTTCATTGTGAGCCAAGCCTCTGTGTTGACGGCCGTAAATTGACCTTTAATTGTTTACTTTTATAAATTGCTATTTGTATGGAGAGTTGTCTCATTGGCACTCGCACCACATCTTCCTATATATATCTATGTAGTATGTAGGCTATTTTTCCACTCATAAGTAGTGTGCCTTTATAACTTTGTTCAAAATGATTTCTGTTTTCAGATTAACACTGTATGACTGTATTACATAATAACTGGTTGCATTGGGATGAAATTCGCTTGTTACCTACCCTCATTAATTTCAAGAGAAGCTCTTTTAGGGTGAAACCCAACAAGATGTGAAGTTGGTAACCTCTTGTTACAGACTACTGGTGTTGTAAAGTCATCTTTTCTGTTGGCCGATTGACACTCGTCATAAAACTCTACTGTTTTCTTGTGAAGTGTCTCTTATCTGCGTTCGCAATTCCGACAAATCACCCCTTTATCCTTTGAAATCCCTCCATATTTTAACAACAAATCCTTTATCGAAAAATCTAATAATTTGGAAGATATTTCCTTAGATTGATATGGTGACTTTGAACATACCAGACATTCATCAGTGTTCTTTTTCTTAACATTTTGACCAGATTCAGACATGTATATAAAAATTTTATCAAGTTAAAAAATATATATATAAATATAAAACGGTAAAGATATATATAAATTTTCTCCTATAAATAGTCATCTCATTCTTGTCCTTCCAGCAGGCGTATTTACATCCGTTTCCGTATAAATGCGCCAGTTTGGATGCGCATATTTTTGTGTCGGAATTCCGACACAGAAATGGTTACTAGTTACCGGCCCTTGACAACAAAGGTATCTGTGATACCCGTATGTTGCAAGGGAGAGGACCAGCCTACAGACTGTCGGCATCCCAATGGGAACAAACTGTGCCCCTCTACTTGCTGACTTGTTTCTTTATTATTATGAGGCTGACTTCATGCAGGAACTTCTTAGGAAGAAAGATAAGAAGTTAGCAATATCCTTTAACTCTACTTTCCGCTATATAGATGACGTTCTTTCACTAAACAATTCAAAATTTGGTAACTATGTGGAACGCATCTATCCCATCGAATTGGATATAAAGGATACTACAGATACAGCTAAGTCGGCTTCATATCTTGACTTACATCTAGAAATTGACAATGAGGGTCGGTTGAAGACAAAACTTTACGACAAAAGAGATGATTTCAGCTTTCCAATTCTGAACTTTCCATTTCCAAGTAGCAACATTCAAGCACCACCTGCATACGGGATATATATCTCCCAATAGATACGATATTCCCGTGCGTGCATTTCCTATCATGATTTTCTTGATAAAGGGTTACTGCTCACAAGGGAGATATTAAACCAAGAGTTCCAAATGGAGAAGTTGAAATTATCCCTTCGTAAATTTTACGGACGCCATCACGAGTATGGAATAACCGTTTCACAAATGATATCGGATATGTTCCTTACGTCGTAACTACAATCCCTTCCCTTTCATGAATGTGACCTACCGAATTAGACTATTTACCGGATTTATAATCACATAATCAACACGACGGGTGCCACATGTGGAGCAGGAACTGCTTACCCTTCCGGAACACCTGAGATCACCCCTAGTTTTTGGTGGGGTTCGTGTTGTTTATTCTTAGTTTTCTGTGTTGTGTCATGTGTACTATTGTTTTTCTGTTTGTCTTTTTCATTTTTAGCCATGGCGTTGTCAGCTTGTTTTAGATTTATGTAATCCTACTTAGTCAATGGGATAACCTTATGCGCTGAAGGTAACATTTTGTATTATTCTTTAGTTCATTGCTTGCTTCCTTTTACACTTAATGTTCAATTTAAATGGGTTTTTACTTTGTGGTTTTTATGTCATGTTTCGAATGTATTACAATAATCACTCATTATTGGTTTCTAGTCGGTTTTTATGGTAGCTCACTCATAAATGTCATCAAGTTAACAGTGGGTGGTTAATAGAAACAAAAAATAATAATAGTATATAAGAAAATGCACATTAGAACATATTTTTCAACAGGTTATTTAAGAAATAACCACACAAGCTATCGATATATTTTTCTTAAATCCATATCAGTGAATAAATAAAAGTACAGCACACTTATTTTCTTCACAGCTTTTTATAATTACCGTATTTATGCACGACAAACATAATAAAAATAAAAAATAAGTATCAGTCTTGCATGCATTATTTTCAAAATTATCACGTGTACACATGTTTGAGCGGTAAAACTCATTTTAAAGCATATAGTACATGTTCATCCTGATGGAAAACATTGACATTACAATCAAACTGTTTATAAACAAATAGCATACATCAATTATCTATATTTGTCAGCTTCAGGAATTCCTGCGCAAAAGATTATATAAATCTGAAATTTCAAGCAAACTGTTTTTAAACAAATATCTTAAATCAATTATCTATATATATGTCAGTTTAAGGAATTCCTACTCAAAAGATTATCCAAAGAGAGGTAGAAGATACAAACTTAGAACGCCATGGCCAAATTGACAAGCCATGACAAGATATTTAACAATAGTCGAAACGCATCAAAGGAAACTAGACTGAACAACCCGAACCCAACAGAAACCGGGGTTGATCACAGGTTATCCAAAACGGAACGGTTTGCAGATTCCACATGTTGCACCTATAGATTTACTCATTTGTCGATTTAATATCTATGATAAATCTGATTTGTTGCTAAACTATTTCTTTGAATGAAGCGCGTGTCGTAGATTATCAACACAACTCAATCCTACTTGCTGTGGAATCGTCACAGTGTTTGCCTTGTAACCATTGTTTCATTACATATTTACTTTGCATGCTTATATGGATCGTTTGATCAACATCAGACTTTATCATTAGTTTATGGTTTCATAATCCTTACAAAGACTGCATATTTTAATTTGTTTCAACACTTTCTTTTAAGCTTTTATGTGTTTTGAGTCGAATATAAAAAAAATTACGCAGAAACATGTTGTAATAAAATCAAGCTGGTTGTCATTGAAATTGATTCTCGTAAAGAAGTTTCCTCTTTTTACAGAAATTTAATCTAAATTTTCGCGGCTTTTCTTTGATGAAGTGTCAATAAATTGTCAAATGTTCTGTCATTATTATAATAACAACCGGAGTTCAAAGAGCAAGTGTCTTTATTCATTGTAATCTTTAAAGCATAGTAAGAAATATTCCTCATCTACGCAGACAGATACTCAAATGCGATGAATACAGTGTTCCAGGTGCCTCATTCCAATACCAATAAGTATTTTTTCCTAAGATTAATTGTCCCCTCCAAGTGATCATCATTGGAACGTTTATATGTACCAGAAAACACGATTGGTATACCTAGTTCCACCGTTTTGAAAATTTGAAATAAATTTGTGTATGGTGTGAAACCTAACACTATTCACTCGGCTTTCTCATCTGGACAATAAATCTTAAGGAGAATAGAAAAAAAATGATAACATCTCTTCAAATTTATACTTGTTTTGACCTGAGCGTTACTGATGAGTATTATGTAGACGAAACGCGCGTTTTCGTAAGCGTATTGAATTATAATCCGGATAAATGATTCAACATTCAAACCGATTTTTGATGGGTTCCATGTTGCTCAGACATCATACTTTTTAAAAATTATGGGTTCTCGTTATACGTCTACAATTTGCTTATATTTTTGTATTTTTCGAGCTTTAATAATTAGGTACTGTAGATAAGATGGGTCTGGGTTACAATTCTTATGAAGATAAAAGGCGTTTGTCATTCTCAGAAACTCATCAAATTGTACACCAGACGCGTGTTTCATCTACAAAAGACCTATCAGTGACTCTCGAATCAAAAGATTTAAAAGGCCAAATAAAGTACGAAGTTTAAAACCATAAAAAAGCAATCATTTTAGTCCAGCTGATTCGTGCATATTTTCAAAAGAATTGTTAGTTTGATGATAAAAGCATGAAACTTTGCACAAAGGTTGACATGTATATGTTGGTCAATTTAGGCTATGGACCCACTCTGAAAAATTCAAAATGGAGGAAATTTTCAAGATGGCGGACAGATGCTATAAATTGCACAAATTTAAAAAAGAACAAAGCAAGGAAATTTGAAACTTAATCTTTTTAGAGTAAACACAACACAAGGAATCATTTCAGACAAGTGCTATCACTATTTTGAACTATTAAATAATTTAAAAAATGGTGGGCATTTTAAAAATGTTCGCCAAAACATTTTTTTTAAATGAACAAAACCAAAACTTTTCTATATACTTTAACTGTTTTTTTTTCTATCAAATTGTACTTCAAACACATTTCTTCACGGAAGTAATTACACTTCTTCTGTGAGTTGTCAAATTATATCCATAATAGATTGGCCAGCAAGTGTCTGTTATATTCTACACCACATTGACAAAGTGCTGTACATAACAGCATGGTCTTTATACAATGGTATCTTCCACAACGTCCATTTTCAATTTTACAGCCACACTTTATCAGCTCATTACAAAAGACTGAAGCTTGTGTCAAGGATATCCAATAGGGTATCTACATCTGTGTTTTGTCTTTCTGCCATTCACTCGGTGAATCTGTTTGGGGAGATGGTTCTAGACATTTCCCCAAACAAAGCTTGCCGTGTAAATAGCTCGTTTTGGATGTTCTAGTAAAGCAGATTTAGATGGAAGAAAGTCATGTATTGCCCTTCCTTTCCTATTGAAACAGATCTTTCCCTATTGTTCACCTTCGTATATTCACTAGTTTTATCATACATCAGTATAGCATATCACTCTATCAGAAGCATGAAATTGGAAACAATATTTGGTATGCTGTTCTACCTAATGTTTCAAACACAGGTTTAATATCTTCAAAAGAAGTCCAGGTATCCGATGCAGTTTGCTTTCCTTTGACAGCAAACGACGATACTTGATCACAACCTGAACCTCTCCAAAAGCAATCCAAAACTCATTAACCTCAATTTCTTGGACAATAGAAATTGCAATAACTACGACATCCGTATCAACAGTCTGCAATATAACTCGTTTAAGTCCATCTCCTACAGTATCATACACTTGCAGCACCATAAGTGTACTGCTTCTTCATATGTACACGGTGATAATTTACTTTTAACTTTTGGTAATCTGCCTAGAACATCAGTTCCTTTCGAAGTTATCAACTGTATCTATTCACCATATCCTCTTGCTGATTCTACTAATTGTTCAGCTAAATATATTAACAGCTCCGTTTCATTGTCATTAGCCCTCCCAGTTTGCTGGAACTCTTGAATCTAGTAGGACACGTCTTTTCACACCTTTGTCTCTTTTACATCTTGTTGAGGCTTTCAATCTATTTAAGAAGTACTCATCCAAAGCTAAATCAAGTCGACTTACAAAACGCAACTGATCATGTATGTAAGACATGAAAATGTCATTGAAATATTCTTAAAATGTATTACTTCCCCGGGGTTTCAATATATTAATGATTGCTGCACCATCGATGACCAAAAAGTCTGCATTTGGTGCCTCCTTGTGCAGCACTGACAATCGTTCCAATGGAACTAACATGTCAGATTTCGAGTGTAGACACATTTCTCAAAACTGTGAAAGAGCTGGAGGATATAATTGGTTGCCATGTCGAAGTAATTCATATGAGTCATCTTTTCTTACTTGGCATGACACATATAATTGTGAAAACAAAGAACAGTTTTGCTTCAATGATGTCATCTGCTGTATGTCTTTTGTTTTGGTCTCCGATTGTATGACTTAACAGCAAGAACTTGGTTGTTTTATTGGTACATAGAGCGACTTTGATCTTTTTTCGAGTCTTTCAGTTACAAACTGATGGTACTGTTCTTTCTACATTTCTTATAGTCTCACAGACACGTAGATCAACAATGTCTCGTGTACTAGTATCTAGAATCAGCAACACTTCGTATTTGCTCCTGAAAAGGATTGCCCATTTTCTCAAAAATGGCACACAAAGCTTTTACTTGGTTTGAGAAAGCTGCTTGTTTACTTTTTCTTTGTTCATGATGTCGAATATCAGCTTCTTTACTCTGATCTCTTTTGATCCATTCTTGTGAAGTTTGGAATTCGTTGATTACTCTAGCCATTTCCAGTCCAGACACCATTCAACGCTGAAGTTGTGCCATATTTTCAGCCAAGCCTTACGCCCCACCTTCTCCTTTGACAAGTTTATTGTTTGGTTGTGTGCTTGATCTATAGCAATAGACGAAAATTTACTATGCGAGTTATGCAAAACAAACTTGCCATTTCCAAATTCTGTTACAACACTTGGGGCTGTTTCGTTCGATGTCATCATATCCCATACATGTACTGGAAGCCACCTTGCATAGTTTGAATGGTCTAAAGCAAAGAATCATGGAATAATCTGTGTCATAGAATCTTTGTATAACTTGAAGTTTACTTCTTTTAATGATCTTAAAAACACCAGAATGTACAATTTAAACCTCAATGACCAAAAGTGAAAAAGTGGACTTTCAATTTCTCTCAGCTAACGCCATTCCTCAAAAGTAACATCAATATCTACTTCAAGGTTGCGTGCTTCCATACACAGCCAGTATGGTCGTTGCATAAGACTGTACTGTACACTTGCAGTTACCTCATGGTTGTGTCGTGTTCTAGAGACATTAGACGCTCCCAAAAACGAATCTGCTGTTCCTGATGATGCTATGTTCGCTTGACTTAAGGCACTTGTCCAACCATTATTTTCTAACCAATCGCCTATGGTTCTAAGCGCTGCTATTTCTATGTGAAGACCTCCAAACAGGACTACAATTTTTTTTTCAGAAAATGCATTTGGCCAATTTCACTGAACCGAATTCGCAAGTACATAGAGAGGCTGATCACAAGTGATCACTGGTATCTGTCCAGGATTTAGAAATTGAACACATTGTTTTGCTATATTCACTGAATGTTTAATCATTACGATCGGTTTAGCTTCTCCCTAAAACATGGGTAACAGTGAACTGATATCTAAAGGTACATTGCTATCTTTTGTGGCTTGACTAGCATGGAAAGCTGCAAGGAATATTCAATGTTTTCAATGTGATCTGCTTCAATTTTGGTATTCACATAATCAAGCCACCTGTAACATTATGTTGTTAACTTTATATTGTGTTAGTAATAAGCCGTATAGTTTTCTAAAATGCATGTGTGCATACAGACAGGAGAATATTCAATTACTGTGAAAGTACTTTAATTCGTGGGTATCAATTTTCGTGGATTGAGCAATATTGACATGTTCGTGGGTTTTTAAATTCGTGGATTTTATTTTCTAAAAAAAATATTTAAGCCTTTGGAAACGAAGGTTACAAATAGTCTGGATTAAAGGAAATTGCAAAGTAAACATTGACCCATTTAAACCGTATTAATAAAGTGATCAACAGATTAAAGTCCCTTAAAGGTGTTAATTAGGCCATAAACATGTCACCTAAAGAAAACAGTAACACAAACAAATGCTATGAACGTATATTGAATTGTCAAATAATTCTTATCAAAATAAAGCCCAGCATGCAATTATTATTTCCTATATGTACGAGAACTATGAGGATATAAAATGAACACTTTATCATACAAGCATAACAATACCGGAAATCTTACTTTTATCATCGAAAATTTTATGAGAATTAAAATATCAAAAGTTAGGTTATTAACGATCAAATGGGTATAATCATGCATGCAGTTGTAGTTCTGTGACTGCTATAAAAGTATTCTCAGATTTGGCGTTATTCAATGTATTCTCTAGATCATATCATTAGTCAAACATACCGATGGGGATCTTTCCATGTCTTGATTTGGACAATGGTTGTTTTATTTCGTTGGAAACTTAAATTCGTGATAAAGTCGTCCACGAAAACCACGAAAATTGGTACCCCACGAATAAAAGTACTTTCACAGTAAAATAAAAAAAATAATTATATGTTTTGTGTAGATCTCCTGAATGAAATTAACGGTACCAATTTTCTTGCACCAGATGCGCATTTCGACAATACATGTCTCTTCAGTGATGCTCGTGGCCAAAATACTTGAAACCCCCAAGGCTTGTATAAAAGATGAAAAGCTATAATCCAAAATGTCCAAAAAGTATAGCCAAGTCCGTGAAAGGAATCAAAGCTTTGCATGAGGGAGATACATTACTTGAAGACTCACTACAAACGAAATAATCTTCGGTCATTGTCATTGTTGCAGAGCCAATACTTTGTCGTGTTAATTTACTTTTATTCCCAACCTGCTCACTTCTCTCTCCTTTTCTCTTCTGCTTTTCATGTCTGTCAATCTTTAACTGTAAAACTTATTTCTACTTGTTTTGTGCCATTTTGCATTGTGCACCTGCAACTTTACAGCCAAACCATTTTCACCAATGAAATGTTCTAATCTAATCGGAATCGGAACCATTCAATTAGCTGACATCGTTTAAAATTGTTTCAAGTGTTTTATATCCTGTTCCTACCTCTATCTCAGATTTTTTGCTATTAGTAGGACACTGAAAATTTTCTTTAGTCTGTTCTTGGCAAAAAATACATTTTTCCCAGATATTATGATGTTGATGGTAATTCAGGATCTACAACTGTATACCGTTTTGACATTGCTAACACTTCTAGTTTATATCTCAAATATACAGCTACAAGACTACCAATACCTTAAATGACAAAATAAATCTTATTTGTTCATAATGCAACCATGTTACCCTACATTTAAACTATTATGCACCAAAAAGATTCTTATGGTAACCTAGTATTAGTCAAATTTGTTAATTTTGATACATGTTGGTGGCCATCTTGAAAAAAGCCGCCATTTTGAAATTTCAAGGTAGGTTCATAGCTAATAATGTTTAGAATCCCACTCCCTACTACCATGCCAAATTTAATGCTTTTATCATGAACCTTACAATTATTTCACCATTCAGCTGTAAATTTTGATATATGATGGCGGCCATCTTGAAAAAAGCCGCCATTTTGAATTTTCAAGGTAGGTCTATAGCTAATAATGTTAAGAATACCCATCCCCACTACCATGTCAAATTTGATGCTTTTATCATCAAACCCACAATTATTTCACCAATCAGCCGGACTATTTCGAAAGGTTTTCCAAATAGAGCTAAGGTAATCTATTGATTGGATAAAATTCAAACTTTTGTTAACTTTATTTATGAACATTTAATACGACAATTAATGTCATCAAAGAAGTGAAGTGTAAATTATGTACTTTGTATCTTTGATGAATTATGTTTTTGTTAATTTTCTGTCAATTGGTTTTGATGAATATTGTTTATTTTAAGAAAAGTTGAATAATTATCCTTAATCGACTAATGAATTTGAATGTCGTTTTTTAGCCAGTATAGTGCCATAGGATTTCAAACACTTAAAATCCACTAACAAGATGTATACATATCGGACATGAGTTGAATTATTTGGAAATAAGATCAGATTTCTGTAACAACATCATTACCTCTCGACTTAACCTTCATGAATTATGGCATATTAATTGTGGAATTTGCATAAATATTATATAAAATTTGTAAATATATATACTTGACATTATAAATAACAGATAGTCAATATATTCCAAGGACACAATATAATAATGCTAGTTTGGCTTTCAACATGGTGTGTTTACAGATGAAACAAAAACCCATAACAATCAATGCTAGAACATAAAAAGGGTTTAAAATAAATCTTTTGTTATCAATTAATAATACTTAAATATATGTGGTAATCTAAAAATTATAAACTTTGTACTTGTTTGGCTTTATAAATATTTTGATATGAGCGTCACTGATTAGTCTTATGTAGACGAAACGCGCGTCTGGCGTACTAAATAATAATCCTGGTACTTTTGATAACTATTTATATAAGATTGAATTACTCTCCAAAAAATGATATAGGAATTGATAGCATATAAAATAATTTAAATTTCAAGTGACAAAAATGTTAAATTTATTAAAACCATCATTTTCGAAAACACCGGATACTATTGTCATTTATGTTTGAAGTATTTATTATACATTGTTTTTATAAGAAAAAATAAAAAAATAATAACGAGAATCCTTGAAAGATGACCTGGATAATTTCAGATTCTTGTCTATTTTGATTCTTATTATTGATGTCAATTTATAAATTTCGAACAGCGGTAAACTACCGTTGTCTTTATGTATTGGCCTTATAGAACCTTTATTTGAATACACATTTGAATTTAAAATTCGTAAGATTTGAGTGTTCTTGTTTAGGTCAAATTCAGATTAACCTGTAAGACGTATTAAGTTAATAAGTACTAAAAAGTAAAACCACAAAAATACTGAACTCCGAGAAAAAATCAAAACGGAAAGTCCCTAACCAATTGAAAAATTAAATGACAATTGATCGGACAACAACTGTCATTTTCCTGACTTTTTACATTTTGTAGATTCTTTAAGTTAACTATATCTTAGGTTAGATTGTTCTAACCATATCTTAGTAAGATTGTTTTAACCATATCTTAAATTAGATTGTTTAAACCAAATTTAATGTTAGATTGCTAAAACCGTATTTTAGTCCGGGTTCACACCAAACGCCGTGTACAGTAAACATGTTTACATTTGGTTTATGTAATGGACACTAGTTTCACATTAAATTTGTTCACATCTTTACACCTTGCTAAGTAACCTGTACATAAGATTTGTTCACACTTGTAAATTATATGTCATTTAAATGTTCATTACGTAGAACTGGTTTCTTATTTTTGGACAACTTTTATAGCAGTTAGGAAACGACCATTTGAAAAAAAAAATTTGAATCCAAAGTTTCCCTAACCATTATAGTTTAAGATATTGAATTTGTTCCATCGACAAAAAAACTAAATATAAACTTTTGCGCGAGAAAAAATAAATCTGACTCAGAATTTCTCTCTTTTTTTTGAAGCAAAGTAGTTGCTCTTTTATGAAAGTCATTTTAAGATGTCCCAATTACGCATTAAAAACGTAGGCTGCATCAGCGTGCTTGCAGACGAAGAAAAAAAATTCCGATGTTAAGGATCATTGCATTTCTATCTTTTCTGTTTGTATTAAATGGTATTTTTTCTCCAAGGAGTATTTGGCCTAGGGAGAAGTAATGTTTTTTTTTTTTATTTCTAATTTTATTTTAACGGATCTGACATGCTACACAAACAAACAATTAACCTCACCTCTTTTCAGTAATGCATTTATGAGTGAATCGTTGTTTGAACAAAGACCAGTGGCAAATATTTCTGTGTACGTCCAGGCGTTTCTGGAAGACCTTTTCAAATAAATTATGTGTTCGGCAAGGTTAAGTAAGCTACGTAAAGTGATTTTATAACAAATAAATAAATCAAGTTTAAAAATGTTTTTATGTAAAGAACTTTATTAATAAGTGTTATAAGTATGAATTTTATATAAAATTCGTTTTTTTTTAAATATACATGGGAAAATTAAAGTTCTGAATGCCTAGTTTTGTGTACACTAAACCTACACAAGATCTACATCGACTATCGACTGCATGTAGATAAAACATGATTTAAACTACATGTCAACATTGAGTTTTATTAATGGGAACGTAATTATGTGTAGTTTATGTGTGAGTTACACTAACACAACACCGAGTTAAGGTCAATGTGAACACAGCCTTATGTTAGATTGTTAAGCCATATCTTAGGTTAACCGTTAGATTGTTTAGCCATATCTTAGGTTAACCGTTAGATTGTTTAGCCATATCTTAGATTAACCATAATGCTTACACACAACTTTTCAAAAACGCAAAACGTGGCAGTCTATGACTTTCAAAAATTTATGATGAAGAATGATTATTTCTCTCATTAAAAAATATCTTGATCAATTGTTTATTACAAATAAGTTTCGGTATAAAACTGCGTAAATTCTTTTGATTGAGTTGTGATGACATGTATAATACATCATAGTTTTAATACATTCAGCAATATATAAGGCTTCTACAGCGAACATTCAGCACACCACTGGACTATCGTATCAAAGCAAGTAAGTCTCATTGTTAAATTAACTGTACAGTCTGTAAAGTTAAATTTCTCATCCCTATCTACAGAACTTTTGAATCTAAAAATAGCAAAAAATATTGCGTTTGTCGTTTCGTACTTCATATCATTGTTTTGATTGATTCCGTTTACACGAAGTGTTTCCTGATCGCTAATTATATAATATAAACGATACAATAGAAAGCGTTATTTACAAATATGCAGCCAGTAAAAAAAAACTATTTCAGAGAAATACTGTCTCGTTGAAGTTTATATTGTCCATCTTTTATTGCTACCAAAAAGCTTGAAATAAACAGAAATCACCTTGTGGCTATTGTCCTATTGTTAAGGGCTATCAAATCGTCTTACTTTGAAGTGGTATTAAAACTTAAAAGATTAGTTAGATATAAGGAGATGTGGTATGAGAGTCAATGAGACAATTCTCCATTCAATTTACAATTTGTAAAAGTAAGCCGATCGGTTTGAGCCAAGGGTCCGTGTTGAAGACTTGTACTTTTAAAAATTGTGATTTGGATGGAGATTTGTCTCATTGGCACAGATACCACATCTTCTTATATCTATTATAGTATGTTTTAAATTACTTGCAGTACCTTTACAATCAAAAGTAAATTATTGGACTAAAATACTTTTCTTTCGAAAATCCAAAAACAAATAAGCTAGCAGTTATTTAGTAGATAAATGTATTGTAATTCCTTAAGCTTGGCAAATGTGAAAAGTAAATTTTACTTCCGCAAATCGAGTGTACTTAGCGACGCGGAGCAGGGCTAAGTAGAGGGATATTTGCGACAGTAAAATTAAGTTTTACTGAGGCCAAACTTGAAATACAATACAGTCATCTTCATGCTAATGCCACACATTAAAATAAATTCCATATAATATAAATATTTTGACTTGAAATTACCATTAATGAAAAAGTCTGCAAAACTGTAGCGTCACGTTTTTAGCATCTTAACAATATTATATGTTAATATATATATACTCTGAATGAATGTCAAACATAAACACTAAACATATCTATACTTTTCTACGCATCAGAATCGTTCCAATATTGACAAAAAAGATGGTGACGCTCAAATTGAGCCTTTTTGGTATACTTGTTGAGAAATCACATAACCCCAAAAAAATCGTAATTCAAAACCTTTCTTAGTTACGGACCGGGTGAACGTGGATTCTAATTCTTGAAAATATTTGTCGACTTTCAATGAGAATTATAGTTACAAAACGAATTGCATTATAATTTTCAGTTTTCTCTTATCAAATGCAATTGATCAACATGGGTTTTAAAGGCTTAGAATGGACAAATTATCTGGCAGCGGATAATTTCAGTTTTATGTTGTCCAATAAATGCACAATGTGAGGTCAAAGATTTAATAATTTACGCATAACAAACATTAGAGTAACAACTTGTTCCTCTGTCTTATTTTTTTTTAACAAAAAAAAAATTATCTAAAGTTATAACCAACAAATAGTATTTATGATAGTTTTTACTCTAAATTTTTTTTGAAGAACTACTTATTAACACACGTATATTAGAAAGTTAAACATACAAACTGAACTTCAGACTTTTGTTTTTTTTCTGGATTCTGTTATTAAATATTTCGTAATTTAGAGACTTTTTGATTATATCAGAATGCAGCTCTTAGTCGGAATTCTCCTGGTTATCTGTAGCGCAGTCAGCGCCTCCTATAAAGGAGGATATGGCGGTTACGGAGGTGGATACGGCCGTGGATTCGGTGGTGGATTCGGAGGAATCGGCGGTGGATACGGAGGATATGGTAGAATCGGAGGTGGATACTGAGGTTATGGAATCGGAGGTGGATACGGAGGATACGGTGGAATCGGTGGTGGATACGGTGGAGGATACGGAGGCGGATATGGAAAAGGAAAAGTTGTTATTGTAAAAGGTGGTTATGGTGGCGGTTATGGTGGTTATGGAGGTGGATTAGGAGGTTATGGTGGTGGTTATGGTGGTATTGGAGGAGGATATGGTGGTTATGGTGGTTATGGAGGTGGATTAGGAGGTGGATATGGTGGTTATGGTGGTATTGGAGGAGGATATGGTGGTTATGGTGGTTATGGAGGTGGATTCGGTGGATTAGGAGGTTATGGTGGTGGATATGGTGGTATTGGAGGAGGATATGGTGGATACGGATACGGAAAGGGAAAAGGTGAAATAAAGTCTGCTTTAAATAACTATTATGTTCTGACCGGATCTGTATTGCCCAACGAATGGTTTAAATTCATTTCGCTAATTTTTGTGTTATATGCAAATTTTTTGAGCGGTGTGAAAAAAACATTTGTCATTATTAGTGAACTATCTATTCAAAGTAAATCATTTGTCACAGTTTTATTATGACGTTAATTTTTTTTTCAATTCTGCTGAATTTCCTATAGTGACGTCCTGACAAAAGGCGACTATGCATCATGACGTCATAAATCAAGAACAAAACTCTGAAAATTTTTTAAACAAGAAGAACAATCATTAAAGAAACATATTTAAGTACTTAAACTCGTGTATTACGATATTTCTCAACAGTTAACTTTCAACCATATTTTATGATTTTGGTCCTTTTTTTCTTGGAACACTAAAGAATTTCATATTCTTATTGCTGCTTTATATGCAAATTTTTCAACAAATTATCCTTTGTGGGAAGAACGTAAGATATTTCTCTCTCATGCTGTAATAATTGTCAATACAGATATTTTCTATCATATAGAAAGCAAAGCAATAAGCTGTACATGTTGTCCGATCCTAAACATGTCCCACGATGAACGTCACTTGAATTCGTTTTGTATATGTTTCCTCTTCAAATGAAAAACCAAAACTCATCTTCAAATATGTTTAAATACAGTTATGAATTCTTTTGAACGAAATACTAGTAAAAGGAGACATTGATACACGTTGATAAGACAACAATCCGACAAAATAATAAAACACAAATGCGATAAAGAATGAAAATATATATATTTGTAAAATGTAGATTTACATTACACAAAGTTGTATTTTTCACTTTGCTATGATAACATTTTTATTCTTTGTTTTGCAGGATATTAAACACAGAACTTTAACAGAACGGACGCATAATCCTTTTTTTTTTTTACATTTATGATATAAAATATAATCGTTGCATTTAATTTGTGTTGTTTTACCTTCTATCATTAATCTACAGTCTCTTCATGGAACCATCACTTTACACTTCTTTTTTCTGTTCTCAATTTAAAGATCGACTAGATTGTATAATTTGATAAAAATGGAAAACGTAGAACTTCGTTTGAGAATGGAAATGGGTAATGTGTCAAAGAGATAACAACCCAACCATACAGTAGACACCATTGTCATGATTATGGTACTTACTTTATGAATATCCAATCATACTCCTCTGCAAATATAGATTGTTGATGTGCTGTCACATGAGTGCATACATATCCAAGTCACATATTAACGACTTGAAAAGAGAATATATTACAAGTCAAATGGTTTCAACTATCAAATTGTTAAACGCACATTCCGTAGCAGTTACATCCCTAAACTTAATCGTACACCGTTTATGAATCGTATGTTATACATTAAACGTATGCATGTTCACATTTTATAGACAAATAAGGATGTGCTTATTTCACCAAGAAACTCTGCTCCAACAGAATTATAAGAGATAAATCGACAAATAACAAGGTTTATTGCAACATATTAGACTATATCTACTACAAAATTTGATATTATAGAAATGTATTGAATAAAATAAATATGCTATAAAAGACAGGAAATATACCCCGCCATATTATGTATGAATGTGTCTATCCCAAGTTAGGAGCCTGTAATTTAGTTGTTGTCGTTTATTGGTGTGGTACATATTTGTTTTTCGTTCATTTTTTTACATAAATTAGGCTGTAGGTTTTCTTGTTTAAATAGTTTAATATTAGTCATTTTTGGGCATTTTATAGCTGACTATGCAGTATGAGCTTTGCACATTGTTGAGCCATATGGTGATTTATAGTTGTTAATTTCTTTGTCATGTGGTCTCTTGCGGAGAATTTTCTCATTGGCAATTGTACCACACCTTCTTTTTTATTTATAAAGACGATACTGTTGCAAGTCATTAAAGAAGGCATATTTTGACTTTAATATTGATTCAGTTGTAGGGTATGCATCGAGCATAAATACATTTATTTATAGTAAAATCACAAAAATACTGAATTCAAAAAGGAAAGTCCACAATCAAATGGCAAAATCAAAAGCTCAAACACATCGAACGAATGGACAACAACTGTAATATTACTGACTTGGTACAGAAATTTTCTTATGTAGAATAAAACCAGTTGTTGGCATGATATTGGTTTTGTTCTTCTCATAATTTGTAATGATTATATGATACTAAACCCTAAATTCCTTACGGAAGGAACCGTGCTAGATAATCATATGATGAAGACATAATCTTTCAATGAGTTGAATTGAGGTCTGGAACTGGCAGTCTTTGTTAATGTATGTATCATTGACATTTTGTTTAGTTTCTTTTATTAACTATTCTGTCTTTGGATTCATTTTTTTAAAACTGACTTTTATTGATTTTTTATTTATTGATTTGTGTTTGTTTATTCCACATTGATTAGAGGTGAAAAGGAGGGTTAGAATCTAAAAAAAATATTCAACCCAGCCGACTGTCCAAATTCAGGAGCCTTAGGTCTTCAGAGTAGAGTATGACGTCCATAATCACTAAACCAGTGCACATTTTCATTTAGGGGATAAGCTGAAAATCGCCTCCGGGTAAGGGATTTTCTGGCTGTATTGAGGACCCCCTTGCTGGACGTCGGCGGTTTTCCTCTCATTTGTCAGATTGTTGTCTTTTTTACAGATTCCTTATTTTTTTTGCAATTTTAAGTTATCTAACATAAAAAGAAAATAGTAATACGCTTTATGGTTTTTTACTTTGTTATGACTACTTCTAGGTGTACACATTAAAGTCCAAACAAAAATATTTAAAATACATTCAAAAGATTAATCAGGAAGATTATTTCAAAGAATTCATTTCTTAGTGTCCCTCGACTTGTCGATTTTTCCAATGTAGTTATTGTAGTTATGCGCGTTTCGTCTACATAAGACTCACCAGTGACGCTGAAATCAAAATAATGATAGAACCAAACAAGTACAAAATTGAAGAGCATTGGGGATCCAAAATATTATGAAGCTGGCACTATCTTTAAACTGATCTTTCTTATATAGATTAAGTTCTACAATAAAATGTTGGTAACATATCACTTGATACATCCATCCATACCAAATAATCTCAAATAAAAAGATTTCACAGATACAGTGAAGTGTGCTTTATGCTATGAATAGCATCTAGAAATTTGATAATGGAGATCAGTTCAGAACCAAATTTTTCGACAAAAGACAAAATTTAAAACTTCTCATTCTATTTAGGGACGACATCAAAAGATCGATGTAGGATAAAAAACTTAAATCAAAAAGTTTGGGGGTGGGGTTCAACATTGCTGCAAGTTGTGGTCATCTAAATTCGATTTCACATATATCCCTTTTGGTCAATCATTTTTTCCCAAATTAGATTAAGAGGGGGATGTGGGGGTCAGTGAAAAAACTATGTGAATTAAGTTTTTTATCCTTCATTGAACTTTTGATGTCGTCCCTTACGATTTGCAACATTGCAGCAGCAGCAGAGCATGCATCCATATCATATTTAGTATCCAGTTGATAAAAACGAAAATACAAACAACAGTCTACAAAATACAAAATAGAAACCGAATTACTGAACATTTTGAGCCAACCATTAAGGTGACAGTAATATACCGCTGTTTGAAAGTCACTGACTGGTTCTCTGTCCTTTATCTGTTTGGCTTTGACAGATATAAAGATCAGGTAATGACCAACCATCTTTTTTTACAGGTTTCCTAATTTACATAAAATATACAGGGAACCAGACCTAATATATCTATATTTAGAAAAGGATATCCCATATTGTTCAACTACTAAATTTTCTATTTTTCTTACCAGCACACTTGGTACAATTAAAAACCTGATAATAAATTGTTCAATAAGGCCTTAGAAAATAGTGGAATAAATTACTTTTGGAGTGTCAAGAACTCGTTGGAAGTACTTGATAAATTGCATGCTTATATTGGTGATTTTGAATATATTCAAAGTTTTGATTGTTCTACCCTGTATACCACATTGCCTCACATCTTCATTAAGAAAAAATTCACACACCTTATTAAATGGGCATTCAAAAAATCAGAATGTGAATGTATATGTTCAAACTCTTTTAGGTCATTATTTAGTAGCAATAAACAATAAAAAAACCTATGTTAATTGGACATTCTTTGATACTATATATGCCCTTGAATTTTTACTAGATAACATTTTTGTTCGCTTTGGGGATTCAATATATCGTCAGATTATCGGAATTCCAATGGGGACTAACTGTGCACCACTTATTGCAGACCTGTTTTTGTATTGTTATGAGTTACAATTTATGACAAAAATAAGCAAATACCCATTGAAACAACATCTGGTAGACAAATTTAATAATACTTTTAGATATTTGGATGATTTTTGGCTCTCAATAATGACGACTTCAGTATGTATATTAATGAAATTTATCCTGTTGAACTTACTTTAAATAAAGCTAATACTAACAATGACCACTGCTCTTTTCTCGATATTGATATCTATATCACTAACGGAAAGCTGAATACTAAAATTTATGATAAAAGGGATGATTTTGCATTTCCTATCGTTAATTATCCGTTATTAGATGATGACGTTCCCTTGTCACCATCTTACGGTGTTTATATATCTCAACTTGTACGATTCGCTTTTGTATGTAACAATGTTTTAGATTTTAACGAGAGAAATTTATGTGTTACTGAAAAACTATTACACCAGGGTTTTCGATATCACAAACTAGTCAAAACATTTACTAAATTTTATCATCGGTATAAAGACTCATTCGTAAATATAGCTCAACATGCAGACTTTTAATACGTTCAGGTATTTCACATCCAATTTTTTTATGGAAATATTCTTTATAAAGCACAAAGGTGTAAGTACTCACCTCAGAAACTTACAAAACCTTTGAATAGACTTATAATTATTAAGAAGGGATATAATTACGATGCTGTTGTCAAGTCATTAAATATTGCATATTTTGGCGTTAATATTGAGTCACTGATAAGGTCTTTGCACCGGAACTAAACACATTTATTCTAAAAACGGTTGTTGGCATGACACGGGTTATGTTCTTCTCATATATGTTATGATGGTATGATACTACAACTTTTTGGAATTTTGAATCCCTAATGCTCTTCATCTTTGTACTTGTTTGGCTTTATAAATATTTTTGATTTGAGCGTCACTGAGGAGTCTTATGTAGACGAAACGCACGTCTGGCGTACTAAATTATAATCCTGGTACCTTTGATAACTATATACTAAACCCCTAACGGGAAGGATTGTGGCTGATGTTCATATGATGAAATCATAATCTTTCAGTCAGTTTAATTGAAATCTGGAGCTGGCATGTCAGTTAACTGCTAGTAGTCTGTTGTTATTTATGTATTATTGTCATTTTGTTTATTTTCTTTGGTTACATCTTCTGACTTCAGACTCGGACTTCTCTTGAACTGAATTTTAATGTGCGTATTGTTATGCGTTTACTTTTCTACATTGGTTAGAGGTATAGGGTGAGGGTTGAGATCTCACAAACATGTTTAACCCCGCTGCATGTTTGCGCCTGTCCCAAGTCAGGAGCCTCTGGCCTTTGTTAGTCTTGTATTATTTTAATTTTAGTTTCTTGTGTACAATTTGAAAATTAGTATAGCGTTCAATATCACTGGACTAGTATATATTTGTTTAGGGGCCAGCTGAAGGACGCCTCCGGATGCGGGAATTTCTCGCTACATTGAAGACCTGTCAGCGACCTTCTGCTGTTGTTTTTTATTTGGTCGGGTTGTTGTCTCTTTGACACATTCCCCATTTCCATTCTCAATTTTATTCCTAACGCGCAAAGAACATTGCACTATCTTTACATAACGCATCGGATTAAACATACCCATTCTGACCAGATGGAACTGCGTACTTGAACATCCTGCACACGCAATCGTCGCCTCGCTTTTTACAGATTCAACTTCCGGTCGAAAGAAACCAACAATGACAATATTTCTATTCGCCATTTACTCTTGTGGTTAGATTGTATGAATTTTCGTAGCTGATTTGCCTTCTGAAGATGAAACGTGGGTCTGTTATACACAATTATAAATATGGACTATTGTTTTTTTTTAAATTAGTTTGTCCTTAATCGACTAATGAGTTTTATTGTCTTCTCTAATGAGCCATTATAGTGCCACCAGTATTAAGACGTTAACCCTTCCTTTATAAGATGTATTCATATCAGACATGTGTTGAATTTTGTTGAAATAAAGTTAGTAACTAGATTAATTATCACCCAACTTAACCTTGATAAATTATGACAAATGAATTGAGGAATTGGCCTATGCATAAATATTGAATACAGGTGTGTAAATATGTATACCTGACATTTGAAATTTATTATTATTATTATTACTATTATTATTACAAGGCATTTTATAGCGTTATATATAACACTACACTAACTCTGAGCGCGTTACCTGTTAAATACGTAACTACAAAGTAAATATTAGACCAAAATATGTTTAAAAGCATACAACATCAAATCGAGTTTTAAAAGTTAAGACTCTAAAAGTTCATTAAATTGGTTACAAAATTACTTAAAAAAATAATAAATCAATAGGTAAACATTTTAATACTTGTTATCTTGACTAAATATTTCTAAAATTGCTGAATGCTAATACTGTTTGGTATTTGAAAATAAGTAACTTAACATATATCGGCTTATAAAAAATGATAGTATTAAGGAAGAGGAACGAAAAATACCAGAGGGACAGTTAAACTCATAGATTAAAAATAACAGACACTGCCATGGCTAAAAATAAAAAGACACATATACAAATAATAGTACAGAAAACATAACATAAATTTTATAGAAACACATCAACTCAGACAAAAATGTACAAAATATTCAAAATCAACATCAGTCAAATAAACTTTGTCAAATATATAACTTACCAATGACCCATTTATGATGCTATTCCTCCTTTTCGGCGTGTCTATTATATTGACTAAACAACGCGTCTTTCAATTATTTCTAGAGTGCACGCATGTATTTAAAGCAAAGTATGTGACGTCAATAAAACTTACTTAAAAGTTCGTGATGGTTTTAAACGCATGTATCATTCAAAAATGTCTATAATTTTATGAATCTTCACATAATTTATCTCCTTACAGCCTCCTGAAGTAGATTTTAATTATTTTGTATCAACAATCGTGTTGAAGATAAGCTATTTTCAAAGTAGACGTTGGTTTCCCTTGTTATAACCTCGTGAGAATTGATAACGCTCAATCTATCTTCACCCACACCCATATGTTTATAGTATTGAAAAACAAAATGATTTTGGCTGTTTTGGAACTTGGTGCCGATTTGTTTTGTGCTTCACTACTTGATTAATAGGTTGATATAGTTATTGTTGATATTGACTGCGTGTAAACATCTGATTGGTTTTTTTTGTAAATGTATCTTATTATTGATTTAAAAAAAAAATCTTTAATACGCATATAAGAACTCTATGAAATTCTCTGTGTTAATACTTTATATTTGTGCCTGCTCACTTTACCAAATATACGGTAATATTATAGCAGAATATATTTTTCTCTCTATTAAACTAGTTCTTTTATTTTGTTATAATAATGATCTTATTTCTATATAACAATTATGTCAGTCTGCAAGAGTGAATAAATCCCCGAACAACATAATAAAAATATTGTATTAAATCACATAATTTCAAGTACAAGAAACAAGTTTAAAAAATGCTTGTTCGAGAATGCTTCCAAACTAGCAATGATCCTTCTTCTTCTTAACCTATGAAGTTTTATCTTATTATTGAGATCTGTTTTGGCCTTAGAGTGGTCTAAATATATACACACCTTTGACTTCTAAATTCTTATGACTTGAGTGTTATTTGTTAAGACAATTTGTAAAAGACTTCCAGGACACATCAAATTGACAAAACACCTTTTTTTCGTAGATATAAACTTTTGTTTAGGAATTTCTGGGTTTCGTGTTAATAATTTTAACCACATTGATAACAAGCGTTTAAAAAAGGGAAAATTTGTCAATCTATGACTTTCAAAAATTTACGATAATGAAAAATGATGATTTCTCTCATAATAAAAAAAAATACGATCAATTGTTGATAGTAAATACCTTTCGACACCAGGAGGAATAAATTACTTTGATTGATTTGTGGTTGTATGTTTAATACATCATATTTCATTATGAAACGAACAATATATAAGGCTTCTAGAACCAAGCATTCAGCACAACACTATACCATCGCACAGAATCATGTAAGTTTCTTTAGTATGTTATTGTAAAAATATAAATATAACCGTGTAGTCTTTATAACTGAATATTTTATCGCAATTTATAGTATTTAACTTTTTGTCGATCTTTTAAGTTGAGAAAATTTTGCCTTTGTCATTTAAGACAATTGTTATTACTTCTACCAGCTTAATAAATATATTTGTTTATTACTTAACAATGCATCAGAAATTAACAAATAAACCCCTGCAGCAGTTGGCATGAGATGTCCCCTTTTCTTTGAGATGAGAGTTGATATTTAAAAGGTTCTTTCATTTCTAGATAAAATCAATGTATTTTAAATGACCTGCTTTTTCTATGTCCTTTTCGGTCATTGTTTTTTTTTTTTAATCAGTCGGTTATTGTACATCCTTTGGTTTAATGCATGGCTTCGGGTGTTCCGCATGAAGGACAATTCAGAAAAAATATCTTGAAGCACCAAATTTAAAAGTGTTATTTTCATTTCTATCGTGAGTACTATTCAAGTGCAACGTAATGTAAATTATCTATAGTAGAATAACATGGTGTATAGTGTCAATCTGATATAAACAATACTATATTAGTAAAATGAGATCAGAAGGGTCAAAAACATTAAAAAATATTGTTGGACACAAATATTTGTTTTAAGGTGAAATTAAGATAAAAAAAAAGTCAAAGCGATTTATGAAGTTTGGAAAATATGCAAGTGAAAACATCAGAATTGCCAAAGACTAAGTTCATATATACGTCAGACGCGCGTGCCGTCTACAAAAGACTCATCAGTGACGCTCGAATCCAAAAAAGTTTAGAATGCCAAATAAAGTACGAAGTTAAAGAGTATTGAGGACCAAAATTCCTAAAAAAAAAATTGTCATATACAGCTAAAGTTATCTATGCCTGAGTTAGAAAAGCCATACAATTGAGTTGTATGAACTACTTGTAGGTAATCAATTATTCGGTTTACAATTTATCAAGCTCATAATCCACTAGAGTCTGAAATACGGCAACAAACAGTGATCTCGCTTCTTTCAAAGTTTTCAGCTGAACCAAATACTGAAGAGAACATTTCCAATACGTTTTCATCATTATCTAAATTAATTGGTTTAAATAACAATAAAGCAAATCTACTGATTATCAAAGGCTTTATGCTGTACATTATCTATACATTTGTCTTTTTGTCTTTTATATCAAATTGAGGTCTTCGACTCATCGTTTTAACATGACCTTTTTATAGTAAAACAAACAATACATATCTTTTATCATTGTTATCGGCACTGGGATTTACTGCATGACGTCTGATAAAATGTAATTCATTAGAAGGTTAATTTCTCTGATGGGCCATATTACTAGTCTGATGTTTACAGTTGAATTCAGACCATGATTTAAAGGACTGTTTGTTGCGTATAATCTTTTTACGTAGAATCACTCTAAAGTTATTTAATCACGTTATACAATCTCTGAAGATTTTCTTCTCAATTAACATACGATATCACTCTTAAACTTTGAACAAATTGTAATCATGACAACTTTTACTACTGATTGACACACGACTGATTGACATTTGTACAAACCACATGGCCAAACTTTAAATCACACTATTAATTGTTGATTCTCTTTTTAATTTCTCTGCAACTAAAAAAAAGAACTTTTTTTTAAGAATGCAGATCTTAGTCGGTATACTCCTGGTTATCTGCAGCGCAGTCAGCGCATCCTATAAAGGAGGATATGGCGGTTACGGAGGTGGATACGGAGGATACGGAGGTGGATTTGGTGGTGGATTCGGAAGAGGATACGGAGGTGGATTCGGAAGAAGATACGGAGGATACGGAATCGGTGGTGGATACGGAGGATACGGAATCGGAGGTGGATACGGAGGATACGGAATCGGTGGTGGATACGGTGGATACGGAATCGGAGGTGGATACGGTGGTGGATACGGTGATGGATATTGAAAAGGAAAAGTTGTTGTCGTTAAAGGATATGGCGGTTATGGTGGCGGTTATGGTGGTTTAGGAGGTGGATATGGTGGTTACGAAGGTGGATTCGGTGGATTAGGAGGTGGATTCAGAGGTGGATTCGGAGGTATTGGAGGAGGATATGGTGGTTACGGTGGTGGATATGGATACGGAAAGGGCAAAGGTAGGATATGGTCTGCTTCAGATAATAATTTGACTGTTATTTTCGGACTGGTCTTGTATGGCCAAAAACAATGGTTTACATTTTTATATTCTTTTATTGACAGTAATTTTATCGAGGTACTCAAGATCAAAATCCATGTGTTTATATTGCAATTTAAGTTATTTGAAACAAATCAAAACTCGTTAACCCTTTTGTTTCATCCCATGGATTTTAATAAGTTAATATGGATCAATAGAAGGTCAGTAGCAAACTATTTAACTCATAATTTGTATCTTGAATCAATTACGGTAGTTTAAACGGGAATCAAATGCTATAGACATGTAACAGTCTTTGTATATTAGATAACATATAGGATAGTTGCATTTCAGAGTCATAGAAAATAAAAATATGAAACTTTACTCTTGTCAAATATATACAATTAATGCATTTTTTTTTACAATGCACAACTCGCGATTAGGCTTAGTTTCGGAAACAAATTGTCTGAGTTATTGAATGATTGATAGACAATTGTTTTTAATATGCTGTAAACCTTATGTTATATTTTAAGTTCTATTGGTATATTGTGTGGTTAACAATATTGAAATCTCCCAGAATGAACAAACAACTTTTAGTCTAAAACGTAACATTCCCATTTTACTTATATCTTCAAGATTACAAAAAAAATTATTTAGAGATTTGAAAATAAATTTTGATGATTGAAATTAAAATCAGTCGACAGGTTACCTGCAATTTGCAAGAAGTGCGATGATCGTCACTTCATTAATACACGACAGAATGTAACAGATTTTATTTGTTTAAATTAGAATTGAATAAGCTGAATCTAGAACTTGAATAAGGAAGAAATCAACAAACGAAAGTTTACTTCATAAAGCTTATGTTATGCTATAACATTTTTTAATTTTATTTTTCAGGATATTAAACAGACTCCCTTCCAAGAGGACTACAAAGGATTTTTTTTTACATTTGTGATATAAAATATAATCATGCATTACATTTGTGTTGTATTTTTCTACATATCAAAATTGAGAATGGAATAGGGAATGTGTCAAAGAGACAACACCCCTACCATAAAGCAAACAACAGTCGAAGGCCACCAATGGGTCTTTTCAAGTAACGAGGAAATCCCGCTCCCGGACGTGTCGTTCAACAGGCCCCTACACAAATATGTATACTAGTTCAGTGAAAATGGACGTCATACTAAACTCCGAATTTAACACATGACACTACAATTAATATTCATACAAGACTTACAAAGGCCAGAGACTCCTGACTAGGGACAGGCGCAAAATTGCGGCGAAGTTAAACATATTTTTGATATCTCATAAATTTATTATAACGTCTTAGATTTAAGCACCGTCACTCATGTCGAAATCATGGATTTTCGTTGGTATGCATCATTTATGTTAATTACTGGTGACGTTACGTAAGTTTAATGAGCTCAACCACGACTCTCATGTTTTACACTAACCGTTTGATTACAAAGTCCAACATGATGACAAAATTGATCATTTTCAAGCGTAATCGAATTTACTCTGGTTCCCGATATCACAATTTTGTCTAGGTAGCATCAGGATTATAACAAATTTATTGAAGTTTTGTTTGAGAATTAAATTCTTCTTTTTGTAATCTTATTAGAGGTGTTAAAACGTTTCTTTTACACATCATATTCAAAACATGTACATGATCAACTTTTTTATTACCTTTAAACTACAAAGTTATCATAATTGCATGTTAATCTATTTTGAACACTTATGCCAACAGACAACTTTCTCCATGTTTTAGGAGTCTAATTATTAACAAAGAGAAAGAACCCTTTCACATCAAGAATTTATCATGAAGTTAAAACGACGAGCATAATTATCTAAAACAAAATTATATCATAGAGTATGACATTGATTTCACTTCCTTGGTATAAAAATTTAAAAGGCGACTATCAAAAAGGCCACAAATAAAACGATGGTGAATGAAGAAAGCGACTAACAAAAGAATGTAAAAATATCATATCATTGATAAAAAGGTGAAAAATAAATTTGTGAATTGAAAGGTAATAAAGTAGTAAAAATATTGAGGCTCCCAGAGCCAACACTAAAATACATTGTAGAAACATAAGCCATCAAATTAAACAGACAAAAAACCTGGTTTAATCTAATTTCTACTTCAAGAACACAGTTTTGTCTTTAAATTTCAATCCTGACGCCTAGAAATGAAATTTCAAATTCTTTCTTTTAATCCAAACTAACCATAATTTTCATTAGCAAATACTTAATAAGCAAAAAAAGGTGCGATTTACAATAATTGCGGAAACACCAGTCATATTGGATAGTTGTCTCATTGGCTATCGATATAATCATATACGATCTATAATACTTTTTTCGTATCTCTCCTGTCTTAGTCGTTCTCAACTGTAGGTGTAAATAGTTGTTGTAAAAATCTCTTATGACAATTTTACCAGAACCATTATTTTTTATGAATGCTTTCAAACAAAACAGACGCTAGGTTTTAATATGAACCTTTATCTCTCATTGATAAATACAAAGAAGTTGGCAGTATCATAAATTTCACTTTTTGTTATAAAGATTTATTCACTGAATAATTATATACTTTTTTGACTTCATCTATTCAAATAAACTTGGAATAAAAGACGCCACAGATACATTAAGTGTGCTTTAAATTTTGAAGTTGAAAGGCGTACAAAAGTCTAAAAAACACTTTAAAAAATCTAACTACTGAAAAACATGAAACGATCGTAAACTATGAGTGATCATAGCTAATTTGTAATGGTAAACAGAACCTGATTCACATTTGGAACCCTATATTTTAATAATGTAGTTACCTTTTTTTATGATGAATTTTATTTGTTGATATCAATATATCAATGCAAATATACTAGAACACGCGTCCTCTTGAAGACAGAACAATATAATATTAAAAATAAGAAAACATGATGAAAATACCAAGAAATATTATATTTCAATTAAAACTCGAAAATCATGGTAACAGTAAGGGAATTTCAAATCAGATACCTGCTATTTAAGATTAATGAAATATATAATAAATGAACGTATAAAAAGATCTTTTCTCTTCTAATTCTGTTAAAACATGTTCGTTCTGTTTGATATTTTTGTTATCCCTCTTTCGACATTCAAATAGTTTCGAAGCCCTCTCGTTCATCTATATATTTTCTACATTTATATAAATTCAAAAATGGGAAGTGCATGAAACCTGTCAAAACCAAGCGTTCGACTAATGAATGACAGTTAATAATGTGGTGCAATTCACAAATTGTAAATATTGGTAGAAACAATACGTTGTTTAATAATTGATTGACACTATTTTGTATGATGTTTTACAAATGTACTATGTTTATATTTACCTTTCAGTTAACAAATACAATGCATTCAGATACTTGTAGTTAACTGTTTTAAGATCATTTAAATGAGGAGTGTTTGAGATTATCAACAAGAAAAGTAAACATAAAAAAATGAACTCCGACGAAAATTAAAAAAAAATTGGATCGTCTCAAATCAAATGCTCAAACACGTTAAACATCGAATTTTCACGACCTATTCCTAGCCACTATTGGTGCATGACAGTAATACATTGCATACCTGCATTATTTATGCAAAGAGCTTCATTTATGACCGTGATCATTAAAATCAGAACTCCTAAGTTTGTCCTTTAAAACCCCTTAAAAGTCTTAAATATATGTAGGACTCAAATCTATGTTGGGTGCCACATCTATTGCTGATTCCTAATCTATGGTAAATGTGGCGTCATGCCATCCCAAATATATGCCAAGTTTTGTGATTTCCTAATCTATGGCGGATGTATGTTGTTTCGAAATGTATTACAAGTTTTGTGCAAATGGAAAACAGTACATTTTTGACCAATAACTTGTCTTAAGCAAGTGGAAATATACAACAACAGGAGAATGTCATTTGTGAAATATACATTCCTAAATGGGCAACCCCCACAAAAAAAATATGATAAATTCATATGCCTTAATACAAGACTTCAAGATTAAAATGATGTGGTCTGTAAAAAAAATTAGCATTTTTTAATCTGTGCATGGTATCTAGCTTGTTTCACCAATTCATTAAACCAACTTATTATATACTTAGTAATAAATACAGATTAATTGTATGTGTAATACAATCATTGGCACATGTACTGTATCAACCACTCGTGATGATATCGACATCAGCACGGTTGCAAAAGCTTTATCACACCTTTAATATGTTGGACGTCACGTAATCGAATGTAGTCACTGTTGCAAAGGCTTTATTAAATCCTTAATCTGTATGACGTCATGTAAAACCTATAATCTGTATGACGTCATGTCAAACCTATAATTTTATGAAGTCACTTATCTGTATGACTTAATATCACATAAAAACATCTACGTGAGGTATATGTATATAATAAAGTGTATATGCTATGGCTTTTTCAATATCACACACCGTATCAACCCTCAACCAATATAATTCCTTTAGCAGAGCTCTTGGGATTATTTTCGTGTCTCGGGTTGATATATATGCGATATTGAAAAAGCCATATGATATTCTCTAATAATAAGACCTTTACAAAAACAAGAAGACCGCATTTTTTAAAAAACGAATTTTTAAGAGTAAAAAATAAAGATGAACAGTTTGAATTTTCCAATAATATTTATTTCAGCGATATCATTAATACATCTTTTTTATTTGATGACCATTTAAATCAAATTTGTGTACAGTAAATTTATATTTCACTTTATAAACTTTGTCAGACGTAGACATCGAACTACTACTAGATAGATATATGATAGGGTATAGTTATCAAAGGTACCAGGATTATAATTTAGTACGCCAGACGCGCGTTTCGTCTACATAAGACTCCTCAGTGACGCTCAAATCAAAAATATTTATAAACCCAAACAAGTACAAAGATGAAGAGCATTGGGGATCCAAAAATTCAAAAAGTTGTGCCAAATACGGCTAAAGTAATCTATGCCTGGGATGAGAAAATCCTTAGTTTTTCAAAAAGTTCAAAGTTTTGTATACAGCAAATTTATAAAAATGACCACGTTGTTGATATTCATGTCAACACCGAAGTGTTGACTACTGGGCTGGTGATTCCCTCGGGGACGAAACGTCCACCAGCAGTGGCATCGACCCAGTGGTGTAAATAGTTATCAAAGGTACCAGGATTATAATTTAGTACGCCAGACGCGCGTTTCGTCTACATAAGACTCCTCTATGGTATGAGTGCCAAATCTCCATCCAAGTAACAATTAATAAAAGTAAACCATTATAAGTCAATGTACGGCCTTCAAGACGGAGCCTTGGCTCACACCGAAAAGCAAGCTATAAAGGGCCCCGAAACTCTTTTTTTTCTAAAATATTCGGTACTGAAAATATCGGTGCCATAATTCATCGCGGCATTTAGCCAGTACAGCACATTTTGTCAATCTTCGGAATAAAAGGTCACATCTTACTTTAAACCACATACCAATTGTTGTCAGGGAAATATCTTTATCTTGAATGGCGTTCAAATCTATGTGTTCCGCCACCGTTAAAAGCGGCGAAGAAATGATATGGCGTTATTTAATTGTGACGTTATATGTTACTCTTTCCCAAGATCTGTCATTGTTTTGAGAAAACAAAAATCTTTCATAGATTTAAGTTTTTGGGGTTTTTGTAACTTCACATTTATCATAGATTAGAAATCTGCCATATATTTGGAACCCGCCATAGATTTGAGTCCTACAAATATATCTCTCAAGCATTTTTTTTTATTATTAAATACCGTTTTTTTCTTTTGTGTTAGATAAAAACTGTTATGCACATCAAGTTGTAAGTTTGTCTTCGCAACAGGCATGACTCTTTAGAACATAGAGCAACGTTGTCTTAAATATATTTTTATAGTAATATACATGCACTGAACATATCTTAGACCTTTCATGTAGACTTTTATATCTGCTAACAACCTTATTTTCAAAATATTGTGCTGTTCATTTTTATGATTTCAAAGATTTATTGAAAGCATTAAGTCTTTATAATCGTTACAAATTTTAATACAAGAAATATACGATTGGTGAAACGACTTTCTTTAGGACTTTGGTCATAAGCATTTCCAAAATTAAGGTAATTTTCATAATGGTGTGTAACCTGTTACTTCCAAGTTTACTCAGTTCTCCTATCTGGACAAATATATGATAATTAAATTTGGAAAATATTTGATAAATTGACAAAAATCTTGCTCGTGTTTTCATGAGAACCATAACGCTCAGTCTTTATATTTTTCTAAGTTTTGGGTCATAATTCCTTGTCAACGTTGTATTTAAATTCGTCATTTCAACATTTTTATTATATTTATATAACGTTACTGATGACATTTTTGCAGCCGAGAAACGGGTCTGGCGTATATAATTCCTAGACAGTCTAATAAAGAAGAAGTGGTATGATTGCCTATGAAACAACTATCCACAAAAGACCAAAATGACACAAACATAAACAACTGTAGGTCACCGTACGGCCTTCAACAATGAGCAAAGCCCATACCGCATAGGCAGCTATAAAAGGCCCCGATAAGACAATGTAAAACAATTCAAACGAGAAAACAAACGGCCTTACTTATGTAAAAAAAAATGAACGAAAAACAAATATATAACACATAAAAAACGACAACCACTGAATTACAGGCTCCTGACTTGGAACAGGCACATACATAAATAATGTGGCGGGCTTAAACATGTTAGCGGGTTCCCAACCCTCTCCTATACCGAGACAGTTGTATAACAGTACAACATAAGAATATGTAATATAAAGGTATATTTTGTTTAATTACTTGTTCGACATCACTGTTGATAGAGGTTTCTTCTTTGATGTCACGAAACGAACAGTATTGCAAGATCATTGATATGATCATTTTTATATTTTAACTGCTTGTACACGGCTTTGAATTGTTTGAAACTATTAGAATTTCGACCCAGGGGAAAAAATTGCCGTAGGTGTATTGTGCAAAACCGTTCGGAATTGAATATCCTTAATGCTCATCGAACTTGTTTCTGATTGTTACATTGTTTAAATGCCTGATTGGTTGTAGGTTGCTGAACGTCCAGTGGTAAATATTTCAATCAAACGATAAAAAAGGACACAAAACTAAGATAGCTAGGTCATTAAAAAGAAAAAACCCCGTATCGGATGAAAAACTAGGGAAATGAGACTGCAACCCGGATAAATATGCTGGATAGGGGAAAATGTTGCCATGCAACAAATCACCAACGTATCCCTCAGAGCATTGTACTCTCTTTACATGGGGCATCGAATTTAGCGACACCATTTAGTCCGGATGTGATCTTAAACATACCGCACAAGCAATCAGACAAATCACCTGTCTTTTGTTAATAAAAAGTGCGTCTGACAAACACAATTATAAGAATGGTATATATATTTTTTTTATTGGTTTGTCCATGGAAGTAAAATTGAGAGGAATAACATCTGATCTTCGACACTTCAAAAGTTTCATCTGCATTACCGCTGATCTTTGGATAACTCGTTAATTTGTTTAATATTTGACAATGTAGTTGATTCTCCGCATGTGATCCATCAAATCACTGACACTTTTCGGTTGTTTTCGTGTTCACAGAAAGGTACGAACAGACAAGTTGTTGTCGTATATACGTGTGGAGTAACCCGAATAGTACACTCGTTCCATTCCGTTGATGTACGCTGACGAATTGACGCATTCGTTTAATTTTTTTTAGTCCAATTTTCCTATTTCTGGTTAGTTCGATCTTAATATTTACAAAGACTTAAAAAGCCATTTCCGTACGTTAAGAAGATGATTGTACAACACATACGTTTGCACCCTTTTTTATTGAATATCAAGAATCTAAGTCTTTCGTGTTTTAGTCAATTAAAATATTCACATTTCTATACGGTTTTATCCTATAATTTACAGTTCTTGATACATAAACTAATTCGTTTTAGAATGAAGTTGCCGAAAGACGTATAGAGTGAAGCTCATTTTGTCTGTTTGTTTCAATTTTTGCTGTAGCTTGTTATATTAATACAAGTATTTAACAATACACACTTTATTGAAAATAAAATATTTACGAACATATTATCCCCATTTTAGTTGTCCAGTTTCAATAATGTAATCAATGACATGCATTTATGACCTATACATAAATTTAGAATACTTAAAGTAAATCCTTTTTTAAATCTCGATACACTTTGCACAGTTCAACAGTAAAAAAATCTATGTCTGGATTTGTCTCCATTATTTTTAGGTTAAACATCATATGAAACCTGATCGACTCATTGGTATTTAACTGTTTTACTTGAGATCCGCTTTGAACTGGCAAATACTTTTAGAACAGTTTAAAACCAGCTGTAAAAAGCCGACAAAATTCTAAATAAAATACAATTTTCCATGCCAAACTGTTGTAGTATCGTTTTTCAAGGTTTGTTTTTACATCATACGACTTCTTTCTGAAGGTAGAAGTTCTATATGATACAGCGCCACCTTGTTAATTAATAAACCTCGGATTTCACACAGGTGCTTCATAATGACCGGACTAGATAACAGTTCGTGAGTGATAAGAAATTTCAGATGCCATGTTAACACTGCGGTATTTCAGATAGTAACAAAGGTGTCTTGCCACTGAGACTATAATTGAATACAATCATATGACTTTAGTACAGAGATCTGCAGCCCGTTAATACATGCTAATTAGTCATTGTTATTCCTTTTAAATGTTACTTCCATGGTTTGTCCTTAATCGACTTATAAGTTTCATTGCCGTCTCTAATGATCCATTATAGTGCCACAAGCATTAAGACGCTAATTATCCCTTTAAAAGATGTATACATATCGGATATGAGTTAAATTTTGTTGAAATAAAATTTGTTACTAAATCAAATATTTTACACTTTAACCTTGATAAATTATGACAAATTAATTGTGAATATGGTCAATGCATAAAATTGAATAAATCTTTGTAAATGTGTATACCTGACATACTTATACATTTTTGACAGATATAATTTACCAAGGACACATTTGTGATGATATTTAAATCTTAATGTTGATTTTATCAATTAAGCAAACGCATCTTTTAATCAGTTCTCGGGTGCAAGCATGGATGTAAGCAAAGTGATTGTCATCTATAAATGCATGTACAGTGAAACCTGAGTAAACCGGACCTTGAATAAACCAGATTCCTGTTCATTCCGTCCGAATATTAAAGTCCCATTTTCTCCGCTTCAAAACCTTTGTTAAAATACCCTTTGTAAACCGGACCCTGTGTATTCCGAATTCCGGTCTTACGATGCAGTCGTATACTCTTAATTTAATCAATTATTACCTGTCAAAACCGGTTTGTCTAATTAATTTCAAAAGATCGATATGCAATCAAAACATATTTGTACTAAATATGTGAGTAAAAAATTGATGAACCAGGAGTATGTCAAAGAACGTCTTGTACTTTTTCTAAAAAAGTTCATCGGAAAGTACCAAGACCTTGTTGATAAATACTCCGTATCAACTTCTCAAATAATACACGATGGTTTTGATGTATAGATTCTGCGTACTGGTGTTGTTTATCATCTTAACAACGTGTTTTGTAGTTATTTCATTTGTCTTTGTTCTATTATTAATATTACTTTTACTGTTGAATGGTTTTATGTGATATCCGTTTGACGTGGCTCGGTACTTATACATCTCGTCAATGTCTTTGTATTGGTTTTCATTTTTGGTGGTGTGTTTTGTATACGAGGATTTTCATATTTCTTTTGTTCTTATAACGTTACTCTGTACTTTAAAAGATTTCGTCAGTATGATATTGGTCTATTATATGTCATTATGATATATTTCTATTATGAATTACAATATATGTTGAACCACAAACGTCAAAATCATTCAATCGCGTAGTAGAATTAAATATTTGTGGATTCTTATAAATTCTATATATAACTTTTGGACTATTTTAAATCTGGTCTATTTCTGAAATTTATTCTTACATACTGTTGATTTTTAACCCTGTTTGCTTACATCATGTACATTGCCTATGTAAATTTTAAAATTGTTTATATGCACATTGAACGACAAACATATCTGACGTAAATAATTTTCTGACGTCAGACACTCAAATCAATGAATGTGTTTGTAGATAGTAAAATTGAGAATGGAAATGGGGAATGTGTCAAAGAGACAACAACCCGACCAAATTAAAAAAAAACAACAGCAGAAGTCACCAAAAGATGTTTTGTGTTTTGTTAAATTGTTCCTTTTAATATTGTTATACAATGATGACTGAAGTACCCATATTTTGACTATTTTATTTATTGTGTCTGTTTAATAAACGCATCAATGTAAATATAACGGAATTTAATGAGACTGTCATTAAAGTGAGAGGGTTAGCACTATAAAACCAGGTTTAATCTACCATTTTCTACATTTGAAAATGCCTGTACCAAGTCAGGAATATGACAGTTCTTGTCCATTCGTTTTTTATGCGTTTTGTTATTTGATTTTGCCATGTGATTATGGACTTTCCGAATTGATTTTCCTCTGAGTTCAGTATTTTTGTGATTTTACTTTTTTCATGTTAATCAATTAGCCAGGTGTTAAAATGTGAACTTACGGTTGTTAACTGTATTATTTATTATAACATGTCCATTAAACGAAAAGACACGCCGAAGACAAATCTCGGATTAAACAAAAGTTTTAAATTGGATAACAAACATAAAATCGCGGAAAAGGATATTTACATCGTGTTTTCGAATTCCTGGGTATCCCGTTGTGAACCCCTTAACCAATTACCGTGATAACGAAGAGCAACCGGATGACAACAATCAACATGCATTGAACACTGTATAAAAATATCTCGATAGTGATGAAATTTTAAATCGGACACACCAAAGTTTCAAATTCACGATCATAGAAGTAAATTGAAAATCTTGCCTCACAATCCAAACCACGCGAGTATTATGTTATGCTGCAAATGAAAACAATGAAAAACGAAGTGAAATTGACAGGTCGGAGATCGATACTACCGAGTTCTATTTGATATACGAGGACATACGAGGATATGTAAATCACAATGAAATATGTTGTTTTTTTTTTTTAAATTCGAGGAACAACCAGTTTCTTAAATTCTATAGCCAATGAATATGAAGATTCAAAACAACGATCATACGTTAGTTCGTTGTTGTGTTTTGTATTTTAAATTATAACCAGACATAACTTTTACATGCCATATATCGGTCGTCACAAGTCATTTACTTCCGGTTAAAACGGAAACCTGAATAAACCGGCCCTTTTTCATAGTTCCGTAGCCAGCCGGTTTATAAGGTTTTACTGTATCAAGAAAAATATCTAAAATTTGAATGTTACCAGCTGAATCTTCAAATATCTTCCTAAAAGCCTCCTGAAGTCGATTTTTGATTATCTTCTATTATCAACATGTTTGAGACTAGCTAAGCTTATAGAACACGTTGGTGTCGCTTGTTTTAAACTCTTAAGAGTTGATAACGTTCAACCTATCTTCACCTAAACCCATATGTTAATGGTATCGGAAAAAAAACTGATTTGGGGCATTTTGTCGATTTGTTTTGTGCTTAATTCAGATTTTGCTATATTTATTGTTGATAATGACTGCATGTAAACATCGTGTAAACATCTGATTGTCTTTTTTGAAGTGGTGTCTTATTATTGCTGTTTTTCTTATCTTATACATAGATAGAGGAAGATAAGGTATGCGTGCCAATGAGACAACTTTCTATCCAAGTCACACTTTATTAAAGGAGTAGATCCAGTAAGACCCCTTTTTGGCCCCAAAATACAGCAGTTTTACAAAATTGTTAAAACGTAAACTTTCAGTTATTTATTGGACAGTAGAATGCTTCTGCTACATAAGTATGGACTGTTTTTGACAATACAATGCACACATATTGAGTACGAGCACCATTAAGTCATGCTAAATTACTAAAATCTTCACAATTCTAGCATTTTATTTAAATCTTAGACGTTTGTCGTGTACAACGAAAGTGGCCGCATTCGTGTTCATCCTTAATATTGAAATGTAAGTTGTATTTTATGATAGTACATAACATATATAAAGGTTAAGGATGAACACGGATGCGGCCAATTTCATTTTTTGGCAAAAACTATCTGAAAATTGACATTTTTCGGCATATTTGGTAGATTTTTCATATTTGAGATTGAATCGGGTCGTTTTTAATGCCTACATCAGTTAAAATCTTTCGTCAGATGAACCTGAAATTTGAGGCCAAAATCGTTCCTTACCGGACCTACTCCTTTAAAACCATTAAAGGTCATGGTACGGTCTACAACACGGAGGCTTGGCTCACACCGAACAGCAAGCTATAAAGGGCCCCAAAAAATTATTATAATGTAAAACCATTCAATTTAAACTAATGGTCTAATTTATATAAAAAACGAGAACGAGTATCATTCATAAACCATATAAACAACAAGAGTTACTGAAGACCAGATTTCTGACTTAGGACAGGTGCAAACAATGGAATCGGGATTTAACGTTTAATGGTACCTAACGTTCTCCCTCATCTGAAACCGTAGTGTAACATTACAACATAAAAAGACATATATTTGTCTTATTTCTATAATGAACTTAATGCAATCCTCCGTGAAAATCCTTAATATGTGTGCCTGCTCGCTTTTTCACATATACGGCTAAATACCAGCAATATCATTTTTGCTATATACAACTAGTGATTAAAATAATGATTTTCTTATCATATAACAAACATGTCAGTTTGCAATACTGAATAAATCACAGAATAATCACAGAATAATCACCAAAAAATGTAATGATTTATATCGAATTAAATCATATAATTTTCAAGTAACAAAAATAGGTTAACAAATACTTGTTATTATGTTTGAAACATAAATCACATTTAAAAAAAGAAAAGTAAGATATCGAGTGCTTCGAAATTAGCAATGTTCCTTCTTCTCCTTGACCTATGTAGTTTTGGTTTCATTATTGAGTGACTTTGTAGATTTAATTTTTAGGAATTTGTGGGTTTTGTGTGTATTATTTTAACCACATTGTTTAAAGGCGTTTTAAAAAGGGAAAATTTTTCAATCGATGACTTTCAAAAATTTACGATAATAAAAAAAGATTTCTCTCATAAAAAAAAATAATGACAATTAAATGTTGATTGTTAAGACTTTTCGACACAGAGAGGAATAAAATACTTTGATTGATTTGTGGTAACATGTATAATACATCATATTTCATTATGAAAAGAACATTATATAAGGGTTCTACAACTTACATACAGCACAATACTGAACAATCGCACAGAATCAAGTAAGTTTCTTAAGTTTGTCATTGTAAAATTAACTGTTCCATTGCAATTTATAGTTTATAACTTTTTGTCGATCTTTTAAGTTGCGAAAATGTTTCCTTTGTCATTCTAGACAACAATATCATTGCTGTTTCTACCACTTATATATTTGTGTAAAACTAAACAATGCACAAGAAATCAAAACGTTAAGCTCTACAGCAATCAGCAATACAATATCCCTTTCTTTGAGATGAAAAATGATATTTTACAGGTTCATTCATTTCTAGATAAAGTCAATGTATATGAGAGGACCTTTTATTTCTATGACCTGGTTAGTCTTTTATTTGTTTATATCAGTCGGTTCTTATACACATTTTTTTGGTTTAATATCCGGCTACGGGTATTTCATATGAAGGACAATTCAGAAAAACTCTTTTAAAGCACCAAATTTACGAAGTGTTACTTTCATTTCTATTGTGAGTACACAGTAATGTAAATTATCTATAGAAGAACAACATGATAAATAGTGTCAACTAGACAGGTTTCTTATAGAAACAAAATTATAAACGTAAAAGGGAAATTAAAAGGGTAAAAACATCAAAATATAATAGTTTGACAAAAATGAACTTTATGAGAAGGAGTAAATAAGTAAAAGAAGTTAAAGCGATTTAAGAAGTTTGGAAAATATGCAGGTATAAACACCACAATTGCCAAAGAACATTTAAAACTTAAAATTACGTTGTATGAACTACTTCGAAGTGAACAATTATTCGGTTTACAATTTGTCAAGCTCACAATCCACTGGAGTCTGAAAAACGGCAAAAAAAACCCCAGTGATTTTGCTTCTTTCAAAGTTTAAGCTACGAAAATTTTGATATTTTTAAACTGGTGCAATTTTGTCAAAAAGATGGCTTAAACACAAAAGTACAATTAAAAACCATAAGTAGAAAGGAAAACTAACAATTTCGTGACGAAAACGGAATGCGTAAGAAAAGATCCACAAAATACTGAAGACACCATTTGTAATACTTTTTTTATCATTATTTAAATTAATTGGTTTAAAAAAACAATAAAGCTCATTATCAAAGAATTTATGGTGAACATTGTCCATACATTTGTTTTGTGGTCTTTTATATCAATTTGATGTCTTCCACCAAATGACTCGTCGTTTTGACATTACCTTTTTATAGTGAAACAAACATTACATATCTTTTATCATTGTTTCACACACTGGGATTTTCTGCATGAAGTCTGATAAAATGCATAAATTAAAAAAATAGTCTTATGTTTACAATTAAATTCAGATCATGATTACAGTAATGTAATCACGTTATAAAACCTCTGTAGATTTTCTTCACCATTAACATACGATAAAATCACTCTTAAACTATTATGACCACATTGTATTTATGACAATTTTGACAACTGATTGCCACACGACTGATGGACATTTGTAAAAACCACACGGTCATTCTTTACATCACAATATGTTTTTTGGGATTTTCTTATTAAGTATTCTGTAACTATAAACCAAAAAAACTTTTCTTTAAAGAATGCAGATCTTAGTCGGTATACTCCTGGTTATCTGTAGCGCAGTCAGTGCATCCTACAAAGGAGGATATGGTGGTTACGGAGGTGGATACGGAGGATACGGAGGTGGATTCGGTGGTGGATTCGGAAGAGGATACGGAGGTGGATTCGGTGGTGGATTCGGAAGAGGATACGGAGGATACGGAATCGGAGGTGGATACGGAGGATACGGAATCGGAGGTGGATACGGAGGATACGGAATCGGTGGTGGATACGGTGGATACGGAATTGGAGGTGGATACGGTGGTGGATACGGAGGCGGATATGGAAAAGGAAAAGTTGTTGTAGTTAAAGGATATGGCGGTTATGGTGGTGGATATGGTGGTTTAGGAGGTGGATATGGCGGTTATGGTGGTTACGGAGGTGGATTAGGCGGTGGATTCGGTGGTATTGGAGGAGGATATGGTGGTGGATACGGATATGGAAAGGGCAAAGGTAAGATATTGTCTGCTTCAAACAATAATTTGACTGTTATTTTCTGACTTGTTTACTATGCCAAAAAAAAATGGCTGACATTTATATATAAAGTTTATTGATAGTAATTGTTTCGAGGCACTACAAATCAAAATCTATTTCTTTATTTTGAAAATTTTACGACATATATTTTCATTAAATTTAAGTTATTTGCAGCTAATCAAAACTCGTTAACCTTTTGGTTTTATCTTATGGATTTTTTTTTTAACTTAAGGTGGATCCAAAGAAGGTCAGTAGCAATCTATATAACTCATAACTTGCATTTTGAATCAGTTACGGTGAATCAGTTAAACGTGAATCAAATGTAAGGGACATGTTACCGTCTTTGTTTATAAGATTACTTAAGGTAGCAATACACAGTTAGAAGTTTAGTTTCGCATTATGGCCCCTGTGAATTTTTTAAATATGAAAGTTTTTGTACAATAAAATTGATTTTTAGGTAATTGAAGAATAATATAGCCTTCTTAGTGGGTTTATATGAACATTTAGATTGATTTTAACATGTTTTATAGGCCATTTCAATGATTTACAGTCCGTATTTTCCTATCCGTACCGTTCATAGGTCCATAAATTATTGTAGTGTTTATCAACAAAGATTTTGCGCTCGATCTTTTCAATTCAATTTTATGGAAAAACGAGCAGGAAGACATATGATTTTTTTTGGACCACTTGATAGATATAAACCTATGGATTCAGGAAAGGTATCACTGTAATTCATTGAAATTTTCCTTTAGACCAAATTTTGGAGACTTTTGTGACATGTTCACCCCCCTTTTTTGCTATATTTTGTATCTAAGAAATGCAGATTGTTGCCATGGTTACACCCAAAAGGGATTATATTTCACCCTTATGACCATTAGAAATCAAATCTATGGAAGATTCTCTTTCTACAAGTATATACATGCATAACACACATATAAAGCCTTCTTTGTTAGACAGGAGGGGAAAGGGGGTGTTTAAAAATTATGAGTGTCAATTTTAAGTTTTTTTCCTAACTGTGTATTGCTACCTTATGGCATTTGACAAAGCAAATAATTGACTTTTTTTTAGACAAACATACCACAAAACTATTGATATTTAGGTTAAAGATACAATTCTAAGGAAGAAACAACCTTTAGTATGACAATGTATGTTAGTTTTGTTGTTTATTGTCCTTAGCAACCAATATAGACATTTTGACACATAGACTTGGTTCCGTTATTAATTGATACTTTATTCGCTACCCCTTGGAAAAGAAGATTGCGCGTTATGTAGAAACCTTAGAAGGGAACGCTTTATATTTTTTCATGCGACTAAATCAAATTTATTATTTTAGCAAGTATAAAGTCACAATTTAGCATGAATTAAGCCCAATTTTTTTCCCCGCTGTTATAAATAAATTCAGTATTGACTAAATTTTAACCAAGGCCTTGGTATGGTAATACACAACAAAATTGACATTCTAGAGCTTTAAAATAGCTTTAACTTGTAAAAGTTGTCTACTGTTAAGGTTAATTTAGGTTTTTAAACAAGGAAAGACAGGCTTAGAAGGTATAGTTTTAGAAAATTGACTAAAAAAAGGAGAAAATGCACTTTGACATGGCATGTTTCATAAAATCACTTTTTTGTTGCATTTCAGTGTCAACTGCTAACCTTCATAAAATATTTATTTCTGAACCGATTTTCAAAACTAGCAGGCGAAAATGCTCGTTTTAACTAGTAGAAAACAGAAATCCATTTAAAGTGGAATTGGGAAAAAAAATGTTAATCCTTAAGGTAGCAATACACAGTTAGAAGTTTAGTTTCGCATTATGGCCCCTGTGAATTTTTTAAATATGAAAGTTTTTGTACAATAAAATTGATTTTTAGGTAATTGAAGAATAATATAGCCTTCTTAGTGGGTTTATATGAACATTTAGATTGATTTTAACATGTTTTATAGGCCATTTCAATGATTTACAGTCCGTATTTTCCTATCCGTACCGTTCATAGGTCCATAAATTATTGTAGTGTTTATCAACAAAGATTTTGCGCTCGATCTTTTCAATTCAATTTTATGGAAAAACGAGCAGGAAGACATATGATTTTTTTTGGACCACTTGATAGATATAAACCTATGGATTCAGGAAAGGTATCACTGTAATTCATTGAAATTTTCCTTTAGACCAAATTTTGGAGACTTTTGTGACATGTTCACCCCCCTTTTTTGCTATATTTTGTATCTAAGAAATGCAGATTGTTGCCATGGTTACACCCAAAAGGGATTATATTTCACCCTTATGACCATTAGAAATCAAATCTATGGAAGATTCTCTTTCTACAAGTATATACATGCATAACACACATATAAAGCCTCATTTGTTAGACAGGAGGGGAAAGGGGGTGTTTAAAAATTATGAGTGTCAATTTTAAGTTTTTTTCCTAACTGTGTATTGCTACCTTATGGCATTTGACAAAGCAAATAATTGACTTTTTTTTAGACAAACATACCACAAAACTATTGATATTTAGGTTATAGATACAATTCTAAGGAAGAAACAACCTTTAGTATGACAATGTATGTTAGTTTTGTTGTTTATTGTCCTTAGCAACCAATATAGACATTTTGACACATAGACTTGGTTCCGTTATTAATTGATACTTTATTCGCTACCCCTTGGAAAAGAAGATTGCGCGTTATGTAGAAACCTTAGAAGGGAACGCTTTATATTTTTTCATGCGACTAAATCAAATTTATTATTTTAGCAAGTATAAAGTCACAATTTAGCATGAATTAAGCCCAATTTTTTCCCCGCTGTTATAAATAAATTCAGTATTGACTAAATTTTAACCAAGGCCTTGGTATGGTAATACACAACAAAATTGACATTCTAGAGCTTTAAAATAGCTTTAACTTGTAAAAGTTGTCTACTGTTAAGGTTAATTTAGGTTTTTAAACAAGGAAAGACAGGCTTAGAAGGTATAGTTTTAGAAAATTGACTAAAAAAGGAGAAAATGCACTTTGACATGGCATGTTTCATAAAATCACTTTTTTGTTGCATTTCAGTGTCAACTGCTAACCTTCATAAAATATTTATTTCTGAACCGATTTTCAAAACTAGCAGGCGAAAATGCTCGTTTTAACTAGTAGAAAACAGAAATCCATTTAAAGTGGAATTGGGAAAAAAAATGTTAATCCTTAAGGTAGCAATACACAGTTAGAAGTTTAGTTTCGCATTATGGCCCCTGTGAATTTTTTAAATATGAAAGTTTTTGTACAATAAAATTGATTTTTAGGTAATTGAAGAATAATATAGCCTTCTTAGTGGGTTTATATGAACATTTAGATTGATTTTAACATGTTTTATAGGCCATTTCAATGATTTACAGTCCGTATTTTCCTATCCGTACCGTTCATAGGTCCATAAATTATTGTAGTGTTTATCAACAAAGATTTTGCGCTCGATCTTTTCAATTCAATTTTATGGAAAAACGAGCAGGAAGACATATGATTTTTTTTGGACCACTTGATAGATATAAACCTATGGATTCAGGAAAGGTATCACTGTAATTCATTGAAATTTTCCTTTAGACCAAATTTTGGAGACTTTTGTGACATGTTCACCCCCCTTTTTTGCTATATTTTGTATCTAAGAAATGCAGATTGTTGCTATGGTTACACCCAAAAGGGATTATATTTCACCCTTATGACCATTAGAAATCAAATCTATGGAAGATTCTCTTTCTACAAGTATATACATGCATAACACACATATAAAGCCTTCTTTGTTAGACAGGAGGGGAAAGGGGGTGTTTAAAAATTATGAGTGTCAATTTTAAGTTTTTTTCCTAACTGTGTATTGCTACCTATATCAAGGGGTACAATCAAAATCACGTGATGGATATACACACACCGGAAGTAATAGTCGAGCAGACCGCTTGAAAGGTAAGTAGTCGTATTTACTTGTTTTTATCAATAAAATTTAATAAATAAGATAGTACACCGAATGTCGGATCCTATCTAGTTTTGAAATACACAATTATCCTTGCTGGAAAGCGTGCAGTTAATGCTAACACTTCGACACAAAAATTCGTCGAAAATTTGGAACCGTGTCGAAGTGTTTGCAATAACTGAACGCTTTCTAGCAAAAACAATTGTGTATTTTAAAACTACATACTATCCAACATTCGGTGTACCAACTTATTAATCAAAATTTAATTGATATACTCAAGAAAATGCAACTACTAACCTTTCAAGCAGCGAGTTCTACTGTAACTTCCGGTGTGTGTATATCCATCACGTGATGTTGATTGTACCCCTTGTATATGATAGCTGTATTGTAGAGACATATTAAACAAAAATATGTAACTTAACTCTTGAAAAATAGATATGATTAATATATTTTGTACCATACACAATTCGCGGTAAGGCTTAGTTTCTGAAACAAGTTGTGTCAGTTATTAATAGACAATTGTTTTAAAAAGCTGTAAAGCTTGAATATTTTATGTTCTGTTGGTACATTGTGGGTTTAACAGTTTTGAAATAATTTAATTTCTACTTCAAAAATACTTTTTTTTTTAAATTTCAATCCTGACGCCTGTAAATGAAATTTCAAACCCATTCTTTTCATCTAAGCTCTTTTTAATATAGTTAGCAAATACTTAATAAGCAAAACAAGGTACAGCGTACAATAATTGCATAAATAACCGTCATATTGGATTGTTTGTCTCATTTGCTATTGGTATAATCATATACGATCTATAACTTTCTGTTTTAGTCGTTCTCAACTGTAGGTGCAAATAGTTGTTGTAAAGATCTCTTATGAAATTTTTACCAGAAGAATTATTTTTTATGGATGCTTTCAAACTTCACATACGCAAGATTTTGATATGAACCTATATTTCTCATTGACAAATACGAAGACGTTGGCAGTATCACAAATTTCACTTTCCGTTATAAAGATTTAATCTCTTCACCGAATAATAAGCGACCTTTCGGACTTCATCTATTCAAATGAACTTGGAATTATAGATGTCACAGATACATTAAATTTGCTTTAAATTTTGATGTTGAAAGACGAACAACAGTCCACAAAACACTAATAAGAAAACTGACTACTGAAAAACATGAACCGACTATAACTTGTGGGTGATCATAGCTAATTGGTAATGTAAACAGATCCTGTTCCACATTTGGAATCCGACTTTTTACTAATTGTGTGATAAGTGTGATAATAAATAATCAGAAATCCTAAATTAGAACATTAAAACCCCTTTAAAAGTCTTAAATATATATCTCCCAAAGCATTTTTTATTATTAATAAATACCGTTATATTTCTTTTGTGTTAAACAGAAACCGGAATCAAAAACATGTGTTATGCATATCAAGTTATAAGTTTGTCTTTGCAACAGGCATGACTCTTTGGAACCACCATCGCAATGCTGTGATATATATTTTATTTTCAAAGAGCAACCTTGTCGAAAATTGATAACAAGTGTATAGTAATATGCACACAATAAAATGTCTTTCATGTAGACTTTTAAATCTGCTATTTACAAAACATGTACTGTTCATTTTTAGGTTTTCAATGATTCATTGTAATCAAAAAGTCTTTATAATCGTAACGTTTTGTATACAAGAGGAATACGATTGGTGAAACGAGTTTCTTTAGGACTTATGTTATAAGCATTTTGAAAATTAAGGTAAATTATGAGCATGATGTGCAACATGTTACTAGCAGGTTTTTCAGTTCTCGCATCTAGAAAAATATATGATAAATTTTAAAAATTGTTGACAGTACTTTGATTAGATCCTAGTCGCTCAGTCTTATATTTTTCGACATTTTGGGTTATAATTCTTTGTCCACGTTGTACTAATAGTTCTAGTACTAATCAAAAGTACCAGGATGATAATTTTATGCGCCAGACGCGCGTTTCGTCTACATAAGACGACTAAAATCGTCATTTCAGTATTTTTTTTTTTATTATATAACGTCATAGAGGAGTATGTTTTATTATTTGACGTCATTGAGGAGTATTTTGTAGTCGTGTCTAGAGTAAATAATTCCCAGACTAGTATATTTTGTATAATTACCTGGTCGATTGGACTGATTATAGAGGTTTCCTATCTGATGACATCGGTAGTGAAATATCATTGATATGATCATGTTTATGTATAATATTTTTCAACTTCTCTGTAACCTTTGTACTTGCATGGTTTTATGAGAATAAACTATTTATCATTGTTATATTCTTACCCATTGTACACGACTTAGAATTACATCCCTGAGGAAAAACTAACCGTAACTGTATTCTGCAAAACCTTTCGGAATTGTGGATGCTTAATGCTCATAATCTGAAATTTATTCTGTTTGTTACATTGTTTGATCGCTTGATTGGTTGTTGGTAGCTTAACGTTCAGTAGTTAATATTTTATTCATGTTAAGGATAATAACAAACTAATACAAAAAAGATAGCTAGGTCTTGAAAAACCCGTATCGGATCAAGGACTGGAGAATCTAGAATGCCACCTACAAATAAATATTATTATGTTGGATAGGGAAAGACATGTTGCCATGCCAAATGTCACCAACCTCCCCTAAAAAAGTGGTTTCAAAGGTTCCTTACGTGCAAAGAGCATTGTACTCTCTTTACATCGGGCATCGAATTTAACACTCCCTTTAGTCCTGATGTGAATGCGTTCATGAACAATCAGCACATGCAAACCTTTTTTTTTAATTTTTTTTTTAATATTTGATTCTTTTTTTTTTTTTTTAATAGAAAAAAATTCTTAAGCAAAAAAAAACCCAAAAAACTGACTTAAGCCTAAAAAAAAAAAAAAAAAAAAAAAAGGTATGCGATACGGGTTTTACCATGCGATACGGGGTATGCGATACGGGTTTAGCCATGCGATACGGGGTATGCGGTACAGGGTAGGTGATACAGACTGGAAAAAAGAACCTTTATTAGATATACAAAATAGCTGTATTTTGTACTAAATATATGATAAAATTTTGTAATTATACTTGGCATTATCAATTTTTGACAGCTTCAATGTTGATATGGTCATATTTATAAATTAACAGTTTTCAAAACTTTAAAAGTTTGAAATACTAAGGCTTTTCTACCAAAGGAATATATTTCCATAGATGTATTTGCAAACGTCCTCAATGGTCTTCAACTTCGTGCCTTGATATTATTTTTGGATTCGAGCGTCACATATGAGTCTTTTGTAGACGAGACGCGCGTCTTACGTAAATTTGTTTTTTTTATCGATGATTTAACTTACAAAAACTGGGTCTAAGACACTGCTGATGGGTTTTTAATGCCCAGAGGGTATCACCAGCCCAGTAATAAGCACTTCTGTGATGACATGGATTATCATTGATATGGTTATATCTATAAATAAACAATTTACATAACTTACCCGGGCGCATCCACTTGTATTTTTGTACAACTAATGAGTTTAACCTTCTTTAACTGATTAGGTTAGAGGAGAGTTGGGATCCTGCTAACATATTCAAATTCGCCACATTATGTATGTATGTGCCTGTCCCAAGTCAGAAGCCTGTAATTCAGTGATTGCCGTTTGTTTATTTGTCACATGTTTGTTTCTTGTTCCTTTTTTCATAAATAAGGCCATTAGTTTTCTCGTTTAAATTGTTTTACATTAACATTTAGGGGCCTGGCTATGCGGTATGGGCTTTGTTTTATTGTTGAAGGCCGTACGGTGACCTATTGTTGTTAATTTTTGAGTTATGTTGGTCTCTTGTGGAGAGTTGTCTTATTGGTAATCATATACCACATATCTTCTTCTTTTACATTGATTTTTTTGAAATACTACGGCTTTTCAACCTCACGAATAGATTACCAATCATAGCTGTATTTAGCAGACCTTTAACGAATTTTGGTCCTCAATGCCCTTCAACTTCGTTCTTTATTTGAGCTCTTTTATCCTTTTGTAATTCGAGCGCCACTGATGAGTCTTCTGTAGACGAAACTTGCGTCTGGCGTTTATACAAAAAGTGCATTTACTAAAACTATGTCGATGTCACTGCTGGTGGGAATTTAATTCCCCGATGGGATTACCAGCCCAGAAGTGAGCATTTCTGTTCTGACATGAATTATCATTGATATGCTAGTATTGATAAATTAACAGTTTCCAAAGCTTTAAAGTTATGAAATACTAAGGCTGTTTTACCTCAGGAATAGATTAGCTGTATTTGGCAAAACTTAAGGAATTTGGTCATCAACGCTCTACAATTTTGTACTTTATTTGCCCTTTTAACTTGATTAGATTCGAGCGTCACTGATGAGTCTTGTGTAGACGAAATGCGCGTCTGGCGTAAATACATAATTTCCCTCTGGTATCTATGATGAGTTTATTTACCAAGGACACATTTATGATACTATTTCTGCTTTTCGGCATGTTGTTTTTATCGATTAGTCAAAAGCATCTTTCATTTAGTTGTAGGGTGCCAGCACAGATGTAAAGCAAAATGCCTGTCATCAAATAACCATACTTAAATGTTTCTGGTTACTATAAATGCATGTATCGTAAACAAACATGTCTAATGTTACCACAACAGTCTTTATTTCCCCTAAAAGCCTCCTGAAGTAGATTTTGTATAAGCTTCTATTATCAATCATTTTGGAGACTACATAAGTTGAAAATACCCGTTGATTTTCCTCGTTTTAAACTCGTGAGAATTGTTACGCTCAATATATGTTTATGGTATTGAAAAGCAAAATGATGTGTAGCCATTATGGAATATGGTGCCGATTTGTTTTGTGCTTTACTACTTCATTGAGAGGTTTATATGTTTATTGTTGATAATAAATGCGTGTAAATTTGTCTTTTTTTAGTATTGAACAGCGGTATAAAGTCACAACAGTACTGAACTCCAAGGAAAATTCAAAAAAGAAAGTCCCCAATCAAATGGCAAAATCAAAAGTTTCTTATGTAGAAAATGGTGGATTGCACCTGATTTGATAGCTAGCTAAACCTCTCACTTGTATGACAGTTGCATCAAATTCCATTAAATTGTCACCTATGCGGGAACAAAACAAACATACACATGGTAAAAATGTCAAAAAAGGGGTACAGCAGTCAACATTGTGTTATCATCTTAATCACTATAAAAACAACAAATGTAACCAAGAAGCACAAAAAGGCATACATTAAATAGATCATTCTAATTTTGCTTACATTATACGATTTTATTCATCTATGTAAAATGCCCCGAAGAGGATGGAGGGTTTTAAGTACTGAGTCAAATAGCGCGTTTGAAAATCGTACAGGTAGACATGAAATATTTTGTCGCTCATAGTATGACGGGATACATAAATACAGTCACATAAAATAGATATAGCAAAAATTAGACTGTATGCCTTTATTTGTAGTAGTGTCTTATTATTGTTGTTTTGTTATCTTATACGCACACATTCTTTTTATTTTAATAAGGAACGTATAGGCAATCCTCCGTGTAAATACGTGTGCCTGATCACATTTCCACATCCATGGCTATTTAACAGCATTAACATTTGTCTCTATAAAACTTCTTTTTTCATTATTGTTTTGTTATAATGATATAATGTTATAATTGGTGTTCATCTTATATAATAATTATGTCAGTCTGCAAGAGTGAATAAATTCCCAAACAAACATGATGATTAATATTGTATCAAATCATATAATTTTTAAGTACCAATAACAAATAAAAAAGCTTGTCATTTATTTAAAAAAGTACGAGAATGCTTTCAAACTAGCAATGTTTCTACTTCTGCTTTACCTATGAAGTTTTGGTCTTTATTTTTGAAATTTGTTTGCTTAAAGTGGTCTAAGTATATACACATTTTTTACTTTTGATTTCTTATGAAGCATGTGTTCTTTTTTTGAAAGCTTTCAGGACAAATCCAATTGATAAAGCACCTAGTCAGTTTGTAGATTTAAACTTTTGTTTAGGAATTCGTTAGCAGTTAGTTCTGTGTTAATTATTTTGACCACATTGCTTACAAGCGTTTTAAAAAGGGAAAATTTGTCAATCGATGACTTTCAAAAATGTACGATAATGAAAATTTATAACTTCTCTCACAAAAAAAAACGATATCAATCAATTGTAGTCCTGTAATATTTTGTTTTCATTTCAATGTTATATTTAACTGTGCCATTAAAGTGCGAGGTTTGGCATGCCTTAAAACCAGGTTCAACCCACCACTTTTATTCCCCTTTAAAAGTGTCCTGTACCAAGTCAGGAAGATGGCCATTGTTATAATATTGTTCGTTTCTGTGTGTGTGTTGCATTTTAACGTTGAGTCGTTTCTGTTTTCTCTTATTTTTGAGATAAGACGTGGCACGGTACTTGTCTATCCCATATTCCTGTATTTGGTTTTGATGTTATATTTGTTATTCTCGTGGTGTATTGTCTGTTGCGTTTCGGTGTTGTGTCGTTGTTCTCCTCTTATATTTAATGCGTTTCCCTCGGTTTTGGTTTGTTGCCCCGATTTTGTTTTTTGTCCATGGATATATTAGTTTTGAACAGCGGTATACTACTGTTGCCTTTAGTTGACACAGTTTATTTTCAATCTATAATTTTTGATTGTCCTTCTTGAATCTGAATCAAGCTATGACACAACGTTACAGGAATACAGTACAGACTAACGAAAAACAATCAACACAGAGAAATACACGAATAAATTAAACAATACAGTAAAATTTGGCTAAACTATATACAAAATAAAAATAACTTTTGGTCGATTCCGGCAAAGTATTGAAGACTCATTTGTTTCTCTTTAAAGTTCCCTATGTCGTCAAAAATGTGATATAATTATATAGTCACTTTAATCTTTATTATATAAATTATAACCTGGCGAAACTTGTTTGTTCAATTAATTAAAAGTCTTACAGAATCTATCGATATCCAATACAACAAAAATTGTTTATACAAGATATGTTCTTATCTTTTTCAGAATAGTCAATTAGAAAAAGTGTTTGACCGTGACCGTAAAAATGAGCTAATTAGACCCTTTTAAAATACAATAATTGCAGTGTAAGGCAAGATCATTTAGGACCGAACAGACATTAAAAACATACAACAAAAATTAAAAACCCTGTAGACGAACCACGACTAACTCGACTATACTGACAAATAAGACATATTATGTGAAATATACCAAAAATACAGACTTGAAGCCTCATACGAAATAAACAGACTACAACTCAGCAAAGAATAACATACAGAACCCACATTTATAATGAGGCAGCAACAACATACCAGAAAACGGGATATATTAATACCAAACTACGTCATGTCCAACAGCGAACATAAAGCAATCAAATATTTAATTTAAATACGACACAGTGAACGCTTCGATACCAACATTATTATGAAAATGTAATGTTAGCCATGTAGGTGTCTCAAACAGAGTAAAATTGGATCTAACTTTCGATAAACCCTAATATTCTAATAATGTACTTGTATTTTTGTCCATCTGATGATTTAAGCCCTTTTCAACTGGTGTGTATAGTTTGTTCTTATGTTGTATTGTTATAAAACTGTCTCGGGTTAGGGAAGGATTGGGATTCCGCTAACATGTTTAACCCCGCAACATAATGTATCTATGTGCCTCTCCCATGTCAGGAGCTTGTTATTCAGTGATTGTCGTTTGTTTGTTATAAAAAAGATTTTGGTATGATTGCCAATGAGACAACTGTCCACAAGAGATCAAAATGACACAGACATTAACAACTATAGGTCGCCGTACGGCATTCAACAATGAGAAAATTATTATCATTGTGAGCAAAATAGTCAGCTGTAAAAGACTCCGATCAGACAATGTAAAACAATTCAAACGAGAAAACTAACGGCCTTATGTATATAAAAAAATGAACGAAAAACAAATATGTAGCACATAAACAAACGACAACCACTGAATTATTACATATTTGTTTTTCGATTAATTTGTGTATTTATAAGGCCGTTAGTTTGCTCGTTTGCATGGTTTTACATTGTCATTTCTGGGCTTTTAAAAGTTGACTATGCGGTATGGAATGTGCTCATTATTAAAGGTCTACGGTGACCTCTAGTTCTTAATTGCTGTGTCATTTTGGTCTCCTGTTGAGAATTGTCTCATTGACAACAATACCACATCTTCTTTTTATCAAAGCTTGTGGCTTGTGACAATAAATTCGGTAGTTTTTTGGTTTAGTTTCTATTTTCATCTACTATGGAATACAGTTATATTAAAAACCTTAGATTCTTAAACTTGACACTTATACGTAGTTAGTTTAAAAGAACGCATGAAAATAATACATGTTGATAAGCAATTACATATTATATGTACTCGTAATCAATTGCTTTAGACACGAGTTTGATACTTTCAATCACAGCAAAAAAAAGAGTTTCATAATGGTTGATATTGTCAAGTATTTTAACCTTCAAATCAAAAGGTAAATTTCAAAACTTTGACTTTATATAGAATGAAGCTGATAAAATAACATTATTCGGAAGACGTGAAATTGATTCCACTTCCTTCCTGTAGCATTTATGTTTGAATAATAATCGAAGATTTATGATAGACAAATTCAACAAAAATTCAAAGCATGGTTATATTTTATGACATAAATATAAGAAGATTATCTTTATCCGTTTTCTGGTGGAAATCAACGTTTAATATCCTGAAAAGTAACAAAAAAGGTATATAATATAGTATATTACAACATAGGCTTTTTTCTCATCTTTCTGTGTTGTGTTGTCGTTTATGACAATTATAAAGTCAGTGATATCAATCAGATTCATTGTGTCAATAGCAGATAATCATTCCGGAGATCTTAAAATATAAAATATGAACGTTATATCATTTTTATTTCATAAAGGTCTTGAAAATAATTTACGAAAAATGAACCGAGGAACATGTTTAAGCCAGTATTACAAAAGGGGAGATAACTAGTTATGGTCTTTTTTATGAAGCCTAACAGAAATATATATATTGTATTAAAGATTTTTTCAAATATCGATGATATGTAGTATAAGCCTATATAATGGGTTTTTTTAACCACGGGAGATTTTAATACTGTTAATTTGATACTGAAAATCATTTCAACGATCTGCATGTTCAGATAAGAGTATCAAATGTTATTACATCTATGTAAGTCTTATTTGGGCAAGTGCATAAATATAGGGTCAGCTGACTGCAGTTTCTTCTTCTTATCAGATATTTCGATATAAGCCCTAGTCATATTTTTTCCCCGAACATATAATTTAGTTTTTACTGCAGTTTAGCGTTTCCCTTCACATATATGATATGCTTTCCTCTGTAATGTTTTTTACCCGGATTTTTTTTTATCAGTTTATGACGATTGAACAGAGATATACTATATTATTGTTGCCTTTTTAGATAGGTGTTAGGATCTTACTTAAATTTATGTTTGAAAATATCGATTGATATTCTAAACTTGTTCATATACGTAGATATAATTGATGAAAAAAAAATGACAATAACAATAGCTTCTTCTATCGATGCTTTGATTCGAACTATTTTGACAAAGATCTTTAAATTCCATGTTGCTTGTATTCGTTCGTCAGTGTGTTATTTCATGTGGTAAGGTTTCGTTTAAGGAGTTAGTATATTATGGATTTCTGATAACAAACTTTGTATATGTATTCTGTTATTTTACTATAGTAAGGCATGTTGTCAATTGTAAATAGCAATGTATGCAGAAGTTAGGTAATGTTATGTTAATATCACAACTGTAATTGAACAAAAATGTGAATGTAAATCATCAATCGACCAAAAAAAAACAACAGTTTTATAATTATTTGAGGCAAGCATTATCTTACCTTTGTCTTTTCCAAATGCATAACTATTTAAACAACCATATCCACCTAGTTTACTCCCTAATCCACCTCCGATTCCTCCTAATACACCACCAATACCACCAAGTCCACCTCCGACACCACCAAACCCACCTCCGATACCACCAAATCCACCTCCGATACCACCTAATCCACCTCCGATTCCATCGATTCCTACACCATGACCACCATATCCCTTCACATGTACTTTGACAACAATAGCTTTTTTGTATCCTTTACCGTATCCACCCCCGAGTCCACCTCCGAATCCGCCACTAAGTCCAACTAATTCTCCGCCGAATCCGCCACCAAGTCCAACTAATCCTCCGCCGTATCCACCTCCGATTCCATACCCTCCGTATCCACCACCGATTCCGTATCCTCCGTATCCACCACCGATTCCGTATCCTCCGTATCCACCTCCGATTCTGTATCCTCCGAATCCACCACCGTATCAGCCATATACTTCTCCATATCCACCTTTACCGTATCCATCAACTCTGATACCCCACAATCCAACTCCAAATCCTCCTCCTAATCCTCCTCCTAATCCACCTTATCCCCTACCGTATCCTCCGTCTCCACCATATCCTCCTTTATTGGATGCACTGACTGCGCTAACGATAACCAGGAGTATACCAGCTAAGATCTGCATTCTAAATAAATAATCCTTATCTATATGAAACCCTGTTTAGATATTAACAATATCAAGGCACCTTACAGTTAGAGCTGTAGCGGTAATAATTTTTCAAAAGCCCAGAAATCTGTAAATTCATCATTATTTATAAAGAGAATTTTAAAGAATTCGAAACTCATATTATGAAGAAAAATATGACCAGTACATCTCTTAAATGTTTATCATGTATATGCAAATATAAGCAACAGTAGTATGCCACTGTTCAAAGGTCTTAAATTGATTAAGAGAACATACACAAATCCGGTAACAAATTTTAAACACAAACTGAGGGAAACACATCAAAATATAAGAGGAAAACAACGAAACAACAGAAACACAGAAGTGCAACCACAAAAATCAAAACAATGCAATATACATAGAAACAAAAATATAAGATAACAACTGCATATTCCTGACTTGGCACAGGACAAAGCCGATGATCTTTACCAAAAAAACATTAAAAGTACAATTGATCGCTAATATAATGCACTTATGTTTAGAAAAAGACCACAGAGGATTAAGAATATTTTAATTATTGTCCAATACGACACGCATACAATCCTCTATCTATATTTTGTAATTGAATTGAAAAAAATCGACTTCATATAGAGACCCCAGATCATTTTCCAAATCTTAAATATTTTCATAACATGTATAAATAATTCAATTTTGGATGTAACGCGTCTTTTGATTGGCTGACGTTATTTTGTTATCACCACATATACATATTTTAGTCATGTGATCGTGACGTCATCAACGTTTTTTCATTGTTTTAATGGTTTAAAATAGAATTTAGAATTGAATTATAAGAAATGACTGTAATATTTTTTCTGTCTATTCGAAATAACATAAAAAAAATGTGGTTGACTCTGTTAAATAACCCGCTACGCGCGTTATCCAGTGTGCACCAAATTGTGTAGGTTATTTCTTCAAAGACAGAAAAAAATTACAGTCATTCCTTAAATGATATTTATCATACTTCGTTGGATAACTCCCTGGGTCTGTAAAAATGACATCAGATATGTTTTGTTTGTTGAAAATTATTTCCAGTCACAAAGACATTTTCAAACCCTAAATATGAATGGCATCATGTAATTCAATTCAATCACGGTTGCAAATTGTTTATCTTATTGAAGCTAGCCACAACTTGTTTTAAATTGTAAATAGAAATGATTAGACAATTTTTGTCACTTGTATTATTTCATACTTCATGCATTACTTAAACATTTCTCTGAAAAACGATTACATCTTCCAAACACATATATTTTAATTGTTCAATCAATTTGATCCCACTTTTGATTATGAAATCATTATAATTAGATATTAACATGGTGGATTTTTAAACTATTGATAACACACTTTCCGTTTTCATTTTTCTAGAACTCATCAAAATAGTTGAAAAAAAACGTTACATCAGATTTAATATAGAAATATTAAAGGACACGTTAATGTTATTAACTATAAATAATTCTAAAAAACATTGCTAGTTTATTTTCTTTGTCGAAAAGTAGGCTTTAGCCCAGCCACATGCCTTCGAAGAAGTAGTTTAACGGAGAAGATAATAATGGTATATAGTCTTGATATCAGTAAAGATTAATAGGCTCTTTGACTACTTACTTTCACTATTTATTTTGGTATTCTTAGATGATGTGCAGTAACGAAACAATGAATGATTGATAGGTGACGACTGCATGCTTTCCCTTCATTATTTATTTTGCATCTTATCGAAATACCTTTTGTTTAAAAAGATTATCTTGTCAAATGTCTATAAGGAGAAACGTAAAATGTTTTTATATTTTCATAGAATAGAAGTTTTTTTAACAGTCACCCTATATAACGACTTATCTGATTTGATACGGTGGTTCGGGAGTGTGGTGAATGTACTTACTATTGGTTCTAGAAGTCTTATATATATATTGCTCATTTCATAATACAATTTGATGTATTATACATTTTACCACTAATTAATCATTATTAATTATGCATATTTGTTATGCTAAAAATTATTTAAAACGGACGCTTTATCAAATTATTGGTTTTAATGTAAAAAAACAATCACTCTACATTTATTATGTACTTTTTCAAATCACTGATCGGCAAATTTTGCACTTTTTGAATTGTTTTTGCTAGCAAAAATATTTATTATTATAGCACAACCAAAAGACGTTTACAGCAACACACGCTTTTGCATATCATCCATATGCAATTCTGATTCGTACAAAATGGTTAACAGCACCCTGTTTTAAATTTACCATACTACGTTATTCCTTACAAAAAAATGAAACTACACATAAGAGTACGTGAAACAAATATCGTATGGTTTTATAACTAGAAACAAACATATGGAATGACGGCGTGAACACACATAGTTTCCGTCCAAACCCTACAACTGTTGATTCTAGGTAGCAATATATGTAAGAATTATTCCAATTCAAATTTTGCGATACATATTCCGTAAAGCTAAAAGTGTTTGATCTTGTTTTATTAAGTATTAAGTCCACTATTAGTTCGAATTCTATGAAAGGTATGCTCAAAACTTTTCATTTACTGCCTTTCCAGAAAAATTATTAAAATTAGATAAATGTTATATGAGTTATTATTAGAGTAACCTTGAAGTTCCCAAACAATAGTTCAAGAATGCATTCATTAGCATTGATATATTACCCTATAAGGGTCAATGTAAAAAGGGTAAACATTTGTTTATGGAAAAACAATTTAAATGTAAAAATAAAGAAAAAAACGCGGGTGTATTGCTTGAACGTCTCTGTATTATCTTACGGACAAAAAAGCCCACAGCCGATTCTGGGAAAACCTATTTATTGTAAGGGGGAACGGCGCAATAAATTGATACTAGCAGAGATGAAATAACAAATTAAAATTTTAAATGCAGACAATAATTTAAATTTAAATTTTGTGTTACATTTTACGTAAAGCTATTAGTGTTTTATTCTTATTATTTTTATTTAGTTGCAATATGGGTGTATATGAAATGGACGACCGATAATTAACATGTAATATATTTCTGAAAATTCCAATATTGAGTATTATGAAAGGTATGTTCAATACGTTTCATTTTCTGCCTTTCCATATTTTTTTTTATTTTTTATTACTGGTGTTTTCTCCTCAAAAGCATTTTAATTATGAACTAGAATGAGTATAAAACCCGATAAGCGTCCCTATAAAACGGGAAAGCATGAATTTCAAAAGGTTAATTTTATACCTCTCCAAAATAAATATTTTATAGATTTTGAGAATTTTTTTTTATTCAATGGTACTTCAGCAGTAGAATAACAAAAGGCTTGGACCCCTGTAAACTAATAAATTATATGAACGTAAGCCAGATGCGCGTTTCGTCTACAACGAACCAAACTCGTTATTACCGGTCAAACCAAAAGAAAAAAATCTATAACAGTACGAAGCTGAAAATACAAAAATTATATGGGCTTTTTTCAAATACAGCTAGCTACCTCATACTGATTTGTGAGGCAACACTTCTGAGTATTGCGCATAACATATAAGTTTTATGAACAGTCAACTAATAATCATGACTCTATCAAGTTTTACTCTGGTCAACACATAAGTGCTGGCTGCTGGAATGATAATACGAACGTAGGCGGTGGCAATGAACAAGTGGTTGTAAATAAACTCATCATATACAAACCAATTGAAACGTTGTACCTAAAAGGAATCTGTTCACTATTCTTAATAATCTAATCTTGAAATATACGATTACTTTGTGATAGAATTATAATTGACATAATCGACTGAACTATGTCATGATAACACAAAAGATTCGGATCTTCGAACACTTTTTCAATTCATGTGAACGCCCAACTATGATTTCATCTCAATTAAAATGAAAATGGAAATAAGGAGTATGTTAAAGAGAAAACAATCTGACCAAAGAGCAGAAAACAGCCGAAGGCCATCGGTGCATTTATAATCATCATTTATCAAGATAAAGTCGTTAGGTAATTGATCAAGTAACTTAAATCTGATCTCATCTCTGCAAAATTCAACAGAATAAGCGAAAAAGACTTAACAGAGAACTAAAAAACAGGACAACATGTTACACATCAAACTCAGTGATGTATACTTTATAAGACGTCGATGTGCTTTTGGCTCCATCATACGGTGATTAGTAAATTTGGTTATCCCTTATTGAAAATGATATTTCACATCCTAAATTTTACGGTTATATTGTAGTTAAAGCGCGGAAATCACTATGTGATCCGTGTAAACTCATCGAACCTTTAAACAAAATTTTGGGGCCCTTTACAGCTTGTTGTTCGGTGTGAGCCAATGCTCCGTCTTGAAGGCCGTACATTGACCTATAATGGTTTACTTTCATAAATTGTTATTTGGATGGAGAGTTTTCTCATTGGCACTCACACCACATCTTCCTATATCTATTTACTCTATTAATATTTCCTTATTTCATTAACAATTATTGGTTCAGAAGTGCGATTGGGGTAAACTGCAACAAAATTGTTTCAATTTACAAAAAAGACTGATCCGTTTTATGCTTTGAATTTTTATATGTAAACTCCATGTAGGTGTATTGTTCCTACAAAACAATATATTTTTTCAGTATATAGTTATCAAAGTACCAGGATTTTAACTTAATACGCCAGACGCACGTTTCGTCTATATAAGACTCATCAGTAACGCGCATAACATAATATTTATTACGCCAAACAAGTAAAAAGATGAAGATGATCAAAAATTCCAAACAAATGTGCCAAATACGGCTAAGGTAAAATCCTTAGTTTTTCGAAAAATTCAAAGTTTTGTACATAGGAAACATTTAGTAAAAGTGTTCACGGTGAATCTCGAAAAGTCATCGATATTTTGCACGTAAATGTCGTCCGACGTTTGAACATCGGATAAGACTTATCAGTGATTTACACATAATTTCTATCGGGGTATTTTAATGATAATCATTGTTCTGCAATACATGCCTTTTCCGACATAACATTCTCTTCAGTGATAACCTGGACTTAAATACGTGAAAGTCTGAACAACCAATGAAGAGCAGATAAATCCAATAAGAAATACAATGTATATACGATGGAAAGACTCAATATAAAAATATTTTCGAAATATAAAACAACGCTTTAAATCAAATTATTTTCGAATTTTGTTTCAGTTCCAAAGTACTAGCTACTGTTCTGGTGACAAGATGTTCATAGAATCCTTTATCACATCTGTGACAGCCTTGTTTTCGACTTTCTTCTCTTTCCTCTCACATTACAATTTAAACTGACTAAGTTGAACTCTTGCATTGTTGTTGGAATTATATCTAACTAGATGCTAAAGATCGAACTGCAATAATGAATGATACTCTATAAATCACGGAATATACTTTTTATTTCAGGGAATCAAACGTCGGAAAAAGTCTAGTCATAATATTTGTTTTCTGTATTCTGGAATATCTTATAGGTGTTTCAATCAAATTCTTTTCCCTGCCGACAATCTTTATTTTCTAAAACATCAACAGACGATTTTCATTTTATTTCTTCAGGTTTCTCTGATTTTTGTGTCTAATTATTTACGACTTCAGTTATTTTATTGATCGTTGAAATCATTTAGTCAGGATTGATTCCCAACAAGAAATTAAAGCTTTCTCTCAGAGTTTTTAATGCTACAAAGATGGTATTTGGAAATACAGTTGCACATGTTATAACTTATTACAGATGAAACAGCTTAATCAAATTGTTGCGGGGATGATGAGTATAGACCCCGTTAATTCCGAGCTATTAGCAAAAAAGTCACAACCTTATCTTAATAGGTTACCTATTCTTATCGGTATATTCATCGTTAAATATTGTTTTCATCAGTATATGTATTCATTTTGTTATCGATGAACTCCACTCCAATCAAATATAGTATTACGATACACATATGAACATTCACAGTATTTAAGGGGGTAGACCTTGGTTCAGGGAGACAACTCTTTAAGTCAGTTATACGTTTGTAACAGTCAAGTTTCATCAATGTATTTTAAGCATTTACCTGAAACAGATTGGAAATAATCTATGTAACCTTGAAGCTTAGAATATTTTTATGAAAATGGTTGACACAAACGTACTGATGATTTTAAGAGTTATTTCCCTTAACCTAGGTCTACCTCCTTAAAACACCAATAAATCAATCAATCGATATTTTTTTTTACTTTTTGTAAATCAATCAGGCCGTTAGTTGTATCGCCTCAATCGTGAACCAAGTGATTAGCAGTTGACAGTAAGGTGTCCTTATGAGCTTGCTTTGTGATTTGGTTTTTAAATATTGTTTACGGTTGTACAGTGATATATAGTAGTGAACGGTATTCAGTGCATAATTGTCCCATTGACTATCATACCACATCATTTGTTTTTACATGATAGTAGATTTGATAATGACTGATATATTTTCATGTACAAAGTACCACTATAGTACATGATTGTTTGTGACGTGACGTATGTCATCATTGTATTTGTGATATCGAGAACATTTTCTCTTTTATCTACATTTAATATATGTAGCCCAACTATTGATCCAGAGCCTTACTATCTTTATGTTGGTGTTCATCCATTAATGTTTGCCATATATTAATTACTTTTGTCAATCATACAGATCAGAGACGTATTTTTCTTAAACAATAATATATCCAATTTGAGTTACGAATGTTTAATTAAGTCTCTTTTTGGTACATATAAGTCAAGTAAATACAATCCCGTTTCTGCATACATTTTGTTATTAAAACCGCTCCTTCTCACATAACAATACCCAACAAAAATATGGTATATATTTTTGTTAACATTCTTTAAATCTAAAATTGTTAACATTCTTTAAATCTAAAATTGATATATTTTAAATGGATCCCCTGTGACCAAAAATGAAGGGTAGAGTTTTATCCTGCTCAACAAATGTTATCCACAAATGTTACCTGACCGATGTGTAATAGACAGGTAATTTATGACGATTGCTTTTAGTCCCATCCGAAATGTTCCAACGTTGTATGGATGTCGGTTGGAGTTATGACACATTCAGATGACTTTTGAAATCTTTCTTTGTATATATATATTATATTGAATAATACTGAATCATAATCATAACGTTTTTATTGACGTGAAGGAACAATACCAACACGTAGTTTAATTATGAGTTAAGTTGATCAGCGTACTCATAACTCCAATGTCACTATTCCATCTAACTCTCACTTCTAAACTAACATTCGATAATAATTAGGAACAGATTTAATAGATTTGAAATAAACATCAAAATTATAGGTGATTTTTGTGGCGAAATCAGACTAACACGGAATCCTTTTATATCTTTAATTAAATAACTAACAGTTATTTACAGTATGTACAGTTTGTAAAAGTTAATAAATACCACATTGGAATAATCCGTCTTTTTCTTTCTAGTTTAACTGATAAAACTTCTATACTTCTGTTACTACTATTTTTACAATAATAATTATCCATTAAAACTCTTATCTAATAAACTAAAAGAACATAAGAACATTCTAAATCTAGAACAAACTATAATTAACTAGAGAAATGATAAATATTCTATTTTTAGTAACAGGGTAAATTCCGGAATTTGCATACCCTTTCTTTAATAAACATAAATCTACACAATTACTTTCACTATCCATCTAGAATATTCTAGCATGATACATTTACTATAATTATAATAACAATGTAATTTTAATATGAGGCAGGCATAACCTGTGAATGGGGACGAAGTCTATATAATTTTTTTTAATTCAATCAAGTTGATAAAAGAAACCGAAATACCGTACGTAACGTTCCCGATTTTGGTTCTGTTGTTAGGGAATTAGCTGTGACGTTCTTCAAGTTATGACGTCATATTCGATGTAAACAAAAGAAACGCTTTCATCAGGTAACGTTTTTTTCATATCAAACATTTATTAAAATTGAATTTGTATTGAGTTCCAATCTTATATTTTATTAGACGGATCAATATAAAAAAAAATTCAGTCTCATGCAAACAAGACAGATTTCTGCGCAAATGCGGGAAAACCGGAACAGGAACTAGATCTGAATAAAAAAGTTAACGATTTTGAGTTCATTAGTACAATGAAAAATTCGGGAAATTTTCCCGATTTTTTTTTTTTTTTTTTTTTATTGATTTTTCTACCGTAATTGGGGACTTCGTCCCCATAATAGGAGGCAGGCATAACCTGTGAATGGGGACGAAGTCTGTATGTATTATATTTTTAATTCAAAATGTTGATAAAAGAAAACGAAATACCGTGCGTAACGTTCCCGATTTTGGTTCTGTTGTTAGGGAATTAGCTGTGACGTTCTTTAAGCTATGACGTCATATTCGATGTAAACAAAAGAAACGCTTTCATCAGGAAACGTTACGTTTTTTTCATATCAAACAATTATTAAAATTGAATTTGTATTGAGATCCAATCTTATGTTTTACTAGACTGGTAAATATAAAAAAAATTCAAAGTCTCATGCAAACAAGACAGATTTCTGCGCAAATGCGGGAAAACCGGAACAGGAACTAGATCTGAAAAAAAAAGTTAACGATTTTGAGTTCATTAGTACAATGAAAAATTCGGGAAATTTTCCCGATTTTTTTTTTTTTTTTTTTTTTATTGAATTTTCTACCGTAATTGGGGACTTCGTCCCCATATAAACACAATGTCAAAATAAAAGTCCAATGTCTTAATAATTGCGTACTTTCGCAACAATTTTTTAGAAGCAATAAAACAAAAGAAGTGTGTCAATTGAACATGCTTTGATACTATATATGCGCTTGGATTTTTACTTGAAAACAATTTTGTTCGCTTTGGAGATTCCGTATATCGCCAAGTAATTGGAATTCCAATGGGGACTAACTGTTCACCACTTATTGCGGACCTGTGTTTGTATTGTTATGAGTTACAATTTATGACTAAAAAGAGCAAAGACCCATCAAAACAACATTTGATACAAAAAATTAACAATGATTTAGTTATTTGGATGATATATTGGCTCTCAATAATGACGACCTCAGTATGTATACTTAAGAAATTTATCCTGTTGAACTTACTTTAAATAAAGCTAATACTAACAGTGACCACTGCCCTTTCCTCGATCTTGATATCTATATCATTAACGGGAAGCTTGATACTAAAATTTATGATAAAAGAGATGATTTTTCATTTCCTATTGTTAATTATCTATTTTTAGATGGTGACGTTCCCTTGTCACCATCTTATGGTGTTTGTATATCTCAACTTCGCTCGTGTATGTAACAACGTATTAGATTTTAGCGAGAGAAATGTATGTATCACTGAAAAAATTATTACACAAGGGTTTTTGATATCACAAACTGGTCAAAACATTTACTAAAATTTTATCACTGGTATAAGGAAATAATTCGTAAATATAACTCAACACGCAGACATTTTATACGTTCAGGTATTTCACATTCAATTTTTTTTTCGGAAATAGTCTTTTTAAAGCACAAAAATGTCAGTATTCACCTCATAAACTAACAAAACCTTTAAATGGACTTATTGAAAAGGGATATAGTTACGATAATGTTGTCAGGTCATTAACGATTGCATATTTTGGCTTTAATATTGATTTTTATAGCGTCTTTGCATCGGACATAAAAACATTTATTTCTGAAGAAACAGTTGTTGGCATGACACAGGTTATGTTCTTCTCATATATTTTATGATAGTATGATACTATACCCCTAACGGGATGAATTTTACCTGATATTCATATGATGAAGACATAATCTTTCTATCAGTTTAATTGAAGTCTGGAGCTGGCACGTCAGTTAACTGCTAGTAGTCTGTTGTTATTTATGTATTATTGTCATTTTTTTGTTGTCACATCTTTTGACATCAGACTCGGACTTCTCTTGAACTGAATTTTAATGTGCGTATTGTTATGCGTTTACTTTTCTACATTGGCTAGAGGTATAGGGGAGGGTTGAGATCTCATAAACATGTTTAACCCCGCCGCAATTTTGCACCTGTCCCAAGTCAGAAGCCTCTGGCCTTTGTTAGTCTTGTATGTTTTGAATTCAGTTTCTTGTGGATAGTTTGGAGTTAAGTATGACGTATTTTTTCACTGTATTAGTATACATATTTTTAGGGGCCAGATGAAGGGCACCTACGGGTGCGGGAATTTTCGCTACATTGAAGACCCATTGGTTTCCTGTGCCGATGTCTGCTCTATGGTCGGGTTGTTGTCGCTTTGACACATTCACCATTTCCTTTCTCAATTTTAATTTCATCATTGAGTTTGATGGAGCTTTTCCTCTTAATGTGTGGTTTTACTTTAGAGATAAGGTAATGTTTGTTCTTAACCGACTTATTGACGTATTTAATGATCCAGTTAACCGCTATAGGAAATAAGTAATAAATAAATCTCTTACAAGCTGTATATGTTACAGTGAACTTGCATAATCAGGGATTATGTAGAATCTCTGAAAAAAAGTCAGGGATTATGCAGAACCACTGACAAGTTTAGGGATTATATATAATCATTATCCGGGATTGTATATTATTACTAGAAAAAGCCCCAGGGATTATACATGATAACCGAAATGAAGAAAATTTTTATTTATACAGAAAATGAATAAAAGTCAAATAATTTATTATAAAAAAACATATTTAAACATCATTATAAACATAAATGGTAAAATATTAAGCACAATATATCAAAATGATAACCCCATTTTTTAAAAATGTTAGGCACAATATATTGAAATGTTCAACACATATATTAAAATATTATGCTACACATCTGTTTTTATTACAACATCAACATTTTAAAAACATATTTTCTTCACATATCGAATCAGATTTATCCACATGCCTGAGGGAAATAAGGTGTTAAGTAAAACAAATTCAAGGTATCAGGAAAAGGGGGAATTAGTAACCTGGAACTGGTTCGAACAAAATACCATGTTTTGTGGCCAGGCGATATTCGTTTTTAAATTTTTTGTGAGCAATTGCCAATGATTATGTTTTTTTTTTGTTTTTTTCCCCTTTTTTATTCAGCGGAGTTGCTATGAGACTGTTACACCAAATGCCAGCTTTGTCTAAATTTTTGTCCTATATATCAATCATTAGTTCTGTCTGTTTTACATTTAGATGCGTAAATTCACTCAGTTTGAATTTCTTGTTCATTTGAAAAAGAAAAAAAAAACACAAAACAGATGTTCCAAAATAACAATCTCTGTTGATTTACAAATAGAACACGAATATTTATTTGACGATGGCTTTTAAGCAACACACAATATATGTAAAGTTATTGCTATAGTGTTGATTATTATTAATTTTAAAGTCTTCAACTTTATCTCGAAACCCTTTTTTAATTATATCTTTAGGATTATCCTCTGTCTTTAAAAGCTAAAGTATTTCATCTGGCAAGGAATGTGAAAGACAAAAAAAGATAATTTGCATATATTATCTATTTTTTAACAAACAAAGGATCCTTAAGTTATTAATTATCCCTGAAATCATATTAGGGAATATGAAGAATAAGTATTTAAAAAGATTTATAAAATGCAAAAAAAAAAAAAAGTAAAATCACAAAAATATGGAACGTAGAGGAAAATCAATTCGAAAAGTCCATAATCACATGGCAAAATCAAATAACAAAATGCTAAGTCGTTTTATTTCTTTTTATAAAAGTTATGGGAAATTTGAGGTTAAAAAAGCTAACAAAACTTTTGTAAAAAGTGCAAAAAACGTAAAATCAAAAATGCATAATTATTATTATTTACATTAAAAAACATAATTTGATCAAGTGTTCATTTTAAATAATTTCCAGCATAAAAAATGCATAATTAATGTTGATTAATTCGTGGTAATATGTACAATGATACATCAAATTGTATTATGAAATAAGCAATATATAAGGCTTCTAGAACCAACAGTAAGTACATTCAGCAAACCACCGAACTACCGTACAAAAGCAGGTAAGTTTTTATACTGTCAGAGTTGAATTTAGTTCCCTCTAGGTTTTATATTTTTGTCGATTCTTAAGATTGAGAATAGTATACATTTGCTTTTCTGAACAATTAAATATTTGACACGATGATAGCGTTGCAATTACAAATTAAAAAAAAAATAATATTTCCTTATCGCCAAAACATTCACATAAATGATAAATGATCAATTTTTATTCAAATTCTGTCTCGTTGAAAATAAATATGGCACATCTTTTATTGATACCAAAAAAGCTAGTAAATCATACGTAGTCAACAAACCAATAATTCATTCATTAATTCAAGATAATGTATAATTTATAAACCTTTCAAAAAGCAGTACTTCTTGGAATATAGTCCTGTTGCTGGGCTAAACTCCTTTTCTTTTGACAAGGGAAATGAAGTGGTAGAATTTTTTTTTACAGTTTTCAAGTTAAACATGTCATTTTATCTCTAGAATTAATCTGATGTAACTTTTTTAATGATTTTTTGAAGTTCTAGTAATGGTATAACATTATCAAAAGTGAGATAAAATTGATTGTTTGTAAACACTAGTAAGAAAGCTACTCGAAAATCAAACACAAATATTTATATGTCTAGATGTCAATATTGGAACAATAAATGAAGACTATCAGATGGCTTTTTTATTTATATTACAAGTATCACCATGACACACCCTTATAATCTAAAAAATACAACACTCTGTCTAACAAAATATTTTTGATTTCGTATGCGTTTCGAGATATTAAAGGACATATATAATTTAAACTTTACTTTATGCCTCCAAAAAATGTTCTCACATGACAGATAACGGCTTTTATAGAAGCCCTTGCAACAGTGATTTAGTTTGATGTCATACATATAAAGAGTTTTATAAAGTCTTTGTAACTGTGACTCATTGTTTACAAAACTTTGAATTTTTCGAAAAACTAGAGATTTTGTTATCCCAGGAATAGATTACATGGCCGTATTTGGCACAACATTTTGGAATTTCGGGTCCTCAATGCTCTTCAATTTTGTGTTTGTGTGGCTTTACAACTATTTCGATCTGAGCGTCACCCAATAGTCTTATGTAGACGAAACGCACGTCTGGCATATTCAATTATAATCCTGGTTCCTTTGATAACTGTTTATAGCAATATCGTCACAAAGGGTAGACACAGGATGATTGTAATTGATTGTTATATAACTGCTGGGTACATGATTAGTAGGTTTTCATATGTATATCAAAATCAAAATAATTCTATACAAGTATTCAGCAAAAGTGCTACTGCCTAAATAAGGTATTAATAATACACGAAATTTCAATATATCAGTTTCTATTGTTTGACCAATTACTGTAATTTCTGGCATCGTTTTGATCATTATTTGTCTAGCTATAGAGAATAAACAAACAATACAAAAAACATATCAACAAACAATGGTCAAACTTATCTCCCGGCTATTGTATTCGAGATTCTTCTTTTAAGGACTCTATAACTAAGACAATTCTTTTCTATTGCAGAATGCAGGTCTTATTCGGAATTCTCCTGATTATCTGTAGCGCAGTCAGCGCATCCAATAAAGGAGGATATGGCAGTTACGGAGGTGGATACGGAGGATACGGAGGTGTATTAGGAGGACTAGGTGGATTAGGAGGTGGTCTAGGAGGAGGATTAGGAGGAAGATTAGGTGGAGAATTAGGAGGGGGATTGTGGGGTATTGGAGTTGGTGGATACGGTAAAGGAGGATATGGAGGAGGATACGGAATCGGAGGTGGATATGGAGGATTCGGAATCGGAGGTGGATACGGAGGATACGGAATAGGTGGTGGATACGAAGGATACGGAATCGGTGGTGGATACGGAGGATACGGAATCGGAGGAGGATACGGAGGATATGGAATCGGAGGTGGACACGGAGGATACGGAATCGGTGGTGGATACGGCGGAGGATTAATTGGACTTGGTGGCGGATTCGGAGGTGGACTCGGGGGTGGATATGGTAAAGGATACAAAAAAGCCATTGTTGTCAAAGTACCTGTGAAAGGTTATGGTGGTTACGGTGTTGGAATCGGTGGTATCGGAGGTGGATTAGGAGGTATCGGAGGTGGATTTGGTGGTGCCGGAGGTAGACTTGGTGGTATCGGAGGTAGATTTGGTGGTGTCGGAGGTAGACTTGGTGGCATCGGAGGTGGATTAGGAGGAATCGGAGGCGGATTAGGTGGTAAACTAGGTGGATATGGTGGTTTGAATAGTTATGCTTCTGGAAAGGGCAAAGGTAAGATAATGTCCACTTCTAATTATTATTAAACAATCATACTTTCACTGGATTTGTATTGCTCAACGAATAGTGTTTATTCATATAAGTGTATGGTTACAGTTTTTATATTGATATATCAGTGTTCAACTTTTTCAAACAATGCTTTATATTGTAAAAATGATGACATGCCTTATTCAGAGTAAAATGTATCATTCTATAATTTGTTTTCCCCATTACTGCGGTATAAATATGCACATTGTTTTGTCAGAATTCCACAGTATGTTACCATATGAAATAAAAAAAAAGAAAAGGATACAAATAATACAGAACATTAAGACACTTGTTAAGAAAGTTCCCATTAAAACATCAATGAAATATGCTATTGGAATTTTTATCTGTTTCTTTATTTATATCTACTAATGAAAAAGTTTAAATAGATTCCATATTCTTGTAAATGTAAATAATATCCCTACACATATCTTTACTCAATATGGTCTTGATAAACCAATATGATTATGAATTATATAGAATAAAGGCAACAGTAGTATACCGCTGTGTAAAACTCGTAAATCTATGGACAAAACAAAATTGGGGTAACAAACTAAAACTGTGAGAAACGCATTAAATATAAGAGGAGAACAACGACACAACATTAAAATGTAACACACACATAAAAGATATATTAAAAGGGATACCAAAATACTAGTAGTATTTATATGAATAAATAGGCTACATGATATTTTTTTTTAAATTGAACTGCACATTTTAAGGCTTCATCCTAAACATCCTACACATACTTCGTGAATTACTTTAATTTCGATCATCAAAAAGATAACATCGTTCAAATCTTATGTTTAAAGATTTTCGAAATAAAAGTTGTTCTCTTTTTTTGATACAATGAATCAGATTGAATTCACGGACTCAATAAGTTGACATAAATAAAAAAATGAGAGCATAACATGATAACTTCGTAAATCTTATTCATACTTTAAATACATATCTGTTTGTTTTTCAGGATATTAAAGGCTGATTCTTACCAAAGGCGGATAAAGACTTACATTTTGTTTTATATATCTGATAAAAAAATATAAACATGCCTTAAAATTGTGTTGAATTTATTTATCATAATTCGTCAGTCACTTCAAATGCTATATGGATTGAAGAAAAACGTAATAGATCAAAATTTTCGTGGCAAGATAAATCAATTCTATGTCAAAAAATTTTTCCAGATTATGTTATTTTTATCATAACCCTACCGATTGTATTATACTAGTTTGTCAATGATGACAAAAAGTTTAGAATAGTATGTATTTTCAACAGCTAGCTTCCATTTTATTAGTAAAAATCATGTAGGGGATAGATACTACCATTACCTTACATTCTTAAAATTGTTAGATTCGAAGCGATCACAGTGTTGTTCTTAAATTCGTGGTTCACCATTTTCTACATTAGAAAATGTCTGTACCAAGTCAGGAATATGACAGTTGTTATCCATTCGTTTGATGTGTTTGGACTTTTGATTTTTCCTTTTGATTTTTGATTTTCCCTTTTTAATTTTCCTCGGAGTTTAGTATTTTTGTGTTTTTACTTTTTCCATGTTGGCTAAGTAGCAACTTATCACTGTAAAATGAATTGAAGGTCTTAATTGTGTATGTTAGTTACCGCATCTTTGATTCTTAGTGGTAACTTTAGATTCAAACTAAACACAGTTGTAATGTATTACTCTTCATTTCACACCAGTAAAGCTTGTAAATTTGAATGCAATATTGTTTATGAGGCAATTTGGTAAGGCCTTTTAAACAGAAATATGTTTCTACAATTTGCATGTACTTCTTTGACCATATTTACCCAAAACAACTTTGTTTGTACGAAAGGGTTCAATAAAAAAAAAACTTGCAGTTCACAAAGGCTTAGAAAAGTGTAATCGTTGAGTGTAGAACGCTTTATAAATACTTCTTATCAAATAAACTCTTACAGGATACCCGCCCATTATTGTTAAAAAACATAATATTTCGGAATGTTCAAACAAAACATCTGGAATATTTCCTATGAAGCTACTTATAATTCATTTTTTTTGTCGAATGTCAAGCAATAATATAAAGAAGCTGAAATTATCTTGGAACTTCTCTAACCGCTATACAGATTCTATCCTTTTATTGAATAACTCAAATGTTGGTGACTTATTACTTGAAGAAAATATATGATAATTATTTCAACGGTTCTAGACCTCTCTGTTAAGAGCACCAGTGTGTGAATCGAACAGACGCTAGTTCAACTGAGTTGACACGGCCTTGAGATGTTTATTATGTCACGCTGTTTGTTTCAGGTAAATTAAATAAATTGGAGATCCAGTTTTGTATTTAATGTCAGAAGTGGTACATTTTCCATGAAGTCAATTTTGTATGTTATTTTATCATGTTTTAAAAAAGGCTAACTGTAAATATTCCAACCTATTCATTATATACTCTTATATCAATATTACGAGCAAGGATTATATGAAATATAGAATTCTTTTTATCTGTGTAATTTTAGGGGAAATAAATCGTTATTATAACACGTTGTGAAACAGCTACTTGCAACGGTTTGATGAGAACGTTATCGAGACAATATCGATTTGTGTGAATGAGAAACATATTCAAATAAAAGTGATAGGTTGCAGCTAATCCTCCTAAAGTACTACGTTTTGATAATGAGTCATAAAATAAACATTTTAAAGGCATATCTGAATTATTTGCAGAAGTTTAATGACGACTCCCAGTTCATACAACGGTTGGTACGGTATCAAATCGTGAAACCTCTATTACAAAATAATCACAGTTTAGTGTGCCTCATACTAGAAATTATATCTATTGACAATGGAGATCTGTTGTGATCTATATTTTACGACAAAGGACGTGATTGGAATTGTTATATTGTTAACGTCTATTTATATGTATCAGGACTGCATACAATGTTTTTTTCTTCAAATTTATACGATACACAAGGGCTTGCTTTTCCTCCATGATTTCCGGAAAAGTGTGCTCACACAGAAACTATTACTTTAAAGTTTCTAAACTGGTATATATATATATGGTAATTTGTGTTATAGTTTTTAGTATATATATGCAAATTTACAGATCTAACATTGTTGGGTTGATGTTTAGACGAGTTGTATATACATTATGTACACAGCCATGTATCACCATCATTGATGGCGATCCGATGGATACATCTGTTGTAGGGTTGTAACTGACTCAAACGTACTTATGAATATAACTATTTTCTGTGACTGTATCTTACATTAATTTGTAGGATCCTTTACTATAGATAATTTAGCTGATCTGTAACAATAAAATCTTCATGCCTTATATATCATGTACTGTATTACGCCGCTAGATTATTACTGACGTGGAAAGGTAACGCATACCCACCGAAAGCTCTTTTATTTGAAAGCCCAGGTGGTCATGTGGTCTAGCGGGACGGCTGCAGGGCAGGCGATTTGGTGTCACGATATCACAGTAGCATGAGTTCGAATACCGGCGAGGGAAGAACCAAAAATTTGCGAAAGCAAATTTACAGATCTAACATTGTTGGGTTGATGTTTAGACGAGTTGTATATATATATACAAGTCTAAATCGAAAACTACGTTCAAATCTATGATTGCGTTGGATAAAAACCGCAATTTTTATATGTGTGCATGTCCCAAGTCAGGAGCCTCTGGCCTTTGTTAGTCTTGTATTATTTAAATTTTAGTTTCTTGTGTACAATTTGGAAATTAGTTTGGCGTTCATTATCACTGAACTAGTATATATTTGTTTAGGGGCCAGCTGAAGGACGCCTCCGGGTGCGGGAATTTCTCGCTACATTGAAGACCTGTTGGTGACCTTCTGCTGTTGTGTTTTTTTATTTTGGTCGGGTTGTTGTCTCTTTGACACATTCCCCATTTCCATTCTCAATTTTATGTAAAACAAATTTCGTTGTAGAAGTGTTTAAAAACAGCACAAACAACATTTTCCAAAAGACCAAAAAAGTGAAAAAGTATGTTAAAATAAATATATATTTGTAGTCATGATTTTTAAAAAGATAAAGTAAATCTATGGTGTGTTAGATGTGTACTGGTTGATATTTTAGTCTTTATCCTTCAATGAGTTGTTAGGACTAGGTTTTGGAAACTGCAACTACTATATATGTAGTTTTATATTTTAGGTGTTTTTGTTAGTTACGTTTTGTGGTTTGTATTGATATGATGAGATATTCCTTTAAAACTAAAACTATGGTAGGGTTTTACGACCGCAATTACGTTAACCTCGGTACATTGTGTTTGTGTCTGTCCAAAGTCAGTGGGCTGTGGATCAGTGGTTGTATAATCCATTGTTCTGTAGCCCATTAGTTTTTCCCTTTTTTATATAACTATCATTTGAGTTTGATGGTTTTTTTTTATAAATTTCTATGCAGTATGGGTTTTTATCATCGTTTACGGCCGTGCAAAGGTCCATAGTGTTTATGGTCTACATCATTTGATGGAGAATTGGCAATCATATCATATATTGTGACATTTGATCACCCCGAGTTTTGAAAATCTGAGATCACCTGAGATCTCCCCTAGTTTTTGATTGGGTTCGTGTTGTTTATTCTTTGGTTTTTTATCATCTATGTAGTGTCATGTGTACTACTGTTTGTCTGTTTGTCCTCTTTATTTTTAGCCATTGCGTTGTCAGTTTATTTTAGATTTATGAGTTTGACTGTCTCTTTGGTATCTTTCGTCCCTCTTTGATTGAGACATGACTATGAAAGGCTATTATTCATGGTAAATGACTGTGAAATTTTCAAGAATATTAGTCTTTTAGTATTTTCTTGTTTTCTGTGGCCACAAGTGTTTTCTAATCAAATTGATTATCAATATTTCTCCAGAGAATACCAAAATATCGTATGACTGCCGAATCGACAACTTTGAACAAAAATCAAGTGAAGTGGATGTAAGCAATTAAAGGCCACCATACGGCCTTTAACAATAAGAAAAATTCATACCGTATGGTCGGCTATAAACAGCTCCTTCATTAAAAATATGAATCATCCCAATTTCGAAAAATTACGTCCAAATGTATAACAACACACAATACGAAAAACAAGTATGATAGACATGAACCAACAATAACCACTGATCTCCTGATTGAGTGAGTCACATAAAGAATGTGGCATGGTTAAACAGATTTTTTTAAGCGATCAACCCTCCATCTTATGTTTACTATGGATCTTATTTCTTACCAATATATATATGCCTTATAAGTTTTATTTCTGACTAAAACTTAAACCAACAATATTGTGTACATATTTTTCTAAAACAGTTAGATTTTTAATTGAAATTCAGAATTGTTGACAACTCTGTTTTTAGTTGTGTGTCGTCGATTCAGTATCACTCCCGTTTCGTAGATAAATTATTTATTTACAAAACAAAACAAAAAATACAAATACATACTAAAAATATTATTTATGTGGACACAATGAAAACATCAGATAGAAGATATTTAACATTGAGTTAAACCTTGGATACAGGTATGATAGGAGTCCGGCTCCACACATTTAACCCACTATGTTCGCTGGTCATTCACACTCCATGTGAGTTAGTTTAACAATAGACGGTATGGATTGGAAAATAGAAATATATGTATGCATGTAACTGAACTTAGAGAAAATTCCACTCGGAAAGTCTATAATGAATTGATGACCCCACTGAATTGTATGCCTGTATGTCCAAACATCTGGATCATATAAAAAAGAAGATGTGGTATGTTTGCCAATGAAACAACTATCCACAAAAGACCAAAATGACACAGACATTAACAACTATATGTCACCGTAGGGCCTTCAGCAATGAGCAAAGCCCGCATATTCAGCTATAAAGGCCCCGATAAGACACTGTAAAACAATTCAAACGAGAAAACTAACGGCCTTATTTATGTAAAAAAAATGAACGAAAAACAAGTATGTAACATATAAACAAACGACAACCACTGAATTATAGGTATTGTTCTCCGTTGTTTGGAGTTGTTAGTATAGTTCTCTTATAAGTTTATAAACACTAAAAGAAAGAGGATCGCATGCGAATTTATCTGGTCTGACATTTTAAGCAATGATTTATCAGCATTTTCACACGTAATGCTTATTTATGAAGCTTCTCTGTGTATAATTTATTTGACTTGATGTAATTGCATAAGTCATCATCATCAAAATATTTTGATGTTTAACAAAAAATATGATTGATTCAATGAGTTTTAAAATTGAAAATGATAAAAAAAATATATGCAAATTGGAAACAATAAATTGCAGGCAGCTTTACCATCATGACTGATATCCGAGGATGAAAAAGTAAACATCTTTGATCAAATTTTGAATTTTGATATGCTTTCTGTGGACATGGTGGAGTCCTTCGTGGACTTTGAGTAAAATTATTGCATGTAATTATCATTGTGAATGTCTTACTTTGGTATCACGTAAATCGTTGTATTTAATCGTCGTAGTAGTTTATTTGTCATTTGGAATTAACCAGTGTATTGCTAAAAGGCATTTGGACAAATTAACCCCAAAGAAGATTAATAGATGTCAGACACGTGTTGTGTTTTGTTGAGATGAGATAAGACTTGATTTCTGTTACTAGATTATCATTACTACACCATTAAACTCTGATACATTATGACCGTGAATGTCATAAGCTGAAGGTAAACAGCCGAGGCCTTAATTTAGATAAAATGTACCTAAAGGATTAAACTTTTAAACTTATTTATGTATTATTATACAATTCGCTTCATTTTATATACAAAAAATAAATGAATCTTGTTGTTCAAATTCAGAGTACTAGAAATGACCAGAATAATGTTGACATGTATATCAATTGTAATGAAAATTTTATAAATTTCCTGCTGATGTTTATTATTACACGCTGTTTGTTTCAGGTAAATTAAATAAATTGGAGATCCAGTTTTGTATTTAATGTCAGAAGTGGTACATTTTCCATGAAGTCAATTTTGTATGTTATTTTATCATGTTTTAAAAAAGGCTAACTGTAAATATTCCAACCTATTCATTATATACTCTTATATCAATATTACGAGCAAGGATTATATGAAATATAGAATTCTTTTTATCTGTGTAATTTTAGGGGAAATAAATCGTTATTATAACACGTTGTGAAACAGCTACTTGCAACGGTTTGATGAGAACGTTATCGAGACAATATCGATTTGTGTGAATGAGAAACATATTCAAATAAAAGTGATAGGTTGCAGCTAATCCTCCTAAAGTACTACGTTTTGATAATGAGTCATAAAATAAACATTTTAAAGGCATATCTGAATTATTTGCAGAAGTTTAATGACGACTCCCAGTTCATACAACGGTTGGTACGGTATCAAATCGTGAAACCTCTATTACAAAATAATCACAGTTTAGTGTGCCTCATACTAGAAATTATATCTATTGACAATGGAGATCTGTTGTGATCTATATTTTACGACAAAGGACGTGATTGGAATTGTTATATTGTTAACGTCTATTTATATGTATCAGGACTGCATACAATGTTTTTTTCTTCAAATTTATACGATACACAAGGGCTTGCTTTTCCTCCATGATTTCCGGAAAAGTGTGCTCACACAGAAACTATTACTTTAAAGTTTCTAAACTGGTATATATATATATGGTAATTTGTGTTATAGTTTTTAGTATATATATGCAAATTTACAGATCTAACATTGTTGGGTTGATGTTTAGACGAGTTGTATATACATTATGTACACAGCCATGTATCACCATCATTGATGGCGATCCGATGGATACATCTGTTGTAGGGTTGTAACTGACTCAAACGTACTTATGAATATAACTATTTTCTGTGACTGTATCTTACATTAATTTGTAGGATCCTTTACTATAGATAATTTAGCTGATCTGTAACAATAAAATCTTCATGCCTTATATATCATGTACTGTATTACGCCGCTAGATTATTACTGACGTGGAAAGGTAACGCATACCCACCGAAAGCTCTTTTATTTGAAAGCCCAGGTGGTCATGTGGTCTAGCGGGACGGCTGCAGGGCAGGCGATTTGGTGTCACGATATCACAGTAGCATGAGTTCGAATACCGGCGAGGGAAGAACCAAAAATTTGCGAAAGCAAATTTACAGATCTAACATTGTTGGGTTGATGTTTAGACGAGTTGTATATATATATACAAGTCTAAATCGAAAACTACGTTCAAATCTATGATTGCGTTGGATAAAAACCGCAATTTTTATATGTGTGCATGTCCCAAGTCAGGAGCCTCTGGCCTTTGTTAGTCTTGTATTATTTAAATTTTAGTTTCTTGTGTACAATTTGGAAATTAGTTTGGCGTTCATTATCACTGAACTAGTATATATTTGTTTAGGGGCCAGCTGAAGGACGCCTCCGGGTGCGGGAATTTCTCGCTACATTGAAGACCTGTTGGTGACCTTCTGCTGTTGTGTTTTTTTATTTTGGTCGGGTTGTTGTCTCTTTGACACATTCCCCATTTCCATTCTCAATTTTATGTAAAACAAATTTCGTTGTAGAAGTGTTTAAAAACAGCACAAACAACATTTTCCAAAAGACCAAAAAAGTGAAAAAGTATGTTAAAATAAATATATATTTGTAGTCATGATTTTTAAAAAGATAAAGTAAATCTATGGTGTGTTAGATGTGTACTGGTTGATATTTTAGTCTTTATCCTTCAATGAGTTGTTAGGACTAGGTTTTGGAAACTGCAACTACTATATATGTAGTTTTATATTTTAGGTGTTTTTGTTAGTTACGTTTTGTGGTTTGTATTGATATGATGAGATATTCCTTTAAAACTAAAACTATGGTAGGGTTTTACGACCGCAATTACGTTAACCTCGGTACATTGTGTTTGTGTCTGTCCAAAGTCAGTGGGCTGTGGATCAGTGGTTGTATAATCCATTGTTCTGTAGCCCATTAGTTTTTCCCTTTTTTATATAACTATCATTTGAGTTTGATGGTTTTTTTTTATAAATTTCTATGCAGTATGGGTTTTTATCATCGTTTACGGCCGTGCAAAGGTCCATAGTGTTTATGGTCTACATCATTTGATGGAGAATTGGCAATCATATCATATATTGTGACATTTGATCACCCCGAGTTTTGAAAATCTGAGATCACCTGAGATCTCCCCTAGTTTTTGATTGGGTTCGTGTTGTTTATTCTTTGGTTTTTTATCATCTATGTAGTGTCATGTGTACTACTGTTTGTCTGTTTGTCCTCTTTATTTTTAGCCATTGCGTTGTCAGTTTATTTTAGATTTATGAGTTTGACTGTCTCTTTGGTATCTTTCGTCCCTCTTTGATTGAGACATGACTATGAAAGGCTATTATTCATGGTAAATGACTGTGAAATTTTCAAGAATATTAGTCTTTTAGTATTTTCTTGTTTTCTGTGGCCACAAGTGTTTTCTAATCAAATTGATTATCAATATTTCTCCAGAGAATACCAAAATATCGTATGACTGCCGAATCGACAACTTTGAACAAAAATCAAGTGAAGTGGATGTAAGCAATTAAAGGCCACCATACGGCCTTTAACAATAAGAAAAATTCATACCGTATGGTCGGCTATAAACAGCTCCTTCATTAAAAATATGAATCATCCCAATTTCGAAAAATTACGTCCAAATGTATAACAACACACAATACGAAAAACAAGTATGATAGACATGAACCAACAATAACCACTGATCTCCTGATTGAGTGAGTCACATAAAGAATGTGGCATGGTTAAACAGATTTTTTTAAGCGATCAACCCTCCATCTTATGTTTACTATGGATCTTATTTCTTACCAATATATATATGCCTTATAAGTTTTATTTCTGACTAAAACTTAAACCAACAATATTGTGTACATATTTTTCTAAAACAGTTAGATTTTTAATTGAAATTCAGAATTGTTGACAACTCTGTTTTTAGTTGTGTGTCGTCGATTCAGTATCACTCCCGTTTCGTAGATAAATTATTTATTTACAAAACAAAACAAAAAATACAAATACATACTAAAAATATTATTTATGTGGACACAATGAAAACATCAGATAGAAGATATTTAACATTGAGTTAAACCTTGGATACAGGTATGATAGGAGTCCGGCTCCACACATTTAACCCACTATGTTCGCTGGTCATTCACACTCCATGTGAGTTAGTTTAACAATAGACGGTATGGATTGGAAAATAGAAATATATGTATGCATGTAACTGAACTTAGAGAAAATTCCACTCGGAAAGTCTATAATGAATTGATGACCCCACTGAATTGTATGCCTGTATGTCCAAACATCTGGATCATATAAAAAAGAAGATGTGGTATGTTTGCCAATGAAACAACTATCCACAAAAGACCAAAATGACACAGACATTAACAACTATATGTCACCGTAGGGCCTTCAGCAATGAGCAAAGCCCGCATATTCAGCTATAAAGGCCCCGATAAGACACTGTAAAACAATTCAAACGAGAAAACTAACGGCCTTATTTATGTAAAAAAAATGAACGAAAAACAAGTATGTAACATATAAACAAACGACAACCACTGAATTATAGGTATTGTTCTCCGTTGTTTGGAGTTGTTAGTATAGTTCTCTTATAAGTTTATAAACACTAAAAGAAAGAGGATCGCATGCGAATTTATCTGGTCTGACATTTTAAGCAATGATTTATCAGCATTTTCACACGTAATGCTTATTTATGAAGCTTCTCTGTGTATAATTTATTTGACTTGATGTAATTGCATAAGTCATCATCATCAAAATATTTTGATGTTTAACAAAAAATATGATTGATTCAATGAGTTTTAAAATTGAAAATGATAAAAAAAATATATGCAAATTGGAAACAATAAATTGCAGGCAGCTTTACCATCATGACTGATATCCGAGGATGAAAAAGTAAACATCTTTGATCAAATTTTGAATTTTGATATGCTTTCTGTGGACATGGTGGAGTCCTTCGTGGACTTTGAGTAAAATTATTGCATGTAATTATCATTGTGAATGTCTTACTTTGGTATCACGTAAATCGTTGTATTTAATCGTCGTAGTAGTTTATTTGTCATTTGGAATTAACCAGTGTATTGCTAAAAGGCATTTGGACAAATTAACCCCAAAGAAGATTAATAGATGTCAGACACGTGTTGTGTTTTGTTGAGATGAGATAAGACTTGATTTCTGTTACTAGATTATCATTACTACACCATTAAACTCTGATACATTATGACCGTGAATGTCATAAGCTGAAGGTAAACAGCCGAGGCCTTAATTTAGATAAAATGTACCTAAAGGATTAAACTTTTAAACTTATTTATGTATTATTATACAATTCGCTTCATTTTATATACAAAAAATAAATGAATCTTGTTGTTCAAATTCAGAGTACTAGAAATGACCAGAATAATGTTGACATGTATATCAATTGTAATGAAAATTTTATAAATTTCCTGCTGACAAAATCATAATTTTCTTATCACAGGAACAGATTACCTTAGCTGTATTTGCCACAACTGTTTTTGAATTTTGGGTTCTCAATGCTCTTCAACGTTTTCTTGTTTAGCTTTTATAACTATCTTGATCTGAGCGTCACCGATGAGTCTAATATAGATGAAACGCGCGTCTGGCGTACTAAATTATGATCCTGGTACCTTTGATAACTATTGCATATAAAACAAATAATAGAGTATACCAAAGAATGAGCCAATATTTTAAGAATACACATTTGCAGTATTTGCCCCGAATGGAGATAGGTGGTTATCTATCTAAATTGCCAATTTTAAACAGCTGATATTTTTTTGATTTTTTAGAATAGTTCTAAACTTCATGTGTTCAAAAACTAACTCGCTTGTAGCTTCGATTCGAATTAATAAAGCTCTGTTTTTATTTTTTTATCATTGTAAAGTCTACTATTGTAAAGTCGTTGATCGTTAGTTATTCTGAAATTTACCCATGGAAAAAGTTTACATTTACTATTGAAAACAAAATCAAACAAGAAACCCAACGGTCTTATTTATGTAGAAAAGGAGACCTGATTAACACGTATAAACCACTTACAAACGACAACTACTGAACAATAGGCACTTGATATACATTGTTATACATAATTTGTGGTTTTGTGGCATTTTGTGTTTGCAGGTACTAATCAAAAAGTTTATATAACAAAAACACTAAACACCGGGAATTTGTTTTTTAACTGAAAGTCTATAATCAAAAGGCAAAATCAAAGCCAATGGATAACAACTGTCACATGTTTTACTAGGTACAGAAAAAGGCCTTGTTTTTTGTAGCAAATAATAAATTTCAAGCAAAAATGGTGTTTTCTAAGGGGAAAACACGAATAAAATCTTGCTATCGAATTCGATGATGCATATAAGCATGCAAACAAAGCTCCTTTAAATGGAATTGTCATCATTCTGTTTTCTCGCATTCCATATGCGAAACTATCTTTCGTCAACGTACCGTTTGGTCTTTTTTACGTTTCAGCCATGGCCAGTTCGTTGAAAGTTTATTTTCGACTTGTGAGATCGAATGTTTCTTTAAAATGTTTTGCCTGTCCTTCTTAGATTCCTTCGTTCGTTGTCATAACTGTGGAGTTGATAACGCACAAACCTGTTAAGGCAAAGTTGTAATATTTTTATGCAAGAATCCTACATGTTTACCAAATTATTGTCATATCATATATATAATTAAGCATTATTGTTTCTATAAAAATAATCAATATTTGACTTGTATTGAAAAATTATTCTTTATTTGTGTTCGGGTTAAATATTTGAACTTAAATTGCTTACTAACATGAGTGACACTACGGGTTTTACTTGTGGAGCAAGATCTCCTTACAATTCTGAGTATCTTAGATAAACTCCCACAAAGCTAGATAATACATTTAATTAACTAATTACTACTTTAATTAAATATTACTTAGAATTACAATTTTCACTGTTATTAATATAAGTTAGATGAGTCATACAAATCCAATCTTTAATTTCATCCAAATTCTCTTTATTTCCGGAACACGTTTTAGAAATCTATATGTGACGTCATTTTGGCGTTGCATTGACTATGGCTAACATGGCTGTTATTTTGTAATTTATTCGTTTTTATTCAATAGCTAATCACCACGTCAGTTTAATCATGTATATCTATTATATACTCATTTTATAAAATTTAATGTTTGCAAAACTATGTATCATTCTCGACAATAATGATGTTTTGTTCCAGGCGGATGACTCTGTCCTCACAACTTTTTTAAACTGTTGGTCCTCGGCAATCTTCAACTTTGTAGTTGTAATGACTTTCGAACTTGTTACATCTGAGCATAGTTTTGTGTGGACGTAGCGCGCCTCTGGTATATAAAAAATAGTTTTTAATCTTTTACCTTTGGATGGCTATTATTTGTTTGTTTTTCTGTCTTATATTTTCTCCCATTTATCTGTTTATGTATTGTAACCCTGTCATGTAATGTTGTAATTTTAATGTTATAACTAACACTGCCATTAAAACGGGAGGTTTGGCATGCCACAAAACCGGGTTCACCACACCATTTATTTCATAAAATGCCCTGTGCCAAGTCAGGAAAAGTACAATTGTTACATTATAGTTCCTTTCTCTATGTGTTACGTTTCGGTGTTGTGTCTCTGTTGTGTCGTAGTTCTCTTATATTTGATACGTTTACCTCAGTTTAAGTTTGTAACCCAGATTAGTTGTTTTTTTCTCTATCGATTTATGAATTTTGAGCAGCGGTATACTACTGTTGCCTTTATTTGCCTTTATTTATATTGAAGAGGAATACACCGGCAATATCGCGGGTCCACAAGTTATACGCCTGAATTTGTAATATACGTATTGTTATGCCGATTGTAAGGTCACAGTGTTCTATGCTTTAGAAATCTTTCTAGTTTGAACATATTGTATTTGCAAAAGTAGCAAAAGGGATTGGACACAAATTATAACAACATTAGTGACATTCTCTCCCAGAAAAAAATCTTTGTTCTAACCGGTCCTTGTTTTCTTACTACAACTCGAAACTATAGGTGACAATGGTAAAATATAGTAGTGTCAATCCCTGTATGATGACGACGTGCAATACAAAAAATTACAATGACCCATGTATATAATTAAATTTAAAATACACCGTTTAATAGTTCATCTGACAGAGGTGGAACGTACAGATTAGTTTACGGATGATATATACTATAGGTATCAGTATCGGATTCGACCCGAAACTTGTTAATTATTGGTAATATTGATTATATGAAAAACAAAATGACCTGGAATGGTGTAATTATATTATAAAGTTGAATGCTTTGGGTCGTCGTGTATACGCAATGACGGCTAACAAATCGGATCACTTTATTTTTTAACAAAAGAAAGGGTTAGTTGCATTGATACAATTCTTTCTGAGAAAATGAGTAAAAAGACAAAAATGAAACTTTCTCCTTTTTTGGGTTTTGTTTAGTAGTACTGAGTTTTGAGCATTCTTTGTTACGGAAAATCCAAATCTGCAAAGAATAGGTAATAGCTTTATATGTTGATTCTTACAAATATTGAAAATATAAGGGTTATACGGAATGAAGCGTCGATGTTGCATTATAATTGGTTTTTAACATTAACCTATAATCTCTGTTTTTGTTGATCACATTATTTTGTAAATATAACGGAACTATAATTGACACCAAGATATTTATCTGGCTATCAAACCAGATATAACCCATCTTTTTCTTTAGTTCAAGACAGTTGTATTCCACTCGTTCTGTGGATTGATAACCTTTACTTCTGTTAGAAATCCATTTGTTAAATTGTCGGCAAGTTCGGCAATTTTGTTAATTGGTTTTCAATAGTTTTTCATGACGTGCATGAATTATGAAAAAAAACAATTACACTAAAAAACCGTATGTTGATCAAGTGTTCGTTAAAAAATAGTTATCAGCATAAAATTACATAAATTATTTTGATGAATTTGTGGTAACATGTATAATACATCATATTTCATTATGAAATGAACAATATATAAGGCTTCTAGAACCATACATTCAGCACAACACTGGACCATCGCACCATTTCAAGTAAGTGTCTTAACCAGTCAAGTCTGTGTATTGTGAGAACAGTGAACTATATGTTGCTTTCATAACAAAGACTGTTTCAAACTTAAATACGATTGGAAATATAACCACATAGATAAGCCTGCCATTCTTTAATTTTTGATGTTTTTTTAATGTTTTCTTTTTGGTTGCTGGTTATGTTCGCTTATTATTTTTTTTAATAATTGTCTATTTGTCAAGAGATATACTCCCTTGAAACCAAGTTTCAATATAAAACAAAACTGTGTTATTTGCGCAGTCAAGTTGCTTTGTTCACCTGCTATACACAGACAATTCATATATATAATCTTATAATCTTTGGTTAGTGATGTCAATAACGAATCAAGTTCGCATAATGTTGACCTTATCTTTAAAATTGATTGGTGTTTTCTTAACACATTGCTTTTCGATCAATTTAAAGAATAGCAGTAAAAAGAGAATGCATCTATGTATTATCGAAATATACATTTCATTTTAGGTACGAAATATAGAATAAAAATGCACGACAAAACCTCCGTTTGTATCTGTTTAAAAGCCTTTAAATAGCAAATTCCTAAATTCTTACCGATAACTGAAATACAAGTTTGAATTTGGGCTTTTATCTTTCTAGTAATGAAAACAGTGAAAACCTATAAACATTTTGTTAACTGAAACAAAAATGGATCACAGGTTTATTTCGACTTACCGAAATTACCGGTTATCCCATTAATTAAGAAAGATAAGTAATTAAGTCTGAAACTGTTTTAACAGCTTTCGATCGCTCGCCATAACACACCAACTTGTTTATCTTGACATGCTTAAACGGACTGAATTGCCAGATATGACTATCAATAAGAACAGAATCTGAAACATTTGAAAGTTTTTCTCTTGCAGTATATTCAATCATTTGAATTGATCAGACAAACTTAACGTTTCAGACTGAATTATTGCTACTAGTGTAATCTAGTGTCGTGTATCTTTAATCTTCTGTTCAAATTGAAATTTACAACATCAGATCCAATACTGTATGTTTTACGTAGAAAACATTAAATTAATATACTCTATCACACAACAGAATTGAAGTTGTGACTATTACATAGTATTTACGATTATGTTTGCTCTTCAGATTTTTTTGCACTCAATGCACGATCAAATTTAAAAAAATGAACACGAAACTTAATCTCAGAATGATATATTAAACAAAATCTGAAAAAATGTTCAATTGAATAATCAATAACTTCTATATTTCTTGACTATTACAGAATGCAAATCTCAGTTGGTAATCTCTTGGCTATCTTTGTCGCAGTCAGCGCATCCTATAAAGGAGGATATGGTTGATACGGAGGTGGACTAGGAGGATACGGTGGTGGATTAGGAGGTTTAGGAGGTGGATACGGTGGATACGGAATTGGTGGTGGATACGGAGGATACGGAATTGGAGGTGGATACGGTGGATACGGAATCGGTGGTGGATACGGAATCGGTGGTGGATACGGAGGTTATGGAATCGGAAGTGGATACGGAGGATATGGAATCGGAGGTGGATATGGAGGATATGGAATCGGAGGTGGCTATGGAATCGGAGGTGGATATGGTGGAATCGGCGGTGGATACGGAGGATATGGAAAAGCCGTTGTTGTTAAAGTACCAGTATCTGTAGGATATGGCGGTTATGGTGGTATCGGAGGTGGATTCAGTGGTGTCAAAGGTGGATTCGGTGGGGTCGGAGGTGGATTAGGTGGTATCGGAGGTGGAATTGGTGGTGGTTATGGTGGTTTGAACAGTTATTCATACGGAAAGGGAAAAGGTAAGATAATGTTTGCTGTAATTTTCTATTTTTCTGACTTGATTTTATTGATCAACGGATGGTTCACACTCATCAATTGGTTTGCATACAGGTTAAATATTGACGTATCATTTGCTATTTTCTGCATAGATTGTTATATAGACTGCAATATTGATGACATGCTTTATTCAGAGGGAAATACTCGATGAAACTGTTGTCAGTTTCATACAAACATTCGTGTTATTACAGGAGAATCATTTTACAATGTCTATGTTATAATTCCACAAGATGACATTTCTACTCAAAATAGGAACCATTATATTTAAAAACATACTTTTTTTTTATTCATAACACATAATATCAAATCTTTGTTTTCTCGAGAAAAAAATAATCCCTCTTATTATTTTCTATTGTCGCAGATTAATTGAACTTTATAATGAATATGACATTCATACGAAACTTCAAACTATGATACGAACTTTATAAAAAACAATGGTATGCAATACAATCTATTTTTTTGTTTTGTAGGATATTAAACATGTTAAACACAGATTACCAACCTTAAGAAACGGACGAAGAATGATGAACTTTTTTTTACATTTTTGAAATAAAATGTAATTATTGTATATAATGTGTATTGACTTTTTTTTTAATTATAAATCTAATGTCACTGTATAAACTGTAACACGCGTGTCTAATTGAATTGTTGTCAGGACAAAACTTCAATTAGTTGTTTTCCATATCGTTTAAATAAACTCATCATAGGTAGATAAAAAAAAAAGATGTAGGGTGAGTGATAACGAGGCAAATCTTCATCCAAGTCACGTAAAAGTAAACCATTTTTTGTCAAATATAGAAAAGAAGATGTGGTATGATTGCTAATGAGACAACTATCCACAAAAGATCAAAGTACGTCTTCAACACCGAGCCTTGGCTCACACATAACAACAAGTAATTCAGGACACCAATAATCACTAAACTTAAGTGTAAAACTAGCAGTCTAGTTTTTATAAGAAGACGAGAAACACTTATGGGATATATGATGAATGTATTATGAAAAATTAGTTCATACATGTAGGCAGTATGATAAAAAGAACCGCTTATTAACTCAACTCTGATTTGAAGGTCTATTTTTGTCAGCATTAATCACACTCAAATGTATTTAACAAAACGTGGTAAAATATATCTTATTCGTACCTCGACAGCAAATGTGTTACAAATAAGTCCTTGATGTACTTTTAAATCAAAATAAAATTATTTAAAGCACTCCTTTGGTACAGGTTATATATGAAAACATGAAGACGTGGTATGATTGATTGTCGAATGAAGTGCAAGCAAACAGATATAGGCAACCGCACGGTCTTCAACAACCAAAAAAGAACCACATACTTTATTGTCTGCTATAAAAGGTCCAGACATGAAAAATAAGAAACAGTTCAATTGAGAAAACAAATAATCTTACTTACAACAAGCCATTTCTGATATACACATATTTTAGTCATGAACCAGCAACAAACACTGAATATCATAAACCTGTATAAAGTTTAAATGATACATCAACAGGATTTTTCATTATTCACAAACACCTTACATTCTAAGCGATAAATGAGTAAATGAATAAGGCAAACAAATGTTATCTCAGAGACAAAAATGTGAATGAAAATGTTAAATCTGTCAATGAATCAAGAACCTGTCCAAAGAGGAGATAACATCCGAAGGCTACCAATAGGTCCTCAACGCAGCGTGAAAATCCCGCACACGGAGATAGGCATCAGATGGCCCCAAAATAAAAAAATGTGTAATTAATAGGGGCAAAAACGATGCGGGGTTTAGCATGTTTTGTGATATTCCAACTGTTCCCTTACACCTCTAGCTAATGTAGATTAAAAAAAAAACACATATGCGCAGTAACAAACAGTTTAAAAGAAGTCCGAGTCCGATATCAGAATAAGTATAAAAGAAACTGAAAAAAACATCCGTATAATAATTTCCCTGTTACAGTAAGAGAATAAAAACAAACCCAAACAAATAAATCAATTTAGTGGAGCTTGCCACTTGGAATTCATCCCCCTGTTTTCGGGAGAATGGCGTGATGACTTATTTTCGGCCAATGCCTTGCACAGAAATGTGGTGTTGCCTGAAGATATTAGTCTGTGTTGTTTCCTTTGACAGTAGCATACGCCCCAACATCCATCCATACTTGATCGTCAATTTCAGTTTCAGTGGGCATGATAATGCTGGTTCTGGTATATAAAGCTCTGTCAAAGGAAAGTTTCTTTGATTTGTACACTATGTGCTTTGATGAGGTAGCTATGATTGGGTATGGATGTATGGTTGTATGTCTCTTATCAACAATTATTGCTGCACACATATGCATGTTTGTTTACATTGGTAACGGTGTAATCTTTCCTGTCACTAGCTTTTACCCACTGTAGAGTGTATTCTAATCTTGTGTTTGGCTTTGGTAAAGGGAAGAATTCAACTCCTGACATATGAGGTTTATGTTGATACCGATCATCGCTGTTGCGTGTTTCCCAAACACAACATTCTACCATTCTTTTTAACTTTATCTATATTTTTGCGGAAATTCCTGTCGGGTATCAAGTGACATTGGTCGCTTACGCTACGCATAACTGATTACATCAGATATAATATGAAAGTCGTCTATACAGCATACATTTTTAATCAAACAGACAAAACTGAATTCAGGAAAATAATCCCCCCGAAAATGGACTATTTTATTTCCCGACCAGGTTTTGACATGCACCAAAAACTGGATTTGTTATATTAGACTGGTATCTTCACACAGTTTGTTTTCGTCAACAATTTTGATATTTATAAAATAACGCATCTAAGAATTCCAATAGAGAAGAAAATTCAACGAGTGACCGAATAATACTTTAATTCACGGATTCGAGTAGTTTGTGAGGTAATTATCAGTGTTCTTGGTCAAGAGATGATTATTTTCGATTTTTAATTCATTGAATATCTATTTATTTTTTATTACATTGGTAAATCACTTTTTATTAAACTTTGTCATTTTGTACGCATTCAATTTGTTTTGATGTTTGATGCAGCGTCTTGTCAACGCCAATTGTTATATGACGTCAGAGGAATGTAATAACCACGCTTATTTCACATTTGAAATTATCGGTTATCATTGCGAACCGATTATTTCACAAAGAAATCAATACGACATTATATGGCCAATTTGATATATTCAAATATCAACAGATGATTTTTATTCCTAATTTATTGATTAGTCCACCTGTACTACGACGACTTTATATATCAATATATAATAATGTTTAACGATTAAAAAAAGAGGGACGAAAGATACCAAAGGGACAGTCAAACTCGTAAATCTAAAACAAACTGACAACGCCATGGCTAAAAATGAAAAAGACAAACAGAAAAACAATAGTACACATGACACAACATAGAAAACTAAAGAATAAACAACACAAACCCCACCAAAAACCAGGGGTGATCTCAGGTGCTCCGGAAAGGTAAACATGCTCCACATGCGGCACCCGTCGTGTTGCTTATGTGATTACAAATCCGGTAAATAGTCTAATTCGGTAGGTCAAATTCATGAAAGGGAAGGGGATTGTAGTTACGACGTAAGGAACATATCCGATATAATTTGTGAAACGGTTATTCCATAACGGTCAACCAACTCGTGATGGCGTCCGTAAAATTTACGAAGGGATGATTTTAACTTCACCATTTGGAACTCTTGGTTTAATAGCTTCTTTGTGAGCAGTAACCCTCTATCAAGAAAATCATGATAGGAAATGCAAGCACGGGAATATCGTATCAATTGGGAGATATATACCCCGTATGCAGGTGCTGCTGGAATGTTGCTACTTTGAAATGGAAAGTTCACAATTGGAAAGCTGAAATCATCTCTTTTGTCGTAAAGTTTTGTTTTGTAAATGATAATACAGGTTTAATAAAAGTTAAACTTCCGCATTTATTCTCGAGTCCCCCCTTTTTTCCCTTTGTATTCTGAACTTTGACCGTAGTCACGTGACGTTAGCGCAATGTGACGTCACTTCTAAATTTTCTAACGTTTGAACGGGAAGCTTGTTAAATCCGAACCACATACCCCGACATTCTCCTATTTTTGAATTATTTTTGCTGCTGTTGTTTCTTGATGTTTTTGAGGTATATGATTTGTGAGATTAGGAAGACCGGAAACGGATCAAGCCGGAGACAATTGATTTTGGAAATAAATGGAGTATGGCAAATATCGCAGAGGATGAACTTTTCAACTCTTTATACTACATATTATTGCAGAGGTTGTGTCCAGTTATATCGTGAACTGTTATTGCGATCACACGTTTTTCCGAATGTTTTTAAATTGAGGATAAATACTTGATACATGTACTGATTTGAAACAGACAGTGCTAGTTTTTACACATCTTATAATATGCTGATATCTTGATGGTGGACGTTTACAAACTATGAAAGGAGAAAACTTTTTAAATTTCTAGAATTCAACAATAAAAACATATAGATATATGCATTTCTAAAGACGGATTTCTTATTAATACATTTTGATATTTTTTCATTGTTTGTTAGTATTATCTTTAATAAAACAGTTGTTGCAGTACTGGTGCAGTGGCGCGATCTGGCAAGATGACAAGGGGGGGTCATTAACCTATAATTCTACGTTAGACCATATGTTAAAATATTCTACTGTGGTACAACAGGGAAGTTGTGTCATTTATTAACGGCTTTCTCTTGTTTAGCAGAGCGGCCGGTTTATCACTGTTATCAGTTTTGAATTTTATCCTCCGAGTACCGAGGAAGCGTTATTCAAATTATGGCCTAGCGTCAGTGTGGGGTCGTGCTCCTTTAATTTTCCCTAGAGGATCTTTTGTTACTTCTGTTACTAGAAGAACACCTACTTGCCAATATTAAAATGCCGGCGGTTTGTATCGTCTTACCAGACCTCGTTTACTGTTTTTCACCTGATACTACATTAAAAGCTCTACAAATCGATTTCGAAAACAATCAAGATTCGCTTCGTATCTCTTTTGTATTTTTCTCTTTTTAATACAATATCTTATCATTAATTATACACAGAAAGATTTCGATTTTCCTTCGGCATGATCTTACACTGTGTTTGTATGTCATCTCTTCGCTATTCCCGTTTCTGTAGTGATGTTGTTAATTCATTATACATAATCGATGTGTTTTGATAAACTATTAAACATCAGATTTCGTTACCTCCAATAACCTAAAACATTTACTAAATTCTCATAGAGGTACAATAGTCAATTTGGAAGTATGGTTGAACCTGTAAATAACTGTGAATACGGCATTGCTACACATTTATGAACATGCCCAGTCTCAGCCGATACCTTTACTCTGAATGTACAAGATAACACTATTCTCTTTACTCTAATTCTTTTGGATGTTGAAAGTGTACTGATGAGTCGGTACTGGCTTAGCACTAGCTTTCTGAAACTGCAACTACTTTCAGATCTGTAATTTAGTATCTTTTTGGAGGTTTTGTCACTTGCGTTTTTTTATTGATCAGATTTGTAAATCCGTTTTAAACTTATTGTTTATTATTACTTTGTTATGTTTTGTAATGCTTGCAAACACTGGTTCATGTGATAGTTATCAAAGGTACCAGGATTATAATTTAATACGCCAGACGCGCGTTTCGCCTACATAAGACTCATCAGTGAATCAGTGACGCTCATATCAAAATAGTTGTAAAGCCAAAGAAATACAAAATTGAAGAGCATTGAGGACCCAAAATTCTGAAACGTTGTGCCAAATACGGTTAAGGTAAATGTTGATTACGGATACTTTTTATACCTATTATCACATGCATGTAGTACTGCCGTAACTATCATTTTACAAGTGAAAATACAAATACATATTAAAATTGTTATTGATATAGAAAGTGTTAAAACATCAAGAGTGATGATATTAAATATTGGGTTGAACCCTGGATACAGGTATGATAGCAGTCCATCTCTAAAACGAGTTACCAAATATCTAGATGATGTAACGTCAAATATAACCGCTGATAACTCACATTCTATGTCACCCAATCAAAGTATATGCATGAAAAATGTCCAACTATCTTGGTCATGTGTTGTTCGTTATTGTTAAGTTTTATTCACATGACTCTTTTATACGTTTTATCAAAACTAAAAGAAATAGGATCGCATGCGACTTTCTCTTGTCTGACATTTATACTATATCAGCGTTATGACTTATAATAATTACTTCTGAAGCTCTTCTGTGTATAATTTAATTGACTTGATGTAATTCCATAAGTCATCATCATCACAATAATTTGATGTATAACACAAATATGCTTGGTTTAACAAGTTTTAAAAGTGACAATGATAGTGTTTTTATATAAATTAGACACAATAAATTGCAGGCAGTTTTCTCATCTTGACTAATATCGGAGAATGAAATTGGCAACATCTTTGATAAAATTTTGAAAATCATCACCGTATTTAGATATGCTTTCCGTAAAGTCTTCTGTGCACTTTTAGTACTGTTATCTAATATAATTATCATTGTGTGTGTCTTTATTTGGGATCAGGTAAACCGTTGTATTTAATCGACGTAGTATTTTGATTGTCATAATGATTATGAATTAACCAGTGTATTGCTACAGGCATTTAGACAAATTAACCCTGTGCAAGATTAATAGATGTCAGACACGTGTTTTGTTTTGCTTAGATGAAAAAAGATTTGATTTCTGTTACTAAATCATCATTACCACACCATTAAACCTTGACAAATTATGACCGTAAATGTCATTGTGGAAGGTAAACAGCTGAAGCCTGAATTTGAATAAAAATGTACCTAAACGATTAAATTCAGTTATGCATTATTATTTAATTCAATTATTTTATATACAAAAATAAATAATGCTTGTCGTTCAAATTCAGAGTACTAGAAATGACCAGAATCATGTAACATATAAAACAGATAATAGAATATATCAAAGAGAGAGCTAATATTTTGAGAATACACATATGCAGTATCTACTCTGTATGGAGATGGGTCGAGCTATGGTTATCTATCTTAACTCTAAACACTTAACAGCTGATATTTCGTAGGAAGAACAGTTCTGAACTTTATTTGTTCAAAAAATATGTATATAAGAAACATGTTGTATTTCGCTGATATGAGTTGAAATTTGATTTCCGATACTAGATCATAATTACCACACCATTACACCTTGATAAACTATGACCATGAATGTCATAAGCTGAATGTATATTGAGACATTCTCCTTAAAAAATGTTAACGATTAAATTATTGCCCTATTAGATAATTCAGTTCATTTTGAATACAACAACAAAAAACGAATCATGCAGTTCAAAATGAGAGAGCTTAATTAACCAGAACCATATTGCAAGTACATTTGTTTTTCGTATTACCAAATATATATATATAAATACTTAAGGGAAACATAGATGAAATGTTTGCTTTTTATCAAAAGGGGTCATGTACAGACAGTATTAACAATCAATACAAAGAAGTAAACAAAGGTCATTTACGTCATCAGTCATAAATAAGAAATAAGAAACAACACGAACTCCACTAAAAACGAAAGGGAAATTAGGTGCTCCGGAAGGGTAAACATTTCCTGCACCGTATACGGTTATTTATTTATGCTCCAATGTACTGATATTTTGTCGAAAGAATTGTTCCTCCGTGTGAATGTAATAGTCGATTCGCTTGTTCCTCCGTGTGAATGTAATTGTCGATTCGCTTGTTCCTCCGTGTGAATGTAATATTCGATTCGCTTGTTCCTCCGTGTGAATGTAATTGTCTATTCGCTTGTTTCTCCGTGTGAATGTAATAGTTGATTCGCATGTTCCTCCGTGTGAATGTAATAGTCGATTCGCTTGTTCCTTCGTGTGAATGTATCGATTCAATACAGATCTGATTTTAATTTATGTTTCATTGCAGAGTTTTCTATTGTAAAGTCGTTGTTCGTCAGTTATTCTGAGGTTAACCAATAAATAGAGTTTACAAAGACTAGTGTCAAACAATTCATACAAGGAAGCCAAAGGGCTTATCTATAAAAATAAAACAAGACACAAGAAACACCTAATAACCACACCAACAAACGACAACCACTGCACAATAGATTCTCGACCGTCAAAATACAATGTATCATAAAATGTGTGGTTTCCCAGCATATTGTGTTTACATATAAGCAAACCCCTTGTTCAATTGAAAAAAACAATATGTTTCAAACACATTTTGTTAAAAACAAATGAAATATAGCTATCTAATTTACGGATCAATATATGCATTATCCCTTAATATTGTTGTATAACCATTTGTTTTTTCGAATTCAATATATGAAACTACCTTCCGTCAAGGTATGTTTGATGATGTTTTTTTTTTACTTCAACAGCTAATTTCAAACATCTTTATCTTTTTCTTTGAAATTTTGTAGCCAAGAAAGTCTGTCTGATTTGTTTTTCACTGAATTGATATACAAAATTGGAAGATGTGGTTTGATAGAGATTAATTACTAAACTATTGAAAGCGTTTATGTTCCCATTATCGTAAATGAATTCCTATTCCCTTTTCGAATCATCACTTACTAAATAAGACCTAATACGAGTTATTTTATAACATGAGTAACACAACGGGTGATACTTATGGAGCACGATCTGCTTTCCAATTCCGGGGGACTCGAGATCACCCCCAGATTTTTATGGACTACGTGTTGCGCAGTCTTCAGTTTTCTATGTTGTGTTTTGTGTACTACTGCTGGATTGTTTGTTTGTTTAATTCCACGGCGTTGTGAGTTTATTATCCTACAGGTAGTAGGTTTCTCGTTTAGCTAATCACCAGGCAGAGTAAATAGAATCTCATAACGTAAACCCAAGATAAGGCTTCAAATGCCGCCCGGCATGAAGAGGATAGGTGAGGTAGGTGAGTTGTGAGTTTATTATGTAATATTATTGAATATCCCTCTGATATATTTCGCCCCTCGTTACACATTAAAATTGATTTTCACTTCCTATGAGTATATATGTTTAAGTCACGTGAATTGATTTCTGAATGTGTTTCAGATAAATCTGGTGTGATCTTTCCAGTATAATTCACGTTAGCAAAATTTGCTCATATCAAAATATTTATAAAGTCATACAAGTACAAAGTTGAAGAGCATTGAGGATCTGAAATTCCAAAAAAATTGTGCCAAAAACGGCTAAGGTAATCTATGCCTGGGATGAAATGCTAAATCTGTAATATAACGTTTGATGGTGCAACAGACAGAGATAGAACATACAAATTAGGAAACACTTGTGACATATACTATTGTTATCGTTATCGGATTCGACCAGGCACTTGTTAAGTATTGGTAGTATTTGTTATATGAAGAACGAAAGGCCCTAATATGGTGTAATTTTTAATCAACACCATAAATTGTCCTTTATTGGTTATACATGTATATATAGTTGAATTCTTTGAATCGTTATGTTTAGGTCATACTGGCTAACAAATGGGAACTCGTAATTTAAGTAGTATAGATTTTTCAATTTTCTTATAGCATAAAAGAGTTAGCTGCATTGATCATGTTGACACAATTATTTCTGATTAAATGAATGAGTACAAATGACAAAAATACATTTTCTCCTGTTGTGTTTCTGATTTATTTGTAAATGTTTCTTTTGGCATTACTAGATTTTGGACGTTGTTAGTTACAAAATATCTAAATAAAAACATAAGATGTCCCAGTCATGAAGCTATAACTTAATATGTAGATTCTAAAACACAATTGAAAATTTGAGGGTTATACGATATGACTTTTTTGTTTTTGTATTAACCTATTATTTACTATGTTTGTCTTCGTAAATGTTTTCCACAAAATTTTGAAAATACAACGGAACTATAAATAACAGCAGGATATACAGCTAGCTATAAAACCAAGTTTAATCCACCCTTTTCTTCGGAAAATGGCAGTCAGGAATAAGGTGTTACCTACTCGTTCTATTGATCGATAACCATTGAGCGTTCGAATTCTGATGGAGGTAAATCCAGAAAAGCACTTCGGACGCAATAAATTTTTAAACGAGTTATTTACAATTTGTTTTATTGGACGTTTCGTCCCCGAGGGTATCACCAGCCCAGTAGTCAGCACTTCGGTGTTGACATGAATATCAATTTTGTGGTCATTTTTATAAATTTCCTGTATACAAAACTTTGAATTTTTCGAAAAAACTAAGGATTTTCTTACCCCAGGAGTAGATTACCTTAGCCGTATTTGGCACAACTTTTTGGAATTTTGGGTCCTCAATGCTCTTCAACTTTGTATTTGTTTGGCTTTTTTAACTATTTTGATCTGAGCGTCACTGATGAGTCTTATGTAGACGAAACGCGCGTCTGGCGTATAAAATTATAATCCTGGTATTTTTGATAACTATTTACACCACTGGGTCGATGCCACTGCTGGTGGACGTTTCGTCCCCGAGGGTATCACCAGCCCAGTAGTCAGCACTTCGGTGTTGACATGAATATCAATTTTGTGGTCATTTTTATAAATTTCCTGTATACAAAACTTTGAATTTTTCGAAAAACTAAGGATTTTCTTACCCCAGGAGTAGATTACCTTAGCCGTATTTGGAATAACTTTTTGGAATTTTGGGTCCTCAATGCTCTTCAACTTTGTATTTGTTTGGCTTTTTTAACTATTTTGATCTGAGCGTCACTGATGAGTCTTATGTAGACGAAACGCGCGTCTGGCGTATAAAATTATAATCCTGGTATTTTTGATAACTAATTATTCTATTAGAATTCCACATTTCGAACTTATCGTTAAAAATACGGTAATTTTGTTTCAATTTTTTTTTCAATAGTAATGCTGAGACATATTTTTCATAACACGCAAAATATGAAAGTCTTTGACTTTTAAACATTTATGAATTATGAAGAAAAAAATAACACTAAAAAATCGAATTTTGATCTAGTGTTCGTTAAAAACAGTTATCAGCATAAAATTGCATAAATTATTTTGATGAATTTGTGGTAACATGTATAATACATCATATTTTATTATGAAACGAACAATATATAAGGCTTCAAAAACCATACATTCAGTACAACACTGGACCATCGCACCATATCAAGTAAGTGTCTTAACAAGTCTAGTCTGTGTATTGTTATATTAAGTGTAGAAAATCAATTCTTACATTTCCAACTATACAAAAATTATTAACCTTTTGTCGATTCTGAAAGAGAAAATATTTTGTTTGTGTCGTTCTATACGTTTTGTTCGATAAAAGTGTTGCATTAGCAAAAATTACACAATATACTTGCTTATTGCTAAACGATGCAAAAGTAATGAATGAGTCGAAACATGCTGTCGTTTGTGACGTCGAACAAATGTCCCTTTTTCATTGAAAATCTGTAAACACTTTTCATCTGTTATTAATATTTTAAAAGAAAAAATGTAGTCAAGAAAACCTATTATTCGTTCATGAATTAAAGACTTTATACTTAGTATTAAAGAAGTGGTTTGTTGAACCGTCATATTGTTTCTGAATTTCACGCTGTACTTTTCTAATACGTACATGTATATTCCGTTATCAAAGTTCATTTATTGCGTCCTGGAAAATCGACTGGAATTGTTTTTTTTATTTATTTTACTTTTATACACAAATCATTTAGTTCTTTTTCTAAATAAAAGCATATGTGATACATGTTTAAGGAATTTTATGAGTACTTTAAAAGTGGCAATGAAAATTGATTTTTAAATGAGAAAACAAAATGATGAATACCCTCAAGTATACATTAATAAAAGTTACATAAGATGTATTGAAAAATATCAAAATACATGTGTTTCAATGAGTGGTCCTTCTTTGAAATAACAAATTTTAAGGCATCATATGTACCGATTAAAATCAACTGTCTTTTTTATAAATGTCAAATTATATAAAAAGTTCTTTACTTTTTAAAAACAAGGCGGATTATTCAATGTGAAGAGTCAAACATTAGTTTTATGGTTCAATAAATTCAAAATAGATAATAGCCATTCATTAAGTGTTGCTGTTAATGTTAATGAGAAAGCAATCAAAATTTATAAAACAAAGGACGCCTAGTTGTCACCGTACGGACAATAAATAGAGAATTTCAAATATTTGTTTTCTATATCACACCAACATGATCAATGATATATGCTCCGGGAAGCTATAAATAAAGAATCAATAGTGTGTGATTTTTGAAAAGCCATATCATAAAAACTCCAATATACCTCTTAAGCATATAGTTCCCCTGATAAGACGTAAAATGCCCATAGTTTAGATTAAATGAAGCCTATGAAAACTACTGTGTATTTAATAATTAGGTTTTAACACAATTTGACCAGCTTTCGAGTCGTCAACCATTCTATAAAGGGGCGGATAGTTTTTGCTTAAATTAATGTATGATTCAGAAGATGTCAAATGTTAGACATGGGAAACGTTTTTGTACGGAATTTGAAAAAAAGCAGGTAACACAAAATAGTGATACGATTTCATAAGTCGAAGAGTCACTGACAATAACAATATACTGTGTAAGTCTTATCCCGTAAGGATATACGGTGACCTGTAATGTTACAATTTTTGTTGTTACTTTTTTTTTTAATAATTGTTAATTGTCAAGGATTATACTATCTAGAAATTAAATTACAATAGATATAGAAACAATGTTTTTGTACAATCAAGTTGCTTTGATCGTATATGCACGTGTGCTACACAGATTTCAAACAATTGTAAGAGTTGCAGTTTAAAAAATCGATTCTCAGTGGTATCGAAATAAACAAAAAATATTTTAGAAAATACGATATATAGAAAAAAAAATGAACGACAAAACCTTAATTGAATCTGTTTAAGAACCCTGTACAAATAAATTTTGTATCTCAAGTATAAACTTTCTAGCTATAATGAAACAACAAACAGTTAAAATGTTTTACCATTTATTGGACCTAAAATGTAGTTGAAAATATCACAAGACTACAGGGTTATTCAGAATTTCCAAAATTTACAATTATCCCATTAGATATGAAAAAATATATATACTTCAAAAGCGCTGTAAAATCCTAGAACGGGATATTTATTTCTTAACTTTCTAAACAGCTCTTTATCGCTCGTCATAACACGCCGTCTTTGTCATGTTTACATGCCATAACAGAATAAATTACCTAATATGACTTTCAATAAGAACAGCGTCTGAAACATTTGAAAGTCTAAAAAAGTTATGAAGTTTTTCTCTTGCAGTAATTTCAATCATTTGACTTGATCAGACCAAAAATGACCCTTTCAAAATGATCTATCGCTACCAGTGTAATCTAGTGCCGCGTATCTTTTATTTTATGTTTAAATTTGAATTCACATCATGAGATATAAAATTGTATGTTTTACGTAGAAAACAGTAGATTAATATACTCCCGTACTCAAAGTCTTTAAAATAATTAAAGTTGTGACAATTAAATATTATTTACGATTATTTTTACTCGTAAGATTTGTTTGTAAAGAGCTACTGATTACCCCATGCACGATCAGATTTTGAAATCTTTACTTCAAAATGTTAAATTCGTAAATCTGAAACAATCTCCAATTGAATAATCCATCACTTATATATTTCTTGACTATTGCAGAATGCAAATCTCAGTCGGTATTCTCTTGGCTATCTTTGGCGCAGTCAGCGCATCCTATAAAGGAGGATATGGCGGTTACGGAGGTGGATTAGGAGGATACGGTGGCGGATTAGGAGGTTTAGGAGGTGGATACGGAATCGGAGGTGGATACGGAGGATACGGAATTGGTGGTGGATACGGAGGATATGGAATCGGAGGTGGATATGGTGGAATCGGTGGTGGATACGGAGGATATGGAATCGGAGGTGGATATGGAGGATATGGAATCGGAGGTGGATATGGTGGGATCGGAGGTGGATATGGTGGAATCGGAGGTGGATATGGTGGAATCGGAGGTGGATATGGTGGAATCGGCGGTGGATACGGAGGATACGGAAAAGCCGTTGTTGTTAAAGTACCAGTATCTGTAGGATATGGTGGTTATGGTGGTATCGGAGGTGGTGTCGGTGGTGGATTTGGTGGTGTCGGTGGTGTAATCGGTGGAATCGGAGGTGGATTAGGTGGTATCGGAGGTGGAGTTGGTGGTGGATATGGTGGTTTGAACAGCTATTCATATGGAAAGGGAAAAGGTAAGATAACGTTTGCTTTAAATGATTGTTTTATCAATTTTTTTTAGGACAACATTTTATTGATCAACGAATGATTAACAATTATTAATTTGTTTGAATACAAAAAGTCATGCTTAATATTGACATATTGCTAAGTGCCACCTAGATGGTTTTACATTGCAAAATTGATGACATGCCTTATTCAGGGGACAGACTTGATTAAATTGTTGTCAGTTTTATGTATACATTCGTGTAATTGCAGCAAAAAGAGTGTGCTAGTTTATTTTAAGAATTCCACATGATATATGTCTTCTAAAAAGGGAAACGTTATATCTAAAATACTTTGATTCATAACACCTAATTTAAAAACATTGTTTTCTCGAGAAGAAAAATCTTCTTCTCATTTTATATTGTTTTAGATTGATTTAACTGAATAATGAATTAAATAAATACGAAAACTTCAAATCATTAGCCATGGTATGCAATAACATTTATATTTTATTTTGCAGGATATTAAACGCAGATTAAAAACCTAAACGGACAAAGATTGATAAACATTTTTACATTTTTGAAATAAAATGTAATTGTTGTAGGGATTTTGTGTTGACTTTTTCAATCATACATTTTATAACACTGCACCAATTGAAGTCATGAACCAGTAACAAACACTGAAGTCATGAACCAGCAACAAACATTGAAGTCATGAACCAGAAACAAACACTGAACTGCTTAATCCTGTAGATGAATTCACAGGATTATCCTAGTTAACAGCTCATCTTCTCAAACGGCTTAATTCTGTTACAATACAAATAACACTTTGGAAAATTTACTATGTTCGAAGCGTTTTTCTAAAATTATTTTTAATAGGAACGCTTTAACCAATATCTATCTTCATGTAATTTACACTTTACACAAAGAAATAATACGTATGAATACGGACAAAAAACTACAAACACCACACGATCTTTTTGTTTGTCTTCGTGCCCTTCAAAACCTACACAAATAAAATAATTTGGTATGAGTGCCCATGAAACTAATCTCCTTCCTAGTCAATAAAATGTAAAAAAAAATAACAGTTATTATTCAAAGTAAAAACACAGAGCCTTGGCTAACACCGAACAGCAAGATATCAAGGGCCCACAAATAACTATTTAGAAAACCCTTTAAACAGAAAAACCAACTGTCTTGTCTATATAAAAACATGATAAGAGAAACACCTATGAACAAAACCTTCAAACGACAACCTTCGAACAACAGGCTCAGACAGGTTCAGATATATCCGGATGATTCTTTTGTAGAATATAAACAAAAACTGACGCTGCAACTTGCTTTTATTCACATAAAAGGTTCCATTACGTCGTAACAGGCATGGTACCTAACCAATTATGCTCGAGCCTCCTGATCCACCAATACTACAATGTAAATGAAGAAGTTACAAATCACGAATAAATAGATGTCGAGAAGTAATTACAAGTCTCAAGTATCTTGCTTTTGTAAATGCACTTAAAATGTGTCATTTTTCTTCCGCCAACAATTTTGACATGAAGTTTTTGTCCACCAAATAAATGGTCATCTACGGATAATTTTTATCATAGATGTAATGCATTCACATGAACTTTGGCGTTTTAAGGTATCTGCACCTGAGAAAAAATTGGTGGACGATAACAACAGAAAATTAAAAACTGATAAAATCTTACAACGTTATGGCAAAAAAATAATAAATCGACGAACAAACAAACAAAGCAATATATATAAAACTAAAGATTGAGCAATTGAATCCCACCAAAATCTAGCAGTGAATATGTGTAATATGGGAGTGAATATTTTTTCTCCGGGAGTGAACCAGTGAGATCCAGGAGTGTTTAATTGTGATCCGGTAGTGAATATGTGTGATCCTGGAGTGGAAATGAGTGATCCGGGAGTGAATATCTGTTCTCCTAGCGTTAATATGTGTGATCCAGGAGTGTATATGTGAGATCCAGGAGTGTATATGTGTGATCCGGAGTGAATATGTGTGATCCAGGAGTAAATATGTTAATGAATACTTTTAATAATTAAAGACTTTTTATCATGCTATATTCATCTACATCAAAACACCAGAATAGCTACCTTCCCTATATATCTTCAAACTTTCAACTCGACCTCGATTAAGAATTCACTACTTACGTAGCACTACATAGTTAATTTTCATTTCATTCATTTACATATTTAAGCTGCTCAATATATTACACCTTTTTCATTATAATTCATGATAAGTCATCGACACAACATATAGACAAGTAGATTAGCGGTGCCAACCAGTGGTCACCCCCTGACATGGTAGTCGTGATATACAGGGTATGAAATTATGTAAAATATTTAACCAGATTGTCGTGTATGTAGCTTGTTTAACAATGGCGTCAGCACAAGTACATCGCATGTACTTACTGGAAAAACAAGCAAGTACAATTCAAACTGGAATCCTTGAGCATCCTAGTATAATAATATAGAAGCATATACAGTCCAGTATTTTATTATAGAAATAAGTTAACATATTTTTCTTTTTATATATATATATACATGTATATAGACAATTTGGCATTTTTTGGGGGGTATATCATGAAACAGTTTTTTGCATTTCGGGGTCTGGACAGTGGCGTGTCCTCTGCCTGACTGATCATCAGACAGAGAACAGGTCAATGTCTGGTTCCAGTTTGCAACTAACCTACACTACCATGGTTAGTACCTCCGTGAGATAGTGCGTATACACGATTCTCACGGGACCACTGGCTGGGGCAACTGATCGAAACTTAAGTCGAATATTTCAAAAGCAAGTTAGTAACATCTGTTTAAAAAAAAATGAGCGACACACTTTAGGTCCTTTTAAAACTCACAACAAAAGAAAAAAAAAACAAACATTAAGTACATTCTTTTTTTTGTTTTGTCAAAAAACAACATTAGGAACATGTAGGGCGCAATTTCCAGTAGGAAAGCCGTCCTTAAAACCCCCACATATAATAATAATAATTAGTTTTTAATTTGGACATTACCGTATATAGTTAATAAAAATTATATCAGAGCAACAGTGCATAATTGTTTCTTTTCCATTCTTGTTTATTTTAATAATGTTTATGTTGATTTCAATTTGGTAGGTAGACTTATATAATATGCCCTAAACGTAAATAAAATGCATAAGACGTAAGAGAATGTCGACTTAGAGCAAGTCAAGTATGTCAAAAGTCTTAATCCTAAAAAAATACATAATAATATCACGCATTTAGAATATAAAAATAATGTAATTCAAAATGATGTTGATATAGCAAATACATTTAATTTGCATTTCACAAATATTGCTGAAGGTTTAGTTGATAACAAATTATGTAATAGTGATGATGGTGCCAATTTTGATGCACTCAATAAATTTATAAAATCAAAGTTACAAAGGGGTAGTGAAAAATTCATTATACCAGAAATGAGTATTTTAGATGTAAATATGTATTTAAAAAAACTTGACAAGTCGAAAGCAACTGGTTTAGATAATGTCGGACCAAATATTTTGAGTATGTGCAGCGATGTCATAGCACCAGCTTTAACATATATATTTAATCTAAGTATCAAATGTGGTAAATTTCCAAGTATTTTTAAAACTGCAAGAGTATGCCCAATTTTTAAAAGTGGCGATGCCTGTAATCCTGATAATTATAGACCAATAGCAGTTTTGCCTTGTCTCTCTAAAATCATAGAACGACATATAGCTAATAGTTTGTATATATTTTTAAATAGCAATGACCTTCTTAATACTACACAGTCAGGTTTCAGACCTAAGCATTCGTGTACTACTGCACTTACTAAATTAGTAGATGAATGGTTAGCAAATATAGATAATGGAGAGATAAACGGAGTTATATTTTTAGATTTAAAGAAAGCTTTTGATCTGGTTAATCATATAATTTTATTGAAAAAACTTGAATATTATAATGTTTCAAATAGTACACTAGACTGGTTTAAGTCATACTTGTTTGAACGAAGTCAACAAGTTAAGGTCAATAACGTCATGTCTAATACTAAATGCATAAAAACTGGTGTACCACAAGGTTCTATCCTGGGCCCTCTGTTATTTATTTTATATATCAATGATTTACCACTTAATATAGAACATTCATTAATAGATTTATATGCAGATGATTCTACATTACATTGTAGAGGTAATGATGTAATTCAGATAGCTTCTAACCTTCAAAATGATATTCATGTTATTGAAAACTGGTGTTTGCAAAATTGTATGAAATTAAATGCCAAAAAGTGTAAATCAATGATTATTGGTTCAAAACAAAGGCTTTGTTTAACTGGAAACAGTTTAGATATAAATATTTCAAATGAACAAATAGAAAATGTAGATTGTGAAAAACTACTTGGTTTATATATTGACAAAAACTTAAATTGGAATCAGCAAATAGATAAAATGTCAATTACTATATCAAATAGAATCAACTTATTACAAAAGATAAGAAAATATTTACCTATGCATATACGTATTATCTATTTTAATGCTTATATTCTGCCATTATTTGATTATTGTTGCAATATATGGGGAAGTTGTTGTGAAAGTGGAATAAATAAACTTAATAAATTATTAAAGAAATCTGCTAGGGTTATAGTAGAAGCTGACATAATGACATCATCCAGTTTATTGTTTAAAAGTTTACACTGGTTAAATGTGGAAAAACGAATTCAATACCAAAAGGCAATACTTGTATTTAAATCAGTTAATGGCATGGTTCCTAACTATTTAGAAGAAAATTTTCATTTTACTAATAATCAAAACTATAACTTACGTTCAGCTGATGAAAAACTATTAAATCTTCCAAAACCAAAAACAAATTTTTTAAAGAAAACATTTACATATTCAGGTTCTCAAATATGGAACAGTTTACCAAATGAAATCAAAATGAGTGATACACTTGTATCTTTTAAAACAAAATGTTACAAATTTTTCATCAATTGTGCAAATTAATATGCATTTTCATTATTATTTCAATACAATTGTATATTGTGTATAATATAACTTTATTATACTGTTTGTACTTATAACTATGTTATTATTATTTTGAGGACTCTCAGGAAGATTAGTTTTAACTAATGGGATCATCCTCTTGAAATAAAGATTATTTATTTATTTATTTATTTATTTATTTAAGGTCGTAAAACTTAAATCAATCAACCCATCGTTAACGCAGACTAAAATTTATCTCATATATACAGAATATATGTTTTTTATAGCAAGACTTTTTTGTACGTCACGGTGAATGACAGCACAATAATCCCTTTACAGAATCGGAACCACAATTCACAATTACCGTAATGTGCTGCTTGTCTGCAATTAACGCCCGTTTCGCGTCAGTGACCGATATTACAATTTGACACAGTTTTAAAAGTTTATTGAGCTGTTCCTTTATTTACAATGTTGTGCAAGACTTAACTGTTTATTAAATTCAACAAATGTTAACAATATGTTCATTCATTTTATTATTTAACACAACATTGTTTTTATTACAAGCTATTTCATATATCAATATACAGCTAGGGAATATTTGTTGTTGACCGAAAATATAAGATACATCGATTTAAACTATGTGAGAAATAGATAAATTTTGGAAGACACTTTACTTACAAGTGTAAAGTATATTTAATTAACGAGTACACTATAGTAAGACAGAAAAAGAGAAACAAAAATATACAGGAATACCCAAAATTGCAATGGACCATACGTTACTTACATGTCACAAGTTTTCATAGCACTCAGCCAGTTTTGAAACGAATATGTGAGATAAAGATCTACTGCATTTGGGCAAATAAAAAATATGTTAAACATCTAACTATTTTATTTTTAACAGATTCATAAGTTTTGATTTTTTTAAACCGTGCATCAATATTTTATTATTTTTATTTAAATTCCTTATATTTTACGTGTATTGATTATTGTATTTGTTTAAATTGTGAAGTATATTACTTTAATAAGAATACACGCATTTATATATATAATTTTAAGTCGATAAAGTTTGAAACAAATAAACGAAAGATACATCGATGTTGTTTTGCTTGAGTGATTTACCTGTTAAAATCTCGGGTCGCAACACGGTTTAAAACGAATTGATACCAGTTTGAAATAGTTTAACGGGGGCGTGGCCTATTTGTTTGACGTAACTTACCGCCAACTTGAATTAAATTGAACGCCTGCAAGCGAAGCTATTTGACTGGCATTAAAATGGGGTACGTCTAAACACCGCTCAGGACCTCCTGAGTGCACTCAGGACATACAAAGTGCACTCAGGACCCTTTATAGTCATCGTATTTGCACACAGGATGGATGTATATATGCGTTACATGCTGCTCATTTAAGTATTAAATTTTGGTAGAATTTGAAATCGAACTTAGATAGATATGTTATTTTTTTTTAAATAATGAGGGCACGTGTCACTGATTACACAACTACTGAGCCGTGAATCATCCAATCAACAAAATTAATTGGATTATCTTTATTGATGTTTATGAATTGTGTTGTTTGTAAAAAAATTAGTGCACAAGTCCGATTTTGATTGTTTGAAAAATTTATTTTGGTCAGTACGGTTTCTATAGTTAAAAACGGGCTCCATATACAAAATTAATTAACTTCATGAAAAGTAAATTTATTTCCGTTTTAAACCTCGTTCAAGGAATGTATTACTGGACAAGAACGAGTTTCAATAGGGGAATAAATTTTACAAAATGAAATTTTGATTGAATCTTAACCACAAGAAAATAGAGAAAACACATATATATATATAAATATTAAAGTATTAAAAAACGCAATGATACCAATTTAAAAAAGAATCAACGCTACTATTCGTAATTGTAACTGTTAGCTAGGAAATAAATTATATATAAAAAGGTGTATCAAAAATTCTTTTTACTACGAAACAGTGCAATTAAAATCTATTGTAGTATATCTAGAGATATGAAAATACGAAAGAACTATTCATCTTAATTTTTGAAATATTAAAGAATAAAACTAAAACTTTTCCGTATATTGAACGAAATTTGATAAAATAAAAACAACGCTACTTTTTGTGATTAACTGTTAGCTTAATAGTAAATAATATGTTCTTTTTTTTCACGATGGAACAATGCAATTAAAGTCTATTGTAGTATATCTAGAGATATGAAAATACGAAAGACTTATTCATCTTGATTTTTGAATTAAGAATATAACTAACACTTTTCGGTATTGAAAAAGAATTATATAAAATTTGAAAATCTATACAAAGAAAATATTTTACGATATATTTTTATCTATTAAATTAATATACCTTGCTCAATCTCTGGAAACACTCCTCGTAGTTGAAACGGGGTTTTGATCCCCAAGGACGCCACATATTGCAATAAATTTTATCTATATTTTTGAACGTTTTCAAATGAGGTGAATTGAAAGAAAATTTTCCAAATATATGTAGATTTCTCAACCAGCTTCAATTATTACAAACAAAACGAAATGTTTATTTAACATTTTTTTCCAAAACAATATATCTTCTTTGTTCTATATTTTTCAAAAGACATCTTGGTTTGTTTGTTTGCCAAGCTTTCATGTATGAGGTTAGACCCCTCACTAATCACTTCTAATTATTAAAGATCAAACGACCTAATCAACATGATAATTGGTATTCAATATAATCATCGGTCATGCCTGACATGTTTTATAAAAACGGCGCGTGCCGATGAAAACTCAAATAACTTCTTAAATATTAAATTTATTTTATAAAAACAAAAACTATAAGATGAAGAATTAAATTATCTATTGAATGCATACCTTCGCCACCCACTAAAACATATATGTCATGTCCTGAGTGCACTTTGTATGTCCTGATTGCACTCAGGAGGTCCTGAGCGGTGTTTAGACGTACCGATTAAAATGATTTGATATGCATTGAAATAAATTAAAAATGATTTTTAATTTTTGTCAATCTTTATCAAATGACGATTAATTTCATTTAAACAGCGTTAATGCGTTTTTGTCCGATCAAGTTACATTCGGGTTACTAGTGTTGTATGTCATCTCTTTGCTATTCCCGTTTCTGTAGTGATGTTGTTAATTCATTATACATAATCGATGTGTTTTGATAAACTATTAAACATCAGATTTCGTTACCTCCAATAACCTAAAACATTTACTAAATTCTCATAGAGGTACAATTGGAAGTATGGTTGAACCTGTAAATAACTGTGAATACGGCATTGCTACACATTTATGAACATGCCCAGTCTCAGCCGATACCTATACTCTGAATGTACAAGATACCACTATTCTCTTTACTCTAATTCTTTTGGATGTTGAAAGTGTACTGATTGATATTTTAGTCTTAGATACATCATAAATGATTGTTTTATGAGTCGGTACTGGCTTAGCACTAGCTTTCTGAAACTGCAACTACTTTCAGATCTGTAATTTAGTATCTTTTTGGAGGTTTTGTCACTTGCGTTTTTTTATTGATCAGATTTGTAAATCCGTTTTTAACTTATTGTTTATTATTACTTTGTTATGTTTTGTAATGCTTGCAAACACTGGTTCATGTGATAGTTATCAAAGGTACCAGGATTATAATTTAATACGCCAGACGCGCGTTTCGCCTACATAAGACTCATCAGTGAATCAGTGACGCTCATATCAAAATAGTTGTAAAGCCAACGAAATACAAAATTGAAGAGCATTGAGGACCCAAAATTCTGAAACGTTGTGCCAAATACGGTTAAGGTAAATGTTGATTACGGATACTTTTTATACCTATTATCACATGCATGTAGTACTGCCGTAACTATCATTTTACAAGTGAAAATACAAATACATATTAAAATTGTTATTGATATAGAAAGTGTTAAAACATCAAGAGTGATGATATTAAATATTGGGTTGATCCCTGGATACAGGTATGATAGCAGTCCATCTCTAAAACGAGTTACCAAATATCTAGATGATGTAACGTCAAATACAACCGCTGATAACTCACATTCTATGTCACCCAATCAAAGTATATGCATGAAAAATGTCCAACTATCTTGATCATGTGTTGTTCGTTATTGTTAAGTTTTATTCACATAACTCTCTTATACGTTTTGTCAAAACTAAAAGAAATAGGATCGCATGCGACTTTCTCTTGTCTGACATTTATACTATATCAGCGTTATGACTTATAATAATTACTTCTGAAGCTCTTCTGTGTATAATTTATTTGACTTGATGTAATTCCATAAGTCATCATCACCACAATAATTTGATGTATAACACAAATATGCTTTGTTTAACAAGTTTTAAAAGTGACAATGATAGTGTTTTTATATAAATTAGACACAATAAATTGCAGGCAGTTTTCTCATCATTTGAGAATGAAATTGGCAACATCTTTGATAAAATTTTGAAAATCATCACCGTATTTAGATATGCTTTCTGTGAAGTCTTCTGTGCACTTTTAGTACTGTTATCTAATACAATTATCATTGTGTGTGTCTTTATTTGGGATCAGGTAAACCGTTGTATTTAATCGACGTAGTATTTTGATTGTCATAATGATTATGAATTAACCAGTGTATTGCTACAGGCATTTATACAAATTAACCCTGTGCAAGATTAATAGATGTCAGACACGTGTTTAGTTTTGCTTAGATGAAATAAGATTTGATTTCTGTTACTAAATCATCATTACCACACCATTAAACCTTGACAAATTATGACCGTAAATGTCATTGTGGAAGGTAAACAGCTGAAGCCTGAATTTGAATAAGAATGTACCTAAACGATTAAATTCAGTTATGCATTATTATTTAATTCAATTATTTTATATACAAAAATAAATAATGCTTGTCGTTCAAATTCAGAGTACTAGAAATGACCAGAATCATGTAACATATAAAACAGATAATAGAATATATCAAAGAGAGAGCTAATATTTTGAGAATACTCATATGCAGTATCTACTCTGTATGGAGATGGGTCGAGCTATGGTTATCTTTCTAAACTCTAAACACTTAACAGCTGATATTTCGTAGGAAGAACAGTTCTGAACTTTATTTGTTTAAAAAATATGTATATAAGAAACATGTTGTATTTCGCTGATATGAGTTGAAATTTGATTTCCGATACTAGATCATAATTACCACACCATTACACCTTGATAAACTATGACCATGAATGTCATAAGCTGAATGTATATTGAGTCATTCTCCTTAAAAAATGTAAACGATTAAATTATTGCCCTATTAGATAATTCAGTTCATTTTGAATACAACAACAAAAAACGAATCATGCAGTTCAAAATGAGAGAGCTTAATTAACAAGAACCATATTGCAAGTACATTTGTTTTTCGTATTACCAAATATATATATTTAAATACTTAAGGAAAACATAGATGAAATGTTTGCTTTTTATCAAAAGGGGTCATGTACAGACAGTATTAACAATCAATACAAAGAAGTAAACAAAGGTCATTTACGTCATCAGTCATAAATAAGAAATAAGAAACAACACGAACTCCACTAAAAACTGAAAGGGAAATTAGGTGCTCCGGAAGGGTAAGCATTTCCTGCACCGTATACGGTTATTTATTTATGCTCCAATGTACTGATATTTTGTCGAAAGAGTTGTTCCTCCGTGTGAATGTAATAGTCGATTCGCTTGTTCCTCCGTGTGAATGTAATTGTCGATTCGCTTGTTCCTCCGTGTGAATGTAATATTCGATTCGCTTGTTCCTCCGTGTGAATGTAATTGTCTATTCGCTTGTTCCTCCGTGTGAATGTAATAGTTGATTCGCATGTTCTCCGTGTGAATGTAATAGTCGATTCGCTTGTTCCTTCGTGTGAATGTATCGATTCAATACAGATCTGATTTTAATTTATGTTTCATTGCAGAGTTTTCTATTGTAAAGTCGTTGTTCGTCAGTTATTCTGAGGTTAACCAATAAATAGAGTTTACAAAGACTAGTGTCAAACAATTCATACAAGGAAGCCAAAGGGCTTATCTATAAAAATAAAACAAGACACAAGAAACACCTAATAACCACACCAACAAACGACAACCACTGCACAATAGATTCTCGACCGTCAAAATACAATGTATCATAAAATGTGTGGTTTCCCAGCATATTGTGTTTACATATAAGCAAACCCCTTGTTCAATTGAAAAAAAACCAATATGTTTCAACATTTTGTTAAAAACAAATGAAATATAGCTATCTAGTTTACGGATCAATATATGCATTATCCCTTAATATTGTTGTATAACCATTTGTTTTTTCGAATTCAAAAATTGATGATGTTTTTTTTTTACTTAAACAGCTAATTTCAAACATCTTTATCTTTTTCTTTGAAATTTTGTAGCCAAGAAAGTCTGTCTGATTTGTTTTTCACTGAATTGATATACAAAATTGGAAGATGTGGTTTGATAGAGATTAATTACTAAACTATTGATAGCGTTTATGTTCCCATTATCGTAAACAAATTCCTATTCCCTTTTCGAATCATCACTTACTAAATAAGACCTAATACGAGTTATTTTATAACATGAGTAACACAACGGGTGATACTTATGGAGCACGATCTGCTTTCCAATTCCGGGGGACTCGAGATCACCCCCAGATTTTTATGGACTACGTGCTGCGCAGTCTTCAGTTTTCTATGTTGTGTTTTGTGTACTACTGCTGGTTTGTTTGTTTGTTTAAATCCACGGCGTTGTGAGTTTATTATCCTACAGGTAGTAGGTTTCTCGTTTAGCTAATCACCAGGCAGAGTAAATAGAATCTCATAACGTAAACCCAAGATAAGGCTTCAAATGCCGCCCGGCATGAAGAGGGTAGGTGAGGTAGGTGATTGTGAATTTATTATGTAATATTATTGAATATCCCTCTGATATATTTCGCCTCTCGTTACACATTAAAATTGATTTTCACTTCCTATGAGTATATATGTTTAAGTCACGTGAATTGATTTCTGAATGTGTTTCAGATAAATCTGGTGTGATCTTTCCTGTATAATGCACGTTAGCAAAATTTGCTCATATCAAAATATTTATAAAGTCATACAAGTACAAAGTTGAAGAGCATTGAGCATCCGAAATTCCAAAAAAATTGTGCCAAAAACGGCTAAGGTAATCTATGCCTGGGATGAAATGCTAAATCTGTAATATAACGTTTGATGGTGCAACAGACAGAGATAGAACATACAAATTAGGAAACACTTGTGACATATACTATTGTTATAGTTATCGGATTCGACCAGGCACTTGTAAAGTATTGGTAGTATTTGTTATATGAAGAACGAAAGGCCCTAATATGGTGTAATTTTTAATCAACACCATAAATTGTCCTTTATTGGTTATACATGTATATATAGTTGAATTCTTTGAATCGTTATGTTTAGGTCATACTGGCTTACAAATGGGAACTCGTAATTTAAGTAGTATAGATTTTTCAATTTTCTTATAGCATAAAAGAGTTAGCTGCATTGATCATGTTGACACAATTATTTCTGATGAAATGAATGAGTACAAATGACAAAAATACATTTTCTCCTGTTGTGTTTCTGATTTATTTGTAAAGGTTTCTTTTGGCATTACTAGATTTTGGACGTTGTTAGTTACAAAATATCTAAATAAAAACATAAGATGTCCCAGTCATGAAGCTATAACTTAATATGTAGATTCTAAAACACAATTGAAAATTTGAGGGTTATACGATATGACTTTTTTGTTTTTGTATTAACCTATTATTTACTATGTTTGTCTTCGTAAATGTTTTCCACAAAATTTTGAAAATACAACGGAACTATAAATAACAGCAGGATATACAGCTAGCTATAAAACCAAGTTTAATCCACCCTTTTCTTCGGATAATGGCCGTCAGGAATAAGGTGTTACCTACTCGTTCTATTGATCGATAACCATTGAGCGTTTCTGATGAAGGTAAATCCAGAAAAGCACTTCGGACGCAATAAATTATTAAACGAGTTATTTACAATTTGTTTTATTCTATTAGAATTCCACATTTCGAACTTATCGTTAAAAATACGGTAATTTTGTTTCACATTTTTTTTCAATAGTAATGCTGACACAGATTTTTCATAACACGCAAAATATGAAAGTCTTTGAATTTTAAACAATTATGAATTAGGAAAAAAAAATAACACTAAAAAAACGAATTTTGATCTAGTGTTCGTTAAAAACAGTTATCAGCATAAAATTGCATAAATTATTTTGATGAATTTGTGGTAACATGTATAATACATCATATTTTATTATGAAACGAACAATATATAAGGCTTCAAAAACCATACATTCAGTACAACACTGGACCATCGCACCATATCAAGTAAGTGTCTTAACAAGTCAAGTCTGTGTATTGTTATAATAAGTGTAGAAAATCAATTCTTACATTTCCAACTATACAAAAATTATTAACCTTTTGTCGATTCTGAAAGAGAAAATATTTTGTTTGTGTCGTTCTATACGTTTTGTTCGATACAAGTGTTGCATTAGCAAAAATTACACAATATACTTGCTTATTGCTAAACGATGCAAAAGTAATGAATGAGTCGAAACATGCTGTCGTTTGTGACGTCGAACAAATGTCCCTTTTTCATTGAAAATCTGTAAACACTTCTCATCTGTTATTAATATTTTAAAATAAAAAATGTAGTCAAGAAAACCTATTATTCGTTCATGAATTAAAGACTTTATACTTAGTATTAAAGAAGTGGTTTGTTGAACCGTCATATTGTTTCTGAATTTAATGCTGTACTTTTCTAATACGTACATGTATATTCCGTTATCAAAGTTCATTTATTGCGTCCTGGAAAATCGACTGGAATTGTTTTTTTGATTTATTTTACTTTTATACACAAATCATTTAGTTCTTTTTCCTAAATAAAAGCATATGTGATACATGTTTAAGGACTTTTATGAGTACTTTAAAAGTGGCAATGAAAATTGATTTTTAAATGAGAAAACAAAATGATGAATACCCTCAAGTATACATTAATAAAAGTTACATAAGATGTATTGAAAAATATCAAAATACATGTGTTTCAATGAGTGGTCCTTCTTTGAAATAACAAATTTTAAGGCATTGTTTGTACCGATTAAAATCAACTGTCTTTTTTATAAATGTCAAATTATATAAAAAGTTCTTTACTTTTTAAAAGCAAGGCGGATTATTCAATGTGAAGAGTCAAAAATTAGTTTTATGGTTCAATAAAATAGATAATAGCCATTCATTAAGTGTTGCTGTTAATGTTAATGAGAAAGCAATCAAAATTTATAAAACAAAGGACGCCTAGTTGTCACCGTACGGACAATAAATAGAGAATTTCAAATATTTGTTTTCTATATCACACCAACATGATCCATGATATATGCTCCGGGAAGCTATAAATAAAGAATCAATAGTGTGTGATTTTTGAAAAGCCATATCATAAAAACTCCAATATACCTCTTAAGTATATAGTTTTCCTGATAAGACGCAAAATGCCCATAGTTTAGATTAAATGAAGCCTATGAAAACTACTGTGTATTTAATAATTAGGTTTTAACACAATTTGTCCAGCTTTCGAGTCGTCAACCATTCTATAAAGTGGCGGATAGTTTTTGCTTAAATTACTGTATGATTCAGAAGATGTCAAATGTTAGACATGGGAAACGTTTTTGTACGGAATTTGAAAAAAAGCAGGTAACACAAAATAGTGATACGATTTCATAAGTCGAAGAGTCACTGACAATAACAATATACTGTGTGAGTCTTATCCCGTAAGGATATACGGTGACCTGTAATGTTACAATTTTTGTTGTTACTATTTTTAATAATTGTTAATTGTCAAGGATTATACTATCTAGAAATTAAATTACAATAGATATAGAAACAATGTTTTTTGTACAATCAAGTTGCTTTGATCGTATATGCACGTGTGCTACACCTATTTCAAACAATTGTAAGAGTTGCAGTTAAAAAATCGATTCTCAGTGGTATCGAAATAAACAAAAAATATTTTAGAAAATACGATATATAGAAAAAAAAATGAACAACAAAACCTTAATTGAATCTGTTTAAGAACCATGTACAAATAAATTTTGTATCTCAAGTATAAACTTTCTAGCTATAATGAAACACCAAACAGTTTAAATGTTTTACCATTTATTGGACCTAAAATGTAGTTGAAAATATCACAAGACTACAGGGTTATTCAGAATTTCCAAAATTTACAATTATCCCATTAGATATATAATTCAAAAGCGCTGTAATATCCTAGAACGGGATATTTATTTCTTAACTTTCTAAACAGCTCTTTATCGCTCGTCATAACACGCCGTCTTTGTCATATTTACATGCCATAACAGAATAAATTACATAATATGACTTTCAATAAGAACAGCGTCTGAAACATTTGAAAGTATAAAAAAGTTATGAAGTTTTTCTCTTGCAGTAATTTCAATCATTTGACTTGATCAGACCAAAATGACCCTTTCAAAAAGAATTATTGCTACCAGTGTAATCTAGTGCCGCGTATCTTTTATTTTATGTTTAAATTTGAATTCACAACATGAGAAATAAAATTGTATGTTTTACCTAGAAAACAGTAGATTAATATACTCCCGTACTCAAAGTCTTTAAAATAATTAAAGTTGTGACAATTAAATATTATTTACGATTATTTTTACTCGTAAGATTTGTTTGTAAAGAGCTACTGATTACCCCATGCACGATCAGATTTTGAAATCTTTACTTCAGAATGTTAAATTCGTAAATCTGAAACAATCTCCAATTGAATAATCCATAACTTATATATTTCTTGACTATTGCAGAATGCAAATCTCAGTCGGTATTCTCTTGGCTATCTTTGGCGCCGTCAGCGCATCCTATAAAGGAGGATATGGCGGTTACGGAGGTGGATTAGGAGGATACGGTGGCGGATTAGGAGGTTTAGGAGGTGGATACGGAATCGGAGGTGGATACGGAGGATACGGAATTGGTGGTGGATACGGAGGATATGGAATCGGAGGTGGATATGGTGGAATCGGCGGTGGATACGGAGGATATGGAATCGGAGGTGGATATGGAGGATATGGAATCGGAGGTGGATATGGTGGAATCGGAGGTGGATATGGTGGAATCGGCGGTGGATACGGAGGATACGGAAAAGCCGTTGTTGTTAAAGTACCAGTATCTGTAGGATATGGTGGTTATGGTGGTATCGGAGGTGGATTCGGTGGTGTCGGTGGTGGATTTGGTGGTGTCGGTGGTGTAATCGGTGGAATCGGAGGTGGATTAGGTGGTATCGGAGGTGGAGTTGGTGGTGGATATGGTGGTTTGAACAGCTATTCATATGGAAAGGGAAAAGGTAAGATAACGTTTGCTTTAAATGATTGTTTTATCAATTTTTTTTAGGACAACATTTTATTGATCAACGAATGATTAACAATTATTAATTTGTTTGAATACAAAAAGTCATGCTTAATATTGACATATTGCTAAGTGCCACCTAGATGGTTTTACATTGCAAAATTGATGACATGCCTTATTCAGGGGACAGACTTGATTAAATTGTTGTCAGTTTTATGTATACATTCGTGTAATTGCAGCAAAAAGAGTGTGCTAGTTTATTTTAAGAATTCCACATGATATATGTCTTCTAAAAAGGGAAACGTTATATCTAAAATACTTTGATTCATAACACCTAATTTAAAAACATTGTTTTCTCGAGAAGAAAAATCTTCTTCTCATTTTATATTGTTTTAGATTGATTTAACTGAATAATGAATTAAATAAATACGAAAACTTCAAATCATTAGCCATGGTATGCAATAACATTTATATTTTATTTTGCAGGATATTAAACGCAGATTACAAACCTAAACGGACAAAGATTGATAAACATTTTTACATTTTTGAAATAAAATGTAATTGTTGTAGGGATTTTGTGTTGACTTTTTCATTCATACATTTTATAACACTGCACCAATTGAAGTCATGAACCAGTAACAAACACTGAAGTCATGAACCAGTAACAAACACTGAAGTCATGAACCAGCAACAAACATTGCAGTCATGAGCCAGAAACAAACACTGAACTTCTTAATCCTGTAGATACATTCACAGGATTATCCTAGTTAACAGCTCATCTTCTCAAACGGCTTAATTCTGTTACAATACAAATCACACTTGGGAAAATTTACTATGTATGAAGTGCTTTTCTAAAATTACTTTTAATACATGTAGGAACGTTTTAACCAATATATATCTACATGTAGTATACACTTTACACATCGAAATAATACGCATGAATACGGACAAAAAAACAACAAACACCATATGATCGTGTTCATGTCTTCGTGCCTTTCAAACCTTACACAAATAAAATAATTTGGTATGAGTGCCCATGAAACAAATCTCCTCCCAAGTCAATAAAATGTAAAACAAGAACTATCTTTAAAAAAGATATCCGACGTATTAAAATTTGAGTATATGTTTAAAACTATCATTTCAATAACCTTCAGAAGCACAATGGCTAATAATGATGCAGGACCTCTTTAATTAAATCTCCAGCTGAACTCCGCGGAAATCTCAAATGCGTAGGTGCGTTCTAAAAGTCATGTATGTTCGTGCAACAAAGGTTACAATAAATATTGAATAATTGTTCTGAATAAATGTTGGCATGTATACAAATAGCAATTGGAGAAACAATTATTTTAATAAAAATATAAATCTTTGTAAGATCTAGTTGAAATATTTATAGTTTTTCACTTGCTTTCCATCACGATATAATTATCGAGACGTTTTTTTTCAAACACAACCAAATTACCCACCATGACAGCATTTTGTCCAATCGCAGAAAGGATTTTCGAGCATGCGTATTTTTTAAGCGTCCTTAAGTTCAAAGGGCACAAACCGAAACTATACCGACTAGGTCGGAAAAAAATAACAGTTATTATTCAAAGTAAAATCACAGAGCCTTGGATCAAACCGTAAGATATCAAGGGCACACAAATTACTATTTCAAACACTTTAAACAGGAAATCCAACGGTCGTGTCTATAACAAACAAGATAAGTGAAACATCTATGAACAACACCTTCAAACGACAACCTTTGATCAACAGGCTCAGACAGGTTCAGATATATCAGGATGTTTCTTTTGTAGATGATAAAAAAACTGACTCTGCAACATGCTTTTATCACATAAAAGTTTCCAGTAGGTCGTAACAGGCATGGTACCTAACCAATTACACTCGAGCCTCCCGATCCACCAATACTACAATGTAAGTGTATAAGTTACAAATCCCCCAAAAATAGGTGTCAAGAAGTAATTAGAAGTATTCAAGTATCTGCATGTGTAAATGCACTTTAAATGTGTCATTTTTCTTCCGCCAACAATTTTGATATGAAGTTTTTGTCCACCAAATAAATGGTCAACTACAGATAATTTTTATTATAGATTTAGTGCATTCACATGAACTTTGGCGTTTTAATGTATCTGCACCTGAGAAGAAATTGGTGGACGATAACAACGGAAAATTAAAAACTGATAAAATCTTACAACGTCATGGCAAAAAAATAATAAATCGACGAGCAAACAAACAAAGCAATGTACAAGTATATAAAACTAAAGATTAAGCAATTGAATCCCACCAAAATCTAGCAGTGAATATGTGTAATATGGGAGTGAATATTTTTTCTCCGGGAGTGAACCAGTGTGATCCAGGAGTGTTCAATTGTGATCCGGTAGTGAATATGTGTGATCCTGGAGTGGAAATGAGTGATCCGGGAGTGAATATCTGTTCTCCTAGTGTTAATATGTGTGATCCAGGAGTGTATATGTGAGATCCAGGAGTGTATATGTGTGATCCGGAGTGAATATGTGTGATCCAGGAAAAAATATGTGTGATCCATGAGTTAATATGTGTGATCCTTGAGTGTATGTGTGATCCGGGAGATAATGTGGTGATCCGAGTGTGATAAAGAGTAATACGGGAGTGTATGTGTGATCCGAATGTGTGATCCGAATGTGAAAATGTGTGATCCGACAGTGATTAACTGTGATCCGGGAGGGTTTAAGTGTGATCCGGAAGTGTATGTGTGTGACCCGGGAGTGTATTTGTGATCCGGGAGTGTATGTGTGATCCAGGAGTGTATTTGTGTGTTCCGGGAGTGTTTGAGTGTGATCTTCGAGTGAATATGTGTGATCCGGGAGTGAACATGTGTGATCTGGGAGTGAATATGTGTGATCTGGGAGTGAATATGTGTGATTCAGAAGTGAATATGTGTGATCCGATAGTGAATATATGTGATCCGAGAGTGATTAAGTGTGATCAGGTTGTGTTTAAGTGTGATCCGGGAGTGAATATGTGTGATCCGGGAGTGTATGTGTGGGATCCACGAGTATGGAACGCCAACACTGTCTTATTATGACCATTTTCATTATATGATGTGCATTTACCTTCATATGATGTGCATTTACCTTTATATGCTGTGCTTTTATCTTTATATGATGCGCACTTGTCATTATATGATGTGCAAACACCTGTATATGATGTGCAAATATCCTTATATGATGTGCAAATATCCTTATATGATGTGCAAATATCCTTATATGATGTGCAAATATCCTTATATGATGACTGTGCAAATATCCTTATATGATGTGCAAATATCCTTATATGATGTGCAAACATCATTATATTATGTGCAAACATACTTATATGATGTGCATAATACTTATATGATGTGCAAATATACTTATATGATGTGCAAACATTCTTATATGATGTGCAAATGTACTTATATACATGTATATTATGTGGTTAAGTTTACTTCATTAAATGATGTCGAAACGTCATTATATTATGTGCTTGTAATCTTATATTATGTGGTTAAGTTAACTACATTATATGATGTCGAAACGTCATTATATGATGTACTTTCATCGTCGTTATGGTCAATGAACATGATTACGATTAAAATGATTACTGTCTACGTCATAACTGATTCCGATCTGCTTCTGTAAACTATTAACCCGGCTTAAATATGTGTCTATCGCTAGCAAAAGTGCAATGTATAGGGAAAATGAGACAAAGCAATTTAACAAAATCAACGTTTCAAAAATTTCGGTTGAAGATTAAGATCAGTTTATATGCTGACAGTGTAGGAGCTAATTGAAGAAATTCCCGGCTGTGGAGAATATAATAACAAATTAAAGAGCCTTTTATAGCTTGCTATTCGGTTTTAGCATAGGCTCCGTGTTGAAGGTCGTACAATGACCTTTAATTGTTTCCTCTTACAAATTATGTCTTGAATGGAGAGTTGTCTCAGTGGCTGTCATACCACATCTGCTTATTTCTATTCATTGCAAAAGACACCATTGAAATCCCAGTCTGTTTCAAACATATTTCATAACAATTATAGCTATAAAATTATCTACTGATGCATAATATGGCGAGATGATTTGTTTTATAAAATGTTATTGAATAAGGCAGCAACCATTTGATTTTCGGGGTGGGGGGGGGGGGGGGGGGGGGGGGCTATGGGTTTTTTTTTGAAAAAAAGTTTGTTTCCAGTTTTTGGAGAAAAAAATAATTTGTTTTTGATTATGACTCGAAAAAAAATGTTTTTTCACCCTAAGCTGCCACTATGTGTAATGCTAAAATTGAAAGAAAAAAATTGTTTTCAACTTGTCGCGAAAAAAATTGATTGTTTTGCACAGCAGCCGCAACTCCTCTAAAATCATTCCAAGTCAGAAATATTTGTGATATGACGTTTACATGTAGTTTTTTTACTTCTAATTTGTCTTTGAACCAATCTTTTTTCCACAGAAAACGCCAATTATGTGAGAAAGTACTCAATTTCGAAGACTGCAAGCTTAGTCGACGTACTGCCCGCGAAATATGAAATGGCTATGTCGGTAATTATAGAAAAAGAAAAAAAGTGGTATCTTTGCTAATGAGACAACTCTCCACAACAGACCAAATGACACAGAAATTAATACCCATAGGTCACCATACGGTCTTCATCAATGAGCACATATTGACATATGAATCTGATGTACAGTAGTTGTCGTTTGTTTATGTAATATATACGTGTTTCTCGTTTCTCGTTTTGTTTATATAGATTAGACCGTTGGTTTTCCCGTTTGAATGGTTTTACACTAGTAATTTTGGGGCCCTTTATAGCTTGTTGTTCGGTGTGAGCCAAGGCTCCGTGTTGAAGGCCGTACTTTAACCTATAATGGTTTAATTTTTAAATTGTTATTTGGATGGAGAGTTGTCTCATTGGCACTCACACCACATCTTCCTATATCTATATACAGATTGTTTATTTTCAACTTATTTTAATGGAGATAGTGTTGTTGGATGGAACAGCACAGGACCTGCAGACTCACCTAAATGCTTTTATTGATTATTGTAAGGCTTGGAACTTGAAAGGAAAGTTGACAAAATTAAAGTCTTAGTGGGTTTTTTTATGGACGGAAGCCAAAAAATCTCCAATTTTCTTACAATGATACTAACATTGAGATGATAAAACAATATAACTATTTGAAAATTGTTGTTACTAAAACGGGAAATTTTAATATGACAAAAACATTTATCCGATAAGGCTTTAAGCCATGTACGAAAAATTGAAAACAGGAAGGATGTTTTTTTCTGTTTAATCCAAAAAATGTTTAATCCCAAATTTAATCCCAAATTTAATCCCAAAGATTTCTGTAAAATGTCAACTTCAGCTTGTTCGTTTATATAAAAAAAATATAGTCACGTGCGTTTGTCCTCCAGCTGGCTTAGTAATTTTGAAACCTCTCTCTCTTGTTTTGTATATACTGTAAATAGTTATCATTTGTATCTCTGTATACTGATGTCATACATTGACTGTGTGAGACTAAATGAATAGATTTAGAGGCCATAAGTATACCGGTATGGATGATTGATTGACTGTTATTAAGAGCTACTTTCAACACTTTCGTGCTATTTCGTGGCGGTGAGTTCATATTGGTGGAGAAAGCAGAAGTGCCCGGAGAGACCCCCTGACCTTCGTTTGGAAATGATTTACGTATGTACCAGTGCATCTGACCAAGTTTTGTTTGTGGATACAACTAGGTAACATGACGTGTCATGTGGTTTCCATCCATGCTGGCACTGTGGCTCACCTATCAAAATTTACAAAAAAACATGACAACAACGTCATTTTTCTTTTTAAAACGTCGGTTCTTTCGCTTACGTTCTAATGAATCGAGATTCGTTGCATATTTAAGCAACACCTTATGAAATACTGAAAATATTAAAATAAACTTAATTGGATGTAAGCGATCGCGAGTACTGGTGCCCGGAGATTCGGAATTAGCAATACCGGTATTATAGATTTAAGAACCAGGTAACATGAACACTGTTGTTCTGTGTTACCTATCCTTTAGTTTTCTGTGTTGTGTTGTGTGTTGTGTTTTGTGTACAAGTGTTTGTCTGTATTTTTTTTTAGTTCACCTGGCCCAACGGTCATTGTCACGGTTTATTTCCGATTTATGAGATGACCGTTTTGTAGCCGCAGAGATTTTTAATATCTTCATTTTCGTTTTTGACTGGTAACCGGTATATAAAAGCGCGGACATTATCGTGCATAAAATACAATTCCTTTTGCATGTTATAAATTCATTTATTCAATGAATACGTCTTATAAATTAATAATATGAAAATGTTTTGTCGTTAGAAATATATATTTATATATATATCTAAGTAAATTATCCGCACGTACAAAAAAAATGTGTCTACGCATTCGGAAGAATATCTGTAGAAAGTTTTGCGGGATAATATGAATGCCTGCTCAAATCCAATCTATTAGAAAAATCGAATTTTTACAGAAGAGTGTCCACCATGCACTTGCACTGCACTATTATTAATCTTAGAATAGCAGAATAGAATTATATGAAATTGTTGAAAATTATATGAAATAATAATAATGATAATTTACAAATGCTATCGAATATGTTCTTAACGTCGTAACTACAATCCCCTCCCCTTTCATGAATGTGACCTACCGAATTAGACTATTTACCGGATTTGTTATCTCATAAGCAACACGACGGGTGCCACATGTGGAGCAGGATCTGCTTACCCTTCCGGAGCACCTGAGATCACCCCTAGTTTTAAGTGGGGTTCGTGTTGTTTATTCTTTAGTTTTCTATGTTGTGTCATGTGTACGATTGTCTGTCTGTTTGTCTTTTTCATTTTTAGCAATGGCATTGTCAGTTTGTTTTAGATTTATGAGTTTGACTGTCCCTTTGGTATCTTTCGCCCCCTTTTTTTTTATTAACGTGTCACATACTTGTCTACAAAGTTATGTACAGATTATGTGCATTGCACAATTATGAAATAAGACAAATACCAAGCCTAGATAGGCTCATGACCTCATGACCTCATTACCTATTTTGTTTAAATTCAAGACCCACTGGAACTATTGTCCTAAGTTATTTAGTTATGTTGTATATTTAATTGTATGTTACATATGGGTATATTTTGTAATTCACCGTGGGAATTCACCCTGAAAACACTGGATGTGAAGACATACATGAGAAATATGTATGTCAGTTGTAGGGGTAAACAATGTCCATCATAACTTATACATATATATACCTTGAATGATGATAAATGCAAAAACGAGAAGAACACATGGATTTTTCATTGGCATTGTCTTTAAAATGTAAACGACTGACCGTAATATAGCATTCCTTATCATAAATTATAATCTGTTGACCTCAATGGAAGACAATCCAGATATTGCATTAAAGATTAAACAGATTTCTATTATTAGCGGGAGGTCAATGTTAAGTGGTGTTGTCTCTCATACAAACAAACAGATGTATATATATATATATATGCATAAAAGAGACGGCAACCTAACGACAAGCAAGAGCGGCCTGCTTTAACAATATACTTTTCGAATTATCAGGAGGAATTTCACGTTAAACATGAACATATAATAATAAAATCCGGCATTATTGTATGTTATCTGATTGTATAAGTCAATGAAAGCCTAGACATATATTATCCTTCCGAAAATGCCCCCAAACGCGTCAACATTTGGTCAAATCACAAATATTTTTATTTGTTTTAGATATATAATATTTAATGTTATAAAACTGTGGTTTATACGAAGTTTATGTAATAGTTATTAAACAATCAAATCGGAACTGCTCAGTAAGACTGCACAACTCGTTGACCCGTTTACCTAGATTCCTGATGTCGTTTATGTAAATTATGGCCACTATTACTGTGCTTTGTATCTAACATATATGCCAACTTGATGATAGGACATGGCAAGGTATTTTTACCACACATGACGTCAACGATTCATATGAAGGTCGCATGGTGTTTAACGCTACTTTCAGAACTATTGTTAATATAATGGCATATAGATTAATATTGGGGGCTGAAATCGAAAATCTAGAAAAGAACTACCGATTTCTGCATGAAAACGGATACTCATAGTGGTAGAATTAAACACACCTGACACGTGTGGGTTCCGAACTCACTAACACAGTTTTACAGGATAGTTATAGAATTGATCAAAAATCGTGTGGGTTTCGACCTCACTAACATAGTTTTACAGGATAGTTATAGAATTGATTAACTCGTGTGGGTTCCTAACTCACTAACACAATCGTACGGGATAGCTATAGAATTGATTAACACGTGTAGGTTCCGAACTCACTAACACAGTTTTACGGGATAGTTATAGAATTGATTAACACGTGTGGGTTCCGAACTCACTAACATAGTTTTACGGGATAGTTATAGAATTGATTAACACGTGTGGGTTCCAAACATACTAACACAGTTTTACGGGAGTGTCATAGAATTGATTAACACGTGTGAGTTCCGAACTCACTAACACAGTTTTACGGGATAGTTATAGAATTGATCAACACGTGTGGGTTCCGAACTCACTTACACAGCTTTACGGAATAGTTATAGAATTGATTAACACGTGTGGGTTCCGAACCCGCTAACACAGTTTTACGGGAGTGTCATAGAAGATTAACACGTGTGGGTTCCGAACTCACTAACACAGTTTTACGGGAGTGTCATAGAATTGATTAACACGTGTGGGTTCCGAACTCACTAACACATTTTTACAGAATATTTATAGAATTGATTACAGGTGTGGGTTCCGAACTCACTTACACAGTTTTATGGAATAGTTTTAGAATTGATTAACACGTGTGGGTTCCGAACTGATTTACACACTTTTACGGGAAAGTTATAAAATTGATTAACACGTGTGGGTTTCGAACTCACTTACACAGTTTTACAGGATAGTTATAGAATTGATTAACTCGTGTGGGTTCCGAACTCACTAACACAGTTTTACAGTATAGTTATAGAATCGATTAACTCTTGTGGGTTCCAAACTCACTAACACAGTTTTACAGGATAGTTATAGAATTGATATACTCGTGTGGGTTCTGGACTCAGTAACACAGTTTTACAGGATAGTTATAGAATTGATCAACACGTGTGGGTTCCGAACTCACTAACACAGTTTTACAGAATATTTATAGAATTGATTAACATGTGTGGATTCCGAACTCACTAACACAGTTTTACAGAATAGTTATAGAATTGATTAACTCGTGTGGGTTCCGAACTCACTAACCCAGTTTTACAGGATAGTTATAGAATTGATTATCTCCTTAGGCAGCAACCATTTGGAAAACAAATTTTGCTTCCAGTTTTTGGTGAAAAGAATAATTTGTTTGGGACCCTGAGAAAAAAAAATTGTTTGTATCACCCTCAGCTGCCACTATATGCATGAAATTGAAAGAAAAAAAATGTTTTCGGTTTGTCGCTAAAAAAAAGATTGTTCTTCGCCGAAGGCAAAAAAAAAAAGTTTGTACAGAAAAAAATCCATAGCCCCCCACGAAAATCAAATGGTTGCTGCCTTATATCTGTCTGAATCTGATGTATTATTTGCAAATGCGATCGATTCCAGTGATTTTCGGAAAGTTTGCAAATACAAATGGAATGCGCTTTTAAATATAAAATGAAGGTTACTTTTAAATTATAACCTAAACTGATTTTCAGGCTTATTGTAATGGTCATTTGTTTTTTAATAGTGAGTTGTAATAGTTGATCTTTAATTGTTAAGCGGGTGTAAATTTGTTTATAACTAAAGCTATCCCTCTATTCTTCTAACGCTTAAAGAAATTTTAAGACTAACAGCCTGTAAACGAAATATATTGATCTGCATCTTATATAATATGTTTCCAGTTAAGACATATGTTAGGATATAATCCGCGTTATTTGCCTTTACGAAACAGTACCTCAACAGGAGCAAATATATGTTTTTTAAATTGTCAAGGTAATAAATCCCTATGAGCACAAAACTATTCAAAATTAAATATTGATTATTTAGATTTTATAAATGGGTGTCTTCTCATTTATCCAACTTTTTAAAATAAGGTATTCTCATTTAGCCAACTTTTTATTTTTGTTAATTATTGGGAGTTTGTTTAATAATAATAAGGTGTCTTTCTAAAATTTGACAGTTAATCTGTTCCTTATTTTTTATATTATTTAAAACAAATATATAAAATAGGCAACAGTAAACTTGTTTAATTTTATTTTAAATACAATTTAGTATATTATAAATAATAAATAAATGTTTCATCAAAATTTAAGTCTTAAAACTAAGAAGCAAATAATAACATCTGATCAAAATAAACACAAATAATCGATACACTAGGTCCTTATAAAACTCATAACCAAAGTCATACAAAAAAAAACAACATTAAGTACATTCTTAAGATAGGAACATATGGGCGCAATTTCCTTTAGGAAAGCCGTCCTTTAAAAAAAACTACAGACCGAATTTCATTACACAAATGGAAAAAGCACAAGTAATAGTACAAATAATTTATCATGCCAGAGGTCACTACCAGTATCAGTTGTATGCTACATATATTGTGTTAAGACCAGAAACAGGATAGAGATGCAGAACGTGTATACTGGCAATGTGCAGAAATGGACTGTCCTGGCACCGTATTACCACAGATAATCTAGTTATCAGATTTCCAAGAGACCACAACCACACGTCATTACATGCAGATATCAGAGCCAAGCTATTCCTGTACACTTAACAGAGAAAGCATGCTTCTGCCTAGACCCACTACCAACACTCTATGAAATTGAAATAATAATGCAGTTAATACAGTTGATACAGTTCCGGTCCAGGGAATTGGGATGAAGACACCAGCTTGTTGTACTTCAGAAAACCTTCGACACCTTAGCCAAGCCAATACTTTAATTGCAGATGGAACTTTTTACTCTAGTCCATTACTTTTTAAGCAGCTTAACACAATGCATGCACTCATTGGAGAAGAATCTTCATGGACTTTGAATCAGCAGCTCGAAACGCAGCAGAGACAGCTTATATTTTGTCCCATTTGGATCACTTGCAATTGGTTAAAAAAAAACAGAAAAAAAATGAACGAAGAGGATCTATTACACAAAAAAAGCTCCATCTCATTGACAAATCTCTTCATGAATAAAAGTGCAGCTGATATTTTTCTATCCAATTCACATTTTAATTAACGATTAAAAAACTTTAAAAAAATACTTCCAAATGATTTCTATCGCATTTACTAAATGTCAGTTGCACATTTTAACATGCTATGCTAAATAATACTACAGAAAATCTGATCCGGGTATAATTTTCAGTCTTATTTTTCACCTGTCATTCAACCCAAACTCTAATTGAAAACCCCTTTGTTCTAGATTACCTTTGATCTCATCTGTCCAACTTTTTATTTTACTTTTACTACCTATAATTTTAAAAAGTTGGATAAATGAGAATGAACCTTTATAAACATTATATAAATATTGTTTCCGATATTACCAATAACAAATAATTATCTATTTCTACTAAGGGCCACTTAGCATGGGTATTTATTTAGGACTGATTTGTCAAAAAAGTTCCTGCCAATTTATAGGAGTCTTTTTTCCGTCCCTCCATAAAACACTTTTACAACTTAAACATACAAAAAAAAATTAGATGTGGTATGATTGCCAATGATACAACTCTCCACTAAAGACTAAAATGACACAGCAATTATTATCTATAGGTCATCGTACGGCCTTCAACAAAGAGCAAAACCCATACCGCATAGTCGACTATAAAAGGCCCCGAAATGACAATGTAAAAAAAATCATATGAGAAAACTAACAAACTAAAGTGTGTATGATTCCTATCTAGAAACGATAAAATTGTAAAAGTTTGTCAATAGAAAAAACTGTGTCGTATTTGGAAGGTAAGAGAACACTTGAACACTTGAACTGTGCAGGGCAATCAGAAGACGGGCAGTTATCAGTCAACATATAAAATAGTGAGAAAGAAATAAAAGAAAGGGAATTGTAGCAAGTCTAATTTTAACTAAGTGCTGTGTTAATTTTCTTGCAAAATAATTACGCCTAAAAACGAAGGAGAACATCACTCAACTATTTTTATTTTCATTCTTCGATATCCAATCCTATTTTCTTATGAACATATTCGTTGTTGGTAGATGAATTTCTTTTTGAAAATAGAAAAATATCCATGAATTATGGTCACTTTATTTTTCGTGTATTTATAATTGAATATAAAAAAGAAGATGTCGTTTTATTGCCAATGAGACAACTCTCCACAAGAGAAAAGTATGACACAGAAATTAACAACTATAAGTCACAGTATGGCCTTAAAGATGAAGTTCTGGGCGAAAATACACAGGAAAAGTCGAATCAAGTGTACACATTTGTTATGCCCTTGACAGGAAAAATGTATTTGGTCACAAATCTAATGCAAACATCGTACAAAACTATTACAATACGATCATGTTTGGTCACCGAAACAAAAAACGAAAAATGCCCCAGCAGAACAAAAACAGTAATAAATAACACCATCGAAAACTAATTACAAATTACTTAATAATCACAAATACAATCATGTACATTCCACTTTGCATGATGGATTCATGAAACTTCGCCTTACTGCCAAATCGCCGAACATTTTCATCAACACGCCCCACTGTCTTAAAAGTCGCACAATCTTCTTTACCAAATAGCTTCAATTATGAAATAGGGTAAAATCCCGCTAAATAAAGGTCTGTCAACGCCCCCTTCTTATAAAAAGAGCATTACTGGCTATTAACTCGCTCAACTAAAAAAAGGAGTAAAATCCCATTGAACAAAAGTCTGCATATCCGCCTCACTTTTGAATGAAAAAAAATTAACGGTGCTGTGTAAGCCCATCTTGTTTTTTAACTCTTCTATTTTGGGTTGAAATAGAGCGAAAAGAAATGAGTTTCATTATTTCTGAGACGGACGATGTTATGGACAAATATTACTGTTTATGGCATTTGTTTTCTTTTAAAATATGTTATCTGTTTACAAGATAAGTCACGAATCACGAAAAAAGAGGTCATTTGGCAGTGGCTCGTGAATTTTTGGTTCTTTAAAACTTAAGAAAATTAATGATAAGAATAAAAATGTGTACAGCTTTTTTCGGGTGACTTGCATTGTTTTCATAAATTACATGATTTATGATAAGGCTACTTGCAAAACCAAACATGTCCTTTTTGTACATAAATGACCACACAATGACCACACAATTAACGAGAAGAATTTACAAACATGTACAATATCAAATTACAAGCAATTGTTCTTTACATGAACTACGGAAATTGATGCGCATTCTATGTATTGGCGCTGTAAAACGTGTTAAACAATATGTCAGAAAAGGTAAGGGTGGCATGTACATGGCTAATTAATTACTGTAAATACAAAAAAATAACCTAAGTCGTACTTAATGGGGTAAATAAATCTAAATCTGAGTGGTTAGTCATATTGGTATATATATCAGACATCTCTGGCAATTCCTTGTATAGTTCAGCAAAAGGACACCTTAGACTTTATAACATTTAAGGTAACTTTAAAAATATTTACTTTTTTCAATGTGTTTTAACAGTGTTAATATAAATAAGTGTACATATTATTACATTTATTACATTATTAAATGCTAACGATGTGAAACATTGGTAAATGCTAACTAGTATACATATTCATATTTTTTCTTAGTGCAGAAAAAGTGGCGAATTCCATAAAACGTTTTGCTTATATCCTAAATATATGAGAGTCTTACAATTATTGAAGCCGATATTCAATATTTGTTTCCTACATTTAACACCGAGGTTTTAAGAGATAGTAATGAGCGTTTCATGAGAGAAAATAAAGTTTCACTGGTAAAAATATAGTAGACTAGGCAATGTAAACTTTATATTTACAAATATTATTGTAAAAAAAATTTAAACATGTTAAATGCAACTTATATAAATTATCATTTCAAATTTAAACATGACTGTGTAAAAATAGTTTGCACAAATTAATAGTCGTATTAGAGTAGAATTGATTTCCCGTATTTTAAGGAAAACAAAATTAAATTTGAATAAAGTCATAATACATATGATAGTATACATTTTGTACATTGATTAACCAACTTTTTCGCAAGTTCGCTAGAAATTACTTTTTTATATAAATACATGTTAATACTGTGCAATTTATGTTTGAACTATATCTTAACAGAAAATATTGAATAGTGTGAAAGATTCCGGGCGGTGATGGGTGTTGGGGTGGGGAGGGGAGAGAGAGGCTAGATAGTATACAAAATCATGAATAACTTCAACAACCACCGGCCACAAAAAAATATATATATCAATGTCCAAATTTGTAATTATTTCAATTATTTTTTTGTGGCCCGGTGGTTGTTGAAGTTATTCATGATTTTGTATACTATCTAGCCTCTCTCTCTCCTCCCCACCCCAACACCCATCACCGGCCGGAATCTTTCACACTATTCAATATTTTCTGTTAAGATATATATATTTATATTTTGAATGCTTTTTGCAGAATAATTATAAACCGACCAGAATGAAATTATTTGCTATCTGTGTCCTCCTGATGGTTGTTCTGGCTAGTTTTAGTGTTAGTGCAATGGAAGAAAGTGGACGTAAGTTATACAACATATGTTTTTATTCATTAAGATCTCTTTTTTCATAGTTCTTCCAATTACAAACTCGTCATTAACTATAAGATTATGCACTAAATCCGTTACGTAATAAAAGTATGGTTGTTTACTTGTTTACGTAAGGAGACTTTCTGATTTCTGTAATTGACATTAAATATAAAACTATACATAACATGGAGGAACATAAACTCAATTAAAATGATAACAAAAAATAACAAAATGGAATAGTTTTCAATTTTAGTCCCAGTTTTTTACACTAGTAAAAGATAGATGCTTCCTTATATCGATCTTAAAAGATCAATCTGTGTTCCAATGTAAACGGAAATATCGATCTTCAATCAGAAAATCCAGAGGTGTGGCTAAAAATCAATCCTATTTGAATCAATCTTTCTTCGAATTTAGTAATACGCTTAGATCAATTGCGATCGATCTTTCTTCAAGTAAAAATTGTATTATGTTGGTCCCCTCCGTAAAACACTCAATATGCCTTCGGAATATACAAAAATTTACAAGAATTTCAATAACGGACGGGAACAGACTAATCTTTTGCGCCTGTCCCAAGTCAGGAGCCTCTGGCCTTTGTTAGTCTTGTATTATTTTTTATTTTAGTTTCTTGTGTCATTTAAAGTTTAGTATGGCGTTCATTATCACTGAACTAGTTTATATATTTTTGTATGGGCCAGCTGAAGGACGCCTCCGGGTGTGGGAATTTCTCACTGCATTGAAGACCTGTTGGTGACCTTCTGCAGTTGTCTTCTCTATGGTCGGGTTGTTGTCTCTTTAACACATTCCCCATTTCCATTCTCAATTTTATTAATGTTGTATATAGATAGGACAATACATCTTCGCATAGTGTTTTGCCGCACACAAGTGTTGAAAACGATGGTGGGTATTAGAAAAGTAAACATAGTTGAAGGCCGTACTTTAACCTATAATGGTTTACTTTTTTAAATGTTATTTGGATGGAGAGTTGTCTCATTGGCACTCACACCACATTTTCCTATATCTATAGATTCCGCCATTTTCAGTTTAATTTTGCTTCTGAGTATATAAATTATATTTCTTAAATGCAGTTCTTGTTTATGAGATAATGACTTGTGACGTGTGAATCAAAATGTTTTGAATGATCAAATACCTTGATACTAAATTCAATGATTCAACTATGTTCTCAATTGTAACGCATTGTGTGATTGCCATGCAAGATGCAAACGTTATTATAATATTCTATTAATAAATGCTATAAATCACAATTGCAATAGAGTATCATTATAATTTATTGGTCGCCATACTTTCATTATGTGTTAGGCTAAATGATATGTCTTATGTAATGAACTAATGATTATGAGTGCTCAGTCAAACATTTTAAGTTTATTTATTTTATCAACTATTAATATTGTTGTATGTCTTTATTTACAGGTTACAAGAGGAACGGTAAGTATACCATGTAATACGTTCACTTATCGCCTATAGGAAAAACTTTCTTTTAGTCTCAAATAAAGTTAAACAATGAATGACCCGGATGTGTATTAATATAGTTAACTACAAATAAGATATTGAAGATATTATGAAAAATAAATAAAAAGTTTGATGTATTTGGAACAAGTTATCACACTTTTTCTTCATAAATTGTTGAAAAAGATAAATTTTGATGATCTTAAAATTTAGAAAATAGAAAAAGGATTTGATTGCCAACGATACAATTGGCAACTCTCCATCAGAGACCAGTAGACAATAGCTTCCCTAACGAGAATTACGATTACCGACTATGAAAGTACATGTTGTTTACGCGTTTGACTAGCCTCACTAGGGTCTTGTTCTGTTGATAATGTAAATAAGAAGACGAAGCATGAACTAAGACAAACATCATCGTAGTCACAATGTATAAAAAGTTGATAAGACATACAAAAGAGGCAAGTAATCAAGGACTGCGTCTTATGTGATTTTTCAGCATCCGCAATTTATTGCAAACATTTTTTATGTCAAACGTGTGGATATTATACGTTGTTTATAAGTTTTGATTTTTTTTTGCAGCATTTTGGGGTGGCAGAGGTGGATGGGGAGGTGGATTTAGAGGAGGTTTTGGAGGTGGATTCGGACGACGAGGAGGTTGGGGAGGTGGATTCAGAAGAGGAGGATGGGGAGGCGGATACCATGGATAAACTATTTATGTGAAGACTTACGACTTATGGAATGCAGCATACTGACCTCTTATATATGTTATACTTTAATATCTGTAATAAATTGCATCACTAAAAATGTATTTGTTTTTATCTTCCATTCCGACTTCATGTCCCATTTAGTACAAAACTTGTTTCGAGGTTAACAGGATATCGAGGTAATTTTTGTTTGCTTTTACAATTTCTTCTTGACCTCTACAGCACATGCCTCTGGTAAATTTGGAAGGGACTGCTGCTTAACCCTGCGATGGGTTCATGTGTACCTACCGATCCTTCAAAGAGTTTGGTAGCCCTTTTCGCAAAAATCTTTAATGAAAACTTAATCTTACGATAAAGATATTTAGTTGAATTGTTAATGAATATTTTAGACTTACGATCAATTTTACACTTTTTTTTGTAAAAAGGGCTACTGAAAGGGTTCGTACAATACAGAAAGCGAGACACTCTCTATACAAGGCTTCCGATTTAACGTTCACATTCTGACTTGATGTGGCTGTTAAGTTATACATCCTACACAAACAAAAAGTAAAATCACAAAAATACTGAACTCCGAGGAAAATTCAAAACGAAACTTCCCTAATCAAATGGCAAAATCAAAAGCTCGAACACATCAAACGAATGGATACACCTGTCATTTTCCTGACTCGGTTCAGGCATTTTTTTTATGTAAAAAATCGGATGACCTGCTATGGCGCCGGTCGAAAGAAAATTAAATGGAACCATATTTCTATTCCTTGGGCACTCTTGTGGTACGCTGTTATTTGTTTTTTGTGTTTTTGTCTTGTCTTCGTGATATGATATGTTTGTTCAAGTTTAACGTGGTGTTGTCTGATTTATAAGTTAATATAAAGATAACAGATGTGATATGCTGGCCAATGAGACAACATTAATCGGGAGACACAGGCATTAACAACTATACATCACCCAACGAACATCCTTCAACAATCAGCATAGCGCAAATCGAGCAATAAATCCCCTTTTTTCCCTATCTATTCAGTTGTTATGGTTTTATGGCCATTTTACTCCCACAGCTCTTCACGATTTAAATGTTCGGTCTTATTCATCATTTGCTTTCAATTTCTGGTTTGACAACTATGAGCATGGTGAAGTTAAAATAGAAAAGATCAACAGACGCATGAAATTCATACATATTGTTTTCATGTTCGAAAGAGCATTTCAAAAGAAGGTGGAATACTATATTACTAACAACATACATTTTATAAGAATGTTTCTTTCAGATCATGATGGATTGATTGTGTTTGCTTAATGTCCATCGGCAAATATTTTAATGATGTTCAGATTATAAATGTTAATATTCTATATCAAAAATGAAACATGCTGATTTCAAAATTTTCTTAGAACAATTCCAAAAATAAACGCAAACTTGTGTAAACGTCAACGACATCAACCCAACGACTAAAGTCCGAAAAGGTCAATACCTGACTCCGACAATAGACAATTGTTAGTTTAATATAAACACATTATCTCGACAAAAAAAATAGTCAGAATAGTCATACAATTTTCTTTGTGAAACCATTTTAATAAAAAAAAAACGTAAGTGTAAACGTTAACAAAGCAACCCAACGTTAAAGTCCGAAAAGTTCAATACCTGACTCCGACAATAGACAATTGTTAGTTTAATATAAACACATTATCTCGACAAAAAAATAGTCAGAATAGTCATACAATTTTCTTTGTGAAACCATTTTAATAAAAAAAAAAAACGTAAGTGTAAACGTTAACAAAGCAACCCAACGTTAAAGTCCGAAAAGTTCAATACCTGACTCCGACAATAGACAATTGTTAGTTTAATATAAACACATTATCTCGACAAAAAAATAGTCAGAATAGTCATACAATTTTCTTTGTGAAACCATTTTAATAAAAAAAAAACGTAAGTGTAAACGTTAACAAAGCAACCCAACGTTAAAGTCCGAAAAGTTCAATACCTGACTCCGACAATAGACAATTGTTAGTTTAATATAAACACAATATCTCGACAAAAAAGAATAGTCGGAACAACATATCCCGCTTATATGTTCTATGCAGTAAACTGGAGATAACATTATTTTATATTTTTATTTTATCTTATATTTTGTTTTACAAAATTAATACAAATAGTCATACGATATATAAATAAAAAACACATGTATAAGGTAGACCAACGCTAAAAGTGCACTATTCTGGATTTAATTGTCAATAATTTCGTCCATTTATTTCTCCTGATCTTTAATAGCCTGGAAAGAAAAAAGTATAAAATGAGTAAAAGTAATAAATATACTTAGAATGATATACAAATGTACATTGTACGTCAGTTTAATAATTAGTTTGTCTGAACAGCTGAATTTCAGTTGTATTTGTAAGTCCATGTACTTGTAGGAGGTAAGTGACAGATTAAAACCAGGCTTTAACCTTACAAGTTCAGTAAGACCCCGTTTTGCCCTAAAATGTAACAGTTTTACAAAATTGTTAAAATGTAGTTTTTTGGCTATTTATTGGAAAGAAGAATACTTCTTCTACATCAGTATGAGCTGTTTCTTTACAATGAAATTTAAAATGAAGAATATAATGATATTATATAGAGTTGTCTCATTGGCAATCATACTACATCTTCTTACTTTTATTTACAAAAATTAAACCAAAAAAATCTAAGGAAAGTTCAAAATAGAAAGTCCCACAACAAATGTCGAAATCGAAATCTCAAACCGATCAAACGAATGGAATACAACTGTCATATTGCTGAATTAGACAAGTATTCCCTCATGTAGAAAACGATTGATTTAACCTGCTTTTATAGATAGCGTTTTTTAGCTAGCGAAACCCCTTAGTATAATACTATAACTTACCATTCCATGTGTTATATCCAGAGTTATGACGTCTCCATGATCCTCCTAATCTGCCCAATCTCTGGTTTGTTCTCCCCCAGCCGTTACTATGGTAACTGTTATGTGTGTTGTATCCTAATGCTGCACGTCCTGGAATAGTCAATGTTTTATGTGAAAAAGAAGTCCTAATTATGATATGTTTTTAAGCCTATAACTGACTTCATATGTTATGAAATAACAAAGATATGATGAGAATAATTGCAAGTTTAATGGAAAAAAAGGAATAAAAAGTAACAAAAATAAATATTGTGTATTTGGAATTTCTATATTTAACATATAACAGAAAAAAAGGTTCTTATTTTATCATACTTTCTATATTTTGTGAATATGTGATATAGTAACATGTTCGAAGTCTCTAAGACAGAAGGCCACTTACTGTATCTCCTCTGATTAAGTCCATGTCCGGAGTTCCATCTTCCTCCAAGACGTCCATCTACTGAACCAAGTATGTCCCATGCGTTACCGTATGTTGATGGGTAGTTATTGTAATTATTATAGCTACGGTAATCGAATCCAGATGCCACTGTAACCATAACAACAAGGGCGACAACCAATGCTTGGGTATTCATTATTGTATCTATAAAAGAAAGTATAAATTAGAATTGAGAAGGAAATAGGGAATGTCTTATAGAGACAACAACCCGACCAAAGAGCAGACGATAGCTGAAGCTCACCGGTCGGTCTTCAACGCAGCGAGAAAATTCCGCACCCAGAGATGGTCGTCAGATGGCCTCTAAATAAAATAGTGTACTAGTTCAATAAAAATGGACGGTCACACTGAACTAAATTTAAAAAAAACAACATACAAGACTAACAAAGGCCAGAGGCTCCTGATGTGGGACAGGCGCAAAAATGCAGCGAGGTTAAACATGTTTTGTGAGATCTCAACTCTTCCACTATACCTATAGATAATGTCGAATGAAGAAACACACTACGTAAAATAAAACTCAGTTTAAAAGAAGTATGAGTACGATGTCAGAAAGACTGTTTACATAAGTTAAGGATAATCTATTAGTAACGGTCACAAACTAAAAATTGGTCTTTCAGTAAATTGTATGACGATTGGAAAATATTTTGATATGATGCGAAATGTTATGCTATAGAAAATTTAGTTACAGTCCACCTAAGAATTATACAGAGAGTGATATTCATCTTAAATCATGAATTAAATGAAATTTTTGAATAAAATGATGCAAAAAAAAACCTCAATATTTGGTCACTGAATACTTTATTTTAAACTTTGTTGTTATTAATAAGATAAACAAGTTTCATAGCAACACATATTTTACTGCTGAAAATAGTAAGAAATTGGAAGTTATTGACCCATGCTTACATAAATATTTTTTTTAATATGAAATGAAATTTAGTTCTTCATTTATCAAAGGATATCTACACTTGAGCAAGTAGATTTTAAGATTTAACACCAACATTGACATTCAAACATGTCTAATACCTTAATTGACATGTTTAAACTTAAAATAATTCAATATTGACTACAGGTTTCAACTGATGGATAGACATTTACCTTGGATCTGACTTGACGTGTTGAGACTTGTAGAAAGAAAGTTTGATTTAATCTTGTGAAATTATTTCAATATATATAGTACTTTATGATAAAGTTTATGAGGAAATGAAAGAAATATGAAAATGTGTCAAACGTCACATATTTTGTCATAGCTATTAAGAAAGTTTGCTATGACGTATTTTCCCACAATACATATTTTTGTGTATACTATTCATAAGTTATTTCCATTCATGTATTTTGTCATTCTTTATAACATACATGTCACTGGGGCAATAAAACAATTGTTGCGGTTAACATAAATAATAAAATCATATCTTAATTAAGGACAGTTATATATGTTTATTTATGCGCGATTTGTCTTAAGACTTATTGTATATTTGTTGTGTGGATAAGGTCGCAATGATACTATGATTATAATTGGGAATCATGCAGCTACTATTCTGTATTTGCTAAATGAAAACATGCATAACAAAATCGTATAGAAATTATTTGCGTTTACATACATGATTTCTTAGATCCCCCAAAAAGCAAGCCAAACTTATATTTGTGTAGACCAGTTAGAGTGTGTACCCTGTAATTGAATATATATATATATTTTATCTAAATGTTTTATCAAAAATGAGAATAGTGTACGTATCCAATCTCTTTTTGTTTATTTTTCTACAGTTAAACAATTATTTTACGAACTGAAAGACTCAAAAGAGGGACGAAAGACACCAAAGGGACAGTCAAACTCAATGCTCATTGCGCTTAAACAAGATAAATATTGTGAATAAAATACAAGACTGAAGATTAAGTTGCAAGATTTCAAGTTTTTACTTAAATTTCGTTTATTCTTGCAACGCCTTCGTAGTAAACCCACGCTGGTTTCATAGCGCCTGCCACTGATAGTGTCAAATTGCTATTATTTTAAAGAATGACGTTTAGTGCTGGTCACAAAATCAATCTGTGACTAAAACCTTTTAAATCATGTATTGATATGCGGTTTTTTTAAATATGAAAAAGAATAAAGAAAAACTGCGCTATTTTGTTTGTCTATAAAAAAAATAACAGTTAAAATGTGGTGCACTGAATGAACAGCGTGTCACCACATGTTTAAGACTATTTCATAAAGGCACAGATTTTGTGGTTTTGTAAAAGTTGTCTCACTTTAAACCATCGATAAATAGAAAATGATTGTATAAATAGTTTAATGAAATGAAATGTAATATGGCTGATACTAAATACACGAACATTCGAGGAACATTAACAAAATTCATGACTTAAAGTGATTTGAATTAAAGAGTGAGACAAAAAAAAAATATTTGAGAAATTACATGATTTTTATAGAGAAAGAACTTGAATCAAATGACAGTTGCAGTGAAAAACTTTTTGGTAAAACCTTATTTGGAAAGAAGACACGTAACGTGTAATATGACTTTTTGTATATTACGTTATGATAAATTCTACTCAGCGATTGGTTAATATTTCATGGGCGTAACTAGTAAATAAGATAAAATTGAGAAAGGAAGAATGATAAAATGTCTAATAAATCAAACTATGACTAAACTATACAAATCTGTACACATGGAAAAGTAACATACATTTTGATTTACAAATTTATACCCTCATTGGTAATTAAACAAAAATAAAGAGTTCATTTATAACATATCACAAATGCTCAACTTAATATGACGATTTAAAAACTTCGAAATACGTACCGATCAAATATCATGAAACCTGGAAAATACATGATTATAATGAAACAAAGTTAATGGATAAATAATATAAAAATAAACAAAACTGTTACTAATTCAATAAACAATAAAATAGTATAAAATTCAACAAAAATTGAGCCATATGATTCAATATTTTATTAAGAAATTAATAATAATATTAAGAAAAGCAATGAACTAAAATTGAAATTATTGTCATTGTATCATTGTGTAATAAGGCCTGTCAACACATATACACGCTATTATAATACACTTAAAAACAAATGTCTATAAGATGAAGATTTACAAGTGGCTTTTTAACATGTATCAATAATTAAATTAGGTAATTGATGGAATATCATGTTCATGTAATAAAGACAAATATTTTGTGACGTGTACAGCCATATCAAAAGTGTATATTATAAAATAAAGGAGACACCAGGTGGTCGTGTGGTCTAGCGGGACGGCTGCAGTGCAGGCGATTTGGTGTCACGATATCACATTAGCATGGGTTCGAATCCCGGCGAGGGAAGAACCAAAAATTTGCGAAAGCAAATTTATAGATCTAACATTGTTGGGTTGATGTTTAGACGAGTTGTATATTATAAAATAAATATATAGATATAGGAAGATGTGGTGTGAGTGCCAATGAGACATCTCTCCATCCAAATAACAATTTAAAAAGTAAACCATTATAGGTTAAAGTACGGCCTTCAACACGGAGCCTTGGCTCACACCGAACAACAAGCTATAAAGGGCCCCAAAATTACTAGTGTAAAACCATTCAATCGGGAAAACCAACGGTCTAATCTATATAAACAGAACGAGAAACACGTATATTTTACATAAACAAACGACAACTACTGTACATCAGATTCCTGACTTAGGACAGGTGCAAACATTTGCAGCGGGATAAAACGTTTTAATGGATCCAAACCTTCTCTCTTTTTCTGAAACAATAGCATAACATCACAACATAGAAAAAAGTCTATATGTTTTGAAAAGAATTAATAATCAATACAAGGTTACATAAAACAAAAATGTGTAAAACGTCACACACTTTGGTCATAGCTATTTAGAAAGTTTGCGGTGACGTATTTTAACACAAGACCTTTATTTAGTGTATACTTATAATAAGTTATATAAAAAAGAAGATGTGGTATGATTGCTAATGAGACAACTATTCACAAAAGACCAAAATGACACAAACATTAACAATTATAGGTCACCGTACGGCCTGCAACAATGAGCAAAGCCCATACCGCATATAGTCAGCTATTAAAGGCTCCGATAAGACAATGTAAAACAATTCATACGAAAAAACTAAAGGTCTTATTTATGTAAAAAAATGAACGAAAAACAAATATGTAACACATAAACAAACGACAACCACCGAATTACAGAATCCAGACTTGGGAAAGGCACATACATAAATAATGTGGCGGGGTTAAACATATTAACGGGATCCCAACCCTCCCCCTAACCTGGAACAGTGGTATAGCAGTTGATCCATTGATGTATTTTGTCATTTTCTATACCATTAATATCACTGGAGCAATAAAACATTTGTTGCGGTTAACCTAAAAAATAAAATCATATCTTGAATTTAGAACAGTTTTTATTGTTTACCTATGTGCGATTTTTGTTAAGAATAATTGTTTGTGTATAGGGTCGCAATATCATGATTAAAAGTGGGAGTTATGTAGCCACTATTCTGTCTGATAAATGATAGTATGCGATAACAACATCATATCGGAATAATTTGCTCAACTAAATATAAGTTACTACTTAGTTACCTCAGACAGGATATTTAAAACAGTCAAGCAAACATTATTTTTTTTATAAACGAAATTATGAACTCGTTTTAATATTTCATTTGCATATAAATTATTCAGACAACAATCAGTAGATTGTATTTGTTTTCGGTTTAATTTTATTTTGTCCTTTGTTTGTTTGTTTGGTGTACTATTTTGCGAGAAAAGATGACTACTTATTCCTTGTAATTGATCTTAAGAATGACTGTCATATTTTTTTCTGTCTAGGAAAAATAACAATAAAAATGTGATGCGCTGAATAACCGAAAACTTGTTTTTTAAAAATGTGTACCACATTTTGACGTTATTTAAACAATTGGTAAGGATGATGACGAATGAGATTAAGCTTTAAGGCAGCAAAGTTGTGGAACTCCCTGCCTAACCATGTACGGAGCCTCTCAACTTTACAACAGTATACACATTTTATTTCCACATGGTGTTCCTCAAAACACTGTTCCTGTAGCTCATGTAGACAAAAAACTTCGCTATCTAACAGCCGAAATTTTCTGGCCCTCAGAGTTTATTGTTTGTTTTTGCTTTAGTAATTTGTTATAGCTTTGGTTTTTGTGCCAGTTAAATCAAGCTATGCTTTTCTTATTTTTTCCCCCTTTTTTTTATTATATTATGCATGTGTGTTATGTATAATCTGTCAAATGTGCTTATGTGTTACCCTTTTGGTTTTCGTTCATTTTTCGTACATAAATTAGGCCATTATTTTTCTCATTTGAATTGTTTTACATCATCATTTCAATGACTTTTATAGCTGACTATGGGATATTAGTTTTGCTCATAGTTGCTGGACATGCTGTGACCTATAGTTGTTCATTTTTGTGTCAGTTGGCCTCTTGTTGGGAGTTGTCGCAGTGGGAAGCATAGTATCACATCTTCTTTTTGGTATCATGATTTGTTGGTTTTTTTTTAACAAGTAGGATAAGAGCTCATATTTATGTATTTATTTGTACACGAGTGAGTTTGGATTCTGGTTTCTTTTGTATATTTCGGAGATGAGTATGACATCCATTATCACTGACGTAAATTTAAAAGACTGAAACATATTTTTTTTCTTCAAAAAAGTTTTTTTATCATAAAGATAGCGTTAGTTTGCATAATTGAACATATTCCCAAGGAATAATTCATCATAAAACCATACAAGTAATATACACATCTCGAAAGAACACAGTTCTGTAAAAAATCAACGTGATTATAAAGCCTAAAAATGAGACACAAAAGAAAGCACTAAAACTGAAGTAAAAGGACAACATAGTTATAAGCACTATAAACTAAACTTAAGTAAAAAAAAATAATTGCTGGGGTTCTACTTTCTTCTGGTTTATGCCATGGTTGTGTTCATTCACAGTTTTAATAATTGTCTTGGTGTACATATCAGTAGTTTGTCTGGCTTTCAGTGACAGGAAAACTTTCTCCAAACAGTTGATTCCTATTTTTCGAGTTCTCTGCTTTTTAAACGCAGAGGAGAGGATTTGAACATTTACGATCATGACTCTTTCAATTATTCAAATTTCTAACCATATATACACATTTTGGAGTATTTATTGCATTTTGGCATAGACTCGTAAACGAATTAAAGACACACATTTACTTGATTTTTTGAGTGACAACATATTTTTTATATTCGGATGACGTGTTTTTCAACAAACTATCGGCATTCGAATGGGAACAATTTGTGCCCCTCTTCTTGCCGACTTGTTTCTTTATTATGATTATGCTGACTTCATACAGAAACTTCTTAGGAAGAAAGATAAGAAGTTAGGAATATCCTTTAACTCTACTTTCCACTATATAGATGATGTTCTTTCACTAAAAAGTAAAAACACAAAAATACCGAACTCCGAGGAAAATTCAAAAAGGAAAATCAAAAATCAAAAGGCAAAATCAAAAGTCCAAACACATCAAACGAATGGGTAACAACTGTCATATTCCTGACTTGGTACAGGCATTTTCTAATGTAGAAAATGGTGGATTGAACCTGGTTTTATAGCTAGCTAAACCTCTCACTTATATGACAGTCGCATCAAATTCCATTAAATTGTCAACGATGCATGAACAAAACAAACATACTCAAAGAGTAAAAATGTCAAAATAGGGGTACAACAGTCAATATTGTGTTATCATCTTAATATCTCTACATAAACAACAAATGTAACAAAGAAGCACAAAAAGGCATACATTAATTTAACATTCTCATTTTGCTTTTCTTATACGGCTGAATTTATCTATGTAAAGTCTACCCATAATGATAGAAGGTTTCATTACTGGTTTAATTTATTCAAAATTTGGTGACTATGTCGAACGATATCCCATTGAACTGGAGATAAAGGATACAACAGATACAGTTAAGTCGACCTAATAATATCTTAACGTACATCTAGAAATTGACAATAAGGGTGGATTGAAAACAAAACTTTACGACAAAAGAGATGATTTCAGCTTTCCAATTGTGAACTTTCCATTTCGAAGTAGCAACAGTCCAGCAGCACCTACATACTGTGTATTTATCCAAATTGATACGATATTTCCGTGCTTGCATTTTCTATCATGATTTCCTTGATAGAGGCTTGTTGCTCACAAGAGGGCTATAAAAACTAGAGTTCCAAATGGTGAAGTTGAAATCATCTCTTCGTAAATTTTAAGGACGCCATCACGAGTTGGTTGACCGTTATGAAATAACCATTTCATAAATCATATAGGATATGTTCCTTATATCGTTACTCCAATCCCCTTCCCTTTCATAAATGTGACCTACCGAATTAGACTTTTTACCGGATTTGTTATCTCATAAGCAACACGACGGGTGCCACATGTGGAGCAGGATCTGCTTAGCCTCCAGGAGCATCTGATATCACCCCTATTTTTTTGGTGGGGATCGTGTTGTTTTTTCTTTAGTTTTCTATGTTGTGTCATTTGAACTACTGTTTGTCTGTTTATCCTTTTCATTTTTAGTCATGGCGTTGTCTGTTTGTTTTCGATTTATGAGTTTGACTGTTCCTCTGGTATATTTCGTCTCTCTTTTAGAGAAAATCGTAAATTACCAGTTATCATAAAAAATATCATTTACCAACCTCTTTACAATTTTTGCAAATTATTACACAAAAATGCAAATGAGTTTCAAATATCATAATTAAGAGCATTCTTATTAGCAAGAAATAGTACAAGTGGTGAGAGAAATTGTGTGTTCAATTTCATTACAGTTTAACAAAATCCAAAGTATAAATATGAACGTATTCTTTCGATTGTTTTTGATAAATTATTGAAATATTAGACAGGGAAAAGGTAATAGACATTAGGTTAAATATCTATATTTTTGATACAGTTCTTCAAAATTTAAATGTTTATACTAAATCATTATATTTAAACTGAATGTATAATGATTGATATGTAATTTGTATATGACAGATGTGCTAATAAACTTAACACAAAAGACATAACATCTACTAGCCAATGACATTGACATCTTGGTCAAATTGTTAACCTTTACAACATATAACTGTTTGTAAACCTACGTAGTTTACTTGTGTGGTTTTGGGTTTTAAAAATTTCCCCATTTAGAAGTCTTTCCTGATAAAAAAGTATTAAAACAGATTGCTATCTCAATGATCTTTATCACAGCTGGTCTCATTCGTCAAATACTATCAAGAAAAACAAAAAAAAAGTAAGTTATTTTTTTATATCAATTTGGAAAATGTTCATCATTTCAGCTTTTCAATCATATCATTGTATAGACAAAATAATCCTAGATTACTAGTGTTTCAAATAAATAAATGTCATAATTTTGCAGATGCATACTTTAAATTTCAAAAACATTGTTTTGTTATATCGTGTTTTATAGTGTTTTCTCTCTCATAGTCATATAAAGATACAGCAGCTCATTTAAAAAAAAAAACATTAATAGTAAAAATACTCGTAAGTCATACATTTATCAGTGTATAAATAACGATGTTTTCAAAGTACATATACTAGAATAATGTTGATACAACTAATTCTTTTTTTCAGAAACCATGAATACCCTGGCTTTTGTTGTTATATTTGCTGTGCTGGTTACTTTAGCTACTGCTAACAGTTATACTCAACGATCATGGGATTCACAGGGATCCAAAGTTTTGGGAAGTAGATGGAATAGTAGACAGCTTAGTATTGGATGGAATAGTGGTTGGAATGGTGGTCGTCTGTCAGGGGGATTAAATGGCGGATATCGAAGTAAGTAATATAAACCTTATAAATTGTTATAGATACAGATTCACATACATATCCATTGTTATTCTATATAAACTACTATTACGGTTTCATATTTACAATATTATCTACGTTCTTATTTTCACCAACAAAAGCATTTATATGAGATTGTATTATATAGAGTATTTCTTTCAAAAAGTGTCCTTATAGAACATTAGGCTACCCAAATTGCACCTTTTTGACAGATTTTTGTCTACGTTTATTTGTGATCTAGTTAAGAAAAATATCTATTTTGTGTTTATTTTAAAGATGTATTCTATTTAACAAGAAGTGTTTACAAATTTCATCTTGAACATATTCAATCATAGAAAACCTGATTTGAACCGACCTCGAAACGATAAATGTTTCTCTAAATAGGACTACAAAAAATGCATCAAAGCTTTAATTCTACAGAACAGTAAAAATCACATAACTGATGTTTTGTTTTATGGACTTAATATTGTGCTTGTTTAGAACAAATTTGTAATTTTCCATATTTTTATTGTGTTTTTAATCAATAGATGCATTCAACATATCTAAATTTCTCATTTTTGATACTTTTTATAGACGTCACGTTACTATCGGTGTTTCTTTATTCCAAATTTACTTTGATTCAAATGCAAAACAATTCTGATACATGATATTTTTGGATGAGGTGCAATGATAGGTCTATATATTTACATGTATTCTTAAAGCACCAACATATCGTATCATCTCAACTAATATTTGTACTAATGCTGAATAGATATAACAAAAGTAATAACTTCTTTAGGACACAAAAGAGCAGCTACATATGATTCGTACAGAAGCAGTCATTTGGACAGTAGATTAGGTCGTTTTGACAGATGGGGACTTAATTCAGGAAGGAGATCTAATCTAGGATTGAGATCTAATTCAGGATGGAGATCTAGTTCAGGATTGAGTCTTAGTTTCCATTATGCACCAAATTATAATAAATATTATCAGCAGCTCTCGTATATCTCAGAATGGGGAAAAAATACTTATTTTTTTTTAATTAAGAATAGGGTCTTATTCTGAGTTAATCTGTATGATACGGCATATTTACCGTTCGAGCTTTCAAACTAATCGGTTTTTATTATCGTGTTTTTGAGAAATATTCTTATTTACAATAAAAATGATGAGGATCTATGTAATGTAAATCAACAATAAAAGTAGGTAAATTATAGGTACAGACATATTTATAGTTTCAACAAAATGTATATTTTTAGAAAACATTTCATTAACGTCTTCATTTATTATTTATACCAAATTAAGGAAGATATGAAGTAACAACAAAGAAAACAAAGTAGTGCTTAAAATGTATAATATTTGTATTTTACAAAAGTTCCTTTTCTTTTCAATTGACAAGTATGTCTTTTATTTTGCAGGATATTAGGAAAATAGAAGACACAATGAGTGTGTAACAACATAACGTGACATCAACCATCCGTAGATTTTTGTACTTTTTCAAATAAAATTTATGTACTTATTATCTACTTTTTTAAATTTTTCATCGTACCCAAAATTCGTTTGTAACTAAATACACGAGTTTTGAGTAGATTATTTAACTAAATTATATATATTCTTCCGAACATGCATGGCATACATGGCCAGTCTAAAACTAATGAAAAAAATATAATTGAAATTTTAATTTGTTTTTTTTGAAAGTGCCAATGACGCAATCATTAGCTCAAACACCAAAAAACGAATTAAAAACAACTGATATTCCCGACATACATTTATATGGTACAGGCATTTCTTTACGCATAAAATAATGGATTAAACCTGTTTAACAGTTTAATTATATATTGGGCACGAGACTTTTATAAGACAGGAGACGCAATCACCTAAAAATATACGCTGTCCTTCTTATTTGAGTGTTTGAAATAACATTGTCGGATACTATCTTTCTGCAATAAATGTGAAACTCGAAAATCGATATATCTTCAGTGATGGTGTATTTCTATATGCAAATCCAATAAAAGAAACACGTTGAATTGCTGATAACACATTTAAAGAGGGACAGTCAAACTCATAAATCTAAAACAAACTGACAATGCCATGGCTAAAAATTAAAAAGACAAACAGACATACAATAGTAAACATGACACAACATAGAAAACTAAAGAATAAACAACTCAAACCACACCAAAAACTAGGGGTGATCTCATGTGCTCCGGATAGGGAAAGACCACGAGAATAGTCAAATGTGGCAATTAAATCAGAGGAACCTATGTTATAGACTCCATCTAAAGAGAGTATCCTTTCTTAATATCTAGTTCTCATAAGGTCAGTGTGGTTGTACCGCGCTATACCTTAATTAGCTATCTTCAATTTCACAAAATGAAATATGGCTTATTCTCTGGACAATCTAAGGAATAATCATTAATGATTTTTCGACAGTACAACTAGGTCAGTGTGGTTGTTCCGCGCTAAACCTTAATTACATCAATCTTATACACCGAATTTTAAATCTTCATTAGGTTAATATGGCTGTCCCGTGCTATGTCTTCATTTGCTGTCTTAAACTCCGTAGTATGAAACATTGCTTATCTTTAATGTAAAGTCATCGCCAAGCCTTCTGTACAGAACAACTAGGTCAGTGTGGGTGTTCCGCGCTAAACCTATCAATCCTGTATGCAAAATTAAATGCTGAGAAAATCCATGAAATAGTAGAATAACGGGTCAGTGTGGTTGTGCCGCGCTATACCTATAAAGGGAATAAATATGCATGTTTAGCTTTAATACCCAGTAGCTACACACACATATATATATATAAATATATATATTACAGATAGTTATACATGTTATAATGGCTATGCATAATTAGATCGCTTAGGACATATAAGCTTATATGCATGATTTTATTGATTTTATATCGCCTAGTAGTACACGTAGACAGATGTAGTAGCTGTAGCAGGCAGAAATCTGAAAACTAGTTATTTTTATATTTTCTTTTTACCTTTTAGTAACACCGTTTTAGTGAATGTAAAGATTTTTTACTATAATGTATGTCCTGTAAATAAGATTCAAAACTTTCTTAAAACTCTATTAATAACCTTTTAATTGTGACACATTTTTAATGTACATAGAAGTTATTATTATTATTTTTTCAGGGATTTAACTGTATATATTTTTTTAATGTTATTTTTAGATAGTTATGTTTTCACTGTATAATTAATTATTATAAGGGTTTAACCAACCTTAATTTAGTAAGGTTGGTGTACTCCAACTATTGGAGGAAGTTATAGAGGAAAGATGAAAAAGGAAGCTCAGAAAATTTCAAACAAAAATTGTACCGAAAATTAATTAAGAATTATAGTCGAACATGTCACAATGTTATTTGTTATCATTTCTAATAGAACGGTTCAATTTTTTTCGACGATAAGTCGGTCAGTAATATCTCTCGTCGTCGTCCGACACAACAAGGTTTTAGATAATTTACTTTTCCCTTGTGGTCAAATCAACTTGATATTTGGTACACAACATGGTTATTACAATGTTAATTTCAATAAAATGATCTTTGCAATATCATATTCGTGGAGGGTGTTTCTGTGAATTTAGATGCATTATTTTGTTTTAGGAGACGAAATTATAAATTTGTGTTGAGTTTTGATGGGGTTTATTTACAGTTATAAACTGTTTCGTTGCCTCAATCCTTAATTGTTCAGGGTTTTTCTCTATATTTTGTAGTTTATGACTCCTCATTCAAGAGAAACGACTCATTAAATTCCTTCCACTCCTCCCTTCCAAACAAATAAAAAAAAAAGTAAAAACATACAAGAAATGAATCAATCCGCTTTTAATTGACTGAATTGGTAAATAATAGTCAGTAACTGATCATCCGTTAGCTCTTATAACAATTACGATAAAAATAACCTAAGCATAGATAACAGGAAGAAATTGTTTACGAACAACGCGCAATCCGTCTAGAAAAAAATAAAGTGTATACGATCACCAATTTGTATTGCCTAATATTGAGCATTAATTTTGATTCTGTTTTTATTGTAAGTTTATTATTACAATTATAAACTTTTTAAACACTATAGATAGAGGCAACAGTAGTATACCGCTGTTCAAGAACTCATAAATCCATGGACAAAAAACAAAATCGGGGTAACAAACTAAAACCGAGGGAAACGCATTAAATATAAGAGGAGAATAACGACACAACACCGAAACGCAACACACACAGAAACGGACCAAACATCAGACAAAATCCCACGAGAATAACAAATATAACATCTAAACCAAATACATGAATTTGGGATAAACAAGTACCGTGCCACGTCTTATCTTAATATCGGAAAAATAAGAGAAAACAAACGACACAACATTAAAATGCAACACACACAGAAACGAACAATGATATAACAATGGCCATCTTCCTGACTTGGCTATAGGAGTATCTCGTTTATAAAACATTCCTTTGTATATACCTTTTTTGTTAGTCAATAATTACTAATTTTTTATTTTTTAACCAAATAGATTAATTTGATTTTACTATTTCATAATTTACAATTTCAATTTTTCTATTGACGCAATTTTAGAAAATGGATATCCCATAGTTGTGTGGTTATTCTATAGTGTGTATATGAGTTGAAAGGCTTTATTACAAATCAATGAGATAACTATATTTTCAAAGATTTTTTTAATTTCTTTTTTTGTATATATATGATTCAATTTTGTTTTTAATCAAATACATGACATTTTGGTTTAATTTATATTTTTTTATTTATTGAAATTTTTTTCTTTTTATTGTTGTTATTATTAAGTTATCAAAATTACAGTTTATTTGGAGAATTTGTTAAATTGTCGAATTTAGTATAACATTCACGTCGTGTTTTTTTTTGTTGCTCTGTGATTCTGTTTGAGTACTAATAAGTCGTAAATACCAAGATAAAAATGTTTTATACTTGTACATATGTACACAGTTTTATGGCTAATTTATAGATTGATTTATTGTTCATTTTACACTCAGTACGTCTGAGTGACGCCCATCAAGAATCAACCAATCGCTGTGTAGTTTTTTTTTATATCGCTACAATGATGTTACGACATTAAAAGCTTTAAATAAAGGTAGGTATTTTTATTCGAGTAACTTGTCTTGTTGACCTATTATAATGGGTAGATTGCATGTAAGCCAATTTTTAATAAATCCAATCTTTCACTTGCGCAACATGGTTATATTTCATTATCGTCGGGGAAAAAACAAATTCCTGAGCGCCATTTCATAGGTAATATATACCGAAAAGTTTGAATAAACATTTATTGTTCTATAGTTTGTTTCTACTGTATTCCCATTTGATAATTGAATACTTTCATACTAATTCCGAATACAAAACTGAGTCTTTAAGATTTATTATTATATAGTGCTCACATGTTTGAGGTGTGCAAATGAATATTATCAATTCAGAGAATAACAGAGGGATAAGTCTGTAATTTTTGAAGACCCCATACTAAGGTCATCATATGTTTTGACAAATTAAACCACATCGTTTAGGTGTACCCCAACATGTTTGGTTTATACAAATATAAAAAGAATCCTAGTTTGTAACATTATTCGATACGATAAATTATTGAACATGCTTCATAAGTTGTGGTTATCTAAACCAAAGTTTTATCTTTTTTTATGAAATAGTTAATCGGAAGATACTAAGAACCTGTTAACTAATGTAAAGAAATTCCCAAACATTACATGTATGACGGTCTTGGAGTAAAGATTACAGGTACTGACGTTGTTTATCTTTATAATGTGTTATATTGTTCATTTATTATCTGTATATGTATAGTATTAACCTTTACTGGTTGGTCTAATTTTTGGTCATTTTCTTTTGGCTTGCCTGCGTATTTTTTCATCGAGCAACTGTGTAATGGGTCTATTGTTAGGAGAAAACATATTGGTAGATCCGACGGCATCAAATGGTGATTTGATTGATAGCAAATTAAGTTTACTGGCCTCACGTCCCAACAGTTATCTGCTCTTTGGTCGGGTTGTTGTCCCTATGAATACAATGTATTCCCCATTTCCATTCTCAATAGATTTTTTTTTCTGCTGTAATATATGAAACTGACCGAAAACATCGTCAAATCATTCAGTTGACTACTGAAACCAAATGTGGACTACTGTAATTACATATTGACATTCTGACCTTTTCCATCTGGTTATTTTCTTGTCAATATAAAAAAAAATGTTTTAATAATAAGATTAAGTTTTAGTATGATAAATAATATTTATACAATGGATCATATATGTCGGGAATATTATAGTAATCTTTTTGTTTTCGTGTTTTGGCTTTTGATTTCGTCATTTCTCTTTCACACAACAATTTAACTTACAAATAAGTGCCATGTTCAAAACGATATTGATATATATGTAAGCCCCAGATCGACGTCTGTTCCTCCAATCGACGTCCAAATCTGATGTCACATTCTTAAATCGACATCCAGTATGTTGATCCCCTAATCGACGTCCAAAACGACGTCTGATAGATTTCAATTCTTCTTTTATCTATGTTCAATAAGTCATGAAAGAAGAAATTACTGCACTAACACTGGTTTATACATGTACACTCGGACTTTCGTAGGAAGTTGATCCATTTTCAAATTTTCAAATACATTTTTGTACGAAATAAACGATGAATTTCGGTCTGATTTGTAGGATTCTTAAAGTAATTTTATTTTCTAACAGTTATACATAATTTCAATTAAAAAATTCTCCAACCAAAAATTACAATACACATAGTCATGAGGATTTGAATTGCACTGCTCCCAATATTGTATACGGTATTGAATATACTCTTTGTGGATTGATCTACGTCGGGGAAACTCGACAAAGACTAAATTTTAGGATGAATGATCATCGGTCTAATGTAAATGATCCTATTATAACAACAAATTTCTCTATAAACATTTTAATCAGCCTGACCATTCTATTGTTTTAAATGAAAGTCCGGATTATAGAGAATATATATCATCCAACAAATGATCCCATTTTGAGTACACCATTTCGTTTGCAAAGAGAAGACTTTTGGATTAGAGAGTTGGGGACAGCCATTCCCTATGGATGCAATGACAACATTCATGGTGTAGGTAGTTTGTCTAGTCCCAGGTGTAGTGCCGTCAATACATTACAATTATTTAATACTTCTGCTCGACGAAATAGAAGTCATGGTCATAGAAAATATATACCACATGCTGTACAAACCTTGACAATTGATAGTCTATTAACGTCTGTTCAAAAACCTTTAGGAATACATCATATTAGAACTAAATTATACTCCATTCCACAGTCAAAACTTTCACTATTTCAAGATGCCAAAAATACTTCCGTTACTGATTCTCGTTCTGTTTTGTATAGATTAGTTGCAATTATCATGGACATTGCTACATTGTAACCATAGACTATTCAAACCCGTATTGACTACATCCAATAGTGAGGAAAAACGTCACTGTTTTGAAGGTAGAATTCGCCAATAAAGGTTTAGATGCTGTAAATATTGACAATATTTTCCATCAAAAATCTGTACAAACAACTATACCTGATTACTTCAAGAATAAAGCTACACCTGTTATTTTTTATACTTACACCAAGTCTATTGCATCAAAGATTTTTAACCACAAGAGAGTTTTAGAGGCTTTTAACCTCAAAGATACAAAATCCATGCCTCCGGATTGCTCATGTGCATCGTCACAATACAATTACAGTCCAGCTGGACATATTATTACTGGTGACCTTGGCTTTGTTACCAATGAACAACTAAGAGAGTTGTTAGCCAAGGGACCAAAATATAGAATACCCCAGCCCATCAACTGGAAAAAGAATTTCAAGTTACTGGTGGATGCAGTTGGGGACTATGCAAGAACATGGATAAAGCGCGAACCAGACGAACCAGAACTGGACACTTTGTCTGAATAGATCAAAGCTATTCGATCATGCATTTAGAGGAGCATACAAAAACTACGATGTAATATGAGTACTAGAGTTTCTAACCCTTTCAAGAACCCGGAGGTTGTGGATGCTTTATCCTCTTTGGATGACAAATATGTCGTTGTTCCAGCCGATAAAGCCTCCAATAATATTGTCTTCATATGTAAAAAACGTTATTTGCAATGTCTCGCTACAGAGCTTGGAATTGATAAATAGTTATCAAAAGTCCCAGGATTATAATTTAGTACGCCAGACTCATCAGTGACGCTCATATCAAAAAAATTTTAAAGCCAAACAAGTACAAAGTTGAAGAGTATTGAGGATCTAAAATTCCAAAAAAAGTTGTGCCAAATACCTCTAAGGTAATCTATGCCTGGGATAAGAAAATCCTTAATTTTACGAAAAATTCAAAGTTTTGTAAACAGGAAATTTATTAAACTGACCACATTATTGATATTCATGTCAACACCGAAGTGTTGACTACTGGGCTGGTGATACCATCGGGGACGAAACGTCCACCAGCAGTGGCATCGACCCAGTGGTGTAAATAGTTATCAAAAGTACCAGGATTATAATTTAGTATACCAGAAGCGCGTTTCGTCTACATAAGACTCATCAGTGACGCTCATATCAAAATATTTTTAAAGCCAAACAAGTACAAAGTTGAAGAGCATTTAGGATCCAAAGTTCCAAAATAAAACTACTGGTAATTTTACACATTCTTTAACATTATTTACCAAGGATAAAATTTTACAAAATCATAAATCTGTACTTCTTTCGTTTGCTATCAACATCAAAGAAAACGAAGAAAACTTGTCATCCCTAAATTACACAAAACTCCATATAAAGAACAATACATAGCTGGGTCTTCAAAATGTTCGACTAAACATCTTTCTAAAGTACTGACTACTATTCTTTCTACAGTTAAAGATGGGCTTCAAAAATATTGTGAGGAGATATATTCTACCAGTGGTGTTAACCAGATGTGGATTCTCAAAAATTCGAAAGATCTACTGCTTAACCTTCGATCACCATCTTTGCAATTTTGCAGCAACATAAAAACTTTAGATTTTTCTACGCTTCATACTACTATTTCCCATGCTCAGTTGAAAAATCGACTTCACCATCTCATAAAACAGAGCTTTTTCTATAAAAATGGGAAATTTCTTGTTTTGGGTTACAATGATTCATAGTTTGTAAAGAATCACACCGAATCTTCCAGAAAATATACTGAAGATGATATTATCAAAATGCTGGACTTTTTGATCGACAATATATTTGTTGAGTTTGAGGGATTTATATTTCAACAGACAGTCGGTATTCCAATGGGTACTAATTGTGCACCCCTGCTGGCTGATTTGTTTTTGTACTCCTACGAAGCAGAATTCATTCAGAACCTTCTAAAAGACAACACACCTTGCGAAATTCTTTAATTTTACTTTCCGATATATTGATGATGTTCTATCATTGAATAACCCTTACTTCAGCCCATACTTACATCTCATATATCCCAGTGAACAGGATTCTACTGATACTAAAAGGACTGCTTCATACCTTGATCTTTTCCTCAATATTGACGTAGACGGACGACTTCACACGAAAATCTATGATAAACGGGACGATTTCAACTTCCCAATTATCAATTTCCCATTTCGCAGCAGTAACATACCCTCTGCCCCTTTGTATGGTGTTTACAATCTCGCAATTGATACGTTATTCACGTGCTTGTTCACACTATACGGACTTCTTATACAGGAGTATGCTCCTTACGCAGAAACTGCTCCAACAAAGTTATGGGGTGGACAGATTAAAATTGACACTCCGTAAATTTTATGGACACCATCACGAATTGGTGGATCCATACGATGTGTCTTTAACCAACCTAGCTAAGGACATTTTTACCACATGGTAGATTGTGGTTTGTCATTATGTCGTCTAATCTTTTAATTTCCAAACGTGAGTTATTCCTGATTGTGACTGTTTTGCTGAATGTGAATTCGAATTACTATAAGACGTGTTACGGTACTTGTCTATCCCAAAATAATGTATTTAGTTTAAATGTTTAACGTTATATTTGTAATTCTCGTCGGAATTTGTCGAATGTGTTGACGTCTTTTCTATTATATTTATGTGTTATGGAAAGAAAAATTAATCACCGCTTCATTTATTAAATTTAATTTTGTTCAACGTAATCTATACGATAATTTACGTTTGAAGTTGGATTTATAACAAACTGGACATATATGCATATTATAGTTAATTGCTATTAATAAGTATTGCAATATACATTGTGTTTAAATGTAATATCAGTATTTAGTTCTAAAATAATCTTAAATCTATCCTAATTCCATCTTACTTTTGAATTATAGTTTTTCATTTGTGACGTAATTTTTGCGCTGTTTCATAAATTTCATAAATTCAAATGTGACTTATTCGTTGTGCCTTTTCGCCATCGTATGTGCCGTCATTTTTATGATGTATTGCGTTGCGGCCTGGACTGAGTCGTTTGTCTATTCTGTGTTGGTCTTAGCATTATGTATTCGGGTTTAGTTTTCTGTAATTAGTTAACACTTCAGTTTCATGATGTATATCTGTTATTCATTTGATAACATTTACTGTTTGCAATAGCGTTAATTGTTCTAAATAATAAGGATGTTCTTATCCCAAGCATTCAAACATAGCCGTATTTGACACAACCTTTTTCAACTTTTGATCTTCAGTGCTGTACAACTTTGTACTTTTTTTCACTTTCGATCTTTTATATCTGGGCGTCTTGCGTCGTCTAGTCTTGTGTGGACGAGGCGCGTTTTTTGATCTATTAATCATGTGCTTCTTTGTCTAATATGTTCTTCTATTTATTTGTATTGTAGTCCTGTTATATTGTGTTGTCATTTCAATGTTATAGTTAACATTGCCATTAAAGTGCGAGGTTTGGCATGCCACAAAACCAGGTTCAACCCACCATTTTTTCCTTGAAAAATGTCCTGTACCAAGTCAGTAAGATGGCCATTGTTATATTATTGTTCGTTTCTGTGTGTGTTACATTTTAACACTGTGTCGTTTGTTTTCTCTTATTTTTTAGTGTTAATTCACATTGCGATAAGACGTGTCACGGTACTTGTCTATCTCAAATTCATGTATTTGGTTTTGATGTTACAATTGTTATTCTCGTGCGGTTTTGTCTGATGCTTCGTCCGTTTCTGTTTGTGTTACATTTCAGTGTTGTGTCGCTGTTCTCCTCTTAAATTTAATGCGTTTCCCTCCGTTTTAGTTTGTTACCCCGATTTGGATTTATGAGTTTTGAAAAGCGGTATACTTCTGTTGCCTTTCGTTATACATCAACGAGAAACCAAGGACAAAGAAAGCTTATAAAAGGCAATGTTTAGTCTTCAACAATGGACAAATTAAAGAAGAAAATATAAAAAAGAAGACGTGGTATGATTGCCAATGAGACTACTATCGACAAAAGACCAAAATGACACAGACATTAACAACTATACGTCACCGTACAGCCTTCAACAATAAGCAAACCCCATACCGCATAGTCAGCTATAAAAAGCCCCCATAAGACAATATAAAACAATTCAAACGAGAAAAATGAAAGAAATAAAACAAATATGTAGCACATAAACAAACGACAACCACTGAATTACAGGCTCCTGACTTCGGACAGGCACATAAATAAATAATGTAGCGGGGTTAAACATGTTACCGGGATCGCAACCCTTCCTCTAACCTGGGAAAGTGGTATAAAATAAACTCATCATAGATACCAGGACTAAATTTTATATATACGCCAGACGCGCATTTCGTCTACAAAAGACTCATCAGTGACGCTCGAATTCAAAAAAGTTAAAAAAAAAAAAAAAAAAAAAACGCCAAATAAAGTACGAAGTTGAAGAGCATTGAGATCCAAAATTCCTAAAAGTGTTGTCAAATACAGCTAAGGTAATCTATGCATGAGGTAGATGTAAAAATTCTAAATCTTGTAAACAGTTAATTTATAAATATAACAATTACAGTACAACATAAGAACGAACTATAAAAATCAGTTGAAAAAGACTTAACTCATCAGATGGACAAATAAACAAGTGGACGTGGCCGGGACCTTATACATCCCGACACAAAAAGACAAAATGAACAGGTATGAGAGTACTCGCAGTTATCTGACAGCTAGTTCAAAGCCACAAAACAACTATTAAAAAAATCATGCATCTTAGACTAAACAATCAATCCGTACACATCTATCATCCAATGGATTTAGAGTAAAGACGTCATAAACAGCCAGAGAAAAACATGACATTGCAATGCTAAGTTACAGGTATCGACAGATTGTAGATTCATGAATATGAATATGCATATGTATATAACATACTAGTACACATGTAATATTTAGTTAAAATCAATATTTATACCAATAAAAACAATATTAAATCATCTTATTACATTGTTGAATAAGTAACATTTTAAGATAAGTTTATTGAAGAAGCGACATGTTTTACATGGACCTTTACTAAATTTCCGGGCACGGTTAACAACATTTCCGTAAAAATGAGGATGTGCTATCCCGTTTGAAATACGTTTTCTAAAGGTACAACCAAACTTCAAAACCAAATATTTATATCTATAGAAAAATTCAGTAAAGGTTTTAAGTAATTTATGGTAACGATATCCCTGGTTTAATAATTAACCAGTATACATACGTTGTGTTCGTTAAAAAAAACCCGGCCACAACAGACACGGGCATAGCGAACAAGATGGGGATCCAACTGTTTTGAGAGTATTATAATTTGGACTAAAAAAATCAACAACTTTATAGTTTACACCTGCAGTGAAACATATAAAACATAGTGATTAAGTGTTAATGTTGTCTTGTTACACCACTGCTCCAGTTTAGGATTCTACACTCAAAAACATGTTTAACCAATCCAAATATACATGTGCCTGTAGTCCAGTGGTTGTTGTTGGTTAATGTTTGTCATATCTGTTATTCGGTATTGTTTTGTTATAAGTAAGACCAATATTTCTCAGTTTCAATTAGATTGCATTTTTCATGTCAAAGCTTTTAATTGCCGACTTTATCGTTGTTGATGAACGAACGATGGATTATAATTGCTTAGTACATCATTTCGTTTGAACTCTTATGCATGGTTGTCAATCACACCACATGTCATTATTTTCCCCCAATAATTTCTTAAATTACTTGAAAACTGATATAACGACAGTCCTGTAAACATCGGTAATAAATTTGGAAAACTATGTTTTTGTTATGTTTATTTGTCGCATTTAATAAATTAGGTACAAATATTGACATAGAACTGTCTTTATATCTCTCTCGGAAAATGTAAGTTTAAGTTCTGTTATTACTTTTTTCGGTTCTTATTTGCAGTTTTGTTCAATTGATTTGAATATTTACGACATGTCGGCCGAAAATATTTCGACGTTTGGATCTTTGCATATGCCCATTAAACGGACGTCGATTGGAGAAGCTAGAAATTTGAATAGTTTAGAGAGGCCAAATATTAGACGTCGATTAGAGGGACATATCATTGGCCGTCGATTTGGAAGGTTATTTTATTGTGACGTCGTCTAGAGGCCGGACGTTGATCTGAGTCTTACATATATAACTTTGTTAAATGATTAACTCAAAACTCAAACCTCGTGAAGTTAGTTTAAACGGAATTTGTGCCACTATTGAAAAAAATAAAAAAATATGCATAAAACGTACACACATTTTATTTGAAAAAGTAAAAAAATCTACGGATGGTTGATGTCACTTTATGTTATCACACACTTCTTGTGTTCTTCTATTTTCTTAATATCCTGTAAAATAAAAATAATTCTTGTAATTTAAAGAGAAAGGGAACTTTTGTTATATACAAATATTATAGATTTTAAGCACTTCTTCGTTTTCTATTTTAATACATCATATCTTAATTATGTCGGTATAAACTATAAATGAATATGTTAATAAAATGTTTGCTTAACACTTACATTTTGTTGAAAATAAAGAAATTGCTGTACCTGAAAATTTACCTACTGTAATCGTTGATTTGAATTATAAAGTTCTTCATTATTTTTATGGTAAATAATATGTCTATCTCAAAAACAACATAATAATAAAAACCAGTTAATATGAAAGCTCGAACGATAAATATGTTGTTTCATACAGAAATACTCATATTATTTATTAAAAAATAAAGTGATGTTTTTTATTTTTTCCAATTCGGAGATATACGAGGGCTGCTGATAATATCTAATCTGATGAATAATGAAAACCTACCTCTAAGACTCAATCCTGAACTAGATCTCAATCCTGAATTAGATCTCCATCCTAAACTAGATCTCCTTCCTGATTTACGTCCCCATCTGTCAAAACTTCCTAATCCACTGTCTAAACGTCCTAATCCACTGTCAAAACGTCCTAGTCCACTGTCTAAATGTCCTAATCCACTGTCTAAATGTCCTAATCCACTGTCTATACGTCCTAATCTACTGTCAAAATGACTGCTTCTGTATGGATCATATGTAGCTGCTCTTTTGTGTCCTACAGGAGTTATTACTATTGTTATATCTTTTCAGCATAAGTTAAAGTCTAAGTTAAGATGACGCGATATTTTGGTGTCTTAAGAATACTTATAGATTATCGAAGATCATCACAACACAATAATAGTAAATATGGAATATCGTCAAATTTGTTTTAAGCATGCAAAATATTAAGTAAATAAAACAAAACATCATTTATTTGACTTTCACTGTTCTGCAGAATTAAAACTTCGATACAATTTGTGAAGTCCTATTTTTAGAAACATTTTATTGTTTAGAGGTGGGGTCAAATCGGGTTTTCTATGATTCAATATGGTTCAAAATGTAATTTGTAGACATTTATTGTAAAAACAAATATATCATAAAATACACACAACATTGATATTTATTTTAACTAGATCACAAATCTGTCAAAAAGATGCAGTTTGGGTAGACGAAAGTTGAAACCCTTATGGCAGTTTATAAAGAATAACAAAGGATATATGTGAATCTGCATCTATAACAATTTATACAGTTTATATAACTTACTTCGATATCCGCCATTTAATCCCCCTGACAGTCTTCCACCATTCCAACCACTGTTCCATCCATTACTAAGCTGTCTACTATTCCATCTACTTCCCAAAAGTCTGGATCCCTGTGAACCCAATGATCGTTGAGTATAACTGTTAGCAGTGGCTAAAGTAACCAGCACAGCAAATATAACAACAAAAGCGAAGCTATTCATGGTTTCTGAAGAAGAAAAAATGTATCAAAATTATTTTATCAAATTTATTTTGATTAAAACTACAACATATGTCTTAACGCTACAACAGGGAATATTTAAATCAATAATTGAAAAATTTTGCATTGCTACATGTATTGATATGATACAAAAAAAAAACACGTGTTTTTAATTCATTGATTATTCGAAAATGTACATGAAATTTAGTAGTGACTCTTTTCACAAAACAAATTACGATTTAAGTTGATCGTAAGATTTAATGATAAATGTATGAGAGAGAAAATACAATAAAAAAACGATACAACAAAACAATGCTTTAACAATGCCTTTAAAATTTAAAATTTATATATCTGCAAAGTTATGACATTTTATTATTTGAAACACTTGTAAGTCAGGATTACTTTGTCTATATAAAAATTTATAATATGATCGAAAAAGCTGAAATGATGAAAATTTTAAAAATAGATATAAAAAAATAAAGTAAAAAACTCACCTGGTTTTTTTTAAAGTATTTGTCGACTGAGACCAGATCTGATAGAGGGCTCTGATATAGCAATCTGCTTTTATACTATTTTTATCAGGAAATACTTCTAGCTGGGGATTTTTTTCAAACCCAAACCACACAAGTAAACTACGTAGGTTTATAAACAGTTATATGTTTTAAGGTTAACACTTTGACCAAGATGTCAATGTCATTGGCTAGTAGATATTTTGTCTTTTATGTTAAATTTATTAGCCCATCTGTCATATACAAATTACATATCAATCATTATGCATTCAGTTTTAATATAATGGTTAAGTATAAACAGTTAAATTTCAAAGATCAGTATAAAAAATATAGATATTTTACTTAATGTCTATTACTTTTTCCCTCTCTCAAATTTCAATAATTTAGCAACAAAAAATCGAAAGAATACGTTAATATTTATACTATGTTTTCTTTTAAACTGAAAATAAAACTGATTAATCATTTTCTCACGTCACTGTATTTTGTTTTGCTTATGCCAAAGCTCTTAGCTTGGCGATTTGAATGTGTGTATTGTTATGGGTTTACTTTTCTACATTGGCTAGAAGTATAGGGGGAGGGTTGGGATCTCATATATATGTTTAACCCCGCAGCAGTTTTGCGCATGTCCTATGTCAGGAGCCTTTGGCCTTTAATAGTCTTGTATGATTTTTAATTTTAGTTTGACGTCCATTATCACTGTACTAGTATACTTATTTTAAGGGGCCAGCTGAAGGACGCCTACGAGTGCTGGAGTTTCTCGCTACATTGAAGACCCATTGGTGGCCTGTTGTCTGCTCTATGGTCAGGTTGTTGTCGCATTGACACTTTCCCCATTTCCTTTCTCAATTTTATCTATGATCAGAAAATTTAATAGAAGATCGAAACATAAACAGAATAATTGAAAGAGTCATTAATATTTATTCAATCTTCTCCTCTAAATAACAAACCTCAAAAAATTGAAAACAACATTTTGAAACAATTGGAATAATTTTTCTTTTAAACAAAAGGAGTATGTTCAGTAAGACCCTATTTTGGCCCCATAATATAGCAGTTTTACAAAATTGTTAAGAAGTACACTTTTAGTTTTTTTTGGAAGGTATAATGCCTCTTCTACATTAGTATGGGCTGTTTTTGGCATTACGATGCACATATATCGGGTACTTGCATCATCAAGTCATGCTTACTAACTGAAATCTTTATAATTTCTGCATTTCTGTTAAATTTTAGACGGTTTCCGTCTTAAATGAAAGTGGCCGCAAACGTGTTCATGCTTGATATTGAAATTTAAGTTGTGTTTAATCACAATACATAACATATATAAAGGTCGAAGAAAAACACCGATGCTGCCACTTTCATTTTTGGCAAAAACCATATGTCAGTTTCTGTTTTTTGAAAGATTTTTCATATTTAAGCTTGTATCGGAGCGTTTAAATGAGTGATTCAATAATTGAATCAATTGAAATAGACATCTAAGTGTTTAAAAAGTGTCCAAAATCTTTCGTAAGATGAACTTGAAATTTGAGGCCAAAACCGGCCCTTACCGGATCTACTCCTTTGGGAAGTTTCCTATCATCTTATTTCAGAGCATGTGTTTTGTTAGTTTTTTTGTGTAACCGTTTGGTTCGGTCTCATAAATCTTGCATTTTTCAAGTGATTTTTTTGTTTGTTCGTATGGTGTGCTGTTAGACAAAGTCCAAGATCATGGAAAGGTTGGGCTCTCACATTTAAAAAAAACTACATTTTATATGTGGCGAAGTCAATATAGGAGCCTGTTCCAAAGATATTGTGGTTTTATGCAGTTAATCATAATTGCTTTGTGTTTATTGATACATTTAAACTATGTCATACGTAGTCTTCCTTATCATTATTTGTGAATTGATGCCATGTATATTGGTGATGTTATCCATTCAAAATAAACATAACAAATGGAACAATTTTTCGTATTCTTGTTTTTCATTTCTGTGTATTTGCTTTGTCTATATAGTGGTTATATGTCATTGTGTTGTTTTATATCAACATAGTTAATTAAATTTTTTGAAGTGGTAAAATTTCATTGCACACTGTTGACAACTGTAATCAAATTTTGACATTTTGACCTATTACATGTGGTTGTTTTGTTCAATTATTGTTGACAATATAATAGAATTATATTTAGTTTTTTTATCAAATATAATTTTAATGTAAAAACTTCTTAAAGAGCCAAAACTGTGTAGTTATAGACGAATATAAGACCGTAAATGTTATAGCTGTTTTTAATAAGTTTAGTATAAGTAAACGAGGACCGTCCTTAAATTGTCTACACAATTACTTTGTTATAACTAGTATGTGATATATCGTTTGTTATTTTCTACAGTAACAGTTTCCAAACTTTATCTTTGTACCTACCACCGAATGTGTTTGCTAGTATTTGATTATATTTTGACAAATTAATTAATATAATAATTGTGATTCCGTTAAGATTTTTGTATCTAAATATCTTATACAAAAAGTTGACATGATTATTTTATGCAATGAATTTTGTATAAATTAGATACATATATCCTTGAGCTATATTTAACAGACTTTTGACTAGAATAGATCAGTTGACGTCAAAAAGAAAAATATTGTCAATTCAATGACATTTGTTACTTTGCGTCACAGAATAAGTCAAAGTATGATCACTATTCATGTCTTATATACCCCTCATACCAGTTCTTATCCCCTACTTTTATAAAAAAAATAATAAAGATACAGTAGAAAAAATTAACAAGTAAACTGAGTAAAGATTAATTTTACATGTTTTCTTAGTTGTAGGAGGTTTCTGCATACCCGGTACGTTTTGTGAACGTGAATCAAACTTGCTAAGAAGTTGATTATAAAACACTTTGTTTTATACGTTAAATGGAAAACACATATGTCAAAACGGGTTCAAATTTCTTTACGTAATTGTTTACTAAAGAAAATCTTACATTAGGTACGGGAACGATGAATATCTCAGAGTCGTTAAACCTATATGTATTGTCTTGAACATATTTATGTATGTGAAAAGCTCGTATTTGACTATGCAGTCAGGATAACACGAGAGTTAATCTTGAATGCACAGGTGTAGGATCATCAATATATATCATGTATATCATAGATTTGTTGGATTTTCTTGGCATTTGAGCTAGTGCATGGTTCCGATGAATACATGTCATTTCATTATAAAAAGAGCAACGAAAAGTTAATGTCCTAATGTCATCTAGAAAATTGGTCTTCACTTGTTTATTTTCTGATTGTAGTTGTTCTAAGCTAGGTCTTTGGAAATGTAACATTTCTGAATGTCTGACTAAATTGAAGCATGATCTTAGGAACAAAAATAAGTATTGTTATTTGCTCTTTGGTCGGGTTTTTCTCTCTTTGAATAAAGGCAACAGTAGTATACCGCTGTTCAAAAGTCATAAATCCATGGAGAAAAAACAAAATCGTGGTAACAAACTAAAACCGAGGGAAACGCATTAAATATAAGAGAAGAACAACGACTCAACAATGAAATGAACTAATCATCAGACAAAATCCCACGAGAATAACAAATATAACATCAAAACCAAATACATGAATTTGGGATAGACAAGTACCGTGACACGTCTTATCGCAATGTGAATTTACACATTCCACATTTCCATGCTCAATTTTATTTGTTAAAATCTCACATCTAAAAAAATGTTATTACTTTTGATTGAATGAACCCCTTAATAATAAACTCATCATAGATATCAGGATTAAAATTTTATATTCATTCCAGACGCGCTTATTGTCTACAAAAGAATCCTCAGTGGTGCTCGAATCAAAAATGTTAAAAAGGCCAATTTGAGTACGAAGTTGAAGAGCATTGAGAACCAAACATTCCTAAAAGTTTTGCCAAATACAGGTAGGGTAAACTATTCCTGAAATAGAGAAGCCTTAGTTTTTCAAAAATGCAATTTGTTGTTAACAATTAATTCATAATTATGAACATATCAATGATAACTCAAATCAACACAGAAGTGCTGACAACTGCGCTGGTGATATCCTCGGGGAAATAAATCTCCACCAGTAGTGGCATCGACCTAGTGGTTGCAAATAAACCTATCATAGATACCAGGATTAAGATTTAATATTTACGCCAGTCGTGCTAATAATCCACCAGCTGCAAAATCGACACAGTTTCAGTTGAATAAAGTTTAAAATTTTATAATTATCTTCGTCAAGTAAGCCTGATGCCAAATTGTTAAAGCCAAGGATGGGAAATTACAACAAAAATGAAAAACAAGAATAAAACCTGGAATAAAAACAATTATAGCTAAATAAAATATCGGTCCGTTCATAATCTGGAGGTTGAAACAATAGTTTTGTAATAATTTATTTTTTTACGGAAATAACAGGGGCAAAAGATAGCAAAAGATTGTCAAATTCGTAAATTAAAATTAAGATTTCAATTGCTACTGCAAAGCCATAAAGGAATGACAAAAAAAAAAAAAAAGTCTATAAAACACAATATATAAAGGTAACGATAATACGAGAACGACGTTTATATTATAACATGTTAAGGAACAACATGCATTACATCAAATAAAATGTTTTTGTTTTAGATTTTAATAATAAGGAGCTGCTTCAAATATATAATCTAAAATCACACGTATATATTCGACATTTTGGTCGTTAGTCCCAATTAATTTATCGTTTCGGAGTGTGTACGATTCTAAGTTACGACGTACTATTTTCAGAGTTACACATTATGATTTAGTCATTGTTTGTACTGTGACTGCTAACGACCTTCGCGTTTGGGTGTGTTCGATGTGCATTCTTTAAGTGAACAGTAAAATAACAAAGCTACCAAAACTAACAAACTCCATAGAAAATCAAAACGGAAAGACCCTAAGCAAATAGCTAATACACATCAAACTAATGAATAATATTAAATACATCGATACTTTATATAATACAAAAACAACATTTGAATGATTAGCTATACAATATAAAGCATGCACTTTTGAACAAACTAATTTTAACTTTATTACGTTCTAATAGATATTGGAAGATGTGGTGTGAGTGCCAATGAGACAACTCTCCATCCAAATTACAATTTAAAAAGTAAACCATTATAGGTTAAAGTACGGCCTTCAACACGGAACCTTGGCTCACACCGAACAACAAGCCATAAAGGGCCCCAAAATTACTAGTGTAAAACCATTCAAACGGGAAAACCAACGGTCGAATCTATATAAACAAAAGTATAGATACTAACACCTTTTGATTTTGACTTCGTAAATTAACAGAATGACTTCTGAATTGTTTATGAATGAAACTAAAGTTGCTTAAACAAAATATGGAAAATACTTATTTGTTTATATTGGTGCGACATAATGTAAAGAATACTCCAGATTATAATGAATATTAAAACAAATATATATCAAGAGAACACAGAATGTTTTCACTAAAACATCAAATTATTTAAACTTCATATTTCGATAAATATTATGCCTGTATCTACCTACAGTTACTGTGAATCTCTACATATTTTTTTTGGAAGGCTTTGTTTGTATTAGTTTCGCCGAAATTAAATTATTACTTGCAATAGTTTTACTTTCATGTAAAATAAGTAAAGTGAGGGCGTAACCTATTGTTTGTAATTGACATATTTGACCATAAAATTACTTAAGCGAGTGACATTGACATGTTGTTCATAACCTTCACAACCTGTGATGGTGTAATAAAATAACCTACGTAGTTCAGTTGTTTTATTTTAAGTTTTATTATTCCCCAATTTATATTTCCTTGAAACAAAATAGTATAAAAGAGGAATGCTATCAGAGTTCTCTATTCATTTATGTCTTACAAGCCATTCAAGTACATCAAAGACTAAAAGACAACCATGTAAGTTATATATTGTTTTGTGTTTTTCATATTTTTCTATAACTCTTTTGAATTTAGCTCTTAAATCTGATTTGGTATTGTACTTGATCAAAAGAAAACTTTCTTTTGTGTTTCAAATACATCTAAAAGATGATCAAGAATGTTGTCATAACACTCTGCATATAAAATAATTGGAGGCATCAAAGCCAATAGGAACAACTGTTGTCAATTTGGAAACATACATAATGCCTTTCATACTAAGCATATACATCTTTTACTTGATTCATAAATGAACTTATTTTTCTCATTGGTTATCATTCCTATATTCCTATATCTATTTTAATAGAAAACCCTTTTAAAAAGATTCAGATATTATAACAGATATATAATTCGCTTTTGAAATAATGGGATAGCAAATAGGACGCCTCACTTTTATAATATTCACGATAAAAAAAAAACGTTAAGCATACAAGACTTCTTTATCATAGTTTCTTTTATGTAATAACGCTGAAGTATTTTCGTTTATTTTACAGAAACCATGAATACATTAGCAATAGTTATCGGGCTTGCTGTGTTGGTTACTTTAGCTACTGCTCGCAGTTATAGTTCAAATCAAGGATCATGGGATGGTCTGAATAATGGCTGGAATAGTGGACGTCTGACTAATAGATGGAATAGTGGACGTTTTACCGGAGGTTGGAATAGCGGACATCTAGGAGGTGGATTAATTGGCGGACACAGAAGTAAGATTTTACAAATGATATGTCTAATCACCAAATATAGTTGACACATATCGTTAAGTTCTAATTATATTAACTATTGTTAGGGCTGGACATTATAAGTTCAATGTTGGTTATTATTTAACAAATGGGGTATGTCATTGTATATACTTCACTCGTATGATTATCTCCTTAAGAAAGTGTAGCTTTTTGAACGTTCGGCACTTAACAATCAACCAATCAAGCAACAAGATTTTACTTCTATAAACTGTTCGTTAACTTTTTTCCCCTAAACATTGAACATGTAAAGATTCCATTGCCAATTAGAATCAAAAACATTGTACATTTTAACGTCTTTTTTCATAGCATCAACATACTTTTAAATATATCCCGGAGATATATAATGATAATAGACCAATTATAACAATAGTTATTATTTTTCAGGATACAGAAGAGCAGCTGTTGCATACGGTTCAGTTGATCCATACAGAAACAGTCACCTTAACAGTGGATTCGGACGTTTGAACACATGGAGTATTAATTCAGGGAGGAGATCTAATTTAGGTTGGGGATCTGGTTTAAGATTGAGTCAGCGAGGTAGGTTTCGATTTTTATTGTATCAAATGTAACCCGTATATCATTTCTCTTATTATGTTAAATATTATGTCAAAATTCAACATTTGTTGGATAACTTAGTAAGACATAGATGTTAGACTAACTTTATAAATGTAATAAGGGAACGTTGCCATAGATGTTACACTGAGTATATAAATATAATAAGGGAACGGTGCCATGATTTAATTTTGTCACATTTCAGTAATGTTTTACAAGTTATACACATTTCAATTATCCTAATATAATATACCTCAGGGAAATATAAGAAAACCTATCAACAACTTCAAAAAATAAATCTAAATACTGAAATCCTATGTAAATTACAAAAGAGAGGTACATAAAAACCGTCAACTTGTGACGTAATACAACAAAGTAACAAGTAAAAACGAAATCAGCTGTGTTATTCCTATAAGGCAGGCATTGTCTGATAAATTTCCACAAGCTTTGGATTGGATTGTTTTCCCTAGTTTTCGGTTTTCTAATTTATATATTACGTTCTGTTTTCGACTTATGAGTTTTGATATCTTAAAGATAATTTTTATCCTTTCTTTTTCCTGACTTGGTATGTGCATTTTGCAAAAAAAACCTCGGTTACATTCACTTGATAACGAATTAACAATAAAAGAAACTAACAAGCAGATGATACGTCAACATAAGTGGTTCGTACTGGTATAATATAAAATAAGGTTGCAATTTTGAGAGAGAAAAAAAACCCTAGTTATAAACAGTTTTTTTCTTACGAAGCCTCTCAGAGTTTATATCAATATAATACAGATATGAAGTAACGTTAGACCATATCGAATATAATGAGCAGTTACATTTATTTTATGCGTACATTATAAAACAACAACGCATTTTTCTTCGAATTAACTTTAAGAACTTTTATTTTACAGGATATTGAAAAAAGAGGAGGATATAAGAAGAACATTACAACATCTGAACATTACGTTAATCATCCGTAGATTTTTTTACTTTTGCAAATAAAACTATAAATATGATACGCATTTGTTCAGTTTTTTTTATAATGCTAAACAAGCATTTGAAACTACATAACACGTAACTGGTGTGAGCTATTGGCCGTGGCTATACATATTCATATGAAAAAGACACGCAAAAACAATCATACAAAATCATTCGAAGTTTCTAGAATAACCTTCAATTGGCATATCATAACAATTCAAAAATGAGAGACAAGAATAAATAACTACCTGAAGAGCTGTGTATGGATGGATGCTAATTTTTGAAGGCCGTTCGGTGGCCTATATTTGTTAATTTCTGTGTCATTTGGTTTCATTTGAAGAGTTGTCTCATTGGCAATAAATACCACATCTTCTATTTTATATTTGTGATAAAAAACGGGGGGCTCAAATAAATAATCAAACCTTTTGTGAAGAATTTCGGACCTCTGCTTTTATATTAATTTATAACTTGAGGATTAAATTTCAAAAGTCAGTCATTGATTTTTTTTGGTACCGAAAACACGACTTCTGAACTAATGATAATATACATGTATCATGTACATCATCGCAAAACGTTTTAGTAACTTTTGTTTCTCATTGCTCTTCACTTTCGTACTTTTTTTTTTTACCTTTTTTACCTTTTTTTATTCGATCGTCACTGATGAATCTTTTGTAGACGAAACGCGCGAGTGGCGTTATAAAACTATTCAAAATATCAATTATGTGGTCATTTTTATAAATTTCCTGTTTTCAAAACTTTGAATTTTTCGAAAAACTAATGATTTTCTTATCCCAGGCATAGATTACCTTAGCCGTATTTGGCACAACTTATTTGGAATTTTGGATCCTCAATGCTCTTCAACGTTGTATTTGTTTGGGTTATAACTATTTTGATATGAGCGTCACTGATGAGTCTTGGGTTGTCGGGGTTTTGTCTCTTTTCCAGATTTCCTATTTCCTTCTCAATTTTATCAGATCGATACAAAGAACAAACAAACTGACACAACCACTACAAACACTAAAGACAATAGAACAGATATGAGATATGAAGGTATTTACAGAAACCTACTTCGAAGTCATTAACAACTAAAAAAATATGTGTAACTAATACTTAAATATATATACCAATACCGATGGACTTAGTGTAAAGACGTCATAATCTGTCAGATTATATGTGACTTTGTCCAATAACAGAATAATCATCGACAAGATTTTAAGCTTTTTAAAGCTTCTTTCAGTACATTTATTATCCAAGGAAGAAATCAAATGAAAAAAGAGTATGCAAGAAAAGAATATATATATTTCACAAATGATATCGGATATGTTCTTTACGTCGTAACTACAATCCCCTTCCCTTTCATGAATTTGACCTACCGAATTAGACTATTTACCGGATTTGTAATCGCATAAGCAACATGACGGGTGCCACATGTGGAGCATGATCTGCTTACCCTTCCGGAGCACCTGAGATCAGCCCTAGTTTTTGGTGAGGTTCGTGTTGTTTATTCTTTAGTTTTCTATGTTGTGTCATGTATACTATTGTTTTTTCTGTTTGTCTTTTTCATTTTTAGCCATGGCGTTGTCAGTTTGTTTTAAATTTATGAGTTTGACTGTCCCTTTGGTATCTTTCGTCCCTCTTTGAAGATGTCTATTTAATGATGTAAACAGGTTCAAATATGTATATTTGACTAACATTTCACCAAAATAAAATTAAATTTTGGACAAATGAGATAGGATCCACTGCATTAACTTAATTGAATCTTTAACATAATACACATTGTGTATGAATGATTTTCTCGAAAGTTATCTGTTTAGATATGGCTTTGACTCATTATAGATATAAATAACAAAATCTGCAAAGGTTTAGTATGGCATTTTATTTAAAAGTTGTACATCATACGCTGTACCTTATCCCTTTTCGACTATAAAGGTAAAAAGGGAAAGTGTAACAGTCGTAGTCATTCGCCTTAACAAAATAAGCAGAAAATATAAAAAGAACATTCAATATAATAAAGATAATAATGTCAGTGCTAAAACTTTATATGATCTCAGGTGCACCCAAAGGATATGAATCACGCTCCACACGTACCTAATTATAAGTGATCGTTGATATCTAGACAAAATGTCTTTGATACAAGGGCCGAATGATTAAAAAAAGCCAACTGTCTATTACGACCTGAATTTTGTGCCCAGTTTTCGGTATTATGTAACAAAAATATACAGATGCAAAGGAAATTTGAACGCAAATATGTTAAAAACACAATCTCGACAATTAGTGCAGATAGCCAATAACGTCAGATTACTTCTTGGTCGAAAAATATATGTAAAAACGATAGATTAAATCAAACAGCAGGAATGATTATTTATAGGGAAAAAGATATAGTGGCGATAATAATTTGTCGGCTTTAGACGGATTGTTGAATACAAACTAACCCCGTATGAGAATGGGAAAGGAAGTTATTTACATTCTTATACTTCACTTTGTGGATAAACTAGGACATGTTGTCAAATTCAATGATTCATTGAATTTATTTCCGGGCACGCATACAAGTATTTTTTTTTATCTAATAAATCAACAGACATTGTGTTTATAACTTGTATTCATGATCAATGAATGATTGACGACACTAAAAAATGTTAAGGATGAAGCCAAGGGTTTAATAAACAGGCTAATAATGTGCATTAAATTGTTTAGGACTTATGTAAAGGTTGGATAAGCATCGGTTGCAATACACATGTAGCTATGATTTCAAACGTAGTTTGAAAGTAGTTACATTCGTGAAGTACAAAATTTTCGTGGTTTTAGTGGTTTGCTTTATCCACAAATTCAAGTGTCCAACAAAATATAACATTTTTTGTCAAATTCCTGACGTAAAGTGATCCACATGTACATTTGATTACATGGATACGGTCATTTAAGCCAACTCTCTAAGAACTAGATACACATTATTTGTGCAACAACAGATCGGATTTAACCAATGTTTTTAAAAAAAATCTAGCATGTGCGACTGCTTACATCTTAATTCTCCGTCGAAATAAGTTTTGATCGATTAAATGCAGATTACCGGTGATGATATAAAATACTAAAGTGTTTATATTTGCATAATTCACGTTCGAAAAATAAATAATGATTTAATTTTGGCTTCCGTTTTCATTGATAATAATAAATTTTACAACTCAAAGAACATTTGTAGCATATTTTCATATGTTTGTGAAGTCAGATGCTTATGATCTAAGTAACAACTTTTATAATCGTCAATCTGTTGACGAATGGATCACGAGCATAATTTCTTGTTCGTGTGTACAACAACTTATCTTTTTTAAGCAGAATATTCCTTCAACTAAACAAATATGTAAACATAGATATTTCAGCTTACTTTCGAGAGCAATCATTTTATTAAAAATATTTCGAATTATGTTAGTAAAAAGTGAGTAAAAATAAGCACCCCTTTTTAGCAGTGTCCCACAAATCATCATTTAACCACACATGAATAATATCACGAATATTCGTTTTCTAAGTCTTCAAATTCGTCATTCGAACTACGACTTTACGGGTCTACGGACACTTTTGCTGAAACTGTGGCAAATGGTACCAACTAATAAAAAAACGTATATGTCATCTGGTCTATGGTTGATAGCTTTGCGACAATAATAAAAAAAAAAAAAACAACTAACGCCATGGCAAATGTCAAGCGACGAAAGGGAAATAACACTTACAACACATTACACAGAGAAAAATATATAGATCAATACAAACCGCATCATATACCAGAGATAAACTGTTTTTGAAGGATATGCAATTAAAGTACCTAAGCCAAAGCACATGGCATTTTCAAGTAGCAAATTTCTACTTTGACATTAACTCATTAAAACAAAAACGACGAACTACATAACATATCACTGATCAACATCGTTTGCATCAACAACTTCCATATAATGATTCGGATCTTCAGACTCCTCAGCATGTTCAAATTGCCTGTAGCCTTCGCCAATGTCAGCTTGATTTCGGCACTGTACAGATTGGTATCTACAACAGAGATAATAATATGTATATTGAAATTTTGATTTTGATCATCGATTGTTTAATTGAAATACCCAAAGGGAGTGAACATAGCAAGATAGCAGTTGAAAATCATAAGTATAAAAAAGCAACGACTAAACACAAAAGTAAGGCACAAAAACGTGTATATGGAGAATTTCAAAACTCAACCAATCGGGTTCTCTAAGAAGTTACGCAGTTCCAATGTATCTTGTTAACTAAAATATCGCTAGGGAAAGGTTTTTCTATATCAGAATATTTTTTTTTTACAAAGATGAAAATTCAAAATGGAAAGTCCGAAATCAAATTTCGAAATTAAAAGCTCCAAACACACCAAACGAATGGATAATATCTGTCATTCTTAACTAGGTACAGACATTTTCTGATGTAGAAATAGGTTGGTTTAATCTGGTTTTAAAGATTACGTTCATAATACTGGTATGACAGTCGCATAAAATTCCATTATATTGACACTGATGTGTGAACAAAAAAACCCAAACAGATTTTCGTTTGTTTGTGTGTTACATATTTGTTATATTGCCCCATTAATGGGAATTTTGTGTTTTGGTTTGTGTGTCCGTCTGTCTATTAGTCCGTTCGTTCCGCTTCATGTTAAAGTTTTGGTTTCAGTTGTTGGTCGAGGTAGTTTTTAATGAAGATGAAGTCCAATCAACTTGAACGTTAGTATACCTGTTTTTTATGATATGATCTTTTTAATTTTAATGCCAGATTAAGTATTTTATTTCATTTTCATGGTTCACTGAACAAAGAAAATGTAAATCCGGACGGGGCATTCGTGTACTTGGGACACATTCTTGTTCGTTCAGTTTTGTTATATAGATAAGACCGTTAGTTATTTCGTTTGAATTGTTGAATTTTCATTTCGGAGCCTTTTATTGTTGACTGTGTAGTATGGGCTTCGCTCATTGTTGAAGGCCGTCTGGTGACCTATAATTGTTAATTTCTGTGTCATTTTGTTGTGTTGTGGAGAGTTGTCTCGTTGGCAATCATACCAATTCTTCTTTTTTTTTAAAATAGATAGAAGTATAAAAAAGGGGTACCACAATCAACAGTGTGCTACATGTACAATCGTTATCACTATAGAAATAAACTAATGTATAACAAAGACAAACAAAAAAAATAATCACATAAGCACCAATAAAAGACAAGAATGCAAATGTTTTACAATGAAACAATAACACATTGACGAGATGTATGATTACAAAGGACCGTCATTTGTAACAAGGAAATACCACAAGTCATATAAACAAATCCCATTTAGCACTGAAAGATTTATTTATGAAACGATCTACTTTTTTTTTATTGTACTCTGTGTGTTATTCTTTGGTGTAAATTAGAGCAATTAAAAAGTTAAGTCAGCGACAAAATTAATTATGACATACATTAATTTGTACAACCCCTATACAGTTATTAGATACAATAAAGTACTTTCAAGACATATTGATTTAAGATTTATTATGTTAACAATGAAGTCAGTACCCTGGAAAAGGTTTTGAAGCAATTAAAATTAAAATGTTGTCAACTTATTATCCTTTGATGAACCTCATGTATTGTACAGTTCGCTCACATTCTGTTTTAAGAACAGGCGTTCTCTCAAATTCTGTTTTAAGGTCAGACAAACATACATACGATTTTACTGTATAATTTACTGTAAACATGATAATGCAAATTGCAATTCAACAACTATAAAAGAGTAAAATGACAATATAGCAGAATTCCTGCAAAGCAAATGTTCAAAACAATTCCAAGGTAAATCCATTTTATCTTATGTTTCTATAGCACTACATCTGTGAAGAGGGGCACGGTAGTAGTTCCTGGCCCGTAGGGTAAATGATATTCCTTTTAGAATTTTCCCAACTTTTTATCACTGCTCAAAATACACATTTAACATGACTGTTTATTTTTTTAACGAATACAAATATGATATAACGAATGTATTGCAAATGAAATTCGAGGCTTTAAAATATCAATTGGCTTATATAAAGTAGTTCAAACAGAGTGTAATTGGGAACAACATTCGAGTTCATGTTGATACGATGTCGATAAGATCTGAACTATTGTAAACATATCACATTTGCATGCTTTGCATGGCTTAGTTATAAACAAACCCCAACGAGCAAGCCCGATTTAAATTCATATAATATAAAATAGTTACCAAGATTATAATGTTAGACGTCAGACACGCGTTATGTCTATATAAGTAACCGGAAATTTATAAAATTACCATAACATTGATATTCAGGTCAACATCGAAGTGCTAATTTTTGGGCTAGTGATACCCTCGGGGATAAAACATCCACCAGCAGTTGCTTCGAACCAGCGGTTTAAATAGTTATCAAAGGTACTAGGATTATAATTTAATACGTCATACGCGCATGCGTCTTCATAAGACTCATCAGTGACGCTCAGATCTACAGAGTTATAAAGCCAAACATGTACAAAAACGAAGAGCATTACGGACCCTAAATTCCAAAACAGTTGTGATGTATACAGTTATGGTAATCTTTTCCTAGGACATGCAAATCCTTAGTTTTTTCGAAAATTCAATGTTTTGTAACAGGACCATAATTTTATCAAGAAGCTTACCTAGCCTCTGTTTGCACTTTTTGGATGGACTTTGCGTCTAAAAATATACAAAAAATATATTTAAAAATATTTTTAAAGATAATACCTTGACGATCATTATTTTGTTTTGGAAAAAAGTATTTGTAATGTCTTATAAATCCTGATCTAGTGTGCTGACAGACGGGGAACATAGAATGAAATGTCTATAAAACAACACTATTTAAAAACCAAATAAGCAAGTATATATATCAAAAAGGAGTGACATGATTGTCAATGCGACAACTGTCCACAATAAACCAAAATGCCACAGAAAATTAAAACTATAGGTCACCGTACGGCCTTCGACAATGAACAAAGCTAATTCTGTAAAATGACCCTTAAATGACAATGTAATACAATTCAAACGAAAAAACATACGGCATTCTTTATATAATATATATAAAAAATGAACGAAAAACAAATATATAACAGATAAACAAACGGCAACCACTGAATTAAAAGCTCTTGACTTAGGACAGGCACATACATACATAATGTGACATAATCAGAATAGAGTTTTGTAAATTGCCTCTGTCTCTATATATACCCACAGACGTCTTTCGAAAAGATTTGTTTGATTTTTAAAGTATGTTTCAATCTTTATTCCCTTCAAAAGTCCAATTACTAAAACGCATGTTTTTTTGAATTATTCAATTGTTTGTCCTTTTTTGATACCAAAAGTTATGGTCGATGCCAAAGCTGGTTAACGTTTAATCCCAATAGATATTGTCTGTTTTTCTCTTTAATTTATATTGATTACGGTAATCCATGGTTTAAAGATGCACTCGATTATGCTAAAATGTTATGTGAATCTGGTTTATAGGTGCACTCGTTTATGTTTTTATAATGTTATATTATTTACCACTAGTAGTACATTCTATAAAGATATTCCTATTTCACTCATTGTCATATAAAGGAATATAAGTTTTATTAAATGTATACTATTTTTTTCGGATAATACAGTGCACATTTTTCAGCCTCCTGCTTCCCGGACAGTTGGTTTAAATGTAAACGGGAATCCACAAGGAAATTGTAAACAGGAAATATTTGGAATAAACAAGTATCAATTTAAAAAAAAATCCCAATAGATATCACCAGGCTAGTAATCCGCATGTCTGTGTTGACATGCATTGTAATTGATATGATCATAATACAAAAGTTTCAAAATTTTGGTCCTCCATGTTTTTCAACTTTGTACTTTTTTTTTACCTTTTTGAAGTATTTTTATTCTAGCATCACTAATGAGTATTGTGAAGACGATACGCAGTTCTGGCGTACACAATTTTACTATTTGTGTCTTCGATGAGTTCATTTGTGAACTGTACGAGATTTGCCTGAACTATGTTTTTATTCTCTTGTCTTATACTTTTGATGGCGTAATGATCACGAAGAGTTGACTTATTTAAAATTTAGTTTTTCACATAGGATATGTTATAATAAACAACAATAAGGTAAACTTATATATTGTAGACGTTTTTTTACATCAGTTTCATAGACAATCATGGAAATGTTTCAAATCTCCCTGTTTTCCTCTAATGTGACATCATATTATTTTTACATATCATAAGAAATACCACAACTGTCATATGTCGAACAGGATGTACTTACCCTTCCGGAACACCTGAATCACTCTTGTTTCTTGTGGAGTTTATGATTTTAAGCCTCAGTTTTATATTTAGTATTTTGTAGACTTTTGGTGTACCCCTCGTTTTCCGTTTGTGGACATCACATTGTCGGTTTCTTTTCGAATAATGAATTTAGAATGTTTTTTTTTTCATATTTCCTACTTTTTTTTCCTTCCCTTATCTTGTTCTTAACTGACGATTTCAGTAACCATTGGTTGATTCAATCTTTAGACTGTTAATTTGTGACTATATACATGTATAACTGTTCTTTATATGTTTTGAAAATAGACTCAGTACGACTTTATCCACAGGACAATATAACGGATTTACATGCATTGTGGATGCTCCTATCGTGTAGCTGTTTGGTCTCGTTTGATACTGATGATTCTTTAATTTGAGTATTGCTGTTCGTTCACTAATTATCATACAATTATAGTAAGACCCGTTTGTGGATAGTCCGTTAAAATTTGATTTCTGTTCTCCTTTCTTAACAAAAATTGCTGCAATTATCCCTACTTTTTCTTAGCTTTTGTCTATTTCAGTTTATTTACTGGCATAATATAACTAATACACACTAATTGATACATTAAAAAGTTCTATTAGATGTTAAATAGAAATACGCAATATTTCGCTAAACAAATTAGCTTCATCAGGCGTGTGCATCTCTCAAGGTGACATCGGATGCATGACAAAAACAATATTTTGTAGCCTAATCTATACAAGAGTTGAGGGACAGTGTTACATATTGATTGGGGCATAACATATGTTTGTAGCTACAACTACATAAAGTTGGAATGAAAGTTTAACACATTCATAGATGTTCGATTAATTTATGAATTTTTATAAATTAATTTGTATGATTTCAAGATAATTATGGTTTTGATTTGCTTTGCAATCTTTTTTCGTCTCTCTCATTGAGTCCATCAGGTTCAAGAGTTCGTAACTGGTGCATCCAAAATCTCTCTCTTTTTTGCCTACCTTGTGTATCCCAATTTTGATTTTTCTCAATGTATCATTTTCAAAATCATGTCTGCTCTTAAGAGGTGTCTTGTAATTGGACAGTTCATTTCTTTTGTATAATATGACCGATGGTTATTAATTCGGATGTTAAATGGTGTTTCTGTTTCACCAACATATTGTAATTTGCAAGTCCACACGTTAGAACATAAATGCAATTTTGCGTTTTGCAATTTGATGTTATAAATATGTTGTAATTTTTCTTTGTGATTGTGCTAATGAACTTGGTTTCTATATTGGCGACTTTGCAGCACTAACATTTGCCCCTTCCGCATTGTTTATATCCTCCGATTGTTGATATCTCTCGTTTAGATACTTTGGATGATACTAGAATATCTTTGAGGTTTTTTGGTCTGCAGTAAGCCATTATGGGAGGTGATGGAAAAATCTCGTTTAAGGAAGGATCATTTTTAATAATACGCCAGTGTTTGTGGACAATAGATGAAATATTTGTCAGATGAGGATGAAAGCTAACAACAAACGGGATTTTATTTGTCTGGGCCGTCTTTTCTTTGTATTCAAGTAGGTTTGTACGTTCTTTGTCGTTTGCTTTTCCAAAAGCTTCTGAAATACTTTTGTTCTTATAACCTCTTGTTTTGAGTTGTTGTCTGAGTTGCCCTAAACGATGGTTTAACTTTGATTCCGATGAGCAAACCCGTTTAAACCTGATGGCTTGGCTGTACGGAATGCTCCGGGAGCAATGTTTCGGGTGACAACTCTTCGGAGAGAGAAATTGGTGTTTATCAGTTTTTTGTGGTGTGAAGGTCTATTGTCATAACTCCTTTTTTTAAAGTTATGGTGGTGTCAAGAAACGCAATTTTCTCATTTTAAACTTCAGATGTGAACTTTATCGATTGATAAAAGTTGTTACAGAAATCGAGAAATTCTTGCAGGCGTTCTGCAGTTTCGTTCCATTTGATGTCGATGTCATCAATATAACGGAGCCAAGACAAGGGTTTGTATGGTGCATTCGAAAGGATGCGTTCTTCGAGACTCCCCATGAAAATGTTGGCAAAAGAAGGTGCCATTTTGGTTCCCATACTAGTACCGTCAACCTGCAAGTAGTGCTGGTCGTTGAATACAAAATTGTTGTTTTCAGGCACTAGTTTCGGCAACTGAACCAGTCTGTTGGGGGATGTGTATCCTTACGATTGTTTCATACCTGTTCACAAGCGACCATTCCTTCATTTTTGGGCTTCAAAGTTATTGTGAAAATGCCTATTCTAGAGGTGGCGTGAATTAGATGTGGATACTTAAAAATTCCAAAGATCTTTTAGAGAACATACAATCTAACTCTCTTTCATCTTGTAACAGTATTAAAACATTTGACTTTTCTACTCTTTAAGTATTCCTTATTCCAAACTAAAAGACAAATTAAAAGAGTTGGTATTACTTTGCTTCATAAAAAAGAATGGCCAACGTAGATACAAGTATCTTGTCTTAGGGAGGGATAAGTCCTACTTTGTAAAGAATCATTCTGATTCAAACAAAAAATTCTCTGAAACCGATATTATCAAGATGCTTGACCAACATATTTGTTACGTTCGGAGGACGTGTTTTTCAACAGACTGTCGGCATCCCAATGGGAACAAACTGTGCCCCTCTACTTGCTGACTTGTTTCTTTATCATTATGAGGCTGACTTCATGCAGGAACTTCTTAAGAAGAAAGATAAGAAGTTAGCAATATCCTTTAACTCTACTTTCCGCTATATAGATGACGTTCTTTCACTAAACAATTCAAAATTTGGTGACTATGTGGATCGCATCTATCCCATCGAATTGGAGATAAAGGATACTACAGATACAGTTAAGTCGGCTTCATATCTTGACCTACATCTAGAAATTGACAATGAGGGTCGGTTGAAGACAAAACTTAACGACAAAAGAGATGATTTCAGCTTTCCAATTTGTGAACTTTTCATTTCTAAGTAGCAACATTCCAGCAGCACCTGCATACGGGTTATATATCTCCCAATTGATACGATATTCCCGTGCTTGCATTTCCTATCATGATTTTCTTGATAGAGGGTTACTGCTCACAAGGAAGCTATTAAACCAAGAGTTCAAAGTGGGGAAGTTAAAATCATCCCTTCGTAAATTTTACGGACGCCATCACGAGTTGGTTGACCGTTATGGAATAACCGTTTCACAAATGGTATCGGATTATTCCTTTCGTCGTAACTACAATTCCCTTCCCTTTCATGAATTTGACCTACCGAATTAGACTATTTACCGGATTTGTAATCACATAAGCAACAAGACGGGTGCCGCATGTAGAGCAGGATCTGCTTACCCTTCCGGAGCACCTGAGATCACCCCTAGTTTTTGGTGGGGTTCGTGTTGTTTATTCTTTAGTTTTCTATCTGTTTGACTGTCCCTTTGGTATCTTTCGTCCCTCTCTTTTATGTACAAAGAAGACACATCCATCGATACCAAAATTGTGTTGTTTGGTAAGGGGTTTAACGAATTTTCTTCAAATAATCTGTAGTATCTTGAATGTAAGATGGCATTATTCTAACATGTGGTCTCAGATGGTAATCCACGAATTCAGATACTTTTTCGGTTGGATGGCCATTTGCAGATACTATCGGTCTTCCCGGAATCCTTTCTTTATGGAGTTTTGGAAGCAAGTAATATCGACCAGCTGTGCACGATTTTTCAGGGCGTAGATAGTCGTACGTGTCGTAATCAATATGTTTTTTGCTGTTCATGTTTGAAAGGACTACATTCGATGTGTTTTAGTTATATTCTTAGACATTTATATAATTTTAACTCAGTAACTGTATCAGTTTTCACACACTGATCCATGACAACAGACCTTCACACCACAAAAAACTGATAAACACCAATTTCTCTCTCCGAAGAGTTGTCACCCGAAACATTGCTCCCGGAGTATTCCGTACAGCCAAGCCATCAGGTTAAAACGGATTTGCTCATCGGAATCAAAGTTAAACCATCGTTTAGGGCAACTCGGACAACAACTCAAATCAAGAGGTTATAAGAACAAAAGTATTTCAGAAGCTTTCGGAAAAGCAAACGAAAAAGAACGTACAACCTACTTGAATTCAAAGAAAAGACGGCCCAGACAAATAAAATCCCGTTTGTTGCTAGCTTTCATCCTCATCTGACAAATATTTTATCAATTGTGCACAAACACTGGCGTCTTATTGAAAATGATCCTGCCTTAAACGAGATATTCCATCACCTCCCGTTATGGCTTACCGCAGACCAAAAAACCTCAAAGATATTCTAGTATCATCCAAAGTATCTAAACGAGAGATATCAACAACCGGAGGATATAAACAATGCGGAAGGGGCAAATGTTAGTGCTGCAAAGTCGCCAATATAGAAACCAAGTTCATTAGCACAATCACAAAGAAAAATTACAACATATTTATAACATCAAATTGCAAAACGCAAAATTGCATTTATGTTTTAACGTGTGGAACTTGCAAATTACAAAATGTTGGTGAAACAGAAACACCATTTAACATCCGACTAAATAACCATCGGTCATATTATACAAAAGAAAGGAACTGCCCAATTACAAGACACATTTTAAGAGCAGGACATGATTTTGAAAATGTCACATTTCAAATCATTGAGAAAAAATAAAATTGGGATACACAAGGAAGGTAAAATAGAGAGAGATTTTGGATGCACCAGTTACGAACTCTGGAACCTGGTGTACTGAATGAGAGAGACGAAACAAGATTTCAAAGCAAATCAAAACCATAATTATCTTTGAAATCATACACCTTAATTTATAAAAATTCATACAATGAATCAAACATCTATGAATGTGTTAAACTTTTATTCCAACTTTATGTAGTTGTAGCTACAAACATATTTTATGCCCCAATCAAATTGTAACACTGTCCCTAAACTCTTGTATAGATTAGGCTACAAAAATATTGTTTTGTCATGCATCCGATTTCAGCTTGAGAGATGCACACGCCTGATTAAGCTAATTTGTTTAGCGAAATATAGCGTATTTCAATTTAACATCTAATAGAACTTTTTAATGTATCGATGAGTGTGTTTTAGTTATATTTTTAGACATTTATATAATTTTAACTCAGTAACTGTATCAGTTTATTTTCACAAACTGATCCACGCTTAATTATATTGAATGTTGATTGTTGCTATTTTTAGACATTATATATATATTTGTCAAATATTAACATGAACAGGAGTATCCAAAAATTACCCTTTTTTACAAGAAAAAACAAACCAATCACCACCAAGTCTGTGACAAACAGTATAATTCCAATTATTACAAATGGCTCTATTGACTGATCTGAAACAACAAAGGTATTTATGAACATTTAGAATAGGTTTCTCAAGATGTAATATATTGACTGACTAAACACAAAACGATATATAATGTATGCCTCATTTCAGGTATTATAATGTTTACCAAATTCAAGCAACAGTAGTATACCGCTACTCGCAATTCATAAACTAACTGAAAAAAAAACAAAAAAAAACTGCGGGTTACAAACTAAAACTAAGGGAAACACATCAAATATTAGAGGAGAACTACGACACAAAACATTTAAATGTAAAAAAAATGGTGGCTTGAACCTGGTTTTGTGGCATGTCATACCTTCCGCTTGTATGGCAATGTTTAATATAACATTGAAATGACAAGATTGTATGACAGGACTACAAACATATAAATGGGAGAAAATACAGGAGAGAGAAACACACCAAAACATGTCTGTGTTTTTACACTAATTTTAAAAATATAACTATAGTATTCTGTAAATTTGGTAGTTAAGACTAACTGTGTTTAGGGGAAAAACATAATATCGTACTTATTTATAGGATATGACCTAGGATAGTTCTAAAAGGATCATAAGACATGTCCTAAGATATATCTTATGACATGTCTTAGGATAGCTTCGTGAAACTGGCCCCATGTTATCATATTTCCATTAAGTAACAAACATGTCATTATTACTATATATATACATATTGTGCACTAACAAGTACTAACTTATCAATAAAATGCTATATACTAACGTTAACGAGGCCGGGATAAGGTACCGGTACTTCATGTATCTCTAACAAATGTAAAATTCAAATAAAATATTATAACACTTAAAAAAAAAAAAAAAAAGGATATGAAAGCTTTTATCATACTGAATAATTCATTCTCTTTTACATCTAGAATATAAGAATAAAGTATTTTCTTCTACAACCAGGCTAGGAATACTTTTATCAAACTGTAAAGCAATAAGATTAAAAGAAAAATGGTCAAGCATTGATAATATTATTAAAAAATAGAGCTCAATACAGATGTACTCTGTATTCTGTTACTGACTTTGTATTTTATAATTTGTAACAAGTATGGTTAACTATTTGTTTAGGATTTATAGCAGAATAATGTGTTTGTGCATCTTTATTTGTAGATGAGATTTGAAAATGATATGAAAATAATAAAATATATATTACAAAAAAATACTTTTAGCAAACTGAATAATTAATCTTGTTATACACCTTGGAAGGATATACTTTTATCCCACTGAATAATTTATTCTATTTAAGCCTGCCGGGATAGGTCACTCCTGGATCTTCTTAGATTGTCGCCAGTATTTGGATTGGTTTTGTGTTGCTGAGTCTTAAGTATTCTTCATGCACTTTGTTGTCTATTGGTTCGTTTAGTTTTGAATGTTTATGTTCGCATATGAATTTGAGTTTTCTTCCGGATCTTCCGTCCGTCCTCTTTAAAAATGAGAAGCTTTTTGATTAAGGAGTTCTCTGTTGTTGATTTTTCGAAATTTTTACTTTAGTGTTGGTTTTCCTAGATCTCACTGCCATGGTGTTTATATTTGTTAACTCGATGGAGTTGTTCTTGTTTGTCCAACTTAAGGACAATATATCCCTGCATATGTAATGGTAAATAATAGGTTAATATTTAGTTTATCCAAATTCTTAAAACTGTTGATGCACTAAATCTTATCAATAACTAATTTGGTTTGTTCGACTGTTGTGACTAAAGGGTTATTGAGTCTTATATAGACAACATTCGCGTCTTGCGTACATAAATTATAAACCTAGTAGCCGTAATTAAGGTCCACCTTGTGTATTCGTACAATGATACACATAATCAGTTTTGATGTTAACATTTCTTTTGGAATTTATTTAATGGTTCTATGAACTGTCATGCTATATAGATCTTTAAGCACCTAATTTTTTGTTAGCACTTGTCCCCCCTTTAATGGAAAATATGTTGTTGTTTCCACATATAATATACTGGTTTGACAAATAAATTAAGGTATGGTATTAACAATTCATTTTTAATTAGGAAAATCAATAAATACCATATTAAACGTACTATAGAGGGGATCCTAAATACTTATTCTGCACTCGATCCATTCGATGGATCTTTAGCTATACGAAATCAAACATACACAAGTATCCTTTTATTTAATTAGGTCTTTTGGAATGCACAACAAAACCTCTTTTTTAAGTATTACATTTGTACCATAAATTTCATCAGGACTCGATGCCAGGAGATCTGCATAGCTACATACTGTATTTCCTTTTAGGAATAGTACACAATCATTGGACATTTCTACACTTTACACAAATATTTTCAAGTTCCAACTTTAATAAGACAAATTTAAGAATAAAACTCACTCATACTTTGGAAGGACATGTTTATCGAAGAACAATCTTTGATCATTTTCTTGCTGACTTTTAGTCTATTCATAAGGGAAAATTCCACACAAAATTTTCTTATGAATCATAGAAAACAAAGATACCGTTAGCATTTAACTTCACGGGGCTGCGAAATAGTTACAGTTTTAATGACAAGAGTATAATGAAAGATCTGAAACACCCGAAAAGTTTAATGTACTAATTGACATAAAAATGAAAAACAAAACAATATCTTCTGTCATCTTTTCCCGAAGGAGTTGAAACGTTTGTTTCACGAATATCTTGTTACCAAATATAGAACTAAAATTAGGCCAATTATTCGTACCTTGTTTTGTGTTAGTAACTGATACATTTTCCGTTGTGATTGTAGTTAGCCCATCACATCCACATCCAGACGGTATTGAACCAGGCAAACCTGGTAATCCTATAATCAGTAATAATAAATAAAAATAAGCATCAAATAATATTTATCAAATATCAAGGTATCAATAAAATATCGCTCCAACTGCTTTCCACCTTTTTGAGGTATTCTGTTGAATTAAAGGAGCTACGAGATGTAGAAAAAAATAAATATATTTTTTTTCAATCAATTATAAAAGTAAAATAGTGATATTACAAGTCGTTTTTAACACGCAGTTTGGTTCAGTCTTGTCAAAATAAGCAAAGAAAAAATAAATAAAATATAATTCACATGCAACCTCATTAAATCCATATTCATAAGAATGTCAGTTGACCTCCTAAGCTAAAGATGAGTTACACACGAACAAGGCGCGTTCAACTATTAAAAAAAGAATGTCAACTTTGAAAGTGAAACAAATAATTTAATGATTCGATCTACAAAAACTAAGTTGATAAAGGTATAAACCATTTTTAACATATTGTTATGTTCTACCTACAATAGTAGAGGGGCATTATTTTTTCTTGTCTGAGCGTCAATTCGTTCGACCCTCCGTTCTTTAGTCTTTCTGTTCCGCGTCAGGTAAAAGCTTTTGGTCAAGGTAGTTGTCGATAAAGTTAAAGTCCATTCAACTTGAAACTTAATACACATGCGCCCTATAATATGACCTTTCTAATTTCAATTAGAGTTTTGACCCCAATTTCACGGCCAACTGAACATAAAAAATTATAGTGCAAGTTTCAGGTTAAAGTTTGTGGTCAAAGTAGTATTTGATGAAGTTGAAGTCCAATCAACTTCACATTTAGTACACATGTTCCAATGATAGAATCCAAACAAATTTAAGCCAAATTAGAGATTTTAACCCAATTTAACGATCCACTTAACATAAATAATAATGCGATTGGGGCATCCGTGTACTGTGGAAACATTCTTGTTAACTCTATGATTGAAAGTTAAACAAACCTAGCAAAAAAATCCAATTGCACGAGATAGCTATCTTTTTAATTTTATTTTTTATGTTTATATCAGGTTTCATTACCGTCGGCAGGCAGTTTGCAAAGGGCACCTACGATAATTATTAAGATTCTGTTTAGACTTAAATGCATCAAGTCAGTGCATCCTAAATGTATTGTTTAAGACTTTTTGAAGTTGGATATACATGTACGTATAAGATTGTTATACATATATAAATTTGAGTCAAATCGATAATCTGAGGGTTAAGATCTCATAAACAATTTTAACCTCGCTGAAATTTTTCGTCTGTCCTCCTGGCCTTTGTTAGTCTTGTTTGCTTTTGAATTTTAGTTTGTTGTGTATATTTCGGAGTTGAGTATGATGTAGATTATCACTGTAATAGTATTTTTAAGGGACCAGCTAAAGACCGCCTCCAATGGCGAAAGTTTCTCGCTACATTAAAGACACATTGATGGCATTCAGCTATTGTTTGAGCTATGGTCGGATTGTTGTCGCTTTGACACATTCCCCATTTCCTTTCTCAATTTTATTCTTTATAATCTACCAATTAACCAACAAAATAATAAAACAATCAATAATGTTTCTGTTTTGTCAAAAATTCGCGAAGTTTCTGAAACCGTTTCGTAACAGCCTCCTCAGAGGAGCAAATCCGCTTTACTCTGAGAGCTTGACTGTACGGGATTCTTTTTGTACAGTGTTTGGGATAACAGCTTTGGGGAGAAAGGTAGTGATGTTTATCTGTGGGCTTACAGTAGAGGTCTGTTGATATGACACCGTCCTGTATGGATGTGGTTGTGTCTAAGAAAGATATCGTAAAGTCGGACATTTCATACGTATACGTAAATTAAATTTAATGGTCGGCGTTGTTTGCATGTCTGATGAAATCATCCAGTTGTCTGTGGATTCAATCCATTTCATGTCAAATGGAGATGACCCCAAAAGATTGCCAACAACCACATAACCTGATATAAACATAAACATTAATTATATAGATTGAGACCTCTTGCAATATGATTTTTGTGGGCTCTTTTGATTTCAACCTTATCAACCCAGTTTTATTTTTAAATTTAATTTGAGGTACATGGTATATGAGGTCAAAGTCAGTTGTCATGTTCTAAATTATGACTTTTGTTTGCTATGATTTTTTTTCTGATAATTTAAAAGATATAAATGAAAGGAATAGTGCACAATATTTGATTTATTGTGATGAAGATGAGATATATTTTGTCTTAAACATATTTTTAGAATCAGTGTAAATAAGCTATAATATGTGACTAGAAATTACATTTTCTATCTGGAAGATACACATTTTCTCATCTTGTAGGTTAAAAGTATGTAGAAACCAAGTGTTTATTGGATTTGTGTGCTTAAAGCTATCATATAAGAGAAATTATTTTCCTAAACTTGTTAGTTAAGATCTGTCATCAGAAGAATTATTTCGTTGAAGGGTACGAAAGTATCTACTAGTAGTTTTCATCCATGTCACGTTGAACATCATCAACAATTATACTATCATATTATACGGATGTTTCATATTTCAATCCGGAATAAGATTATCTCCCTCATTTTTAACGTGTATAGAAACCATATATTTTTGAATTTATTATTCGATCATCTGACGCTGGAAATTGTATTAAAAACATATTTTGGTAGTGTTTATGTTGTTCAGTTACACCAGTGTCGACGATGAGCGGATAATTTTTGTGCCAGCAAATTTGTTTATTCATGCTACATTATATGTGTGCCTGTCCTAAGTCAGGATCCTGTAGTTTTGTAGTTGTCGTTGGTTTCCTGCCTGTCATATTTCATGTATTTGTTTATCAAAAACGGTTTTGATATGAGATTGTTCGGTAGTTTTCTCAATCAGATTGTTCATATTTTGCATATCGGGTTCTTTGATATCAATTTTACGGTATTGGTAATTTGGTTTATCAGAAATATAGTCAAATACCATAGCAAACATTATATTTATCCAATCTAAATACATGGTGTTGTCCTATTATAATCATTCTAAATAAGGAAGAATGCAGAGTGTCAATGTGAACCGCAAGTACCTGCATTTCCTTTCGCTCCATTAACACCAGCGTCACCTTTGGGACCAGAAGGACCTCCATGTAAGCCATTTCTACCAGGATAACCTTTATGAATGCAAACGAGAAAACAAAATCATATTTTATCTATATATAAAATTGGGAATGGAAATCGGGATTGTATCAAAGCGACAACAACCCGACCATAGAGCAGACAACAACCGAAGGTCATTTATTGGTCATCAATGTAGCGCAAAACTCTCGCACCCGGAGTCGTCCTTCAGCTGGCCTCTTGACAAATATGTAAACTAGGTCAGTGATAATGGACTTGATACTAAAATCCGAATTTTACACAAAAAATAAGATTAAAAATACAAGACTAACAAAGGCCAGACGCTCCTGACTTGGGACAGACGCAACATTGCGGCGGGTTAAACATGTTTTTGAGATCTCAACCCTCCCCTCATATATCTAGCAATGTAGACAAAATCAAAGTACAAAAATACGTAAGTAAAACTCTGTGTAAGAGAAGTCCGAGTCCGATGTCAGAATATGAAACAAAAGAAAAATAAACAAAATGACAATAATACCTCAATAACAACAGACTACTATATAGCTAGCAGTTAATGACATGTCAGCTCCAGACCTCAATTAATCGGATTGGAAGATTGTGTCTTCATCATGTGAATATCAGGCACAACTCCTCCTGTTAGGGGTTAGTATTATACCATCTTGAAATGCGTGTCATACCAACAATGGGTTGTGGCATAAATGTGTTTAATCCGACGCACAGACCCTATAAGTGAACTATATCAAAGCCAAAATATGTAATCTTAATGACCTGACAACTATATCGTAACTATATATATATATTGATAGGAAGATTTGGTGTGAGTGCCAATGAGACCACTCTTCATCTAAATAACAATTTAAAAAAAAAGTAAACCATTATAGGTCAATTTACGGCCTTCGACAAGGGGGCTTGGCTCACACCAAACAACAAGCCATAAGCCTTACTCATAATATAAAAAGACTTCATTGTTCGTGTTTTGTTATATGATTTGATTACGATCTGTTTTGTGTTTTATCATACTCAGAATCTTTAATTTTGTTATTTTGCGATGTTTCCAAGAAGTACCTATCTAGAATTTGGAAATAAATATCTACATTTATAACAACTGAAAGATTTTCGTTTCTGATTTTGTAAATGTTCGATTCTCTTTGTTTTACAAAATTCAAATATTTTCTCATTTTCCTCAATACTTCTTTCACAAGTTTAGAATTACACATTAGATAAAAATTATGTCTTCATCATTTGAATATCAGGCACAACTCCTCCTGTTAGGGGTTATTATTATACCTTCTTGAAATGCGTGTCATACCAACAACTGGTTGTGGCATAAATGTGTTTAATCCGACGCACCGACCCTATAAGTGAACCATTATCAAAGCCAAAATATGCAATCCTAATGACCTGACAACTATATCGTAACTATATATATATTGATAGGAAGATTTCGTGTGAGTGCCAATGAGACCACTCTCCATCTAAATAACTCTTTAAATAAAAGTAAACCATTATAGGTCAATCTACGGCCTTTAACAAGGGGGCTTTGCTCACACCGAACAACAAGCCATAAAGGGTCCCAAAATTACAAGTGTAAAACCTTTTAAACGGGAAAACCAACGGTCTATATCCCTTCTTAATAAGTCTGTTTGAAGGTTTTGTTTACTTTTGAGGTAAATACTGACATTTTTGTGCTTTGTAAAGAATATTACCATAAAAGATTGGATGTGAAATACCTGAACGCATAAGATGTCTGCATGTTGAGTTATACTGTTATATTGAGTATATACATGCATCACATCACATGTTATTGTTATTTAAAAAAAGCTTTATCTAAATTTTTTTTCTCATTGTAGTATTTGTATATTTAGCATTTTCAAATTAGCTTTAAATATCAATTGATTTCGATCGTTTGTTATATAAGTTTTCATTACATTCCGGTCGAATGATAGTTTGCCACATGCTAGTTGTAAATACTTCTAAAATGACGTGCTTCATTCGCTTTGTGAATAAAACCATTCCCTTAAGTTGTAATACGACCACATCATTGGTATTTCAAAGCATCATTATTTTTTTATTTGGGATTTCTATAACATATTTTGTAAACGTGAGGTTACATTGTTACTAAATCTTGCACATAGGTTAGATTAGGGGAGACATTTGATTGATAGACATGCAGTGATGTTTATTTTCGTATATGCAATGCAAGGATACGTGATTATTTTAAAGTACTGGACAGAATAAGACTTTACTCATGCCATTTTTTTTTATATGAAACATAGAAAGGTTTTGTACAATTTTTTGAAAAGTTTAACAAAGACTAACAGGGGAAATTAATGGTTGTTTTACACCTCAAATGAATAGCTGTGCATGTACCTTTAACCTTATGAGTACTCCGATGTGTTTAAATGTCTTGCTTTTCAAGTGAAATATTACAAAAACTTAAATATTCTAATTGGATTGAGTCTCCAAAACACGTTTTATGAGAAAATTTCCTTGATATTGAATACTTAGTTGACAAAACAAGCCATAATTAGTGTATTGGGGAACCTTTTTTATCCTGATTTTGTTCCCTCGGAAATGCTTTAATAATTATATAGTTATAAGTAAATGAATATTTTTTTAATGCTGTAACAACAATAGTTATCAAAGGTACCAGGATTATAATTAAGTACGCCAGACGCGCGTTTCGTCTACATAAGACTCATTAGTGACGCTCATATAAAAATATTTATAAAGCCAAACAAGTACAAAGTTGAAGAGCATTGAGGATCCAAAATTCCAAAAAGTTGTGCCGAATACGGCTTAGGTAATCTATGCCTGGGATATGAAAATCCCTAGGTTTTTCAAAAATTGATAAAACATTTAGTAAACAGGAAATTTATAAAAATGACCACATTATTACCGTATCACCATGGTGATACGGTCTGATTAGTCAGAGGCTAAACGTCAGGTTCGGGTAAATCTGTTTACGGTATTTCTGTTATTTCATTGGTTATAAATACTATCTAATGGCTGCTTCGTGGCTGCTTCCGGGGTGATTCTGAGGGAAATGAAGGTCATTCTAACGTCTGATTGGCTATTAATGAGTGGCATGCATTATATGTTCCACGCGTCCGTAAGTGGGGTCGCATTGAAATCATGATACTAAGTTATAGGAACATATTATGATAAAGTGTTCATTTGCTATAGTGATTAGTTATGATGATAACTCACGACAAACTGTCAATTTGGTGCAGATTATATAATCATGTGACAATGTGATGATTAAATCTTGAAATTATGTTGCTATTATGGTAAGAAATTGTACATTTATGTATTATTGCTATTCTCTAAAAATAGAACAGTAATGTGTATAATTTACACTTTACACTGCGTATTAAAACGGTTAAATGATTGAGATACTTTTGTGTTAGATTTCTTCGTATGAAGCTTAAACTTTAAATAGTAAATACACAATACGTATGCTTTATGTATAAAACAAATAACAATTTATTTTTCATTGCTTGGAATTATTGATTAGAAAATATTTATATCACGGAATTTACCGAAGATGTAATTCCGTTTCCAGCACTTTCATCGCTTCATTGATTTCTGGTGTAAATAAACAAACCCGACGATACTGATTAGAAGAATACCAAAATTACAAGGTGATCAATATGTGCAAAGAAGCCTACACCAAGCATCAGTCACGGTATTGTTATGGCAAGGTTTTAAGTGCATTATAGGATACTATAGTGTCAGCTGTTGCAAATTATATAATTTAGCGTTTTACCATGCACAGCTCTATATTTGACAATGACCCCAAGGCAATCATTTATACGATCCTTTGAACCCAAAAAACTTGTAACACAGCGAACTCCCAAAAAGATGTATGCATGTTGGGTTAAACAGTTTGATAATCTAAGATGTACTCAAACATGATTATTTATTCTTTGGAGTTGTCAGGAGGCTGATTTAGAAGGGGACCAGGGGGCATTCCATACGTTTCTGGGAAATTTGGTGGGCCTGCACTTATGAACATTTCTGGATCCCCCACTGGTTGTTGGACCATAATAGTCCCAGTATGGACACAGTGGTGATCAGCAGTCATTATAAAAAAGAAGATGTGGTATGATTGCCAATGAGACAACTGTCTACAAGAGACCAAAATGACACAGACATTAACAACTGTAGGTCACCGTACGGCCTTCAACAATCATCAAAGCCTATACAACATAGTCAGCTATAAAAGGCCATGATATGACATGTAAAATAATTCAAACCAGAAAACCAACAGCTTTATTTATATAAAAAATTGAACGAAAAACAAATATGTAACACATTAATCAACGACAATCACTGAATTATAGGCTCCTGACTTTGGACAGACACATACATAAATAATGTGGCGGAGTAAAACATGTTAGCGGGATTCCGATCCTCCCCCTAATCTTGGACAGTGGTACATGTATAACAGTACATCATACGAACGAACTATAAAAATCAGTCAAAAAAGGCTTAACTCATCAGATTGCTCATTGATATATCAATAGCATTGAAAATTTCATTTGATATGTCTTATTTCAATTTATTCACATCATCAGATCTTACACTTAGTATATTTTTTCATCATGAACATTACTATTTGGTTGATTATGTAGGGAATAACTGAAGCATGACTGGAGAAGTCGTCCACCTCCCCCACCCCCACTTATTGTCCCAGCTGAACTGAGAATCTGTCCCTCTATTACCATTAACGTCATAAAACAATTACTTTTTCATTGTGGCATCATATATTTTGTATTAAAACATCAGAATATTACATGGAATATTTGTGATGTACATGTAGTTTGTAATGGTAGACATATACATATTAAACAATGTAGCAAAAAGGTGCATTCAAAGCAAAATAATTAATATTAAATCAACTCAATGGATAGAAGCATACTGGTAAGTCAATTTTTTTTTTCACACAGCATCTGCATAGAGTGATGAGATGTAAATCAGGAGATCAATCACTGGTTTTAGAAGTCAAGAATTTTTATATTTTACTTATTTGGGTAGATACATGTAACACAACATTTATCTTGTCATAATACCTGTGCGCTCAGTGTTCTTCATGAAAACTATCACACTGATTTTAAATCATTATAAGAAAGCACAGTGTATAAGCAAACATTTCAGAAGGCAGAGTCTTTTATAGGCTGACTGCAATAGTCTGTATATTATCTGAAAAAGCTTAGTTCTTGTCAACTTCCTTATTATTTCAAACATTTTAATAGATGTCTCCCAAATTTGGTGTATTTCTATTAGATTTTTTCAAAGTCATTTTCATTTATTTTTCAACCCGGTCCAGAAATGTGTAATATAGCTGATTTAGAGAAAGGCCACCTGGGTCACCTCTAACAAAGGCTATATTTATTGTCAATGCAAACATTTTACCTGTTCAACACCAAGTGCTGTCAAGCTTAGGGCCCCTGGCCAGGGCTCTTATTTTTCATAATTCATCTTACATGTACATCTCCTTTGAATTTGTTTGCTTATTTGTTCTATGACTATGGTCTATCTATGGTCCCACAAAAATTGTTAAAATATATACATTTTACTTTTTTCTAGATTCTCATGTGATAGCCGTACCTTTTTGGTCACTATTTATGTGTTGCGTTTAAATATGAATTGTAACACTTTACAGTGACTGAACAGGTAAAACAAATACTTTTCAAGAAACAGAAAAAAGAAGACTACTTGGAACAGCACCAGATTACATGTATGTATGAATAAAAACTCAGATCAGAATAGCATGAAGGATATTATATGTCCTTGTGAATAAGCAAGGAAAGCTTTTAATATAACATGTAGTGCCTATTTTTTAATTTACTAGATTTTTGCACCTTTTTAGCCAAAAAAACTGCAACAATCTACAAGTTTTCTTTCACCATGTGAAGTTATCTTATTATCCTCTTTTCAAATTTGTTATCAGCAACCTTTTCTTAAAAAAATAATAGTTTATAAAGCATGGAATAATGTCAAATTGTTTAAAATATAACAAAACATCTGTTTATATCCCAATTTTAAGGATTTGAAATTAACCATATATGTAATGATGTATTGCATTTGGGTACTGACCTCATTACAGTATCATGGATTGTTTGGATGTAATTTCAAACCCATTTTTCAATGACTCTAAATGGACTCAAAGTTATATTGGTGTAACTATATTGTAAACAAGGATAGTCCACAAAATAAGCACAGAATAAATTTTTTTGTGGTTCAATACAAAAGTTTGTAAAAATATTACATTTTAGGTGCAATTTGGGTATTCTCATGTAAACATCTTCACAACAGAACTTCAAAATTACCATGAAAACAAAAGTACAAACCTAAAGGCAATCAAATGTTTCGCCACGCACAGCCTAATACGACCAAAGATTTATATTAAGCATATACAAAACACGAAATTGTTTAAGTCAGTTGAAATCAAACACATTTTATGTTTGGATCCTTAAAACTTCAATATGGACTAATTTGAAAACAGTTATCAGGTGAACCTATATAATTTTATTCAGCAGAAATATCTTACTACATATACCTCATTAACTTCATACATGCATGATAGTACTAGTCCTACAAAAATATTGAAAATGTGTACATTTAATTTTTTTCTATCTTCTCTCATGTGAAAGCAGTACCTTTTTGGTCACTAATTATGTGTTTCGTCTGAATAAGAATTATAACACTTTATAGTGACTGAAGAAAACGAAAAACAGACAACTTGAAACATTACCAGCCATGCCAGTAATTAGTATACCTTGTACATGTATGTATGAATAAAAACTCATATCAGAATAGCATGGACATTATGTTAGTTCTATGTCCTTGTGAATATACTGTGAGGAAAGTTATCAATAATTCTGCAGATAATGCAATTGTATCAAGTTATGCACATTTTCTGTTAAAATTTTCACACAATCAGTTAATCATTCAAACAAGCTAAACTTAACTTTTATTACTGAAAGTTTCAAACAATGACAAGTGTTTTATTCATCAAATAAATCATGCGTTTCTGTGAGAAAATAAAATCATGTGCAATTTTTAGAATTAAAGGGAAACAAGATCTTTTTGCAGCGCACTGGCCCATGTCAATTGTGAATGTATACTTTACCAAATATAGTTTCCTTATCATGATACTAACATCGACATTATCAATTACATATCATAGAAAAAAATACACAAATTACAGACAAAATGTTTAAAACACCCAATTTTGCTGCCAAATTTGTTGCATCTATATATACTTGAAGTGTATAATCAATGTAAATAAGGTAATTTTTGGAAATTTTTTAAAAACACACCCAATAATGTTGTATCATAACCCCAAAATCAATTGTAATCTTCCTTATGTGTATTGAAATCCTCTACTAAAAATTTATAGAGATCCATTTACTCATACTCAAATTATTGACAGTATTGTCTGGAAACCAAATGTGTCTTCTTGAAAACAACTATGACATGATTAAGCATAACTCGACAGCAAATTTTTGACATTCTTGTATTGCCCATTTCCATTTTCAATTTCATTTTGCTGTCATATAAAAACTTGAAAAGTAAGCTAAATCATGTGTATGTAACAACAAAATATATATGCAAGAAGTAACATAAAACCGACTCTGAATTAGTTCATGAAATTGATGTAAAACTCAAACTGAAGATGATCTGAAATACTAATGTTTTTTATTCGAGTCAGATTTGTTTTACTGTAGCCCTTCAGTGCTATCAATTAAAATTATTTAGTCAAAATTTAACACTAGTATTACCTTTGAAAGGTTCAAATATAATATGCTGCGCTTTTACTTAGCATCAGTTCTCCCAATGGAACTTTCTGCCTGGTTGATAAGTTTCGTTGGAACTTTTGGGCTAGTTTGTTAGTTTCGGTTTCGACTAATTTGGCAAAAAGGAACTTTCTAACTAGTTGATATGTTAGGTTGGAACTTTTCAACAAGTCACTTTGTTCCGGTGGAACTTTTATACCAGAGAAAGAGCAAGGTAACTGGTAAATAAGTTCCTCCGGAACTTTTCAGCTAGTTATTTCATTCTGCCCGCAACTTTCTAACGTCGGAACGAAAGTGCATTAACATAATAAAACTGACATGTGCGGTTTGTTTTAGATAAATAAAAGTTAAATTAATTTTGCATATCTGAAAGATGAAATCATTTTTGGTGAAAATCTGGATTCAAAATATTTTTTTTTGTTCTTTACTCTAACAAATATTTTTTTTTTTATCAATTGGGGAATCAAAATATTTTTTTCAGGAAAAATACCATAGTCATACCATTTCAAGTTCAGTGTTCGTTAATTCCCTAAATATTATCCATCTGAACTAATAACTTTATTTTAGACATAAACAATACGTTAATGAAGACTAGGACATTCGTTCTGAATATGTATGAAATATTTGCCACTGGATGTTAAACAACCAACAACCAATTAATATATACATCTAGGACATTGTCTCAGCTAAGCTGGTATTTAAGGAAGCGCCTTCCCCATATTACCATATAACTCCCATAAACGGACATAGAAAAAGTATTGCCTATTATAAGTGTATGTACAATGTAAATTTACATGTATTATCATATATTATATTCTCCCAGATTTTTTTTAATTTTTGTATAAATTATTATTTGGCTTGTTAAGTTTGCAAGCGCACACCAAACAATGACAGGATAGTCAACCTTACATGTATGCGAAGTCACTAAGTGATAGATGTTGAACCCCTGGCTGTGATTGGTATGTATCGGCAAACCCTTCTTTAGTTCTTTATTTTATATATGCACAGTGATTCATTTGTCATATTTTATATATCATGTATATTATTATTTACCTGCTGTACATGCTGTTTGCATCTGTTCAGTTTTCTGTACGGAAGTTCAAGACCTGCTTTGAACTTGACGTTCGCTGTGGTCATAATAACAATAGCAAACTAAATGCCTTCCCCACTTAGCCTCATAATCGCGATGTCAGCTCTACTTTTCTTTAATCTCTCAATATCTGACACTCAGTCTGTCAGTGACATGACATTGTCAGGCTGCAGCACTAAGCTGACTTGTCTCTACATATTGCAACACCACAATAATGAACGCGAATTAAGTGAATTTTTCGTGTTCTCGTGAGTTAATTCTTCTTAAAATAATGGCATTTTAACTTTACGTGGGAACCTAGAGTTCAACGACTACACATACGAGGTTTGGACTTTTATTCTTTGGACATTCAAGTTTCACCCCGACAATTTGTTTTTCTAATAACCATGTTAGCCAATTTTCAACACGAAATTTGCAAATTTGACGTTTCAGCCATTTTAGCCTGTATTTTATACTCGAATGTTAAAAGCCTCTCGCTGCGATTGTCAAAATAGCTCAGGAACCTTGATTTTTGCAATGACAGTCATGACGTTTCGTTTAAATTGTGTATACTGTAGTGCATATTTATTTTCTGCCCCGGCAACCCGTCTATAACTTAAATTAAAGTTAAAATAGACATTTTTAAAAAAAAATCCTATCATATCAATATAATTTCCATGACCCGCATCCGATTTTATTAGTATAATATTCAAATGAGCAAAGTGGCGTTGATTTCTGGATATAAATGGAATCCACATGACAGAAATTCAGAACAGATTAAAACGATTAAAAGCTAAAGGCATGAGCAATGCTTAAGTAATTAACACAAAATAAAGATTCTACAACTGAGCAAACGGAAGCCCCTGAATTATAATCTGGAATATGACAGTTTCGTTTGATGTGTTGGGACGATTGATTTTGCAATTTGATTTTGGACTTTCCTTTTTGATCTTTTCTCGGAATTCAGTATTTTTGTGTTTTTACTTTTTACAGGCCCTTAACTATGGGAAAGACAAATACAGATTGTGACGAGAATTAATATGTGTGTAAGGGCCAAGCCCTCAAAAGCCTGATAAAGCATTGAAACAGCACATCACATTGAACATTGTTCTCGTCTTTTGAACATAACTAGTAGACCTTTTCGGAAAAAAAGGTATTTTATCTTATAAATTCCATCGTCAAATATAAATAACCCTTTTGTGGGCGCAGCAGTTGTTTTAGACGGAAAAAAAATCACAACAAACATATTTGTCAGTGACTATTTAGCTGTTAAATTTTTCAACAACGTAATCAAATACCGTAAAAAACTCGAAGTAAATCACCTCAAAATATATGATTTTCTATTGATAACGTCAAAATAAACTATAGCAGTAAGAGCCCGTTTACACTGGCAACAAAATTAACCGGATCATTTTTTGAATCATTTTAAAAAGACCAGTTCGAAATTTGCACAAGCGACACCTGTCGAGATCGATTTTATTAAACGCAGTGCGTTTACAATACAACATAAGAATACCGGTCTGGCCTTTATTTTCATATATAAATATAGCATTCACCTTGGAAAAGATCAATTTCAAAGTAATACCAACTCTTTCAATTTGATAACTATTTACACCTATGGGTCGATGTCACTGCTAGTGGACGTTTCGTCACCGAGGTTATCATCAGCCTAGTAGTCAACACTTCGGTGTTGACATGAATATCAATATTGTGGTCATTTTTAAAAAGTTTCCTTTTACAAAATGTTTTATTTTTTTAAACTAAGGATTTTCGTATCCCAGGCATGGATAACCTTAGCCGTTTTTGGCACAACTTTTTGGAATTTTGGATCCTCAAAGCTCTTCAACTTTGTACTTGTTTTGCTTTATAGATATTTTGATCTAAGTGTCACTGGTGAGTCTTATGTAGACGAAAACTATTTACCGTTTAGCGGGTTATTTTGGCGTGTGTAAAATTCGCAATTAAGGGTCAACATTTGACAAACAAGGGTCTATTGTTATGGTTGATTGATTTTTTCCCTGTATGATGTCTTCTTTATTGATCATATTTGATACAGTTAATCAATAGCATGCCAGTACATAGTTATTTTTCACAGGTTTACAAACTTCCTGAATTTTTTTTACGGTCAATCAAGTACGAAATTGACCAAACCTTTAATTTGATGTACTCATACGATTATGAAATTGTCGTTAGTGACTTTCACTGTTATATAAATAGTTCTGTCGCCGTACTTACCACGTTCTCCTTTTTGTCCTGGAAAAAAGAAGAAATTTCATGAGCAATCATATGTTATCTATATAAACTCATCATAGATACCAGGATTTATTTGCTTTTAAATATTCGTGTTTGAGCGTTCCTGATTAAGGTTAATAGAAAAATACCTCGGACGCATTACATTAATAAAACGCTGTTTTCTTATTTTTTTATTTTTTTTATTAAAAAGGAATTATTTCAGTAGTATGATGAGTCAATGTTTTCTTTGAATATGGACCCGTTGAAATATCTTTTTTGGCATAATTTCGTATAAATACTTTATATACACAACTGTTCAGTATCATAACATAGGGGGTATTGATTACGATATAAATGATTAACCAATATTGATATGATCATTTCAATAACCGGGCCAATAAAAAATATGGTTATCTACTTTATGCATTAATCATAAGGCAAAAGTTTTCTTTGTGTGTGTTAAGAAATATTATATTTCCTGTTTTAGCCTACCTAAAACTATCACCTTTGTTTATTTATATATTTTGCGATAACACATTTTGACACAAAAAGACAGCATGTAGCTGATAATGGATATTTGAATATTTGACATAAAAGGATAAATATTTCTGAGTTTGGTAAATGTTCAATTACCAATTAATTACGACATTTGTACTATCTATTGTCCAATAGTATTTATAGATTAATCGTTGACCTTAACCTTGATCAAAATATTTCACGTGAAAGTTGAAATGATTGGATGATTAAAGAATACCACGTGTATTAACGATGAGCGCAGAAGAATCTCAGCTAAGAGTCTCTAATGTTGAGTTATGGAAATAATTCCATTGTTTTATAATAATTTTAATGAAAGAATCTGGATTAAATTATGGCAATCTTTCCGCAGTGTGTATGACATTAAGCAGCGTATTCTAAGTTATTTTTCTTTCTTGTTTGCGAAACTTTTATTTAATTTGTAACATATATATCTTCATAGTAGATACTTTGTAAAGCGTAAATACTACTAAAACTGGATATTATGATTTGGATAACAAATAACATGCTACTTTATATCTTCAATTCTAAACCGTGGTCCCCAATGATACGGCGTTTGTTCTAAACGATTAGATGTCATCCTTTCTTGATTGTCTGTACCAAGTAAAGAATATGAAACTAATGTTTTAACTTTGATTTTGCCATTTAAAAAAGGACTCCTCGTTTTGAATTTTACTTGGAGGTTAGTAATTTTGTCATTTTACTTTTCATCGAAAAAAATGTGTTACTGGCATACAATTCAAAACACCAAACAGATTAGCCCACAACATTATGAATGTATGTCCCTGTCCCAAGTCAGGAGCCTGCAATTCTGTGGTTTTCGTGTTTTTTGTGTCACATTTTTTTGCGTTCAATTTTTATATAAACCACACCGTTAGATTTCTCGTTTGAATTGTTCTACATGGTCATTTCGGGGCATTTTATAGTTGACTGTGTGGTATGGGCTTTGCTCATAACTGACATAATAAAATTGCTTTAACCACCTTTTTCTATTTATATGGATAGTTGACCTACCTATGAATATAACCAAGTGCCTAAAATTTTGTTACAAGGAGGACCGCATCTAGCTAAACTGAATATCTACATATCTTACCCCAAAAAGATTCTCGTTTCTGATTTTAGTTTATGTTTCTTTATAAATGTAAAACAAACTGCTTTTTTTTCTAAAGATTTCCACTTAACGTCTTAGCCACTTAGCATTAACACAAAAAGATGAAACAATGATTATTTGTCCTTCAAAAAATAAGACTCTCCGTACGTGTTTTAATGATTCATTTCTTGTAATTTTTCTTCCGTTTAAAATCATGTTATAGATTGATTTTCTTTGATGTAATTTCTATCCGATTTGCAAAATAAAACTAAATGACGTAGCACGTGATCATAAATCACTTCCCGTAATTACCTGGAAATCCTCGTTCAGCGTCACACCCTATTAATGTACTAAAACCATGTACTAAAAAGGAAAAGGAGATATTGTTATTGATGTTATATTTTATTTTTCTTAACTTGATCCACTGTTTACCAAGACATGCAAAAGCTTACATTTGTTTTCATAACGCTTAGAAATAGGTATGTTTTTAATATCATAATAAAAAGTGTTCTTGGGATTTCTATTGAACGTCACAGCTGTCTAGTTTGGAACTCTTATATTACGTGATGTTGTTTTATCATAACTTGATGATAGTGTGTCTAATATGGTTTCGACATTACGTAATGATGTTTTGATATAACTCTTTATGGAATAGTCATTACTTAATGATATTTCGATATTACATGATATGGTTTCGTAATGACTTGATATATTTTTGTCATTACCTAATATGGTTTTGCCAGTACTCTATGTGGTTTCACTATTATATAGTGTGGTTGTGTCATTAGGCAATGTGGTTTTGACATTACTTGATGTGTATTTCACTTAACGTTATGTAGTTATATCATTACATGATGTGGTTTTGTTATTTCGTTATGATTATTTTTCAATTCTTTGTATGGCATTAAAACATTACGAAATGATGTTTTAAAAATTAAGACGATTTTGCACTACACGATGTGTATGTTTCGATATTTGATTTAGTCCTGTCATTCGTTGATGTGGTTATACCATTAATTACTTGATGAGGTAACACCACGTGACCATTTAGGAAAAAACGATTCTATTTTAGACAGATTTCCATGTGTCGTTTGCGCCAAGCGCTTTGGATAAATACCGCTATCCATTAAGTTTAAGTGTAAAATAAAGTTCAATTAAGTTATTGTTTAGCGTGATTTGGTACGAAAAAGGGGAAGGACAGACAAAATATAGAAATAAAGTACTAAAAAAATTAAAGTAATTCGGACATAAGGAAATACACCGAAATTACTTGGTCCTACCAATGTTTTCCTAGTTCTCAAATGGGAACAGTATTTTAATAAAGTGTAAAAGATTCAAGGAACCTTGAACCTTTGACTGTTGACATTTTTTTTTTTTATACTGAGAGTTTTCTACCTCAGGCATACATTACCTTAGATGTAATTGGCTAAACTTTTATGAATGTTGGTCCTCAATTCTCTTCGTACTTTATTTGGCCTTTTTATTTTGTTTGGATTCGAGCTTCACTGATGAGTCTTTTGCAGACAAAACGCGCCTCTGACGTATATACAAAATTAGGCCTGGTATCTATGATAAGTTTATTTACAACCATTTGGTCGATGCCACTGCTGGTGGAGATTAATTTCTCTTAGGGTATCACAAGCCCAGTAGTCAGCACATTTTGTGCTAACACGAATTGTCATTGATATGGTCATATTCATAAATTAACTGTTTACAAAATTTAGAATTTTCTTAAATACTAACGCTTTTTCTACCTCATGCATAGATTATCTTAGCTGTAATTAGTAGAACTATTAAGAATTTTGGTACTCAATGCTCTTCATCTTCGTACTTTTTTTTACTTTTTTTAGAATCGAGCGTCACTGATGAGTCTTGTTAAGACGAAACGCGCACCTGGCGTATATACCAAATTTAGTCCTGGTATCTATGATGAGTTTATTTGCTATATCTTGATTTTGAAGAATAACTCCTATTTATGTTTGTGTCATTTTGATCTTTTGTGGATAGTTGTCTCATTGGCAATCATACCACATCTTCTTTTTAATATCCTATACAAGTTTTGGATCAATTCATGGAGGTTAACAAATGTATCATATCAAAGTGGTCGAATTCGGTAACATGTAATGTCTTCAACAATGAGAAATGCACAAACCACATAGTAAGCTTAAAAAGGTCACAAAAAATGAAAAATGTTAAAACTATTCAAACGAGAAACTTAACGATCTAAATGATGCAGACGTCGACGCAACTACCGACGACGGCATATCGTTTGTTTTTTGTATCACACCATTGCTACATTGATGTCATAGACTCACATATCAAAAGACTTGGACTGACTCGCAATAAAGTGAAAAGGAAATATGGGTTGGAAGGAGAAAGGGAGAAGGGTACTAAGTGACAAAGAATCAATTCTATAGAACTCTATGATCATTTAAACAAAAGTAAATATTTTTAAAACATTTCTATGTATTGAGATATGAGCCAAAAATGCATTTTATCCTTTGTACTGTTGTAGCTATGTCGGCCTTCTTGGTTTGCAGGCGGGATTAGCTGACACATTTTTTAAAATTGAATATGCTAATGATAAAGAGGGACGAAAGATACCAAAGGGACAGTTAAACTCATAAATCTTAAACAAACTGACAACTGATAATTGTGGACAAGTTTGGTTAATTTGGTCTCAGTAGTTTCAGAAGATTTGTGTAAAAGATTACAAACAAATATAAAAATATTGTTAAACATGGACTATTAAGGGCAATCACTCCTTTAGGGATCAACATTTAGGTCTTACTCTGCTGAACATTATTGCTGTCTTCAGTTTATCTCTTTCTATAATCTTATTAAAGATAATACGCAAAAACAGCAAAAGGGGTAGGCCCAATAAGACCCCTTATTGGTCCCAAAATATAGCAGTTTTAAAAATATGTGAAATTGTAATATTTTAGTTATTTATTGGAAAGTAGAATGCGTCTTCTACATACATATAGGCTGTTTTTTTTACAATACAGTGTACATATATCGGGTACTGGCATCATTAAGTCATGTCAAATTACTGAAATCTTCACAATTTTAGCATTTTAGTTAAATTTTAGACAGTTTCCGTCTTAAATAAAAGGGGTCGCATTGGTGTTCATTCATAATATTGAAATGTTAGTTGTATGTGATGATAATACATAACATATATAAAGGTTGAGGATGAACACGGATGTGGCCACTTTTATTTTTGCAAAAAACATCTGAAAAGTGACGTTTTTAGGCATATGTCATAGATTTTTCATATCTAAGCTTCATTAGAGCGTTTTAAATGACTCAGTCGGTTAAAATCTTTCCCAAAAACTGGTCAAATCAATTGAAATAGACACTTAAGTGTTTTAAAAGTGTTCATAATCTTTCGTTAGATTAACCTGAAATTTAAGGCCAAAATCGGCGCTTACCGCACCTACTCCTTTCCAAAAAATTACCGGTTCAGGTGCAGCCTAACAACGGAATGTTCGATTCATCTGAAAATATCAGGACAGGTAGATTATTACCTGATTAACAATTTTATCTTGTCAGATTGTCTCTAAATGCTTTGGTTCAAGAGATATAGGCCATAGTGTTTTTTTATCTCTTTGTTCTATTTTAAATTATGGGGGCCATCTTGGTTAGTTGGCCTGGTCACCGGACACATTTTTACACTAGATATCCCAATTATGATTGTGGCCAAGTGTGGTTGAATTTGGCCTAGTAGTTTCAGAAGAGATGATTTTTGTAAAAATTAACGACGACGACGACGGACACAAAGTTATAAGAAAAGCTTACTTGGTCCTTCGAGCCAGGTGAGCTAAAATAGGGGGAGGGCTTAAAACATGTACCAATATGATTTTTGATATCATTTTCTTATTCTCCAGACTTTAAATCTTTTGCAAAAATTTATTCTAAAATAGTTAACTTTCTTCAGGTATGAACCACCGTTCCAGATCTAAGCACTCCTAGATAGTAGGATGGCTAATGTGATATATACAAAAATACGCCGGCAACCACTTAAAACTCATATTAACACACAGTGGAACGTGCAACTTATCCACCAATTCAGGCATATAAATAACGGTAACGGCAAAGACGTACTGCATAAATACTATATTGTTTTTTTACTTATTGTATACATCGTATATTACAGTGAAGTTACAATTAAGACGGATTTGATCATCTTCACTGCTCCATGCCTAAAATACTAGTTGATAAATTATGCTCAGCATGCGAATATGAACATTAGCTTCATAGCAGTCTATAGGTAAGCACTAATTGTTACTGTCTTATGTTTTGAACATACTGTTAATATTTGATATAAAGGATATAAGGTGGGGACTAGTTAAAGTTAAAGCACTATGTTGTAAAATGGCATTATTAACATTACATGTAACCAACCGGATTTTCGTTAATTTTGAGTACATATTATGCTTCTACATTAACTGTCTAGACCTAACTGTCTGTAGCATATACGTTTGTTTTACTAGTCTGTTTATTTCTACTGTTTTCATATATGTGAGGTTGTTTTCTGTACACTGCCATATATTATGCAGCATAAATGATGGGTTTGCCTCTGTTTTAAGATATTCCAATGTCTTTTTATTGGATGGGTCTTCAAGGCATATTTCATGCTAGTATTTATTTTGATGATATTAAACTATCCTTTTCCGTTTTTCCTTTGATTTGCGGTGTTTCATTAGATTCTCAACTGGTGGTTCCATCCCGTTCTTTGTCAGAGCTTTCTCTACTCTATTTATAGATATTTTGCTTTTTTTTCATTTTCATTATTATACTCCTCAACAAGGATAGCATATTTCTGTCTTAACCCATTCGAATTGGTACTGTCCAATTAATGTATAAACTGCTGTGATGGCTACCTGATTATGAATGGCCTGTAACTGCTTTAAGATTTTCTTGTTTCATTTTTCTGTTTGGTCTATTCCATTTTTCTTAATTTGCATGACCTCCAACCCATATATAAAAAAAGAAGATATGGTATGATTGCCAATGAGACAAATATCAACAAAAGACCAAAATGACAAAAACATTCACAACTATAGGTCACCGTACGGCCTTCAACAAAGAGCAAAGCCCATACCGCATAGTCAGCTATAAAAGGCCCCGATTAGACAATGCAAACCAATTCAAACGAGAAAAACTAACGGCCGCATTTATGTAAAAAATAAACGAAAAACAAATATGTAGCACATAAACAAGCGACAACCACTGAATTACAGGCTCCTGACTTGGGACCGGCATATACATAAATAATCTGGCGGGGTTAAAAATGTTAGCGGGATCCCAACCTCCCCTAACCTGGAACAGTGGTATAACAGTACAACATAAGAACTAACTATAAAAATCAGTTGAAAAAGGCTTAACTCATCAGATAGACAAAAAATGCAAGTGGAAGTGGCAGGGTACTTATACATTCCGATACAAAAAGACACAATGAACAGATCTGAGAGTACTCGCAGTTATCTGACAGCTGGTTCAAAGCCACTAACAACTAATAAAAAAACCATGCCTCGAAGACTAAACACTCAATCCGTATACATCCAACATACAATGGATTTAGTGTTAAGACGTCATAAACAGCCAGAGAAGAACATGACCGTGTGCAATGCCATGTAACAGGTATCGATAGATTGTAGATCCATGAAAATGTATATGTATATAACATACTTGTAATATTTAGTTAGCGTTTAATCTACAGATAACAAAATCAATATTTATGCCAATAAAATCAATACTCAATGATCGTATTACAGTGTTGAATATGTCACCTTTTAGAATAAGTTAAAGGAGTAACAAGTTTACATGGATCATTTCTATATTTCCGGGCACGGTTAACAACATTTCCGTAAAAATGAGGATGTGCTATCCCGTTTGAAATAAGATTTTTACAGGTACAACCAAACTTCTAAACCAAATCTTTATATCTATGGAAAAATTTAGTAAAGGTTTTAAGTAATTTATCGTAACGATATCCCTGGTTTAAAAATTTACCAGTAATACATAAGTTGCGTTCGTTAAAATAAAAAAAACGTCACAACAGGCACGGGCATAGCGAACAAGTTGTGAAATATAAACACCGTAAGATGGTGTCAACGGAACAGCATCTTCTAAATATGGAAAATTAACAATAGGGAACGAAAAATGTCTCTTTTGTCGTAAATTTTAGTGTGTAGTTTCTCGTTTAAAACCGAAATATCTAAATCCAGAAAAAAGACAGTTATTAACGAATACATTTGATTTATTTAAAGTAAGTTCCTTGGGGTAAATTGCAGCAGTATATTAACAAAAATATCATCAAGATAACGGTAAGTGTTGTTGATTTTATCAATTATATGCAATTTAGGTGGTTCTTTGCTGTGATTCGTAACAGTACAAAAACAAGTCTGTTATTAAAGGGGCACAGTTAGGGCCCATGGGGATACCTACAATCTGTCGATAAACTTTGTTGCCGAAACGTACGTAAATATTACCAAGGAGAAAATTAACAGCTTCAATCATCTTATCACACCTCCAGTAAGTATATCTAGCATATTTGCCTTTCTCATTAGGGAAGAAGACTTTAATTGAGTTGCAGCAAATATATCTACATTCAGCTTTACCAAACGACCATATGTCATTTTTGAAAAAGAATATAACTTCCACAGATTGTTGGATACAACAGGGGGGAAACCTTTCCTTTTTAGAGACCCGCTCCGAACATACCATAAATAGTGGCCCTTTCTAGTTTCATTTCTTCATCAATATCAATTGTATTCTTTTCATTTCTAGTTACACCTAGGTGTTCTGAAGTTTCATTCTTTCCTATCTGAGAGTTTCCAGTGTTTACTACTCTGTCCTATTTGGTGTTATATCATACGAGATCCGACTTAAGCGGGTTGATTTGAACCAGGTCACTCTGTGTATGGTGGTATACAATGTCCATAGTGCCTTGTAGTTCACATTCAGAGTTTGCTAGTACTAGAATGGCATCTACGCATGAAGGTGTAGCCTATTATCCCCATATACCATCCTAATCCACTTTCTGTAACACTATCTAACATTATTATACAATTTGTACAATGAGTTTTGCTCCTTGCTTTATTCCTTGGTTGACAGATATTTTGTTAAAAACAATACCGTCCCATTTAATTTTAATGCTCATTTCTCTATACATATTACGGAGGAAGATCCACATGTCACCGTCACTACCATAGTGGTAGACCTTGTTGAATAGAATCAGAAGTTAATCTTAATCTAGTGAAGACGACCAGAAAGTCCTTTTACTAACATAACACGCAGAAAAGGCTTTTGACAAATTGGAACATGAGATTCTATTCAATAAGGTCTACCACTATGACATTGACGGTGACATGTGGATTCCACTCCGTAATATGTCACCTTCAATACCATTGTGGTAGACCTTGTTGAATATAATCTCATGTTCCAATTTGTCAAAAGCCTTTTCTGCGTCTAATATTTGTAAAAGAGCTTCCTGGTCGTCTTCACTAGATTGTATTATAACTTCTGATGCTAGAAATGCGGCAAATATCATGGGTATTGCTGCTGTAAATCCTCGTTGTAATTGGTTTTGGATTTTGATGGATCTTTATATCTTTTCTTTATTTGAGTACACTCTAAAGGATTTTAGTGAAGATTTTGGTCACTGTTATTCCTCTTTGTCAGTCCTTATTTTTCTTCAAAACTTGTGTCTTTGTTCCTCCTTTAAACATCTGTGGGATATTAAGTTGTTATATTACTGTATTGAGGCTATGCAATATGAGCGGTAGTAGCTCAGTTTCAGATCTTGGTAAATTGATGGTGCTTTTGTCAATTTCTGGCATAGCTATGCTTGCATTACATTGTTCAAGCTGTTCCACAAGTTGGCTTTCTTGGCTAGATACATCTTTTGTTTTATTAGGCTTTTTTTTAATGTACTGGTATCTTCAGGATGTTGTCTTCTTTCGAGACAATATCATGCCATACTATTTTTTGCTGCTTTGTGGTTGATTGTAATTTAAGTCCTCTTTTTTTCGACATAGTTTGGTCCATTAGAGTACATATTAAGCCTATATATAGTCATAATTCATGTCCTTTACATTTTTACTCTATTTTTTTAGTGGGCAGAACATGGTTTGTACACATCGACAGCAAAAGTATGTTGCATTGGGGTGATAAGTCCATTCACAGATTTTGCACAAATGTTACATTGAATCATCAGCAGGGTGTGCAAACTATTATCAATTATAGTAATTTTAAGCTCTATGGATATATCTACCTGATGTTGTCATGACAGGAAAGCACCCCATTAGCAGTTTCAGTCTAAGTTGTGATATTTTTACCAGCTAGGGTCCCCAATAGATTGTTTTGAACCTGCCAGCGAGGCGTTCCCACTAGCAGGTTTCTGTCTTAGTTGGGATGTTTTTACCAGAGAGGCATCCCCACTAGTTTGCAAACTCTCTATATATTGCTTAATGTATTTTTCAAGATGTTTATTTAGTTGTGAGCAATTTCATTTTCTATCCATACTAGCTGTTTTATCCTGGAAGTGCGGTAGAAATTCCTGCCTACCTCGGCCATTAACTTTCATCTGGAATGAGGTGTGGAAAAGATTAATGCGATACTGCTGTTTATTGCTGTTTAAATTTATAACAGAGTATGAGGTTCTGGTGCAAAGCCCGTGTTTATCTTTATGGTCGTTTGCCTGTATCTTGTACATGTGATGGTTAGCAAAGTATTTAATAATGGCCAATTTAAGGAGCTCATATGCTGCTAATGACAGTTCAAGTATGTAATTTTCATGTTTATACATAACACGAATATCAGCTTGTCTATCTGTTGCCTAGTTCATGCTTTTTTTCCATGGCCTTCCTTTTATTAAAACTAAAATGTTCATACTTCGATGGTTTGTTGGCCTTATTTCTTGCAGATGTTCGGGTAGCTATTTCATTATTTATTTGTAATTTTTTTTCCTTTTACCTTTTTTTTCTTTGGTTTCTTAATAGCTGACTTTCATTTAAATCCAGTGACTAGTCCAGCTTATTTTTGCCTTTTTGGATTTTTTCTTTTCTTTCGAAGATGGTAGCTGTGAGAAGCAGTCATGCGGAGCTTTTGTAGATATTCTTCTGATCCAGAGCCTTGCCAGTATTTGTTTGGGGTAAAAACGGTCGTCCTCAAGTAATGAGAGATTGGTATATGTGGTGGTTTTACCTTTAGGGTTATGGCCTGATGACTCTCTCCAGAGATCTTGCATAAAATCTGGATACCTGTTTCCAGTACCGATCAGACAACGTATTTCAAGGTTGAGTTCATGTAGTTGATACTCAATGTTAGTGCCTTGCTCTTGATAGTCCTTGTATTTAATATGCACTTTTTAAAGTTCCAATTTGAATTGAAATTGGAGGCACCCCTAGAAAAAACAATATCTGATCGTATGATTCTACAGATAAAAGCTTCTTTCAGTCTTTGGTATTTACGAATAATGCAGTGGATGTTCCTGTTGCTATTAGAGTCTAGGGATAAAAGTCATGTGCCTTCCTCTAAATTTGTTATGTCACAAGTTCGCAGCCAGATGTAAAAAGTGTAGATCTCGTTAGCATGAAATATTGTCAGTTTTTTCTCAACCTAGTCTTGAAATTTCTGGACAGTCCATCCACTTTTTATTATATATCTAATATTTAGGCAGTGCTCTGTTGTAATTTCCCTTTTTATGTACCTCCCTTTGCTGTCGGCTAGTATGACATCTTTTCTAGTGGCTTTTTTTCTTATTTTCTTCTTTCGGATTAATGTAAAAGAGGGACGAAAGATACCAAAGGGACAGTCAAACTCATAAATATAAAACAAACTAACAACGTATAAAATGTACTGTTGACGTTTACAGTTCTTGTAGTGAAGGTGTCAGACCACCAATTACTCCTTCTAATTTATAACTTATGTAAAAGTAGTCTTTTTCTGACACAAAATTGTGCTTTTGATGTCATTATTTACTTAAACTAACCAACACAATTGCAGAAATGAAACTTTTAGTTAAAGGGAAATATATTTAGATCATTTTGAGCCAACATTTACTCGTCTATGAATTTGCGTTCAAAGTTCAGGATTAATGCGCTACATAGTACACTAATTTAAGATTTCTATAAAACCGGGAGTTATTTTGGAAGTACCTGTATTTTCAAGATCAGATTTGTTTTTATAAGACTTCAAACATTAGTTGAAAATTAGCAGTAGAAAGGTGATACCTGTACAATTCAGCATATACCTGGTTTACCTGAAGTTAAACTTATAGTAAACTATTTAGAAAGCTGTGAAAGTTGCAAAATTTTATTGAACAGATAGGGATTTTGGTGGTCTGACATCTGAAATTAAACGGAGAGAATAAGGGGGGGATTCAAATATGGCGCCTTTTGTTGATGTATGGCCAGAGAAGGGGTGACATGTGCGAATCGGAAATTTAAAGTCACTGTGTTGATTTTTTTTGGCAAAACAGTATTGAGTAGAATGCGTTTTTAACTCTGTATACTTACATTGCCTATGTAAATTTTAAAACTGTTTGTATGTACATTGAACGACAAATTTATGTGACGTATAAAATGTATGACGTCAATCCATGTGTTCGTAGATAGATGTTGTTTGTGTTCTGTTAAATTGTCCCTTTTAAAATTGTTATGCGATGATGACTGATGTACCCATATTTTGACTATTTTATTAATTGTGACTTTTTATTTAACGCATCATGTAAATATAACGGAATTTGATGAGACTGTTATCAAAGAGAGAGGGTTAGCGCTATAGAACCAGGTTTAATCCACCATTTTCTACATTTGAAAATGCCTGTACCAAGTCAGGAATATGACAGTTATTGTCTATTCGTTTTTGATGCGTTTTGTTATTTGATTTTGCCATGTAATTATGGACTTTCCGAATTGATTTTCCTCTGAGTTCAGTATTTTTGACACAATCAAATAATAGGTTCGCGTGTGTGACAAAAGCTTGCAAACAATATTTTCATACATTCAACCCATTCGACAATCCTCGGTATAATCCGCTATTCTCCTCCTATCTTTGATGTGGGTACGGAATCGGCAGAGTTGAGACGAATGTTAGATGAGGGTACGGAATAGGCCGAGCTTAGACATATGACTTTCTTATGACAAGCCTAAAATGCCCGCGATTACGTTTTAAGTCAAACAGGATTTAAACTTGCGTATAAATTTCACACGAGTGCTCGGGGACAGGACAATGATTATCATCTGGGACAGATATAAAATCTCTATATGATATAGCAGTGATCGCCTAGAAGAAGTAACTTAAATTTGATCGAATACAATTTAATTATAGTATAGGTATGTTCATAGTAAACAGAAACGCGAAAAAAAATGATTTTAACAGAAAAAAATATTAACGAACTTTGGGAGCAAGGGAGAGGGCTTTAACCATTTATTTCCAAGTACCTTTTTTATAATTTGTTTACTTTTCTGAAATTCTCCTGACATAAAATCTTTTACAAAAATTCTCCCTACAACAGTTTACATACTTTCAAGCAAGCTCTAAATGACCGAGATTTTGCGGATGTGTTCTGGTTAATTTAATTCTACCTGTAATTATTACATTCAAGTATTATTATAATAATAAATCTGCGTCATCTGTATATTCAATGCTAAAACGACCAATTTAGACTAACTATCGATTTTTTCAAGATAAAGTTAAATAAAAGAAAAACCTGTCACGTTTCATAGATAAGAATAGTTTAAACTAAATTTAAGTGGACCCACAAGAGACTTTGTCAACATCAGCTCTAAATGTATACAATGGTTCAAAGATTGAAACAACTGATTACCTTTTTATATTCTTTCATTTATACAAAACTTGTATCGTGGCGTATGTATGATGCATTTTTGAAATTAATTCTTATACACAGATAATTGGTACTCACTTGTGCTACTTGGAGTCAAAATACTTGTAAGCAGCATTTTCCAATACAGATGCAGGAAAGCGATTTTCATTTTTTAAGATATCTACAACATGTACAACAATAGATTTTTTTTATAAAATTTATAGATTTCCAGCCAATTAGAAAAGTAGGTTTACCTATAAAAAAAAGAAAGAAAAAGAAAAAGAAATGTGAAATTTCACATTAGAGCGTTTTATATTTTATTACAATGTACGAACGAACGTGAGGGAAGCATGTATTACTTACCCCTATACTTTGCTATGTTTACCTTACATACGCACATTCGCGCTGGAATTCTTCAAGCTTACTTTTTTTAATGTGGGTAACAATTAACGTTTAAATAAAATTCTGGAAGTATGATAATCTAAATTTAAAGAGAAAATACATTTTTTTGTAAATTTATCAATGAGTATGACATTAACAATTTGTCAACGTACATCATCGCAATTTCATTTAAGGAAATTACAATTGATGAAAAAAGTTGAGGAAACAATATTTTTGGCGATGATTTTTTCTCCATTATTTAATTGAAGATAACACCTCTGGGTGCTGAATTTTCTCGCTGCATTGAAGACACATTGATTGCATTCGGTTGTTATTTGCTTTTTGGTCGAGTTGCTGTCTTTTTGACATATTCCCCATTTCAATTCTCAATTTTACACTTATCAGAAAATATTGGGAAATTTCCTATATCGTGTAAAACAACCGAATAAAACAAGAGGCTCTCAAAGAGCCTGAATCGCTCACCTTGATTTTTTGGCATTTATCTTTCGTTTAAAAGTTTTTAGTGTCCAATTTCATCAATAACTTTTAAATGGGTCAATTGATATTTTTGGTCATATGCACCTATTTGTAGATCTTACTTTGATGAACATATTTGCTCTTTATAGCTTATCTTCATCATTAATACTATTCAAATTAATAACCAAAAGCTGCAACATTTCCTTAAAATTACCAATTTGGTGGCAGCAACCCAACAATAAGTTATTAGATTCATCTGAAAATTTCAGGGCTGATAGAACATAGAAACATTTTAACCCCATGTCAGATTAGCTTTAACTGCTTTGGTTTTTGAGATATAAGCCAAAAACTGCATTTTACCCCTTTCTTCTATTTTAAACCATGGCGGTTATGTTTTTTTACGAAAAAGAAAATAAAACACAAACTTTATTCTCGATACCCTAAGGACCATTCAACTTAAGTTTGGTTTAAAATGGTTTAAATGATATCAGAGGACGACGACAACGGACGACGACGGACGCAAAATGATGGCTAAAGCTCACTGTTCCTTTGGAACGGTGAGCTAAAAATGAACAACCATCAAAGTAAAAAAAATGATCGTTGCATTTGTATTACCCAAATATTTAATTATTCAAACAAAAGAAAATAGGGTCAAGTTCAGAGGTCAAGATCACATCTTAATCTGGATTTTGGCTTATTTTCATCTCTTTTTAAACACCTTATAAGATATCGACAACATTTTTGTTTACCTTACTGTAAGTTGTGGGTTGTGGTTACACCTACATATTGGTTTAAAGGGTATGCTAAAATTTGATTACAGTTTCCTCCTCCTTATACTTAAAGATATTCGTTTGATGATATAACTCATCAACCAAATATAATTAAGACTTAGAGTGTTTTGATTATAGGTCCTTGGTAAATGACCTTGAAATTGAGCTCAAGGTCAGATGTTTCCCTGACGTTCTAGATATTGACCATTGCTTTTATCTCATATCTATGCATGATAAAGCCATAGGATTTTGCATTTAGTTTTTTAATGTAAAAGTATTAAGAACATTATAATTTTGGAAACTTAACTGGTAAATGATACCGGAGGTCACATTTTCTACAGGAAGTTAAGTTATTGAATTTATTTTAAAAATATTGCAAAGGAACCATATTGTTTTGAAACGCTATCATTTGAAGCTGGTCATGACATTTTAAACCAAGTTTTTACTATTTTCATATCTAAATTCTTTATTTTTGTGGAAAGACCCTCCATTGTTCTCTAAAATATTAGAGACTTATTCAACGGAATGAACTCCACACCAAACTCCGAAACATATAAATGATAAGACACTAAAAGAACTGATAAAGAGGTTTCCTACTCAGGACAAGCACATAAATGCAGAGGGGTTAAACAAGTTTTGTGGGATCTCAATCAACCCATATACCTTTAGTCATTTTGGAATAAACTAACACACAGCAATACGCAGAGTGAAACTCAGTTAAAAGAAGACCTAGTGCGATGAAAGAATAGATAACACACACAGAAGAAGCTAGGCAAAATAAAAATGATGAACATAAACGAAACAAAGCCTACTTCTAAGTATGTACATGCCAGCTCTATACCTCAATTGAAGTGACCGGAATATTATTTCTTCGGCGTAGAAAAATATAGCACAATCCTTCCTTTTAGGGTTTCATTATAATGCATTTTAAATTATATGAGAAGAACATAATTCGTTTCATGCCAACATTTAGTATAAGAATATATTGGTTTATTTCCGATGCAACAATCATATGACTGACTATATAGTAATGTTAAAAAATGCAATCTTTAACTTTGCAACTGTTTCAAAACTATATCCTTTTTAAAAAGTATGTTAAAGGTTTTGATTGCTTTTGAGGTGTTTGCCGACATGTTCGTGCTCTCTATAGAATATGACCATAAAAGTTGGAATGTACTTCCTGAACAAATAAGATGTTTGAGTGTTGATTTACATTTACGAATTATGTCCTTGTACCGATGATAAAATTTAAAATATGAATGTTGACAAGTTTGTGAAATCGAGAACCATAAGATGTTACCGAGTGAACCTAACCATAGAAAAAACGAAAAACGGACACTACAAAATGAACAATCGTCTCTTTTATTATAAACTATAGTATTAAACTTAAAAAATATAAATATCCGGGCAACGTCAGTGTTCATTGTTAGTGTTGGTTTTATTTACAGTAAATATAACAGAACAGAGGGATTTTTTTTAAACTGTGGAAAGGTGTCAAGAGGGTAGGACGTAAATCTTATCATCGGTACAAGGACATAATTCGTAAATGCAAATCCTCAAAGTACTTTGCTTTAATAGTTACAGTCAGATTAGTGCATTGTTCTAATTGAAAATGAAAATACTTATAACTTAATCTCACAATGCCAAAAAATGTTTATAATCTAAACTCTTACATAAATATATTAGTGTTCTAGCATTGAAATTAAAATACAAAAGTATGCAAACATTGTATTAATTGTGTTTTCCTGATCTGTATCAACAATCTTAGAACAAAATACAATTCGAAGATATGCGTCTATTTTTTTGTTATTTTTTTTTGGTGCTTCTTGTTATGCCTACTCCATTAATGAAGCTTACGAATTCCAGGCTAGCTGTATTTGAAACAATTCATATAGAAAGTATTCCCTTTATCAAAATTATAGGCAAAATATCTTCTTGTTTACGTAAATTAAGAACCAAAGGAACATTCAAACTCAAAAATCGAAAAAATTGCCAATGCCATTCCAAATAAAAATGTTAAATAGACAAAGAGTCATATATCGACCACAGCATAAAACCATATCGACTGAGCAACACAAATCCCACAAAAAACAGGGAGAGAAGATTTTTGGAATTTTTCAGAATCAATATCTTGTTAACACCACTGGTAGAAAATATCTCATCACATTAGTTTGAAGCCCATCTTTAACTGTTACAGTAGAAAGAATAGTAATCAGTACTATAGAAAGATGCTAATTCGAACATTTTGATGACACAGTTGTGTATTTTTCTTTATATGTATTTTTGTTTAGTTTGAATTTCCTTCGTTTGCTGATACCAAAAACAAGTAGAAAAGATTTGAGATTTTGTCAAATTTTGACCTTGGTAAAGATGTTAAAGAGTTACTACTAGTTCTATTTATTCCGAGCAGTTGTGAGACATTGCAAATAATAGTTTTTACATATGAAGACAATAATATTGGAGGATTTATCTGCTGGAACAACGACATATTTGTCATGCAAATAGGATAAAGCATCCACAACATCCGAATTTTTATAAGGGTTAGTAAGTTTTGTGTTCATTGCATATTGGTTTTTGAATGCGGTTCTGAATGCATGATCGAATAGCTTTGATCCATTTAGAAAAGTGTCCAGTTCTGGTTCGTCTGGTTCGCGCTTTATCCATTTGCTTGCATCAAATTTGTTTGAAATCGATTTTTGAAATACTAAGGCTTTTCTACTTCAGGCATAGATTACCTTTGCAGGATTTGGAAAAACTTTTAGGAATTCTGGTCCTCAATGCTCTTCAACTTCGTACTTTATTTGGCGTTGTAAACTTTTTTTAATTCGAGCGTCACTGATGAGTCTTTTGTAGACGAAACGCTCGTCTGGCGTATATTCAAAGTTTAGTCCTGGTATCTATAATGATATAAAAAAGACGATGTGGTATGATTGCTAATGAGACATCTATCCACACAGACAAAAATGACACAGACATTAACAACTATTGATCACCTTACGGCCTTCAACAATGAGCAAAGCCCATACCGCATAGTCAGCTATAAAAGGCCCCGATGAGAAAATGTAAAACAATTTAAACGAGAAAACTAACGGCCTTATTTATATAAAAAAATGAACAAATATGTAACACATAAACAAACGACAACCACTGACTTACAGGCTCCTGACTTGGGACAGGCACATACATTAATAATTTGGCAGGGTTAAACATGTTAGCGGGATCCCAACCCTCCCCTAACCTGGGACAGTTGTATAACATTATAACATAAGAACGAACTATAAAAATCAGTTGAAAAAGGCTTAACTCATCAGATGGACGAAAATCCCTACCCCTGACCCTGGTATCTATGATAAGTTTATTTGTATTGAAATGTTAACTCGTGATAATTCGGACATACAGTTTCATTTAATGAAATTTTTTATTTAACACATATTCTTATACAGAGTACTAAGTCTTAACATCTGTCTAGGTATTTTGGTTATGTCTTTGGGAAACAATACCATGTATATAATTTATACCATATTAATAATTTTACTTGTTATCAAATGCCAAACCCAATACTGGACAATTGCATTCCAACTTTCTAACAGAAAATATGCGGTGAAAATAATTTATTTGTTGAAATGAATTTAATAAATCGATACTTATCATTTCCATTTCTCCATTTGTTATCTTAAGCCAACAATAATCTAGGATGACAATGGGGAATGTGTCAAGAGACAACAACTCGGCCAGATAACAGCCGAAAGACACCAATTGATCTTCAACCTATCTTACTGATTAGTTAACTTTAACCCTCTCATTTAAAGTTCCAAATAATATTGAATATTTCTAATTTTTTATAAAATCTTTTGTTTTTTTTTGTAATTTTGATAAAAAAGAAACAAGTCGGCAAGAAGAGGTGCATATATCGTCCAGAACTAAAAACAAAGAAACAATAATCACCATTTCCTCAACTTCAGTTTTAGCCTTATAGCTGAAGTTTTACAAACGGTCATCCTAGTACCTAGATCTATGACTAACGAGACTATTTAAATTTAGAAACTATCAATGTTTTCCACCTTGCTAGCAATATACTAACTTCACTTCCATATGAGATATACATTCTCCAACTCATTTGATATTTGAGAGCTTGCAGCTGCTTTTTTGGACTTGGTAAAAAATTACCAGCCAGTATTTGAGCAAAAGTTATAACAATAAACGTCCCCTCTTTTTCTAAAAACAGTCAAGTTCATCAGAGGAGACCAGATCATTGTTAAGTATATCATACAATCATTATGTATCAACTTAACAAATACTAGTAATACACGATGGTCTCGTAGTATATAGTATAGGTATCTACTTTGTTTATCCTCTTTAAAATAACATGTTTAGTATTGGTGGTTTTTTTTGTAAATGATTACCTTTTTTGTTTAGTTTTTGTGATAGTCATATGACACGGCTATTTACTAATACATCCCGTTATTCTTCAATGTTATTTTTTTGTACTCTTGCTTCTGTACTGCTAATGTGCTTTGTCTTAATGCCTTTTCGTTTTTCTTTGATGACACATCATTTATGTGTTTTGATAGATTACCTTTGCAGGATTTGGAAAAACTTTTAGGAATTCTGGTCCTCAATGCTCTTCAACTTCGTACTTTATTTGGCGTTTTAAACTTTTTTGAATTCGAGCGTCACTGATGAGTCTTTTGTAGACGAAACGCTCGTCTGGCGTATATTCAAAGTTTAGTCCTGGTATCTATGATGATATAAAAAAGACGATGTGGTATGATTGCTAATGAGACATCTATCCACACAGACAAAAATGACGCAGACATTAACAACTATTGATCACCTTACGGCCTTCAACAATGAGCAAAGCCCATACCGCATAGTCAGCTATAAAAAGCCCCGATGAGAAAATGTAAAACAATTTAAACGAGAAAACTAACGGCCTTATTTATATAAAAAAATGAACAAATATGTAACACATAAACAAACGACAACCACTGACTTACAGGCTCCTGACTTGGGACAGGCACATACATTAATAATTTGGCAGGGTTAAACATGTTAGCGGGATCCCAACCCTCCCCTAACCTGGGACAGTTGTACAACATTATAACATAAGAACGAACTATAAAAATCAGTTGAAAAAGGCTTAACTCATCAGATGGACGAAAATCCCTACCCCTGACCCTGGTATCTATGATAAGTTTATTTGTATTGAAATGTTAACTCGTGATAATTCGGACATACAGTTTCATTTAATGAAATTTTTTATTTAACACATATTCTTATACAGAGTACTAAGTCTTAACATCTGTCTAGGTATTTTGGTTATGTCTTTGGGAAACAATACCATGTATATAATTTATACCATATTAATAATTTTACTTGTTATCAAATGCCAAACCCAATACTGGACAATTGCATTCCAACTTTCTAACAGAAAATATGCGGTGAAAATAATTTATTTGTTGAAATGAATTTAATAAATCGATACTTATCATTTCCATTTCTCCATTTGTTATCTTAAGCCAACAATAATCTAGGATGAGAATGGGGAATGTGTCAAGAGGCAACAACTCGGCCAGATAACAGCCGAAAGACACCAATTGATCTTCAACCTATCTTACTGATTAGTTAACTTTAACCCTCTCATTTAAAGTTCCAAATAATATTGAATATTTCTAATTTTTTATAAAATCTCTTGTTTTTTTTTTGTAATTTTGATAAAAAAGAAACAAGTCGGCAAGAAGAGGTGCATATATCGTCCAGAACTAAAAACAAAGAAACAATAATCACCATTTCCTCAACTTCAGTTTTAGCCTTATATCTGAAGTTTTACAAACGGTCATCCTAGTACCTAGATCTATGACTAACGAGACTATTTAAATTTAGAAACTATCAATGTTTTCCACCTTGCTAGCAATATACTAACTTCACTTCCATATGAGATATACATTCTCCAACTCATTTGATATTTGAGAGCTTGCAGCTGCTTTTTTGGACTTGGTAAAAAATTACCAGCCAGTATTTGAGCAAAAGTTATAACAATAAACGTCCCCTCTTTTTCTAAAAACAGTCAAGTTCATCAGAGGAGACCAGATCATTGTTAAGTATATCATACAATCATTATGTATCAACTTAACAAATACTAGTAATACACGATGGTCTCGTAGTATATAGTATAGGTATCTACTTTGTTTATCCTCTTTAAAATAACATGTTTAGTATTGGTGGTTTTTTTTGTAAATGATTACCTTTTTTGTTTAGTTTTTGTGATAGTCATATGACACGGCTATTTACTAATACATCCCGTTATTCTTCAATGTTATTTTTTTGTACTCTTGCTTCTGTACTGCTAATGTGCTTTGTCTTCATGCCTTTTCGTTTTTCTTTGATGACACATCATTTATGTGTTTTGATAGTGATTTAGATTATAACTCAAGGATCGATATTTTTACCTGTTATATTTGTTTGTTTTGTTCACACATTGTTGTCAATATAATAAAATTGTCTGAGACTATTATAAAAGCGAGATGTTTAGCTAGCTATGAACCCAAGTTTAACCAACAATTTTATATATAAGAAAATGTCTGTACTATGTCAGGAATATGACATTAGTTATTCATTCTATTGATGGGTTTGATTTTTTTGAGTTTCCGTTTGCTTAGGTAAACAATAAAATTACTAAAATACTGAACTCCGAGGAAAATTGAAAACGGAAAGTTATAATCAAATGGCGAAATAAAAAATCCAAACAGACTAAACTAATGCATAACATTGTCTTATTCCTGACTTGGCACAGGCATTCTCCTATGCCGAAAATGGTGCATTAAACCTGCCCTTATAGCTAGCAAAACCTCTCACTTTTATGACAGACACATCAAATGTCAAAAAAGGGGTGCAGCAGTCAATATTGTGTTAATCACTATAAACACAAAAATAATACAAATTGCATATGTACCAAAGAAGCACAAAAATATATAGACATAAGAAGAAAGATAAGAATACAAACATTTACAATAGCAGACTTACAGGATGTATAAGTACAGAAAAATGTCATATATATATAAAAAAAACACAAAAAGGCATATAAACAGAGCATATTACCAAAAACTATAGACAAGAATATAAAAATTAAAAATGGGACTTTCCGTTTAGAATTTTTTTTTAAATCCTCGGTTTTTGGTATCTTTGTTAACTGTTTTACACTTTCTATATTGGGGGCCTTTTTATCTTGTTATTCTGTGTGAGCCAAGGGTCGGTGTTACAGGCTGTTCTTAAACCTTAAATTGTTTACTTTTCATGCAATGTAACTTGGATGGAGAATTGTCTCATTGACACGTTTACCCAATCTTCATGGGTCCGCGACTGACTTTAAGTATTAGTTTTGATCTCAAATAAAGTCATGCTTATTATAATGTGTACATTTTTTTCTGCTTTCAAAATTTTTGTAATGAACCCATCGAACCAAAACTTGTTAATTATTGGGAATATCAGTTACACATGGAAAGCAAACGGTGCGGGAATAACTTTCATTCAACACTATTGTGATTATTAGTTACATATAAAATTGAACTCTTTGATTTTTTATTTTTACATCATGGCGGCTAACTAATTGGAAAGTTCCTACGCCTTTTAAGCCTGGATTTTTAGTATTGTTATCTAACTGTGTCATGCTGATTAAATTACTACAAACATAAAATTGAGAATGGAAATGGGGAATGTGTCAAAGAGACAACAACCCGACCAAATAAAAAAACAACAGCAGAAGGTCACCAACAGGTCTTCAATGTAGCGAGAAATTCCCGCACCCGGAGGCGTCCTTCAGCTGGCCTATAACTATATAATAATTGTATATAGAAGTGACAATCTCTGTATAATGACGAAGTGCAGGTGTGATTATGACCCGTGTGTAAATCCAAATAAAAGTTTTGGTGTTGCGGCTACCACATCGTCAGATTGGGTGATAGGTAGATTGGTTAAAAGCATAAAAAAAGATATGCCAACATACATAGAAAGGGATTATTTGATAACAAATTTAAAAGTGTTCGCTCTAATCATATATTTGATTTTGTTTCGATAGGTCTTTACTGATTTCATTCAAAAACTGCAATTCCTTACAAGACAGAGAGTTGAATTATAGTTAAAATATGATTTATTCTTATAAATAATAAATAGATTAGATAGAAGTAAACAAAAACTTACATTTGCTCCGAACGTGTATTATTCTACGAATATGCGCGGAACGACGTTATAATAATCACTTTTATATTAAAAAATGAGGACAGAATTCAAGAGGAAAGGGAGAATTTCACAGATGAAATCATCAAAATACTTTGCTTATACTTAGCAGTTACGACTAGTCAAGTGCGTTGTTTCGATTATAATGCATGTAGTAATAATTTAATTTTACTAGGTTAAGATGTTTGTGCATCTTAACTCTTACATATATATGTAACACATCCACTTAAAAGTGTACATATAACACCACTGTATGCAAAAAAATGTTTTGTCGTTCTATGCAAGTATCTTGTCTTAGGGAGGGACACAGAAAATTATGTGAAACTGACATTATCCAAATGCTTGATTTCTTGTTAGACAACATTTTTGCTACGTTTGGAGAACGTGTTTTTGACCAAACTATCAGCATTCTCATGGGAACCAATTGTGTCTCTCTTCTTGTCGAATTGTTCCTCTATTCTTTTGAAGTCATATTGGAACTCCTTAGGATGAAACAAAATAAGTTAGCAATATCCTTTAACTTTACTTTCGCTATACAGATGATGTTCTCTCATTAAATGACTTTGATAAATATGTCAAACGCATATCGTTGTGTCATATGTTTTCGTATATCATAATTATCTTACCTCCTATACATTTCTAGGAATGTGATTGGTTAAAAGTCTCCTTGTGGAGACCGTGTATATTCATATTAGGTTTGTAGGGAGGCGGAGTTTATTTTTATAAACGGTTAGTAGTGGTGTTACGTCCGTTTAAAAAAACCCGGCACTGATAAAAATATCCTAAAGGTTTCAATACACGAAGAAATTGATGATTAAGATTAAAATAACTTAATAAAACACATGTAAACCTAACAAGTTGTTACTGTTGGCATCTGTTTTTGTAGGATCAATGGAAGCAGTTTCTTAATTCAAACAGTATTAATGATTATTAAAGACTTGTTCATTTTGATAGGTCACTAGTCTAAATTTCATACGTAAGATAAATTCGTTACATAGTGTGCGTTTGGTGTAATACGGTATATATAGGATCAGTAAATTCCATATGTGGATTCGGGCTCCGCTCTCACCCCATATGGAATGTATACCGTATTAGGTCACCAGCACACTGTAAACGAATAGTATTCGTATCAACAATGTTTCGTCAGTTTCGACTGCACACGCGTACATTGTGAGTTTTTTTTTCAGATTCAAGATTTGGAACAACAACACTACAACATGGGAAATATATGACATATTCAAAGTCGCTTTTCAAGAAGCAAGCACTAATTCAAATTAAACTTGAGAATGAAAATGGGGAATGCGTCAAAAAGACAACAACCCGACCGTAGCAAACAAAACAACAGCAGAAGATCACCAACAGGTCTCCAATGCCGCGAGAAATTCCCGCACCCGGAGGAGTCCCTAAGCTGGCCCCTAAACATATATATACTAGTTCAGTGATAATGAACGCTATACTAATTTCCAAATTGTACACAAGAAACTAAAATTAATATAATACAAGACTAACAAAGGCCAGAGGCTCCTGACTTGGGACAGGCACAAAAATGCGACTGGGTTAAACATGTTTGTGAGATCTAAACCCTTCCCTATTACTCTAGCCAATGTAGAAGAGTAAACGCATAACAATTCGCACATTAAAATTCAGTTCAAGAGAAGTCTGAATCTGATGTCAGAAGATGTAATCAAAGAAAATAAACAAAATGGCAATAATAAATAAATAACAACAGACTACTAACAGTTAACTGACATGACAGCTCCAGACTTCAATTAATCTGACTAAAAGATAATGATTTCATCATATGAACATCAGGCACCATCTTCTTCGTTAGGGGTTTAGTATCATACCATCATAAAATATATGAGAAGAATATAACCCGTGCCATGCCAACAACTGTTTATTTGATTAATGTGTTTAGTTCCGACGCAAAGACCCTACAACTACCAATATTAACTCCAAAATATGCAATTTGTAATGACCTGACAACAGTATCGTAACTATATTCCTTGTGAATAAGTCTATTCAAAGGTTTTATTAGTTTCTGAGGTGAATAGTGACACCTTTGTGCTTTATAAAGAATATTTCCATAAAAAATTGGAAGTGAAATATACGAACGTATAAGAAGTCTGTTCAGTCATTTAAGGTTAATAAAATCCCATTACTAGAATAGTTATTGAGAAAAATTCTGAGGAGTTACATGAAGTATAGCTATATTTTCTGCCTGTCAGTCACTGAATCTTCAAGGCATGTGACTGTCATGTGTTTTGGGGTGAATTGTATTACACAACAGCGAGTTTACATTATCATGGTTCTTGTATAAAAGGGTTGTTCACAATTTATTCAATATATTATATTGACAATTTTTGATATACATCTTTGAGACATAACGATGAAAACAGTCAACATTTTACATTTAATCCTGAATGTTGAAAACTGCTTTTTATTTTCATAAAAATAATGTCATTTGTAGGAAATCAGTGTTAATCAGAAATAAATCCCAATATGTCAGCACATAAAACAACAACCTAAAACTATTTACTAGTTATTTTTAGCATAAGAAAGTATTAAATTACTTTTATTATGATTCAAGCGATCACCAGAACCACGACTTAATTTTTTTTTCATTTCCCGTCTGTGTTTTGGTCCAATTTCATACGAAAACAAACAACACCGGTTTTTTTTACCTACGAACATTGCAAAGTAATCGGAAACAATGAAAAATCACAGTAAACCTTGGTAAAAATCCAAATACCTAAAATGTTCGACTGACTCAACAGTGAAAACGGCCGTCAGCAGTGAAAATTTTTATTAATACGATAACACATCATACGAGGATAAATCCGATCGACCTAAAGATAAAGGATACAGTTAAGTCTGCCTCATATCTTGAACAACTTGAGGGTCGGCTGAAAACTAAACATTACGATAAAATAGATGATTTCAGCTTTTAATTTTGAACATTCCAGAAGCGCTTTCATACGGAGGATATATCTTCAAATTGATATGATATTCCTGGGCTTTATTTCCTGTCATGATTTCCTTGATAGAGGGATGCTGCTCACTATAAAGCTGTTAAATAAAGAGTTCCAATGGTGAAGTTAAAATCATCCCTTCATAAATTTTACGGACGCTATTACATATTTTATATTTAATTTTTCGTAAACTTTACGGAAGCCATCACGAGTTGGTTGACCTTTATGGAATATCCGTTTCACAGATGATATCGGATATGATACATATGTCATAACTACATTCCCGTTCTTTTTTTTACGAAGGTGACCTACCGAATTAAACTATTTACCGGGTTAGCAATTACGTGAGCAAAACGACGGGTACAACATGAGGAGCAAGATATGCTTACCCTTCCGTAGCACCTGCGATCAACAACGTTTGTGGTAGTTTTCATGTTGCTTAGTCTTTATGTTTTCTTTGTTGTGACGTGTGTACCGTGGCTCTTATTTGTATGTTTGTCTTTTTTTTGTCAAGGCATGGCGTTGTCAGTTTATATTCGATCAATGAGTTTGAATGTCCCTCAGGGCCCAGTTGTTCAAAAGTGTCGTTAAGCTAACGCAGTCGTTAAAGTGTCGTTAGAGTGTCGTTAAATTTAACAAATTCGTTAAATGTTGTTCAAAAAAATTTAACGACAAAAATAATGATAACGAGTCGTTCACTTTAACAACTTCTGTGAGGTCGATTAAATATTTGAGTTATTGTTAAATATGGCCGCCTTTAGACAAGTACCTGTTGCACCTCACAGAAAAGAAAGGCACTTTCGCCTGAAAGATGACCTTTCTTTGAATTTGTCAAATGAGGAGTTACGAGAACGGTATCGCTTTGGTAGAGAGGAAATTAATTTCATTTCTAATCTAGTCAGTGATGAAATAACAAGAAAAACAAAGAGAAGCCATGCTCTCACACTGTACCACAGATGGTCATGGTGACCCTGAGATTTCTAGCTACAGGCAGTTTTTTGCAAGCAGTTGGAGACACAATAGGTAAGATTTCATTTAAATATTCATCATATATGATTTAAAATTAAGTAAACATTAGTAAAATTGTGTTAATCAATTGCTATAATGATCTTTGACTGATGTTTGAATAATAATTTCAATTTGTTAATTTTCGAAATATATGTAAACAAACGCCAGTAAAATACACATTTTATTTTTTGTTCTTAAACGATCTCCCAAATTGTATGTTTTTGGTCTGTTTACAGGTTTGCACAAGGGAACTTTCTCGCGTATTGTGTCTGATGTGTTGACATTACTTTGTAACAAGCGGGATCAATTCATCAAGTGGCCAAGGAATGTGGACGAAACAAGTGGAGACTTTTACCGTCTAAGTGGTTTCTCTAATGTGCTAGGGGCAATAGATTGGACACATGTCCGTATCCAGGCTCCATCAGAAGATGAAGCATCATTTGTTAATAGGAAAGGGGTACACTCTGTAAATATGCAGGCTGTTTGCGATGCCAAAGGTAAAACATTTCTCATATAATATGACATTGACCTTCGTAAATAATAAACTGGTATCAACTTTTCAGTGTGACTGGGACCCCTATAGTCTGTTTCTCAGAAAAGAACATTTTACTTTCACTTTTACTTTCACTTTCACTTAGTTCATCTAGGATCATTTAGGACATGATTAGGGTTTATATGGTTTACCAACTAAAGATAACTTAAAATATTCAAGGGCCAGCCATTTCCAAAAAAGGGGGTGTTCCCAACATAAGACAAAGCCTGAAGGGGGGCTCCAACCATATGTCCCCATTCAAATACACTGATAGTCTTAAAAAGAGAGGTTTCCCTATCCTGTATCCACCACTGCTGTTTCTGATATATTTCTTGAATTTCCCCCTTTCAATCCAAAAGAAAGAAACATTTAGTTAACCTAGAGTACCCTAGCTTTTGTACAATTTATAATTTAATGTTGTTCTGATGACTGGAGATCAGCACATTTATGCATTATGCAACATGCTCGTGCAATACAACTTTGAATTTGATATCATAGTTCTTAGTTTGAAACAATAGAGTTGAGTCAAAATGTGTAAGTCTATACATATAAAAAAGAAGATGTGGTAAGATTGCTAATGAGACATTTCTCCACAAGAGACCAAAGGACACAGAAAATAACAATTATAGGTCACCATACTGCCTTCAACAATGAACAAAGCCTCTACAGCCTATCAACTATAAAAGGCCCTGGAATGACAAGGTAAAACAATTAGAAACTAGAAATCTAATGGCCTAGCTTATTTATGCATTATTATTGTGCAATAAATCTGTTTATGCTATTAAAACATTTCTTTTTTTCTAAAGATTAAATAATCTTTTAATATAATCTTTTACATTTTGCAGGTAAATTCACAAACATGAATGCAAACTGGCCAGGTAGCAGTCATGATTCCCACATATTCAGGACTTCACAGGTATGTATTTTATTACAATGTTCATGATGTTTGTCATCTTTTATTAGTCATATTCTCTTTCAAGCACTCAAATCAATAATTCTATATATATATATATATAAAAGAAGCAATAAATTACATTTAAGGGGTGTCTATGTTTGAAATATTGATGTATAAAAACTGAAAAAGGAATATTGAAAAATAGTCTTGCTCAATATGATTTTAGGTTTACTAGTGTGACTCCTCTTTAAAGCTGAAAATATCAATTTAATTATATAAATGGTAGTTTTAACAAAATATTTGTTGTAAAAAGAAATATAAATCTTTATTTATAGGTGTGCACCTACATGGAAGAAAATGGTGGATGGGCAAGTGGTGTATTGCTTGGGGATAGTGGTTATCCATGTCGACCATTACTGATGACCCGATATCTGAATCCTGTACTAGATCATCAAAAAAAAGTACAACAAATGCCACTGTTCAACCAGAAGTGTAATAGAGAGAACATTTGGGAGGCTGAAGAGACGGTTCCATATATAACACTCAGAGGTAAAGTATAATAGAATTACTTTTTATATAATGATCAATGAAAAAAACCTTTTCAGGGGCGACGCTAATGGGATATATTTGTGAATTATGTTGGTGTATTCAGTAGAAGCAAACTATTTTTTTTATAATGTGACTAATCTGCTCATTGTTGAAAGCCTAACTGTGACCTACAGTTGTTAATTTCTGTGTCATTTGGTCTCTTGTGGATAGTTGTCTCATTGGCAATTATGCCATATCTTCTTTATTATATTTGCATTCATATGTTTTAACAAAAAGTGTAATACCCTGAAAGAAATGTACATAGGGTTTGTTTTGGGGTGTTTTGGTCTATACTGTTTATGACTTAGGGGCCAAATAGAGGCTGATACAAGCATTTTTCTAGTTTTCCAGACAATTACTTGTTTATTAATGTATGGTTCTCTCTGAAATTGTACCACAAGGTTCCATTTCACAACTGAAAATTTTATAAAAGGGGAAAATATGTATTTAGTATACAGTTGGAAAACTAAATAATCCAGCAATTGATGTATAAAAACCTTACTACAACCAAGAGATGAATTGTAAGTGCTACTAACACAATACTTGGACAACATAAATTTTAATCATTTAATGTATTAAAGTAAAACATCTTGCGAAATGCTTAACAAAATGTGATGTATGGTAAACCACAATAGAGACATTTTTATGTAGTATTATTTATAGCTTACCATAGGCTCCAATGTTGAATATCATACTGTAAACTTTTATATTTCATTACTTGAACAACAGAAAATGGTCTCATTGGCACTCAAACAAGTGATCTCACAGCTTTCTATTTTTATACATTGTATATACATACACACATGCAATGCCAACATTTGAAATACTATAAAATACTACTTTAGCAAAATGCTAATAAGAAGACAATTATTAAGTGTACCAAATTAAGTTATGAGTAAATAATAATTGCTTGTGCTATACTCCACAATATATGCATTTTGTTGAATGAACCAGACATTGAGGATGATGGAGTAATTGTAGGCAATGATGGTGATCTTGGGGAACATTTCAATGGTCATCAAGATGGAAGAGCTGTTAGAGATCATATTTCCACAACATTTTTTAATCATTGAAAATCAGAAATAAATCAGGACAACATCTTTTAATACTTTTTATTTATCAGTAACAATGGAATAAGAGAACAAGAATCATCAACACAGACAAATAAATAAATAAAAATTAATTTTGACTATGCTTTTGTATTTAGCAGAGCATCTAAAGTCATGTTTTCACTATCAATAGTTTTCTTCTGGATCATCATGTTGTAAAATTGCATTTGTCTTTGGAAAAGTTCCATCTGCATTTCATTTCTTTTCAGGTCACTTTCTAAAACAAGACACTGCAGCTCATACACATCATCTACAGTCCTCTTTGTTTTCTTCTTCTGCATACTTTCACTGAAATATATAGAAATTTTGCTAGTATTTTTATTTTAAAATCTAACTCAATATTTAGTAGATGTGTTAATAATATATCATTGCCAATGAGACAATTATTCAAAGAGACAAAATGACACAGATTCTAATATGACGTGCTTCTTTAGCTTTGTAAAGAAACCATACTTTATTATCCAATAAAATTAGTTTGCACATGCGTATATTGACTACGGCAGAAAAATGAATTTCGTCAAAATGGTATGCATTTAATGTATTTCCTTAAATTAAAACACTTTCAAACACTAAAATGATACACATGTTGTTACTAATACTTTAACAATGACAACAATGTGTTACAATTCGTAATTGAAAATAGTTGACCTAGATACAGCAACGTCCATGTTGGCTGTTCTAACTTCAAAACCCATCCCCCTAAAAACACGTTTCATCTCTCCTGTTAAAAAGGCATGTCATTGTATATTAATTTCATTGAAACATATGTTCCGACGATAAAATATAAAACAAAGAATAGGTTACTATTACTGTTGTACTGAAATGACAAAATTGTTTCATATTTCTGATAAAATGGATTGACCCTAGCAGGGAATCGAACCCCATTCTCCTATAAAAACAAATAGGCGTAATTACCAATATACCACCAAGGTTTCCAATCCCTTTTACAAACGCAACAAGATTGTCACCCAGTATTAATTTTAATCTAATGTATAAATACAGCATTTGAAATCGTCAGATGCACAAAGGCGTGCCCTTTGATCAACTTTAAAAGGTGTAGCCACCGCAAGTATAAATGGATTTCTGTCAAAGGGCCCCTCCTGCCAAGTCTCGAATGTCAGCACAACTTTATCAAGAAATCCTCTATCAGATATGAACATATTTACCAATGCTACAATATTAACCGGCGGAATATTTACGATTAATTTAGTAAATAAAGACCTACCCGATTCTCCTTGTGCGTCCACCGCCATTGACGACTGACTTGAAAATTTGCGTGTCAGAAATTGACCTCAAAGGAAAAGACGGTTGAAATATATCGCTCTGGCAAAAATAATCACGAATATAATGCCTACCCATGTTAAAACTACAATAAAGTATAGCTGGCATCAATTATTTCTTAATTTTTTTATAATAATATCACTATTCCCAGCCTTTAACAATGAGAAAACTCAATACCGATTAGCACTTATAAAATAACTGACTTGACAAGACAAATGTGGAACAATTAATAAAAAATGAATAATGACACATAAGCTAAAAATAAAATTAAACAGACAGCAACCAAAGTCATATACTGTTTTACAGTCTCCTTAATTGGGACAGGGACAAACAAAATCTGAAAATGGTAAATGTGTTTGTAAGAACTCTATTGTTCCATTCTTATCATGATCACTTAGTGGCGGATACAGAACTTCAAAAGAGGGGGGTAACTGTTTGACATAAGGGGTGCCCAATCCAGACATGCTTCACTGATTCCCTACAAAATAGTTTATCTTAATTTAAAAACAAACTTGGAATCTGTAGGAAAAAGTTATTTTCATTAGACTCACTAAACAACTCATGTAAATACATCATAAACAGTGCTGTATTTTAACATATGAAACACATACCTGGGTTTTGGTGGTTGCTGAGTGCAAGTCTGTTTTTGTGTAAGTACAGGTACAGGTACAGGTACAGGTAGGCTGACTAGAAAGTGCTAACTCCTCATTTCTCTGGTGAACCTGCTCCAGTCTCCTTATCCAGATACTCTCCACAGAAGATGGTAAATCTACAAGTTGACAATTGTTATACATACAGATTTTGCTCAATTCAGATTAAACTATCATATGTGTTTAGTATGTATCTAGTTGAAAGTAAATTCATATTTGCATTTTAATGTGCTGTTTGTAATACACAGGTATATATAGATGGATCCCTGTACGGAGCCTTATGTTTGGTTCATTCAAATACTATTAACATGCTCATTTCTAACACTTCCTTCACAAAGCCATTTTTTTTAAAATTCTGAATAGGCCCCTTAAAACATACTATTGTACAAGATTCAAAATAGATGAACAAACAAATAAAATAAAGATTTTTTTACACAGCATAATATATTATTGTCAATTTATTTCTATCAAAATGTATGCTTTATGATTTCAACTTTATATAAAATTCAGAATAAAAAAAAGTACTAAACCATTTATTTAATTATCTAAGTAATAAATACCATCAACAGTCTGGCATGTTGGAAGACCATTCAGAGCTGGAACTGGTGAAATGGGTACAGCTGTAAATATTTGGTCAGATGTTATGCTGTCTGAAATATAAAAAGACTTGTTTTATTTAAAGAACTGAATTGATAGTTTATACTCTTCATGATAGAACCAATTATCTTTCTTCCCAAATTTTCATATCAATATATAAAACATTTATTTGGCAGTACAGTTTACAAATCTGAAATACTTGTAAAATAACATAGTGACTGAAATATTATAAACACTCCTGATCAGACATACTTTGGCATGTTTGCTGTACAAAAAAAAATCATGCATATGGACAGTTTAAAAGTTTCTATTTCGAGGTTTCATATATAAAATCAGTTGACCAATTGATTGCACTTGTCAAATTTGAAGAAACTTGAATTTCATGCATAATAATAATATTAAAGATCTCATAGGCATTCAGACCAATTCTACTTAAAATATCTATGAAACACAATTTCTTAAGTAATTTATAGTCATATGTATAAATTATGTAATGTATATACAAACCTTGTGAGTGTGTGCTATTACAGGCGTCTTGGTGAGAAATCCCTGGAAAAAAAATCATAACTTTTAAGATGATAAGGCATAAAGAAAGATAACTCAATTATGTTTTTATACTGCATGCTATTTTGAAAAGAACTATAGACATGTCACAATATCAGGAGAAAATTAATCATTGCAAGTGCCTTGAAGATATTATAAACAAATTAATACTAATTTTGTAAATATTATATCTGGAAGTAAATTAATTTTGTAAGGAATTTTCACCACACTTTATATTTTTGAATTTGTTTTCAATGGGGCAAATGTTGACATAAGGGGCATTGCAAAACTGACTGCCATAACAAAGCCATGGCTAGCAAATTCAGCATTTAGTAAATACCATCTTATCCATCTTTAACCATAATTTGATTTGTTCTTTCAACAATATCATATAAAAGAATTATATAAATAAAAGGTAACATGAATGTCATACTAAGTAATCGCAAAACACAGGAATCTATTTTTAGAACATTGGCGACGTCTGCAGGGAATTTCTTTAAAAGGGATACCCTTCTGTCATTGCAGACGACTGTTTTGGTTTTGGGGTTTTCTGTGTAACTTTAATAAAGAAAACAATAAAAACAGACAAATTTAAGCAAAACTAAGGAATGAAAATTACGTAATATTACTATTTCTCAAATATCAACCTACAGAGGTCTCCATGCCACCGTCTATTCCCTTGAATGAGGATGTATCCTTCATGGCATTGATGATGTTTTCCTCTGCCATACTTATGGGTTTGGGTGCTGCCCCCCCCCCCTGTTTTATTTCTCTCCTTTCTCTCGAATGTAAACTTTTCCTTGGCATCTCGGGTTAGATTCCTGAATTTGGTTTTAACTGTTGAAACTAACCCCCAGAGCATTCACCTCGACTGTAATCTTGGCCTACATCTTGTTCTTTGCATCTGCAGTTATGTCAGGGCCAAAGTTTCCTCTTAATAAGTCAAGCTCCTCCACCACTCTTCTACTGATCAAATTAACTGCAATACTTGTGAAGTTAGTTCCTCTGATTCTTGGTAGTTTCTTGTTGGGTGTTTGTTCTTCAGCCGTTGTTAAACTGGAAGTGGAGGAATTTTGGGGAATTATGGGAAAATATTAAATTAATCAGTTGTTAAATTTTTAACAAGTTGTTAGTTAACGCAGTCGTTAAATATCTTTGAACAACATAATTTAACACAGAAATTAACTAACAACAATGTTAAAATTTAACGAGTTGTTAGGCTTAACTAGTCGTTAGCTTAACGACACTTTTTAACAACCGGGCCCTGATGTATTTCGTCTCCCGTTGTTGAAGGACACTTAAACGTGCTCTTTCAAATGACGCCAAATTTTGCCTGAAGAAACACGCGAAACTGGGATTTTTTTTTATATTTCAAGGCAAAGTATACGTAAATGCACGCCTCTAGCGGAAATCGGACTACAAAACATGCGTCGTTAGTTACGTAAGTTATCTCTCTAACTCCAGGAACGGGAAATGGGAACAAGAAAGAGAAATCCGCGGAGAAATCATCATTTCATTGACTGTGTGCGGTCTATCATGAACCCAAACAAGATTAGTATTCCTGTGCTATCTCAAAAATTCAAAAAAATAATCCATTCCAATCAGAAATTTTAGTATTACGGACCTATTGTGTTACTGGGCAATTAGTCTGCATCTGTTTTTGTTTATTTTATGCCGGAGCGGCTAGGCACATATCGCTTGTAGCTATTACAACAGAAATTAAGATTAAACAAATGAACAAGTGACAATTCTGCTTCTAGTCGTATTAAACCAGTTAAAATCCAACCAGAATTGACCCCACAATAAATCTTGTAGCGTGATCTTGAAGGTAACGAAAAGTAACCGTAAATATGTGTGGTGAACTAGAAAGGCGTGGGCATGTCCCGTTTTTTATGAAAATGAAAATTTTAGGCCATGATAATTTATATTTGTGTTAAAAGTATATACGATAGAAAAAGGGTAATCGACTTCAAGTGAAACAATTTTAACATGTATTAAAGTGGAAGGACAAAGCTTACAGAGGGAAAAAAACGGAACAAAATAATCAGATTCCGTCTTCAAAACATTACACAGAAACTAAGGATTTAGCACTTTGAGATTTATCTCAGAATAAGTAAATCATCCAAATCTTAGTTCTCACGGAGCAGGAAAAAAAACCAGGTGACTTCTATTCCGTCCGCAATGTTTTGGGAAAGTAAAATCTAAATTTAGAACCAAGATTGAAACTGAAACTAAACATGTATGATAAAAATAGAACATGCAGTTTTTTTCTTGATCAAATTCAAATTTATAAAGGATAGCGAAAATTCTTCTGTTGTTCTTTTTGTGTATCATTCAGAAGTAGAGAATACAATTTTGACGTATTTTTTTCTTCTAAACTCTCATTATTGAAGAATACTACTATTAAAGAATTATAGAGTAAGATAAAGGGAAGAAAAGAGAGGGTAAAGAAAATAATATTTCTCTGTCGGGGCCTTTTATAACCGACGAAAATTTAGGGATTTTCCTCATTGTTGATGGCCTTATGGTTGCCTATTATAATTGATCATATCCACTTCATTTAAAAAGGCAGCTGGGGTGTCAAAATTTTGGCGATAAATGTTTCGTAAGCTTCTGTAAAAGATTTTTTGGTCAAAGGTATTTCAAATTTGAATATGAAAACTGGGGATTGCGGACCTTGTTTTTTCGTAATAATACATTGAAATTAACTACACTTAGGGAATGTCATTTTTGTTTATAAATAGGAAACCGAAAGCTTCATTTTCATGAAGCCTAAGCGGTCGTGTGGTTTGGCGGGACGTCTACAGTGCAGCCGATTTGGTGTCACGATATCTCAGTAGCATGAGTTCGAATCCCGGCGAGGGTAGAACACAAAATTTGCTAAAGAACATTTACAAATCTTACATTGTTGGGTTGATGTTTAAACGAGTTGTATATACATAAATGTACACAACCATGTATCATCATCATTGCTGGTGATCTGATGGATAAATCTGTTGTAGAGTTGTCACTGGCTCAGAGGTATAAGATGTAACATTCTCAAATTTGAAAGGCATTCTGTAGTAGCCCATCTTGTCAAGTAGTAATCCTCAAAAGTACAAAAGGTTATATGCTGTTTTATCAAGTTGAGTATAGACACAGTATGCATTGTATTTTATGATCATTCCCCATTTCCATTCTCAATTTCATTCCATTATAACCTTGGTCCACCAATAAAACAACTAAAATCACAAATTAGTAGAAAAAAGCGCTATGTATTCATATTGCTTGGAGTGCAATATTCCAATAACGATAACCTATACAATACTTACAAACCACTGATCTCATTATTATCAGCTAAAATACGGCAAGATTTTTAGAAAAGCTATTACTTGTTTTAGAATGTAACATCCACATGAAGGTGCGTAACTCCTAATATCATTCTGACACACTAAACTGATCTTAATCGGATCTAAAGGTTTTGAAAGTTACTTTTTATAATTGGTCAAAATTAGTCCAAAACAGTCTTAACAGACTTGATTTAACGCTAGAGCCTCCCATCGTGAGTATCTTTACATGACTGAACGGACGGAACACAAAATATCTGAACAGTGTGTCTTAAAATCTGAAAAAGTCTTCACGCTTTGCCCGAGCGGTAAATTAAGTCGATCAAGACATGATCAGACCGAAATGACCGTTTCAGATTTTAATCTGGCTACTAGTGTTAAGAGCGAGATGAAAAACTATTCATCTAAAAGTATACAAAAAGCACTAAAAAATTTACCTTAATTAGTATTACCACTGCTTTGTAAACACACCAAACATTCTTCTTTCAGTTATGAGTCGAACTTTGTAGTAAAATGTAATTGACTCGGGCGCATCTAAAACAGTCAGGAGGCCATTCCCCTGGCCAAAAGTAAATGTCAAGGCAATAAACTGGACAATATTTACAATAACATATAATCTTAATTACACATATGTACACTGACTGTCACTGGTTATCCTGCTGTCTATTTTAGATGTTGCTAGGTCTAGTGGATTGTATTCACTCTAGACCTGAAGTCCTCTAAGATCCGGACTCCACTACAGATTCAAAATGTTTATTCCATTCTCAAGTTGTTCTTGGAAGAATGAGTGGTTGCAGACATCCCTGTTCACTCTAGTTTGTCTAAGTTTGTGACTGTCCTACTGTCCCCTGTTGTGTAGTAATTGGCTGGATCAATTGCAATCAACTGGTGTTAATTCTTGTAACACAGCACCAGACTCTGTTTCCGTCGTCTGTGCTGCAGTGATTCCCACTGAAATTGGTCCAGTAGCTTAGTAACACATCCAGGAGAGCACCCTGGTAGCATCTCTAAACAAAGCGAGCTGCTCGTCTTTGTACCTGCTCTATGTCGCGTATGGTAGTAATTCGGTGAGAATCCCATACTTGGGATGCATATTCCAGGGTTGATATTACGAGCGTAGAGAACACCAACCAAGATTTTTCCGTAAGAAGCCAAGTGTCTTTGAGACTTTCACTATGGTCTGGTTGATATGGTTTATCCAGGTGATGTCTTTGTTGATAGTGAGCTCCAGGTATTTCCCGCTGTCTATTGTCTCTAATATGTGTTCATGGAGTGTAATGGACGTCTAGTGTTGCTGCCGTCGTCAGTCATGAGACACGATGACTGTACATTTCTCCGGGCAAATACTTGATTCGTATAATTTTTCAACTGAGCATATTTTAAATCATAATAACGGGATTTGACCTCCCTGTTATAAAGAATTGGTTAGGGAATTCACATATTTTTTTTTGTAGCGCGTCCCGTTATCCCAATTATCACTTTGAAAGTACATTATCAGAATCAGGATCAGAATTATTTTGATTTTTCGTTTTGAGTATTCATTATCTCGTTTAGTTTTCATTCTCTACCTCACAAACACGTTTTTTTGTATGTACATGTAGTTTGGCAAAATCTCATTGGACCATTTTTTTTATTATGCTTTTAAATGAGAGGTATGTAGGCTATATATTTGCAAATTAGAATAATAAATTAAGATTTGAAGCACTAATTTAATATCCATAATTGGTTCATATGGAAATATTATCACATTCAATCATAACTGCCTTTTTCTCGATTCTATCTTTTATGTTTTGTTGCAGACAAAACAATTATTCACTACATTTCATTTGACCATTACGATCATTACTCAGTTTTGGCAAAATATTATCAAGACGATTCAAATCGACAATCACTTGCGAAAGAAAACCAACGATAACAAATAAACATTCTCACAGCGTCTATGAAAGAAAAGGGATAGTTGAGATTAATCAATCGTTGTGTGCTTTATTTTCAGTGGCAAAAATTCCATGTATGTTCAGGACATGAAATACATTGGTAGGTCCTACAAAAGGTGACTGACTAGGATGATTTGTGAACATTTAAGAGGATGTTAAAGTAAATATCAGGCAAATCCTATGATATGGGTCACAGGCACTTGTCTCAAAAAAAAAATTCCTGTATACCTTAATATAACACAAGGTACTTAACTATTTTTTTTGAAAAATGACACCCAGTCCCGAAATCCCGTGATTTTTTTTATTTCTCGGTTGTCAAACCTACTTAAACTTAATATGCCGTAAATCTAAATTGATTTATCTACACAATGGTATATGACACGACTATCATTGTTGTCGGGATCATTAGTAGCAGGCCTGAGAAGTCGGTCAACGGGATGTTTTTTGCATTCGTCTCAATTTTTGGAAACACCCAGCCCGCAGTGATTGAATTATTATAAAAAGTTATTAAAATAAAAACTGTCAGCTTCCCTCTGACTATGAATTATTACTTTTATTGTAAATTCTTTACAAATTATGTGAAACAAACACAAATAAGTCTGTTATGAAACACACGTGTACACAACGACACTAATGTAGAGTTATAAATTGACCAAAATTTCCCACATTTATTTTTAGACAGACGATTGACCAATGAGAAACCAGTATAAACTTACATGCGGGCTAGGTGTTGCCAAAAAATGAGACGAATGCAAAAATACATCCCGTTGACCGACTTCTGAGGCCTGCTACTAATGATCCCGACAACAATGATAGTCGTGTCATATACCATTGTGTAGATAAATCAATTTAGATTTACGGCATATTAAGTTTAAGTAGGTTTGACAACCGAGAAATAAAAAAAATAACGGGAATTTGGGACTGGGTGTTATTATTCAAAAAATCTGTTAAGTACCTTGTGTTATATTAAGGTATACAGGAATTTTTTTTTTGAGACAAGTGCCTGTGATATGGGTGGCACATCATAATTTTTTTCCCACTGAATTTTTGGTTCCGATGCAATGTTTATATCATACAGAGGCTATATATGTCGAAGATATTTCTGAATCAACTGTGAATGGCTCAGAAAATGATTTTAAAGTTCACTGACAATGCAAAAAAATGTTGTACAAAATGAAGACTTATCTCCCCTTTTCAATGAATTTTAGTGCTTTCTATGTATTTGTTTTCCCTTTATCTGTTGCAGTTAACAGAAAAAAACAAAGTTCAACTTTGAAAAAGAATAAATTAATGATATGAAATAGATGGAAAATTTTTAAAAGCAAAATATGTCATGTGCCATCCACTGCCTGGTTTTTCCATGGACACCCTCATAAAAATTGCGCATGAAGATGAAGATATATCAGATAGGGACAGATATTTATCCTTGCAACTTGCCACCAACCAATTCCTTATTAGATATTTTGCAAAAGTCATTATGTGCAAAGTTTATCCGTAATACTTCAGAAGACTGCACGTAGGTTTCTGTGTTTTGGTTGGTTTGGTGTCCATTGTCTATAATGTTTAATACTATAATTTTCTTTGGTGCATATCTGATAACATTATTGCTTTATTAAAAAAATCGAAATGAGTGCTTCCAAAGTTACCACTGTGCTGAACTTGTTTGGTATATGTAGATGTGTTCGCATATAATGTCAATTCTACACAAATAACTATGGATTCCTAAGAAGGACCATTAAGTTAACACTATTTGTTCGCATTCTGTTGTGTAGAAGGAGTCTTGTTAATGATAAATTCAGTGTGGTTTCTATGTAGTTTTCATCTACACCATCAATTAAAAAACAAGATGATTCAGATACAGTTAGGTAAGCCAAGGCTCCGTGCTGAAGACCGTACTTTGACCTGTAATGCCTTTTATTTTACAAAATGTGACTTGCTTGGATGGATTGAGAGTTGTCTCGTTGGCACTCACACATTATCTTCTTTTATTTGTGATGATAAAACTGGGGTCACACCATCGTTATTTGGTCCACCGCTAGGAAATTTATGTTTCAATGCTGAACAAAGATACTCTCAGGTTCGACTTCTTGTACTTTTTATTCTGATGTAACCCAATGCGATTCAACCCTGGATTATTAATTGTTGAGAATAAGAAGATGGATGTCACTAATGGAATAGAAATATCTGAACAACTCATTTTGGACAAAGTAACGATGGTGTGTGTTTCTGTTTTTATTCCATAATTGCAGCCGTGTTATTAGATATTCATATTAGAATAATTCATAACAATATCGGTATTAATCAAAACTGTTTTCATAAGTAGAGGATATATGTTTATAGTTCGATTGTGGAATACAACACATCAGTGGATCGAGATTTTTGATATACTAGTACATGTAGCTATAGGAAAGCATCTAACTTTTAAAACTTTTCAACTAGACTTGATTACAAATAAAGAATATTGCTTGTTTGATTCAATTTTACAAAATTAAATGGTAGATAAATGAGATAAATAAACTGTATGAATGAAGGGTGACACTGATCATTGATTTATTTTTCTGTAAAAAAAAAATTAAGAGTTATCTTATATTTTCACTTTAAACCCCTTTTGTTTACTTTTATTTATATTCACAAAAGTGGGTTTCAAGGAGTTTTTTATATAATTTTGTAGATTTACAAAGAAACCTCAATGACCTTTCATTTCTTTTTTATATCTGAAAGGTATTGTTTAAACTACATTTTGGAAAATTAGTGATATTACATGTATATTGGTCTTAATTTGAGCCCCACATCTAACCAAAATACATTGTATGCATATTGTCCCCTTGATATCTGCTCATTGTCCTTATTGATGTCATTTTTCTGAATGCAACTATATAGGTGTACAGTTTTGTTTTCGCTAGATTTATTTTTGACTGTCTTGATGCTCCGACAGAGGAAAAAAAACTATTAGTATAGTTATATGCTGTCTTTATTTGTAAAATTAAGATCCGAAAGTTCAAGACAGAACATGCTGTTGAAACACTAAAAAAATAATGAATCAAGTGTAATTGTGTCAAAGCCAGACAATTTTTAAATTAAAAAATAAATTTACTGATATCCAGCTTGCAGTCAATATTATCTAAACAAAATGATCATTCAGATTCGGGGCAATTGGAATTATTTTTAAATTAGAAAACTTGAGACTTCCTCATTACTTCATTCATTCATTTAAGGGTCAACATAGTTTATATTAGTGCATGTATAATATGTTTTTGTGGCATGTATAGCTTGCATATGTTTATAGGATATATATAAGTTATGCCAGTCGAACACTATTGGCTGTCATGGACCTAAATAATGAAGTAAGTTTCAATTTGTAACCATTAACTAAACAGTAGAACGATTTTCACTCGGTTATGGAACTCATAAAATCAGGTGTATACTGATTTTTACATTTAATGCAGCGTTTTGAATTCAGTAGATAATAAGGTCATCGAACTTCATGTATCTGTACAGTGCATGTCTGTAATACGTTGCCTATATTTTTAAATACATTTACAAGTTTAAGTAGTCAGCGTCTTGTCTGCTTTCCTTTATGTCATAATTGAAAGTAACTGAACATTTTGACAATTCGTCACAGAGCAGACATAATTTAATCGGCTGTAATATTGGTGTCGAGGTTTTGGATTGTTTGAAGTAGATAAACATCTTTAATATGACACCTTGGAAAATGTTGCATTACAAAGATTAACATTCACCTTTACAAGACCATGGAATGCCGGACTTAGTACGAAGCAGTTAATCTCCTGAGTATTGAGAGACCCATTATGACTTCAGCTGTAGATATAAAAGTTAATGCAATACAAGGTTATTTTTATCGCAGAAAATAAATCAGTCTGGACATACATTGACTTCTGTTTACCCCTTGTTATATAATGGATTATTGACCATAGTTGTCGAAAATATATATAGGAAAGCGATTAGGAATTCAAGGAAAATGCCAATTCAAAATATACAATGCAGAATTTTATATATATATACCAATTAGTGATATGTTCTTTTGTATTTATGTTTTGTAAATCTTATAAATAAAGGCAACAGTAGTATACCGCTGTTCAAAACTCTGTGGACAAAAACAAAATCGGAGTAACAAACTTAAACTGGGGGAAACGCATTAAATATAAGAGGAGAACAACGACTCATCATTAAAATGTAACAATATAATTATTTTAATGTTCCACATTTAGTAATTATATTTTAAAAAAAAGATTTGTTGAACATATTTTTGTGCTAAGAATATTTCCGTCTCTTTTTCCCATTTATAAGTTCTTGTTAAATATGGTTAGTCTCCCCGCTTTATTCATTTTATAAAGATGCACATTTTGCAATGTAACCTCTATATATAGAAATGCTTACCCTTCCAGAGAACCAGTTTCACTCCCGGTTTTTTAGTTGAGTGTTTCTTAATTATGAATTAGAACTGTTGATGTAAATGTCATTTGGCTTTGTGAGTCTTTGTTTACTCCTTGGTTTTGATTGTTATTGTCTATATATATATAGTTTAAAGAGCAGACACATTTAAGAAAGTTGTGAAGTTAAGTTTTTGCATTGTATTGCGATTTATTGCCCCAATGTGAGAAACCAAGCGTTATTGAAAAAGGAAATACGCTGTGACATCTTTACGTCAACACATAGAACGTTTCATTCGATGCAATGCAAACATTAAAGATAACACATATAGTACATCAGCGAATTCAGTTAAACACAAAAAATATGATTCTATTATAAATAATAGAATATCTTTAAATCTATGGTAAAGAAGCTAGAATCAAGTTCAAAGGAATGTTAAAAATAAAGATTCAAACGATGAATTTGCGAATACTCACGAAAAACTCATTAAAATCAATGATTTCTTTTTAAACTATCTATGAATTATGGTTGTTTTTCATTTATAAAATTCAATATGTATTCTTTCAATCTTTCAAAATATCTCGTGCTATGTTCAAATTAACCTCTTTTAGTTGTTATGTGTTGTCTCATATACAGGCATCAGTATGTAGACGACACGCGCGTCTTGCGTACTTAATTATAATCCTGGTACCTTTGTTAATTATTTACACCATTGGGTCGATGCCACTGCTGGTAGACGTTTCGTCCTGGAGGGTATCACCAGCCCAGTAGTCAACATTTCCTGTTTACAAAACTTTGATTGTTTTCGAAAATCTGAGGATTTTCTTATCCCAGGCATATATTACATTAGCATTTTTTTTTAATTTGGAATTTAGGATCCCCAATGCTCTTGAACTTTGTACTTGTTTGGCTAAATAAATATTTTGATATGAGCGTCACTGACGAGTCTTATAAAGACGAAACGCGCGTCTGGCGTACTAAATTATAATTCTGGTACATTTGGTAATTATTATCAGTAGTAAACCGTCATAAGTCATACAAAAATTGACGGATAAAAAAATTGTTTTACAAAGCAAAACCGAGGAATATACGACACCTATAAGATGAAACATTCATTGCTGAAGGCCATACAGTGACCTATAGTTGTTAATTTCTGTCTCATTTTTGTTCTCCTGTGGACGGTCATATGGCAATCATTCATTACCACATCTTCTTTTTTTATATTCAATAAACTTTTTTGTAACATTTAATAAGGGTGAAACATGTCAGCTAATTTTCCTATTTTATATGTCACATTGATTGGGTATATCCGAATCCTTGCAGTAAAGACGTGGATATGGCCCTTGCTTTAAAAAGGCGTAACTCAGTGTGTAGCTGAAATTGAAACAAGTCATGTAAACAAAATCAAATATAATCTTAAATTTTAAACATATTTTCCAAAAATGTTCTACTCCCTTCGTTCATGTCGTTTTATATCGTTTAAAGGAGAAAACTAGTTATCGTCTGTAACAAAATTGCGAAATAAAATAGTAACTAGCACAAATCGATTAAAATATACTAAAAAATACAGCCTCGTTACCAAATACATATCATATGGTAAATTGAAAGCATGGAATTTTTTCAGTACAAAGGAAGAGTATAAAAAACTAGATCCACAATTTAAAAGCTTATCATATGCACATCATAGCAAATGCACGTTCTAATTCGTATACGAGTGTAACGACAAATGAGGGAAAGTAATACAAAGGAACATCACTACAGGGTATACTTAGTTGATAAACCCGTAACAGACATCACATCCACATTTAAACATATTTTAATGTGGTAAATTTAAAATTAAAACTCTATGGATCATAAGATATGATTGCAACTGATCTAAATTTACCGACTCATTATTTTCATACTTTGTTACAGAACGACATTCCCATAATCATGAGATATTTATCACCATTAACAGAAGGTTCACGCAGTTCCATCTTTACCTAACTTAAAGAAACCAGAAAGAATTATAGTACATAATTTTACATCTGCCATTCTAATATTAGCAGTATTAGTATGTGTTATAAATTCGATGAAATTTAACAGCGCTTGTTTGATAAAATTGTTGGCTGTCTAAATTTTTATAAAATTAAATTATATTCTTGTTGTAAAAAATTCTTATAAGTCGTTGATGGTTACAAACTACAGCAAACATATTATACTTACAACGGAGGAGGTATTGTCAAATACATTTCATATTAAAAAAAGTGTTTGGGATATTTGTTCTATTGTTGATTTGTCAAGTACAGCGAATTATCCCACATGTCAAATGAACCCTCCCTTGTCATGCTTGTATTTTTTACCAAAAAAATGGATAATATTGTAAAATGTTTTGCTTGATTTAGATGAAAAAATAAATCTGAGGTTATAAATTGAAATGCATCTAATAAATTACCCAATGAAATACTTATATCATTATAAAAGGTCTGTACTATCAGAAACATGTGTATCAATAGATGTCTCTGGTAGTATATATGACCATAGAACTTTGTTTTTCTCACCGAGATATACATATCCGCAAAGGTTACAATACAATCTGTAAACAAGATAAGTCGATTTGCAATTCATTCTATTGCAACTCCTGATGAGGTAAGATGTTCTAGTCAAATTACTTGTAAAGTGCGCATTAGTTGTCCAAATTCATTTTTCCGTTCCTTTTGGGCATTTAGACAGCTTTCAGAGTCACTTAATTCCAAAATAAATGTCCTGTTATTTCATTTTCCCTTTCGTTGTTTGGAGAGTTTCACAGATGTTATGAGGATGCGATTTTGAATTTAGATTCAGCTGTGAATGTATCATCATAGATACAAGAAAATAAGCTTTTGTTCGTCATCAATGACGCTCTAATAAAAAGGTTAAAAAGTCTACAAAAGTATACACCGTTGAAGATCATCGAGATTTCCAATTTATGAAAGGTTTTTAAAAATAAAGCTCAGGCAATATATGTCTAGTGCAGATAAACTCATTTGAGGTGTGTAGAATATCCTTAGTTATCATTGATATGTTCATAATAATAAATTAACTGTTACCAAAACTTTGAAGTTTTGAAAAAAACTAAGGCTTTTCTACCTCAGGAATAGAATACCGTAGCTGTATTTTTCAAAACTGTAAGGGTATTTTGGTCCTCGATGCTCTTCAACTTTGTACTATATTTGGACTTTTAAACATTTTTTGATTCGAGCGTCACTGATGAGTCTTTTTTAGACGAAACCCGCGTCTGGTGTAAATATACAATGCTGATCCTGGTATCTATGAAGAGTTTATCAATACTTTGAAAAAAATAAAAGTTTATTTTACAGTTTATTCATAAATAGATAAATTTTGTGGATTTACCGTCTTCTTATTGGTTTTTCTATTTTCAATGTTGTCACTATTAATGGCAACACATCCACTCTGACGCTGTGTTTTCATACTCCAACATGTGTGTACGTTGTTATTATCAATATAAATAAAACAAAACGTTCTATGAGTCTTTTTTTATATAGAAATTCATTCATAATGAATTGTAATAATTGAATTTATTGAATAGAATAGAATTATTTTTTTATTCTTTACGTTTTACATAATCCGCTTCGAAATGAAATACAAATAACATCGTCAAAGGTTTGTACTATCAGAAACATGGCTGTACATATATGTCTCTGGTATGATTCATAGACAGATAATTCTGAAAATCTAAACTGTTTGTCTCACCGACATATGTATACACATTCGTAAAGGTTAAATTACGACCCGTAAACAAGATAAGTCGATTTACAATTCATTCCATCGAAATTCCTGATGAAGTAAGATGATGTAGTCAAATTACTTGTAAAGTGCGTATCCGTTGTCAAAATGTAACGCAGTGTTCAGAGTCATTACAGTCTAAAATAAATTTCTTGTTACTGCATTTTCCCCGGAGTATTGCAGGTGTCATAATGATGCGAATTTGAATGAAACAAAGACTCATCTTAGATTCTGTACTGAATTTTAGTAAGTCTCATTATAGAAAATAAACTTTGTGTACGCCAGTCACCCATTTTGTCTACAAACGGGTTATCATTGGCGCTAAAAAAAAACGTAAAAAGGTGTAAATAAGGTACACAGTTGAAGATCATTGAGGTTCCCAAATTCCGAAAGGTTTTGTCAAATACAGCTACGGCAATATATTTCTGGTGTAGAAGATCCTAAAAGAGGGACGAAAAAATACCAAAGGGACATTCAAACTCATAAATCTAAACCAACTGACAACGCCATGGCTAAGAATGAAAAATGAAAAAGACTAAGTATTTCGAAAAAATTCAAAGTTTTGTAAACTTTTAATTCATATATATTATCAAATGAATGACAATAAATGCCATCACATAAGTGCATCGACCCAGTGGTGTCGCGTAAACTCATTAGAGATACCATGATTACAATTTGTTATCCCAAATGCACGTTTCGGTTACCACAGCCTCATTTGTGACGCTTGACTTAAAACATTAAAACAGATTCAACAAAAAAGCGATGTTTATGAGCATTGAGGATCCAAAATTACAAATTGTTATGCTAAATACCGCTACAGTGTTCTAAAACTGGGAAAGAGGATCCTGTTTTTTTTAATCCAAATTTCGTTTACATTTTTTGCAAGATTATGACCAAATCTAGTAAGGATAATGACAGATACTCTGTCCACATAACCAGTACAGAATAGTAGAATTTAAATGTTGGGGTAATATTAGCTATGATTTTTTTAGACCATACATGGGTGGCCATAGTCGTTTACTGATTAGTTGAACTATATAAATACATCCTCTTCTTTTGAACTTTGATTAACAACTGTATCATTGGACATTATTCCACTTATTTTTATAAACTCGCATGGTAATAGGTAGATCGGACAAGATAAGTATATAAAATAAGAAGATGTGGGGATTGCAAAACAACAAGTTATAAAAGGGTTCTATGTACCAAATTAAAAAAAAATCAGGGAGAAATCAAACGACATGAGTTATGTACAATATATAAAAACGGAACGGAACAACACAACTGATAAACATATACCTGTACAATTCAGACTAATTAGAATTTACAAATCATGAGATTTTACTAAATAAAGCAATGTTCCAAAACTCACATGAGTTTGAAATAATTAATCTTCTTTTATTAAGTTATTGTTGGATAAAGAACCTTTAATTCGCTAATATCAAATCATAATATTTTCAAACTGCAAAACCTTAACAATTATCTGTGTAAAAGTAATGTACGTGTAATGGACAACAGGCAATATCTATAAAAAAACCTCGCCACACAACAATGTACTATAAATAACACCAACAAGACCTCACTACAAAATTTTGCACTATAAATAACACCAACAAGACCTCACCACACAACTATGCAATATAGATAACACCAACAAGACCTCACCACACAACTATGCACTATAAATAACATCAACAAGACCTAACCACACAACTATGCACTATAAATAACATCAACAAGACCTAACCACACACCTATGCACTATAAATAACATCAACAAGACCTAACCACACAACTATGCACTATAAATAACATCAACAAGACCTCACTACACAACTATACACTATAAATAACACCAACAAGATCTCACCACACAAATATGCACTATACATAACCCCAACTAGACCTCACCATACAATTATGCACTATAAATAACACCAACAAGACCTCACCTCACAACTATGAACTATAAATAACATCAACAAGACTTCACTACAGAACTATACACTATTAATAACACCAACTAGACCTCACCACACAACGATGCACTATAGAGTAAAATATGTGTTTGGTTAAAAATTAAATATTGTGTGGAGTAGGCGCGTTTTTGGCGTATTGAATTTTAAACCTGATGCCTGTTATTATCTATTAATCATGTCTTTCTTTGTCTCATACGTTCTCCTATTTATTTGTATTGTAGTCCTGTAATATTATGTTGTCATTTCAATGTTATATTTAACGTTGCAAGGGTTCTTAACGTGCAAAGAGCGTGGCACTCTCTCTACACGAGACATTGGCTGTAACGTCCCCATTCTGACCGGACATGACTGTGAACTTGATATATCCCGCACAGCCAAACGGACGCCACACTTCAACAAGCGTTTTACTGCCGGTCGGGAGAAGAGCAAGTGACCATATTTATATTCCCCAGTCACATTGGGGGACACTTAGTAATGTCAAACCATTCAAACGGGAAAACAAACGGTATAATCTATACACAAATCAATTTTAAGATGGAACCAGTCTGCTTGACAATGCCTTCATGTTGCGAACTACCTTTTCTTAAAACAAATTTGCTGAAATTCATAGTTTTTAACAAACAAATTAGTTCTATGTTCTGTCGTTCAAATTCCGTTAGGGTAAATCATGTTTCTTTTTGTAAATATAGGTTTGGTTAAAAATAAAATATTGCGTTTCTCTATATTTATGAAATAAACGTTTTGATAAATTATCATTTATAAAAAAAGACAAAGAGCATATTCCTGCTGGAACCATTGGTTTCAACTAATAAAATGATTATACAATGTACAAGTACATGTTTACGTAGAAATATACAGTTGTTGTCAATTTGTTTGAGGTCTTTGTTATTTGATTTTGCCATTGAATTAGGGACTTTTGATTTTGAATTTTACTCGGAGTTCAGTATTTTTGTAATTTTACTTTCCCTATCAATGCTGACTAGTTTATTTTTCTATCTCATTATTGTCTACTTATAAGTTCGTCATATTATAAAAAAAAAGTCAACTATATTTACTTGTCTCGATTTTGATTGATGTACTATGAACTTACTCTCTATGATCATTTATATATGTAGTTTTTGCTTTTGCTAATAAACACAATACATTTCGTATATATTTTTTCATTAGAAAATGTTCGAAATTGTTCCAATCATAAATTATAAATAACAAAAAATTATTAGTGCAATATACTTTTTTTTTCGGAGTTCAGAAATCATGAAGAAGGCAAACATCATGAGGACAGGAATATTTTTGAAATGAGGGCATGCAACAGTTTGTAAAAGGGAACGTTTATTTACCAATAACAGTCAAAAACCATAGCACAAATTTAACAATTAAGGTTTCGATATACAAAATCTTGAATACAAAATATTAGGAAAAAAAGACTACACGCAATGATCTCCGTAAGACTTTAGAAGATGTTAGCTATTTCCTATGCAGTGTCATCAAATGTCTGACAAGTAATATTTTTTTTAAAGATTTGTTAAAACCCAAATTGCTGTCAAGTGCTGACGACATACTGCGCAAATTGTTTAGCAACACGTGAGTTAATAATAAACGAGATTTGCAGACAGAAATCATATAGATTAGCTGATCAGGAAGTAGTTGATGCTGATATATTTATTCAGAAATCCAGGACTCTTCGCATTGTATTGCTTCTTGCTATTCAAACAAATTGTCAGTTTGGAGGATGTCTTTGATATAAATACCAATAAAACAAATCAAGATGATTAGGAATTGATCACCTTTATAGCGCCTTATAATTAGCGTGGCTGATAAAGTTCATCCCGTCTGACTCTTCACAACAATCTACATCCGGACTTGTGTTCTAAAAGCTTCAATTGTATTTTATAGACTATAGTATGAAGTGGGAAAAGTATGCATTTCTACGTCTTATTCTATCAAGTCTGTATGTATGTACTTCTTTATTTATGTGTTTCTACGAAAATATCGTTCAGAAATGGTTAAGGGGGCTGGGGCGTCTTAATTATAACTAATAGAAGTGTTTGATATTTTGTCAAAATGAATTTTTAATCATGTTTTTTCAGAAATATAAAAAAAACGTTTTTCACGCGACAGGTTGTGCAAAATTTTCAGATTTTGTATAAATTATTCATGGAATATCCAATTTGTGTAATAAAAAGAAAAACTACAAAATAAAATTTTAAGATTTAATGTGAGAAGATAGCTCTCATAACATGATGTCAGATAAGACAAGAAAAACACATGAAAAATAAGGTCACCGAACATGTTTTCTTGCTACATATCCAAATAGTTAAATTTAAAATTTATCTACCCTTATTTGGCAAAATTGCACACAAATAACATACTACTCTCAAAATGTGAACATTTCATCTAGACCAACGTTATCTGCTACTTCAAAATCTAAGATGGAGGAAGAAAACAGATCCTCCTTAACGTTAAAAAAATCAATTAACATGATTAAGGTCTGCTTTCTTTCTTCACTACACATTTAAATATCCATAAGTTAAAAGAAGTAAACCATATCCAAGTCGTTTTGAATATTTAAACGAAATTATAGTGGTTTGTTAGTTGTTTTAAAATAACCGTCTAAAGATACCAAAATTGTGGATATTAAGGGTATATGGTACAGGTACAGGCAAGGTAATGATGTTGCTGACGTTATATGATATTTTCTGCGACGCTAAACTGTGAAATATCGGGAAAAGATGCATCTTTTAACTGAATTTAATCATTGAAACTGATTTAACTCGAAATCGAGTATATGGTTCCCTTATTGAAAAAAAAAGATATTTTGTTTGATTATTTGTGCTAAATTTAATGAACATTTCACCGATGTATTTTTTTTTAATTAGATCAATACATAGGAAGAAATTGCGTTAGATGACTAAAATCAGGAAAGCGTGATAAAAAAATATTTATTTCTGTTACATAAACGTAAAGACAACTTAAGTAGAGTAGATATTCAAAACATACTTGATAGTCGGTTTCAAACAAAAAAAATTATCTTTAAAAGAAACACATGGAGGTTCATTTTTAACTACATATTCTGATTTTTAGGTGAAAAATAGCTTGTATGCAACCATTTTTCAAAATTTGAACAACTTTGACATAGCTCATTTATCGTACATTGACCTGAAGAGTGTCAATTGTTATTATTTTATATCTTTTCTGTTTAAAAACACCAATTTCATGAGAGTCTTTTAATTTTTCAGTAGGAAATTGGTTTTACATTAGAATTGATATTCGAATCTTATGTGCACGGAGACTTGATGCAATGAATAATTCACAAGTCCTAATACAATTAAACAGAAGTTACGTAACAATGCCAAACTCAATGTAAAGAAACAACAATTGTAAAAATAAACATGGATTTACACATGTAATATTTTAAGAAGGCAACACATTATATGAACTGCAAATTATCAATTAATGGATATCTTTGTATAAAATGACATGTTGAAAATCGTAATGATGTATTTCAAATATAAAATTATCGAAAGCCATCAATTTTCAATGTGTACTAATTGTTTCGTGTTTTTTTTCTTCTCTCTCTCTTTTATTTCATGGGTTTATAATTATCAAACATGCAACAACTGATTGAAAATCGTTCTTAACTTTTTATCAATGATTTTCATGTTTTTAAACATGGATTATTATTTTGTTGGTTCGTGTAAAAATATGAAGCAATGATGTATTGTCTAGGTCTAAAGATATATAGTTTAACAATACGGCGCACATGACCACTCGACCACTTAGGCTCGACAAAAAGCAAGTTTTCAGTGACCGGGTGTTACCTTTCCTCCTCCGATTTTATTTAGCGTCGTAACACAGTACATGATATATAAGGCACGAAGATGGAATATTACAGATCATCTCAATTATCTATCGTAGAGGATCTCACAAAATAATGTAGGATGTGGTTGGAGAAATAAGTTTCTCTAACTTTATGGAAATTTATCCCTTTCCGAACCCATTGTATAAACAAATTTAATCAACGTGTGGTTGCTAGTGATCTCAAAAGATCATTGGATGATTTCAAAGGTCATGACCTTTTTAGCTAACTGAATGAATAAAAATATGATAACAGGTGTTAATGAAATTGACAACTTCGTGCAATGTGAAAGGCACTCGAAGGGGATTTTTGGTTAACAAAAAAAGAAAATGTCTTATTAATCATTAGAGAAACAGATTCTTACATAGTTACTCGTGGATTATCGGATTTATCCAATCTCGATAGTTAAATTATAAATTTTAAAGTCCTCGCGGCTCGGACTTTAAAATTGATAATTTAACTATCTCGATTGGATAAATCCGATAATCCACTGGTATCAATGTAAGAATCTATATATATAATAAGTTCATCTGAACCAGTAACAGCACTAAAACAGATTTGATCCATCGGATTAACAGTGATGGTGATAGCAGAATAATAACACATTATGTGTATATAATCCGTCTACATAACAGCCCAAAAATAATAAAATAAAATATATAAATATCATATTTCTCATTTGACAAGTAAAAGCACAGAGTTCAAAAGGACCAACTACATTGTAAGGCCTTTTTATAATGAATCGAAATACAACTGTGTCTGGCGTACTGAAATATAATCCTGGTACTTATCTTAACTATTATAACGTTTATGAAGTAAAAAAAGTAACCATTTCAGTTTTATATCAACTTTAAATTATTGGACAACAGGCTATTGGGGTTAATACGGTACATATGCCAGCAAATTATTTTCTTTGAAGTCTTTTTATTTTAAGAGATAACAAGTCCGAGTTGAATATTATGTTATTCAAGTCCATGCAATCTGTGTTTTCTAGATCTGAACGTGTTTCCAACCTAAGTGATGTGGTCTGTTTTTATTAACCAAATCCATACCGTTTACATGTTTGCTGTAGAAAACAGTACAGCTTATACTCTTTCTCGTACGAATACTTGTATAATTAAGGCATATCAGTTGTCGAAAAACACACCTTATACTGTATCTTTACTTAATTGCTTTATGTTCGCGGTGTAAGGTTTTTGTCTACAACGAAAACATATGTGGTATGGTTACAATGAGTTTAGATTTCTTACAGGTATGGTATTGTGTTTGATATAAAAGTTACTTCTTTAGAACGTAGCTTTATGAGAATTGTTGGCGTTTTTTACTCATGGGTTCAAACAAATTATCAATAAGATTAAAACATGTTATTTTTTGTTATCCCCTGGTATCAGACAATATTATTTTTGTAACATACATATGCAATAATACATCAGCTTTCATTGTTCTATCATGTCAATTCAAAACATTTTTAGTGTTTTTAAACATTGAATGTATCAATCAATTTCCGATTAAGGGGGCTCCTGGGTATAAATGATTTTTTTTTCCTAATATAGGATTTCGATATATTTTTTCATAAATGAACTTTATCATATACTTAAAAGAAAAATGAAATAAAAAAATGGGGTCACCGTTCATTTAAGCTAAAATCTGCCTCTGGAAGAAGTATACATTTTTGTTAATGTCCTTTTTTTCTGTTGAACTAATAGGAGAAAAAGAGGAAATATCAAAATAAAAAAAATAACCTAATATAAGAAATTGCTTAAATTTTACAATTATTTAGTTTATGTACAGCTTATTTGAAAACAATAATAAAAAATATAGGTCACCGATGAGTTAAAAAAATATTTCAAATTTAAGGCCAAAAAATGGCATTTTTGCACCAAAGGGAGATAATTTGGAGCTTTTTCAATTTTTAAAGTCATCTGGAGCCAAACCAAATCATTTTTGTGGGTTGTTTTTTGTACCATATCATAAAGTAACAACTAATAGTGTAATAAATAAAATTTGTAATGAAAATATAAAGGTTTAATTTTTTGCTCAAATTTTTGTACCCACGAGCCACCTTAAACGGTCGATTGGCGACGAATCTTATATTTTGTATCAATTGGCTAATGGGGCGAGTTGACATTGTTTAAGATCTGCTCACTGTATTCGGGGTCATACAGGGTATACATCATATAGTAATATATAAAGTATATTATAATACGTGTGTGGCGTTCTAAACTAGATTTTTTTGAACTGTAAATGGTTTTTCGTCTAATATGAACAGCTGGGATGTAAAATAACTATCCCACTTGGACTTGGTGTGTCAGTGTTAGATCACTCTCTGGCCTCCAGCCATCGGGATGGTCTTACACTGACACACCGCGTCCTTGTATTACTATTAAGGAATTCACATAACAAATTATATATCGTGGTATGTCAGTAGCACACTATTAAAAATATCGATATGTTGATTACATCACAGCGGACGCTTTTTTTTTGCGAGACAAGATTATATCACATCATTCTCTTACTTTAACTGTTGAACTAACATTATTTTAAAATGCTTGAAGACTTTTACTATATTTATATTTTTCAGGAAGGCAGATAATGACCCTTAATGTACGGATACTTCCTACTTTTTCACAATTATGAAGCTTTAAAGTAATTACTTGCTGTATTTTTCATTAGACAAACTTAAAATGAAACATGGTTTTAGTTATGTCTATAGAAATAAAAAAGTAATTCATTGTGATGTATAATAAAATTGAGAATGGAAATGGGGTATGTGTCAAAGAGACAACAACCCGACCGTAGAAAAAACAACAGCAGAAGGTCACCAACAGGTCTTCAATGTAGCAAGAAATTATCGCACCCGGAGGCATCCTTCAGCTGTCCCCTCAACAAATATATACTTATTCAGTGATAATGAACACTATTCTTATTTCCAAATTGTAAACAATAAACTAAAATTAAAATAATTCAATTCTGTGCAATATGACAGTGTATTAGCCTTCTATAACGAGCATTTCAATTGTCATTTTAGAAATCAATAGGAAATGATACACTGTAAATCCGTATAACACAAATGTGACGTGATCTAGAATTAAGAAGTGGTCTGATATCCAATGAGACAACAATCCATCTGAGATCATAGGGTGGTGATGTAAGCAAATATTATTCACTAGATGGTCTTTCCCATTGAACAATACCAAATAGAGCGCTATGATAAGCAATTGTATCGAGTTCAGTCATCATACTTTAAAATAGATAAATCTACTGTTTTTTCAGATAAATTTACGAAAGGTTCCCCAAATTATAACTGAAGTACGAGGATATTTATAACAGAAAGTCCCAAATCAAATGGAAAAATCAAAATCTCTAACACATCAAAAGAGGGACGAAAAATACCAGAGGGAGAGTCAAATTTATAGATAGAAAACTAAACTGACAACGGCATGGCTAAAAAAAACCAGACAAATGATAGTTCAAAAGACAAAACATAGAAACTAAAGAATAAGCAACACGAACCCTGCCCAAAGGTAGGGGTAATCGCAGGTGCTCTGGAAGGGTAAGCATATCCTGCTCCACATGTGGCACCTTTCTTGTTGCTCGTGTTATTACAAATCCGGTAAATAATCTAATTCGGTAGGTCAAATTCGTGAAAAAGGAATGGTATTGTAGCTTTAGGAACATATCCGATATCATCAAATGAATGGATAACAAATGACATTTTCCAGACATCGTAAAGACATTTTTTAATGTAGAAAATTGATGGATTATACCTGGTGTTTTTAATGTTACCATGGTAGGATTGGCAGCAATTAAAACAGATTCAACCAACAAGTGTTTTTCTTAAAATAGCGTTTTATTTTTTGTTGCATGTCTTTGTTTCTGTTGTTTCTGTTTTTTAATGTTACCATGGTAGGATTGGCAGCAATTAAAACAGATTCAACCAACCAGTTTTTTTCTTAAAATAGCGTTTTATTTTTTGTTGCATGTCTTTGTTTCTGTTGTTTCTGTTTTTTACTCTTAAAGTTGGAGTGTTTTTCTCGGTTTTAGTTTGTAACCCGTACTAAGTTGTGTCTTTTAATCGTTATTTGAGTTTTGAACACCGGTATACCATCGTTGGCTTTTTTTCAAAGCTAGCATAATATCTGAATAACAGAAGCATAAAAAAAGAAAAAGAAATCCCGCAAAAAATGTTAAGATTGTGACAATTATACAAAAATTATCATTCTATTTGTTTCAAGTATCGGAGATGTTTGTTATCAGTTTGTTTTTATGTTTTGTGTTCATATAATAAACTCATCACATATACCAGGATTAAAACTTTATAATGACGCCAGATGCGCGTTTCGTCTCAAACAGATTCGTCAGTGACGCTCAAATAAAAAAAAAATGCTCAAAGGGCTAAATAAAGTACGAAGTTGAAGATCATTGACAATTACGTGCCTGTTGTCTTTGAGAATGTTTTATTATTGACACATGGCATAACCTTTCATGAAAAGGAAGTGTGTTTTTTTGTGTTAGTTATTTTTAAAGTCACAAAGAGGTTAATGGAAAGCCTCTATTGTAAGTTAAGTTACAGTTCATTTTTGCGCTTTGAACACTTTTATAATTGAGTAAGAATGATACCAATCTATTATATAAAAACAAAACAAGACTCGAATTGTGAGCTGTGTAATATTCTTATGTAATATGCATAGTTGAAATTGGATTTTTACTCAATAATATTAATAAAACTCCAATTTAGATTCAGTTAAAATGATTGTACTGTAACGAAGGTCAAAGGAGCAGCAGCATGATATATTTTTCACTCCGTGTACGCATTGATGTTTGGCAAAAACCATTGGCATTTTTTTTTCTCTCCTTTCACTTATCGTTAAACATATTCCTTTTCATGTTATGTACTTCCATTAATTGAAATAGTTTTTTTTGTCTGTTTACTTAAATGCTTATTTTGTATGTGCACTAATAACGTGTGAATTTTCTTTAAACAGAATGGAGAGTTAATTTTTGCCTTATAAACGGAACGTACAGACTGTATGAAATTTGATACATACATTTACAGTTTCATTTGCTACAGGGACGCTGCTTGTATTTGAACGTAAATGCATGTGCATGAAAGCGAATTTCTAACTGACTGCTAAATTTGTCAGAGTAAAATAAAAAAAAACAAATCATCATTTTACAGTTACACGAAAGGGTTAAGTACCATCAACAGTATGTCGTGGACGCATTCCCGAGTTAAAAACTATTTAAATATGTTTTTTTTTTATCAACATTGTTTTCTTTCTTAGTTATTTTAGTAATGTTATTGTCTGACTGATATTGAATATATATACATAATAAATACAATCATCTTTTTATTGCCGGAAGTATTTTCCTAGTGAAGTGTTCAAAACAGATAAATATTTTACTTACTTCCTGGTTACTCAATGATAAACAACGTTAACTACTTCAATTAAAGTATAATGCATTCAAAGACTTCAGAATTAAATATTGTCTTTTTTTTCAGTACTTATAGGGCATAAGCTACACTAATTAAGATATATATTAATGAGTCGCAACAATCAAAATCAGGTCAACACAAAATGAGAAGTTTGTCAATAACAATAGAATAACGTGACAGCAAATATACTGTAGAACACAGATGGGGAAAATATATATAGCATCCGAATAGAAACTTTCCTATGCAATCTCCGAATTTAAAACCAAACCGGATTCTACAAAAAGCAACAAAATTATTGACTTTGTACTATCTTTGGATGTTATATTGAAATCTTTAAAAAAATCAAGAGCAACGGTATATTTTGTTATGAAGTCTTTTTATTCTAAGGAAAATTATATACGACTTTACTACCATAACTGTAGAATTCCACAACATTTCATTGCCAGCAGCATTCATTGTAAGAACTTATTTGAAGGTTTATAAAAAATGACAAGTATAAGAAACGTTTTTGTTTTTTTATTTAAGATGAAACATGCAAATTTCAAACAGATATATCTTGAAGAGTAAATCAAAAATAAATATTTTTTATGTTTATTTAAGGACATAAAATTGAAAATGTAAATGGGGAATGTGTCAAAGAGACAACAACCCGACCAAATAAAAAACAACAGCAGAAGGTCACCAACAGGTCTTCAATGTAGCGAGAAATTCCCGTACCCGGAGGCGTCCTTCAGCTGGCCCCTAAACAAATCAACGTTTTTATAAAAAAAAAAGCTTGTGTAAAAATTGTAAGTCTTTTCATTTAAAATCTAGCAGAACAAAAAGACCCACTTCTAGTATTGTATATTTTTCAATTTTAGATCATTAAATATCAGAAAAGTACCAACGTTTAATACATAAGGATAATGTCAATTATGTATGATTATTTGTGCTTGTTGAGTAAAATGATATTAAGGACATTAAGGTAATACAATACAGATAATACTGTGTTGATTTATATTCCTTTTAAATGTCCTGTATAGTTAAAGAGAGAGATGAAAGAGCTATATTCATTCGAGTGACCTGACTTAGATTTTGACATTAATTGCATAACAATTAATTACATAACGATTGCATAACAAAAATATTGCATTCATTTAAAAAATTCATCTTTCATCTATCTATATATACCTCTTTTATTAATGCATATGCATCCTGAAGAAAAAAGCAACATTTTAAAGGTTGGAGATTGGCAGTAAAAACATCTTTGTATTGTTCTATCTTAATAGATATTATCTGTATTGTATTACCTTAATGTCCTTAATATCATTTTACTCAACAAGCACAAATAATCATACATAATTGACATTATCCTTATGTATTAAACGTTGGTACTTTTCTGATATTTAATGATCTAAAATTAAAAAATATACAATATTAGAAGTGGGTCTTTTTGTTCTGCTAGATTTTAAATGAAAAGCCTCACAATTATTACACAAGCTAGACTTCGTGATAAAAAATGTATGCCAGACGTTTGATAAAATATCGCTTTATATGTGTGAACTTACAAATCAACGAAGAGTTTACAATTTCAATTGTAAAAATTGAACCAAATGTCATATGAAAAACACATTTAGGTATAAAGAAAGGCAACATTAGTTTACATGTACCAATGAAAGGTCATTAATCGATTGAGAGCAAACAAATCGGGGTTACGTCACCAGTGTCTGAGCAGAAAGATGACGAACCAGGGGTATGTCAAAGAACGTCTCGTCCTTTTTCTAAAAAAAAGTTCATCGGAAGATACCCAGAACTTATTGATAAATATTCCGTATCAACTTAACAAATAATACAAGTATCTTGAAGTATAGATTTTGAGTACTGACGTTGGTTATCATCTTAATAACGTGTTATAGTATTCTTCTATTTGTCTTTATTAATATTACTTGTACTGTTAAGTCAGTTATTTAAGATATTCTTTTGAAGTGACTCTGTGGTTATGTAAAACATCATACTTTGAACGACAAAATTATTTCATTTCTTAATATTACTTTTACTTATTGATCTTGACATACTATAAATGACAAAACTATTTTATTCAATTATACTACTTTTTCTGTTAAGTCAGTTTTTTATGATATATATTTGACGTGAAACTGTACTTATGTATCCCGTCATACTTTGAACCACGCTTTTATTTTATTTATAATTATTACTGTATATTTAGTCTGTTTTTGTTATATCTACTTTACGTGACTCTGCCTTGTCTTGTCTCCGTATGAGCCTCCTTTAAATAGGAGCACCACCATGAGTTATGGCGTATAAAGGAGGACATTTGGGGCCTGTATCGGTACAGATTAATGTGAGCATTTGCCTACCCAATTCCCCAGCCAGGCCGTGACGGGTCTTATTACCAGAAAGTTAACCTTCCCAAAACATAAATACAATGCAATCAAATAAAACATACTAAACACACACACTCACCTGATTCGCTCAGTCCTCAAAGTATAAATAAATAATTAAAAAAGTGCAAAACTATATACATGAAATGGAACAAGGTCACCCCGGATGCCCCACAAATATTGTGGTTAAATACGCTAAGGTAATAACGAGGAATCGGTTAGGACAAAATATATATCAAAACCGACACTGCCAAATGCCCTGCTGTATCTATGGTAGAGGAAATCCGAAAATCCTACTGAAAAGGATCTCGGAAAGAAACTACCGATCCATTAGGAGAACAGCAAGAACTCTAAGACTTCAAAAGATAGGTCTGAAAGTTTCCAAAGGAAACTACTAATGGATTCCAAATGGGGAGAGCACATGTCTCAAACAAACCTGAAAATATCTGCAGAGGTTTTCCCCAACAAGAAAATAATTACCGAAAATGAAAGAATATAATCTATGGATGATAAAATGCATCCAAGAAAACAATTTAGAAAAACTAATTTGGATGATGTTGATGGATTCTCTCTGCAAAAAATTCACGTCCGCTATCACCGACATCTGCTCTGAATGCATGTATGCCGTCAAACGTTGAACAACAAAATAATTGTTATGTCTACCTGTGCGAATTTCAAACGCGCAATTTTACACTAGAACTGAAAACCTTCTGTCCTGTACGGGTAGACTTCACGTTAAATTAAGTCGTTTAAGAAAAGCGAAATGAGTTTGTTAAATTTGATGTATGCCCCTTTTGTGCTTCTTCGTTGCATTTGTTGTTTTTAAAGTGATATTAAGATGATAACACAATATTGACTGCTGTATCCCTATTTTTGACATTTTTACTCTTTTAGTATGTTTGTTTTTGTTCATACATCGTTGGCAGTGTAATGAAATTTGACGCAACTGTCATACAAGTGAAAAGTTTAGCTAGCTATACAACCAGGTTCAATCCACCATTTTCTACATTAGAAAATACCTGTACCAAGTCAGGAATATGACAGTTGTTATCCATTCGTTTGATGTGTTTGGACACTTGATTTTGCCTTTTGATTTTGAATTTTCCTTTTTGAATTTCCTCGGATTTCAGTATTTTTGTGTTTTTACTTTTTACAAACTAAGACCGAGTAAAACACATCAACTACATTTGAGTAAAAGGAACACACTGACAAAACAGAACACTGTAGTGCAAATAACAAACGACAATACAACATACATAAACACGAATTATAATTAAAAAAAAATCACAAAAATACTAAACTTATAGGAAAATCCAATCGGAAAGTCTATAATCACATGGCAAAATTAAACACAACACATAAAAAACGAAAGGACAAGAAATGTCATATTCCTGACTAATTACAAGCATTTTCAAATGTAGAAAATAATGGATGAAACCTGGTTTAATGGGGCTAAACCTCTCACCTAGTTGACAGTCTCATCAAATCCAGTATACGTGAGCTAAACAGACTGACATAATAAATGAAATAGTCAAAATATGGGTACAGCAGTCATCATCGTAACAATTTTACAGAACACAAAAACATCTCTCTACAAACAGATTCATTGCTTCACGTGTCTGATGTCAGAAAGTTTTATACGTGACATATATTTGTCGTTCAATATTTATACAAACAATTTTAAAATTTCACATGGGCAATGTTAGCATACAGGGGAAAAAAATCAGAAGTATGTAAGAATTAATTTCAGAAACCGAGATTTGAAATAGTCCAAAAGTTCTATGGAACTTATAACAATCCACAAAAAGTTCATTCCACTGCGCGATTGAATAAATGGACGTTTGTGGTTCAACGTATTTTCTAATTCATAATATATAGAAATATATTATAATGATATATTATAGAACAATAACATGCTGACGGGATGTTTTAAAGTAAAGAGTCACGCTATAAGAACAAAAGAAACACAAAAGACATATATACAAAACACAGCAGCAAAACATGAAAGATAATACAAACACATTGACTGGATGTTTAAGTACCGAGCCACGTTGAATGGAAATATCATAAAACAATCCAACAGTAAAAGTAATATTAATAATAGAGCAAAGACAAATGGAAGAACAATATATCACGTTGTTAACAACATCAGTACGCAGAATCCATACATCAATACCAGCATGTATAATGTGTAAAGTTGACACGGAATATTTACCAACAAGGTCTTTGTACCTTATGATGAACTTTTTTAGAAAAAGTAAGAGAAGTTCAAATGTCATGTTCCTGACTAAGTACAGGACATTATTAGTTACATAGTGTGTTAGTGACCTAATACGATATATACGGGGTGAGTAAATTCCATATGGGGTGAGAGCTTCTTACCCCGTATATATCGTATTAGGTTACTAGCACACTATGTAACGAATTTATCTTACCGACTATTTTCATTTGTTGAATCTCGACTAGAGTTGTCTCATTTGCAATCATACCAGGTCTTTTATATCAAAGTGTTCTTATCTACAACGTTAAGAATCCACTTTCATTGGTCTTATTTCAACAGAAAAACTAATGTAAACAATAACAATTTAACATCAATAACCTTGATATAACAATATTAATTAAAACAAGATGTTCAATACATTTAGGCGACAAATAGTGTCAAAGTCAACATGCAACACATTCTTTGTGTACAAAATTGAAAAATAAATGTTTTTGTCAACATGACAAGTGTGATAATTTCATCACAACTACTTGTTGATGGTAATGTTGTGTATAACAGTTTCATTGCCATAGAAGATCTGACTCTGAGGTTTTGTCGGCTCATGCATGTGGTTGTTTGTCTGTATTGAATTGGTTTCGGCCGGTTGTCATCAAAGTCTCCTAAAATATCCCCAATGTCAATCTCCTGTATTTGTTCCATATATGACACACTATCATCACTATTGGATCTATTGCATGTATGATTAGAAGCAATAACTGCTCTTTGCACAAGATTGTCAGATAGAGTTTTACCCATTTGAATTTTCTCGTCAGTATCAACACGCTAGTACGTTGTGAGTGACTGTACGGACTTGTGCCCAGTGACTGCCATTATTTGTGCAGATCCATACATGTTTTGTGATAAAACTGTGGCTCCAGTGGCTCGTATTGAGTGATTGGTATAAACAATAGACAACTTACACTTCTTACTGAGTTCTGACATAAATGTACTTAGTTTTTTTTCTCCTAGTGGCATATTATAGTACCAGACATCAGTTTCTGTGGAAAAACTATCCAATGGTTTCTGCCATAAACGATCAATTGATGGATGTAATCTACGAATATAGTTCTCGTATGAGGCAACAGGACAATACACAGATCCTGAAATATAGAGTAATCATTTAGATATTTTCAGGTTTAACATCAAGAACGAAAACGTAGATACTATATATAAAAAAGAAGATGTGGTATGATTGTCAATGAGACAACTGTCCACAAGAGACCGAAATGACAACTATATAAAGTTATATTTGCTAACATTTGAAACGCTGGCATAAATGTAACACTCAGAAACGTGTCCTTCCCAACAAACGTGTCCGATTCCCCCAAACATGTCTAGTTGAAAACAGCGCCAAAGCGTGTCATTTGTATAAACGCCTAAACGTGTCCATTTATCAACTAACTCGCAAACGTGTCTAATTCCCAAAACGTGTCCATATCAAGCGTTATTTGGTAATTGCTATTTCATTAACGTATACTAATTTTACCATTCCATTAAAAATAGAAATAAGGCACGTTAGTATTTTTGCAGACCGGCAAAATGAAACTGGGTTAAAGTGGGGGCGTCATTTGGGCTATATCGTATGTAAATTGTCAGCAAACATTTTTAGTTAAACTGTACAGTTAACGGGTCAAAGTGTCCCTTTCTCTGCGCATTAAAACTTTAATGTTCTATCTACCTTGCATGAAATACTGGCAACTGGACAATTCGCAATCAACAGTCTACGGCTTATCTTAACAGTAGAACAGTACAAATATTAAAACATGTATGTTCAAATGTAAAAAAAAAAAACCAAACCAGGTAGCCTATGTTCTCTCTAAATAGAACTGCAAAAACATTAAAACTTGTATGTTCTCTTAATATAATGTGCATTTTTTTTCTGAATTTTATGAAATACTTGCAACTGGACAATACGCGATCATCAGTTTAAAGTTAACTTGAACAGTACAACTGTTGAAGCATTAAAACTTGCAAAACTAGTGTTCGCTCTAAATATGCATAAAGAACTTGTAACTGGACAATACGTAATCAACAGTCTAAAGTTTATTTATAAACTACAAACTAAATTTGCAATTATAACCGGTGTTGATCACGCAACAATCACATTTATATAAAAGAATCTATAAAACCTATGCATGAAAGATTTGGCACTGGACGTTATGTTTATTTATCGGGTGTCTTTAGTGATTCTGGAACCTAAAATTTATTAAAAAACCGGATAACCAGTTTATGATTTGTTGAGCTTTTGAAATAAACACAAACTATTGACAAAAGTGAGAAAAAAAAATGCTGTTAAAATCCCGCCATGCAATATTCGGATAAATATAAAAGGCATCATCGGAGTTAAAAAGTATTAATAACTCCAGAATTATGTGTACGTTTGCTCTAAATGAATATGAAATACTTGCAACTGGACAATAATCAATTTCAGTCAAAGTTTATTAATAATAATAGATTAATTTTGCAATTAGTATAATCATTAAAACTATTTGAACTAGCTAAATCTGATAAATGACAACTTCATCACCTGTGTCTCCCATCATAAATTATTAGCGCTAAAAGACGTGTGACGTTTTTGACGTTAAATTTTGGACACGTTTAAAAATTGCGAAGAACAATTATCGGACACGTTTGGGGGTTATGACATCGAACACGTTTAAGGAATATTACACATTTCGGACACGTTTAGGGAAAAAGACACGTTAGGGGGAATCGGACACGCTTGAGAGTGTTACATATTATTGGTTTGCCTTTTAATTATACACAATGCATTTTGCCCTTTTTGATAGTTAAAAATACTGAAAATAAATGCATGCACTTGTCTTACATTTTAAAACATGCCATAAAGCCGACTCTGATCTAAAAATAGTATTTTGTTATAATTTTTTAAACATTCAGATGATTATAAATGTACATAAACATGGTTAGTCCATAAGCTAGTTTTCAAAAGCGCTCTAGTTAAGGATTTTGTGATACATCCCAAGGTACCGCGATTTTTTTATATTCATTATCTTATTGATGTACGTTCAAATACTCGTAAAATACCAGAAATCATCACATTACCGTCTAAGATTCAGTCGACAATATATTCATCCCTGAGTGCACACATTAGTACTTTAAGCTTATCAAATTGCAACTGAAAACACACATTAATTTGCTGATTATGTTGTTTTTGTGAGACAAATTATTTTATTAAGTAAATGTGTAACAAAATGTTTATGAAAAAAATACAAATTAAGGTTAATTTTTTACGCTCTGAAAGGGTGCACTCTATCGAACTAAAAAAGGGTGTGCTTGTTTACGTTTTGTGTTTTAGCTACTGTAAACCAACTTTTTTTCGCGGATACTTTATTTCGCGTTTTACCCCTTGTTGACCACTTCGCGGCTATTTAATTTCGCGATCATCCGATTTACTTGATGAAGTTTATTAAGGAAAGATCAAAGATTGACATATTCGCGACGATTTATATTCGCGTTATTTTTCTACTCGCGAAAGTCGCGAAAATAAATCGCTCGCGAAAATAAGTTGGTTTACAGTATATGATGATTGAGTTAATATTGTTAAGTCATTCAATCGACAAACATTGCTTTGAACGAAGGTCTAATAGTCAGTTGGAGAATTCGTTCAGACTTTTTACTTTCTTTCTTCCTTCTAAATTAAATATGTCGATTTGACATACCATCTGGTTACTATTTATTTGCTTGTCGTAATGTAAACATTGTTCCTCATTTGATAGTGGGTTTTTTTTCTTCTCATTTTATTTCCTTCTAACTTCACTATTCAATGAATTTAGTCTTGTTTTATATTTTTGTACATATGGTCAACTGATTTTGTTACATTGTTTGCATTCATTTTTTTTTCATATCACCGTCAAAATTATTTTCGATACATGTCAGTCTTTTTGCTTTATTTGCAAAATTTGCCAAATACCCATCCTGATGCGCATCAATATCTTTCATCTTGTTGTTTTTTTTTGTGTTCAGAGAAGCTCTCATGGATTTTCTTGATCTCCAGTTGACCAAATAATCGAGCAAAAATTGAACAGAGGTACAAAAACAAGAGGGGCATTGTTGGTTTCAGTTTAAATAAAAGTATTGTTAATTGTTTGTTGATAAATGCACACGAAAGGGCTTCAATATCATCAAAATGTCGAGATTTGGCAGGAATAGTTATCCCTGAAACATCCACACAAAAAGAACTTGACACAACTCGAATGAAGCGAGATAAAATTGACGTTTTGCAATAGGTTCACATTATAAGCCCTTCATTATTTTGTTCCTTAACCTTTAAAACTGTTTAAACCGTTTCGTATATTTGTCAAAGAATTGATAAAGGGACGCTATATTGTTAAAATTCGTTTTGTCTTTTTTTTTTTTCGTTTTGTCTCTGTGCAATATAATGTTCTAAATACAATTTACAGGAATAGAAAAAGTTAACACAATTTTTGTTCATTAAGTACAGCAATCAAGGCGTTGCATGTTAATAAAAAAAATCGTGAGATTATTTACTGTTTGATCAGCGTCGCCTGTATATATGTTCCAGACCGTATGAGTATTTGGACCGTACGCGTACGGTCTGGACCGTATGCGTATATTTTCAAAATACGCATACGGTCGGACCGTACGCGTACGGTCTGACTAATATTAAGAAGTTGGTCACGTTTATAAGATACAAATGTATATAGCAGATCTACATAACTTATATCTCAAATTAATGCAAAAAGTTCAATAGTTATTGAAATAAAACAAAATAATGTTATAACTATTAAAATAAATCACGTTTATTTAATCTGTTAATCTCCTGTATTTAGCAATTCAGTAATTCATAAATTGAAGCCAAGTACGCTAATAGACCACTTTCGAGTTCATCCGTCACCAGAAAAAACTCGTCAATTATACGCGCCTTTATCACCGTCATTTGTGCGTTTAGGGGCGTCGTCACTTCCTTCCAATGTTGAGCGAGTGGTTGGAAAACTATAATTCTATATTGTACTAATTATTCGGCAAATTGAATTCTCAAAATTGACAATCAACACTGCTGTCATTAGGGAATTGTCAGTAAGTACCTACAGAGCAACCATTATTTCTAGTTTATCCTGCACAAAGACGATCACTAAGACGCTTGTGAACGTAAATAGTGCAGGGATACAGGCGAGCCCCTCTATCTGGTAAATGACGTCATAAAGGCGTGCATAATTGATGAGTTTTTGCCGGTGACGGATGAACTCGAAAGTGGTCTATTGAAATTGAAGTTATCGGAAGTAAAGTTAGACTAGGAGGACACACGTTTTAAAATATAAAGGAACTTTACAAAAAAAAAATGCAAAGCAACGTGCATGAACAACAAATATGACGTTCTTTGTGGAAGTCAGTGTCACCTTGAGTACCAAAATAGGATTTACGTACATACAAATAAAAACATATTTAATTTCAATTGTTCGCTTAGTCATTTTATCCTCATACATGTAATAAAAACAATTTGTGTAACTAAAAATAATGATTTTGATAAATATTTGTTTAAATTTAACCTATATGATCCCAAAACATCATCTGGACCGTACGAGTATACGTATACGGTCCAGACCGTACGCGTACGGTCCAAATACTCATATGGTCTGGAACATATATTTATATTTTTACAAAATAAACAAAAATTGAGGTGCGTAATTTTTAAAATTGTGATTAACAATGCCAATAAAGGCAACGGTAGTATACCGCAGTTCAAAACTCATAAATCCATGGATAAAAAACAAAATTGGGGTAACAAACTAAAACTGTGGGCAATTCATAAACTAAATTAAAAAATTTGTGGAGAACTCCTGATGTCAGCTGTTCTCTGAAAGTGTCAACTGTGGCGACAGCGACTGAATGCATAGGTAAGATATTCCACCGAATTATGGTATATGAAAAAAATGACTATTTATATGTATCATTTTTGGTTGAAACGTATCTAAAAGTGTAGTTATGGTTTTTGCAGTTTCTACTATATGATGCTATGAGAATGACAGCTGGTGTTGATGTTTTTTTTCTTGTAGAGCATTATTAATCTTGTGTGTAGTTTTCTTCCTGCATAATAGGTATTCTGATAGGTCATTGATGTATACCAAGAATAATACTTTGCTCAGAGCTTTGCCTTGAGGGACACCTGAGGTGAATGGAGCTAGGTCAGATGACCCTTCATCCAAGACAACTGTTTGTGTTCTGTCAAAGCAGAGACTCAGTTTGGGATACCGTTATATTTAAGTTTGTGGAGTAATCTTTTATGATGGACTTTGGCAAAGGCTAATTGGCAAAGTCCATTATGATTAAGTCTATTTGAGTTATTTTTTGCCGCAAGTTCTTGGATGAACAATACTATGAAAAGATATATAATATAAAAGAGCTGTTATACAAACTTTTCCATTTTTAAGGGTGCACTTATGGCCTAATTCAAATTTTTCACTTCCTTGAAGACCACCATCCGACAATTGAGTCGAATATCGTTAGTAAACAAATCTAAAATACGATTAAATGCTAAAAATGATTTAGAATGCAAACTAAAAGTTTCGCGACTGTGAAATTACATATACAATATCACTAGAACAATTTAATGTATTGTAACTTTTTATTATAGTTCCCAAGAACCATTATGAGTTAAGTTAACGATAACTTTACACCAAAAACCGAAAACTAATCTGTCTTGTGGTGACATTTGATCCAAATAATGGACACGATCGGCTGCACCTTAAAGGACTTTGTCCGAATTCTGAAGTCAATAAACCCACGTCAAATCTGATACACATTTTTTTCTTGTAAAGTATAATCCAGTTGCTGTCTGTCCATTGCCCTCTGATAATGTGAGAATTAAGTCAAGTCAGCAGAAACTGAATTACGTAAACCTTCTAAGAATAATCAGCTTAATATTATCCGTAGTAGTAAGTCTTGTTACGAAAGATTCAATAAATAACATACTTCCTCAAAAACAAGGTTGTCAAAATTGCACAAGGGCTATGATAAAAAGTGACGGCTTCTTTCAATGAACACACTTAAACCTTTATGACACGAGGCAAATATGACAGATACAGATAAATGTGCTATAGTGTAATCATTATCTATATAAGAGAAACAAACGATACCAGAGGGACAGTTTAACTCATAGATTGAAAGTAAACCGACAAAACCATGGCTAAAAAAACAAAGACAAACAGGCAATTAATAGTATAGAAGACAAAACATAGAAAACTAAAGCAGCTAGAACTCTACCACAAACTAAGGGTGATTTCATCTGCTTCGGAAGGGTAAGCAGATCCTGCCCCACATGTGGCATCTGTAAAGTATGATATACATTTGAAAACGATTCATTATTGATTCACTTAGTTAAAAGGTTTTTGACTCATTTTATCCAGTTTAATAACTTAGATATTAATTGGTACAATGCATCTAATTAATAGATATCACTTATTATGTGACCCACAAAAAAAGCAAATAAAAATGAAATTTTTATTCTGCCATGAAAATTATTACATTATTATATAGTTCATTATGAATAAAAATAAAAGGCTAGTCACCCGGCTAATTTGCAAAACTATACCACTGAAAAATTAACAAGTTTTGTAATGTATTATTTCCAACATGTAAGGCATTAGATAGTGATACGAATTAATTTGCCCTATAATAGTGCTGAACTATATTTATGTGTATAATCAGGATTGCAATCAAAACTCTATAGACTTCCTTCTTAACGAATTATGTTTCTAAATTATTACTGGTCTGGTGGAAATGTGAATATGTATAATTAATTCGACAAACAATTTTATGTTATAGAAACAAGCCAACTAAACCACGTCAAAGATAAAATTTGTCTAGAAGAAGGGTAAGCCTCTGTTGTTTAAATACTGAAGTATTTGGTATATTCATAACGTAATAGATAGCACATAGCACTTACCATTATTTGTACATATTTGTAATATGATTTTTATTTTATGTGCATCTAACTCGCTTCACCTATGTCCAGGTGCGACAAAGAAGTTGCAATGATGATAACAAAATTTGAGGAGATAATTTATTTCAATCAAAGTTAGAAATACCATATCAAAAAATTTATAAAGCCAAACAAGTAAACAGATGAAGAGCATTGAGGATCCAAACATTTACAAATTGCTAGAAACTTATAGTTATTTACACCTGTTACGATAGTAACCCCTGTGGATAAGATGATAGTACAGCAGATGATATAATCCCGAATCTAAAACGACCCTAAATATGGATATGTTTGGTTTTTTTAATATATAAGGAATATTGTTGATTTTTTTCTCTAATGACTGTATTTGTATTCGTTCGTCCTACTAGGTGCAATTGAATTCAGACAAACGAGTTAAAGGAGCCATGATTTTAAGTCATATTTTGATATTATATACCTAATAATCATTTGTGATTGAAATTATATAGAGAACAAGACAATATGGAAAAAAAAGTGACAAACTACCTTTAAAAAAATCGGAAGTGTGAAAAATAAGACTCATAATTTAAATACATAATGACAAAGCCATTGCTCCAGACTCGATTAAGTCACGTGATATACGATAGACTAAAATTAATTTCATCATAATTACTAGTTTTGACATTCTGTACGTCATTTCGTCTACAAAAGACATATAATTGACGTTCGAATAAAGACAGAGTTTAAAAGGTTAAATAAGGTAAGGTGCTTAAGAGCATTAAGAACCTATTTTCTTTGTTAAATACCTCTAAGGTTATATATTCCGGAGATTGAAAATCCTTAATATGTCGCAAAACAAGAAATTGAAGTCTTCGACCTAGATAAATCCATCCTATCAATAGTTATCAAACATACCAGGATTATAATTTAGTACGCCAGACTCGCGTTTCGTCTACGTTTGACACATAAGTGACTCTCATATCAAAGGAGATTAGAAAAAAAGGCCAAACAAGTACAAAGTTGAAGAGCATTTAAGATCAAAAATCAAAAAAAAATGTGCGAATGCAGATGTTTTATATTTTCTATGAAGTAATATATATGTTAAAAACATTTGGTATGTATAAATTGATCCGTATAAATGTAATACTACTAAACTATACCTTAATGATATAAACATCTAAGGAGCCAAAAAAAGCAACAGTTGTACACCGCTGTTTTAACGTACAAAATCGATTGAGAGAAAACAAATCTAGGTTCCAAACTTAAACTGAGGTAAACACTTCAACTATAAGAGGAAAATAAAGAAACAACAGAAACACTGAAGTGCAACAAAAATCACAGTTTCATAATTGTGTTCATACTTTTACTATAGATAAATTGCACAAATCTAAATGCATTCAACGTAATAAAAAAGACCTATAGGTAGGTGTTAATATAATACAGTTTTATAAAATTGTGTTGCTTTTTCTGAAAAAGTAGACCATACTGTAAATTTTGTAAATATTTGGACTTTTTTCTCGTTATTTTAGAAAAAAGGCATATTCTCTTTGTTGAATGATTCACAAAATACATATCTAAGAATTTTGAAAAGCAAATATTGATATTGGAGGAACATAATTTATTAAAACAAATCGTTGTACACTACATCCACTTCCTCAACATTTTCCAATTGTATTACGTATAATATACATGTTATTAAATCACCCAAATCATGTTTAAACGAGACTCTAACACCAGAAAAATAAATCCTTAATAAACAGACAAAAATCTTAGCGCGCTAAGTTCAAGGGAGAACTCTAAAATGATTAATTCTTTAGTTGTCAAATAATTTGATTATTTCATAATACAAAATTTGACAAAAGTTTTACTATATAAACGTAAGTTTTTTCTAAACAAATACCAATTCTGAGCCGTTGAATTTGAATGCCTTATCGTTATTTTATATATTGTTACCTGTTTATGTATATCCCTTTTATCAGATCTGTAAAATTATACTTCTTTTACCACATGTCCATTTCAGATCATAAGATAGAAGTAAACAAAAAACAATTTGAACACATAAGACACAATTATTTAAAATTCAGTACAGTTCAGTTGCATATTAATGAGAATCCTTATCATTTCTAAGGTTTAGTGTTTCCCATTAGAATGTACTTTTTCTTTCTTAAATAGGAAGCTATTTGTATTATTTCCATAAATAGTGTATTCATATTACAACATAATTTATCAACGTTTTTGTCAGAAATATCTGCAATCCTATTTATTTCCAGATTTAAATGACTTTCTTATTATGAGACACCTATTATTCTTGTTATATATGATATAATATTAGTTCTTTTTTATATTTCCAAGCTTGGACTATATAATGGGTGTTTGAAAAGTACAAGTAAGGTAAAATCGAGAATAAAAATGAGGAATATGTCAAAAAACCACAACCCGACCAAAGAGCTGATAACTACGGAAGGCCGAATAGTTTTGATAAATAGTATTAACTGATAGTTCTCAAAAGTTCCAGTATTATAATTTTATACGCCAGACGTGCGTTTCGTCTACATAAGACTCATCAGTGACGCTCAGATCGAAATATGTAATAAGTCAAACAAATACAAAGTGGAGGAGCATTGAGGACCCAAAATTCCAAAAAGTTGTGCCAAAATCAAAATCAAACGAAAGTAGTGTTTGACAATGATATTAACTCGAAGTTAGCTTTAACAATAAAAATAAGTCTTAATCAATATGTAGAGAAAAAAAATCTTTGATACCGTTTGTCAAATCATTTAATCAAGTGATACCCAGAATAGATGAAACATAAACTAAGCAAACTAAAATTACACTATCAAGCCAGGGAAATCTGCAATTTGTCTTACGTTTTTGTACTCAATTAAGTCTTTTTTTTTCGATTATATTCTCGAAACAGTATTTTACTAAACATAAAGGGTGGATAACAAGGAAATTCAAAACAAACACGTTGTGAATGTAAACATGTTATAACAGCTTGTTATCACCATAAATAGATTTGCAAACTCATTTCGTTATTCTGCAACACCTTAATATATATAAATTATAATTTTATTCCTTTAACAGATGGTCAAGCTATATAATGCTAGTTAGATAAAGGCAACAGTAGATTGATAATTTGGTCTATTTGTTTTTTACACATAGTGTTTATATACGACTGTCATGCAAGTGGGAGGGTTAGCTAGCAATCAAATCATGTTACATCAACCATCTTCTACATGATAAAAACTACGTGAGGAATACGACAGTTGTTTTCAATTCGTTTGATGTGTAACAGCTATTTATTTAGCCATTTGGTAAGGAGCTTTTCCGTTTGAAATTTTTCTTAGAGTTCGTTATTTTTGTCTTTATTTTTAAACGATGGTCAATTCCATTATTAATAAAAAAAAAAAAAAAAAATAATCCATGTAGAGAAAAAATCTAAATGAATCTAGAGGTAAGAACTCTGCAAGATGCTTTCTTTTGAAACGTTTCTGTTTGATGACTTCTTCTTCTTAATTTGTACATGAGTACCCTTAAAAACTAATACTGCAAATTCTGTTTGATCGGCCTGATGTTAGATATAAAAGTTATGATCATTTAGATTAAATGAGTTTGAACATTTTATCCCCTTATACATTGATATTAATCTAACGAGTATACAACACGTATTGAGTGTCACATTATAATAGTCATTGTATCAAGCGTGATTGAGGATGATGATATATGATCATATATATAAGGATATGAAACGAAAATATAACGAGACGAACTATATGCAAGACGATAATTTTAAGATAATGACAGTTATACAACAGCTAGTAGCAACAAGATCGTCTACAACTTATAACACAGTCTTCAATAATTAGTCGTAGCAGATGTCAAATAACAGAGTTAAGATCAGTCAGATGTGTTTCTTATTCTTTTTACAATAAGCATAAACTGAACTTTCAAATAATTTCGAAAATCCATAAACATGGTTATGGGCCAAATAAAGCTTGTAAGTCGTGGTTACATTTCATAAATGTGTTACGTTTATCCGTCAGTATTTTTCAGTGTTGTATAAAAAAAGAAGATATGGTATGATTGCCAATGAGACAACTATCTACAGAAGACCAAATTGACACAGACATTAACAACTATAGGTTTTCGTACGGCCTTCAACGATGAGCAAAGCCCATGTCGCATAGTCAGCTATAACATGCCCCGATAAGACAAAATAAAACAATTCAACCAAGAAAACTAACGGCCTTATTTATGTAAAAAAATGAACGAAAACAAATATGTAACACATAAACAAACTACAAGCACTGAATTACATGCTCCTGACTTGGAACAGGCACATGCATAAATAATGTAACGGGTTTAAACATGTTAGCGAGATCCCAACCCTCCTCCTAACATGAAACAGTGGTATAACAGTACAACATAAGAACGAACTATAAAATTCAGTTGAAAAAGGCTCAACTCATCAGATGGACATTGTCACAGAGTACATAATTTATATAAGGCATGAAGATAGAATAACAAAGTTCAGTTGCATTATCTATCGTAAAGGATCGATGAATGTAGGATGCAGTACCAGAGATATTTATATAAGTACGATCGAACCAGTGATAACTCTATGTCAATTTTATCCATCGGATTACCAGTAATGGTGATACAAGGCTGAAACACATTATGATTATAGTATTCGTTTGAATAACAGTCCAACAAGGTCAGATATGTAAATTTGCTGGCCGGGATACTAGTGTATATACCAATACTTAAAAATCATATAGGTGTCTACTGGTCTTCGAAAAGAGTAGCAACTGATTTATGTGACTTATATTAAAACAAAGCATTCAGATATATATATAAAAAAAATCATGAAATAATGATATCTTCAATTCAATTGAGTAAAACGCGCGTTAAATTCTCATTCAATATTTCCATCTTGTTTTTGGTGCTTGAACTGAATATTCTCTTTTTAAAAGATATAAGTTCAAACAACATATACTGTTTATTTTGATATTTGGACAATTTTACGTTCTATGTGAAAGTTTGGTCCTTTTGATTTTACATTGATGGTGCTGATGGTTTTGAAAGCTATCAATAGAAAAACAATCAAAATTAACATCGATAACAGTTTATTTCGATTACCTCACTTTATATTCTTTCTATTGCATGGTAACGTTACTCTCGCTTCTCTTTTTATTGTTTCATCCAGTCTCAAGGTAACTCAGCTTTAAAAGTTTCTAGCTTTTGCTGTATTCATTTCTGATGAAGATAATGTGAATACGGCAAAATAAGTTTTAAAACTTAAAGCAAAAATGAATTGTTTCCCCGAAATTTTAAATAAGGTTCTACATGTTGTAAACATCAAATAGAAGATAAAGTCTTTTTACTGTAAGATAGTAGACATATATGGAACAATTGAGTCATAGGTAGATGTTATTGGTATATTACGGGTAAGAAATATACATTACCTTTCGTTGTTCTCAAATTACCTGTTGATAATCAAGGGATAAAACATCCAAATTTCAAAATAAATAGGCACAACTAAAAGATGAATATGAAAAGGAAAAAAATATATAACAAACACTGATTTAGATCTAAGATTAGCACGTCTTAGATTGTGATTTACCATTTACGTCGTTTTGTCTTTAAAGTACCGAACATGACCTATTGACGAATATGACTGTTTTTCTGCATGTGAATATACATTGCTATAGTCATGGTATTTGTTATCCAACATTCATGTATATAGTTATGATGTTGTATTTGTAATTCTGATCGGATATTGTTAAACTTTTTGAATGTCTTATCGTTTGTAGTCGTAATTCTATATTTTTTTTCATTTTCCTTTCGTATGTAAAAGTAAAGATAAGTAATCCCCCAGTTCAATTTTAAGATTTGTTATTAAAGATTCTATACGTAGACCATTTATTTGTTATACTGTTTGATTAAAAAAAAACTGACATAGCTAGATAATACAATTAATTATCTAATCACTAACACAATTTTATATAAATATGTTTGTAGTTGTTATTAAATACATCAAATGACATGGTTACAAACCTGAACTTGAACAGGGTCATCATTTTTAGAAATTTATCTATGACGTCAATTCTGTGGCGTTGACCCAGTCGTGTGAAAGACAGTTTGTGGTTCTGATAGGCTGTTTTGTGTGCTGTCCTATATTGTGTTCGTTTTTATTCTCTGTTTTCATGTCAATATTTACTATTATATTGTTTATTTGTGTATATCTTTGTCCTGAATGTTCCTGCATTTATTAGGTCTTTCCACTTTTCGTGGAAAGACCTTTTGTTTTTCTTCTGATTTCTTTTTTTCTGCCGTCTGAGATGCATTTTTGTCTTACAACATATCGAATGGATTTTTGGCCAATGATGTTGTACAGAAATGGAGGTTTCCAAATTCACCCTGTGTGACAAAGAATTGATAAATAACGCTATATTGTTAAAATTCGTTTTGTCTATGTGCAATATAAGGTTCTAAATAAAATTTACAGGAATAGAAAAAAGTTAACACAATTTTTTTTCAATAAGTACAGCAATCAAGGCGTTGCATGTTAATAAAAAAAAATCGTGATATTATTTTCTGTTTGATCAGCGTGACCTGTATATATATTATATATTTACAGAATAAACAAAAATTGAGGTGCGTAATTTTTGAAATTGTTCTTAACAATGCCAATAAAGGCAACGGTAGTATACCGCAGTTCAAAACTCATAAATCCATGGACAAAAAACAAAATCGGGGTAACAAACTAAAACTGTGGGCAATTCATAGGATAAGAATAAATTAAATGAATTTGGGGAGAACTCCTGATGTCAGCTGTTCTCTGAAAGTGTCAACTGTGGCGACAGCGACTGAATGCATAGGTAGGTAATTCCACCGAATTATGGTATATGCAAAAAATGACTATTTATATGTATCATTTTTGGTTGAAACGTATCTAAAAGTGTAGTTATGGTTTTTGCAGTTTCTACTATATGATGCTATGAGAATGACAGCTGGTGTAGCTACGATTTGATGTTTTTTTCTTGTAGAACATTATTAATCTTGTGTGTAGTTTTCTTCCGGCATAATAGGTATTCTGATAGGGCATTGATGTATACCAAGAATAATACTTTGCTCAGAGCTTTGCGTTGATGGACACCTGAGGTGAATGGAGCTAGGTCAGATGACCCTTCATCCAGGACAACTGTTTGTGTTCTGTCAAAGCAGAGACTCAGTTTTTGGATACCGTTATATTTAAGTTTGTCGAGTAATATTTTATGGTGGACTTTGTCAAAGGCTAATTGGAAGAAGGTCCATTATGATTAATTAGATATAGGAAGATGTGGTGTGAGTGCCAATGAGACAACTCTCCATCCAAATAACAATTTAAAAATTAAACCATTATAGGTTAAAGTACGGCCTTCAACACGGAGCCTTGGCTCACACCGAACAACAAGCTATAAAGGGCCCCAAAATTACTAGTGTAAAACCATTCAAACGGGAAAACCAACGGTCTAATCTATATAAACAAAACGAGAAACACGTATATATTACATAAACAAACGACAACTACTGTACATCAGATTTGAGTTATTTTTTGCCGAAAGTTCTTGGATGAACAATAATATGAAAAGATATATAATATAAAAGAACTGTTATACAAACTTTTCCTTTTTTAAGGGTGCACTTATGACCTAATCTAAATTTTTCATTTCCTTGAAGACCACCATCCGACAATTGAGTCGGATATCGTTAGTAAACAAATCTAAAATACGATTAAATGCTAAAAACGATTTAGGATGCAAACTAAAAGTTTCGCGACTGTTAAATTACATAATATCACTAGAACAATTTAATGCATTGTAACTGTTTATTATAGTTCCCAAGAACCATTATGAATTAAGTTAACGATAACTTTACACAAACAAAACGAAAACTAAACTGTCTTGTGGTGACATTTGATCCAAATAATGGACACGATCGGCTGCACCTTAAAGGACTTTGTCCGAATTCTGAAGTCAATAAACCCACGTCAAATCTGATACACATTTTTTTCTTGTAAAGAATAATCCAGTTGCTGTCTGTCCATTGCCCTCTGATAATGTGAGAATTAAGTCAAGTCAGCAGAAACTAAATTACGTAAACCTTAATCAGCTTAGTATTATCCGTAGTAGTAAGTCTTGTTACGAAAGATTCAATAAATAACATACTTCCTCAAAAACAAGGTTGTCAAAATTGCACAAGGGCTATGATAAAAAGTGACGGCTTCTTTCAATGAACACACTTAAACCTTTATGACACGAGGCAAATATGACAGATACAGATAAATGTGCTATGGTGTCATCATTATCTATAAAAGAGAAACAAACGATACCAGAGGGACAGTTTAACTCATAGATTGATAGATTGAAAGTAAACCGACGACACCATGGCTAAAAAAACAAAGACAAACAGGCAATTAATAGTATAGAAGACAAAACATAGAAAACTAAAGCAGCTAGAACTCTACCACAAACTAAGGGTGATTTCATCTGCTTCGGAAGGGTAAGCAGATCCTGCCCCACGTGTGACATCTGTAAAGTATGATATACATTTGAAAACGATTCATTATTGATTCATTTTGTTAAAAGGTTTTTGACTCATTTTATCAAGTTTAATAACTTAGATATTAATTGGTACAATGCATCTAATTAATAGATATCACTTATTATGTGACCCACAAAAAAAGCAAATAAAAATGAAATTTTTATTCTGCCATGACAATTATTACCTTATTATATAGTTCATTATAAATAAAAATAAAAGGCTAGTCACCCGGCTAATTTGCAAAAGTATACCACTGAAAAATTAACAAGTTTTGTAATGTATTATTTCCAACATGTAAGGATAGTGATACGAATTAATTTGCCCTATAATAGTGCTGAACTATATTTATTTGTATAATCAGGATTGCAATCAAAACTCTATAGACTTCCTTCTAAACGAATTATGTTTCCAAATTATTACTGGTCTGGTGGAAATGTGAATATGTATAATTAATTCGACAAAAAATTTTATGTTATAGAAGCAAGCCAACCAAACCACGTCAAAGATAAATTTGTCTAGAAGAAGGGTAAGCCTCTGTTGTTTAAATACTGAAGTATTTGGTATATTCATAACGTAATAGATAGCACATAGCATTTACCATTATTTGTATATATTTGTAATATGATTTTTATTTTATGTGCATCTAACTCGCTTCACCTATGTCCAGGTGCGACAAAGAAGTTGCAATGATGATAACAAAATTTGAGGAGATAATTTATTTCAATCAAAGTTAGAAAGACCAGACAACAAATCTCACCTCACTTTGTGTCTTGTGACTTAATTAAACACATATTATCAAACCCAGTAGTGGTCATTTGTGGTATGTGTTTGTTATATTGTTGTTTATAACAATATCAAACGACATTAACTTATCAACTGCAAGGTTAATTATCTATGCTCTATGATCGAAACGAAAAACTACATTATTAGCATAATTCTTGATCCTATAATAGTTATCAAAGGTACCAGGATTATAAGTTAGTACGCCAGACGCGCATTTCGTCTACACAAGACTCATCAGTGACGCTCATATCAAAAAATGTATAAAGCCAAACAAGTAAACAGTTGAAGAGCATTGAGGATTCAAACATTTACAAATTGCTAGAAACTTATAGTTATTTACACCTGTTACGATAGTAACCCCTGTGGATAAGATGATAGTACAGCAGATGATATAATCCAGAATCTGAAACTGATGTTTCTTTCTGACGACCCTAAATATGGATATGTTTGGTTTTTTTAATATATAAGGAATATTGTTGATTTTTTTCTCTAATGACTGTATTTGTATTCGTTCGTCCTACTAGGTGCAATTGATTTCAGACAAACAAGTTAAAGGAGCCATGATTTTAAGTCATATTTTGATAATATATACCTAATAATCATTTGTGATTGAAATTATATAGAGAACAAGACAATATGGAAAAAAAAAGTGACAAACTACCTTTAAAAAAATCGGCAGTGTGAAAAATAAGACTCATAATTTAAATACATAATGACAAAGCCATTGCTCCAGACTCGATTAAGTCACGTGATATACGATATACTAAAATTAATTTCATCACAATTACTAGTTTTGACATTCTGTACGTCATTTCGTCTACAAAAGACATATAAGTGACGTTCGAATAAAGACAGAGTTTAAAAGGTTAAATAAGGTAAGGTGCTTAAGAGCATTAAGAACCTATTTTTTGTCGCAAAACAAGAAATTGAAGTCTTCGACCTAGATAAATCCATCCTATCAATAGTTATCAAACATACCAGGATTATAATTTAGTACGCCAGACTCGCGTTTCGTCTACGTTTGACACATAAGTTACTCTCATATCAAAGGAGATTAGAAAAAAAGGCCAAACAAGTACAAAGTTGAAGAGCATTTAAGATCAAAAATTCAAAAAAATGTGCGAATATAGATGTTTTATATTTTCTATGAAGTAATATATATGTTAAAAACATTTGGTATGTATAAATTGATCCGTATAAATGTAATACTACTAAACTATACCTTAATGATATAAACATCTAAGGAGCCCAAAAAAGCAACAGTTGTACACCGCTGTTTTAACGTACAAAATCGATTGAGAGAAAACAAATCTAGGTTCCAAACTTAAACTGAGGTAAACATTTCAACTATAAGAGGAAAATAAAGAAACAACAGAAACACTGAAGTGCAACAAAAATCACAGTTTCATAATTGTGTTCATACTTTTACTATAGATAAATTGCACAAATCTAAATACATTCAACGTAATAAAAAAGACCTAAAGGTAGGTGTTAGTATGATACAGTTTTATAAAATTGTGTTGCTTTTTCTGAAAAAGTAGACCATACTGTAAATTTTGTAAATATTTGGACTTTTTTCTCGTTATTTTAGAAAAAAGGCATATTCTCTTTGTTGAATGATTCACAAAATACATATCTAAGAATTTTGAAAAGCAAATATTGATATTGGAGGAACATAATTTATTAAAACAAATCGTTGTACACTACATCCACTTCCTCAACATTTTCCAATTGTATTACGTATAATATACATGTTATTAAATCACCCAAATCATGTTTAAACGAGACTCTAACACCAGAAAAATAAATCCTTAATAAACAGACAAAAATCTTAGCGCGCTAAGTTCAAGGGAGAACTCTAAAATGATTAATTCTTTAGTTGTCAAATAATTTGATTATTTCATAATACAAAATTTGACAAAAGTTTTACTATATAAACGTAAGTTTTTTCTAAACAAATACCAATTCTGAGCCGTTGAATTTGAATGCCTTATCGTTATTTTATATATTGTTACCTGTTTATGTATATCCCTTTTATCAGATCTGTAAAATTATACTTCTTTTACCACATGTCCATTTCAGATCATAAGATAGAAGTAAACAAAAAACAATTTGAACACATAAGACACAATTATTTAAAATTCAGTACAGTTCAGTTGCATATTAATGAGAATCCTTATCATTTCTAAGGTTTAGTGTTTCCCATTAGAATGTACTTTTTCTTTCTTAAATAGGAAGCTATTTGTATTATTTCCATAAATAGTGTATTCATATTACAACATAATTTATCAACGTTTTTGTCAGAAATATCTGCAATCCTATTTATTTCCAGATTTAAATGACTTTCTTATTATGAGACACCTATTATTCTTGTTATATATGATATAATATTAGTTCTTTTTTATATTTCCAAGCTTGGACTATATAATGGGTGTTTGAAAAGTACAAGGAAGGTAAAATCGAGAATGAAAATGAGGAATATGTCAAAGAGACAACAACCCGATCAAAGAGCAGATAACTACGGAAGGCCGAATAGTTTTGATAAATAGTATTAACTGATAGTTATCAAAAGTACCAGTATTATTATTTTATACGCCAGACGCGCGTTTCGTCTACATAAGACTCATCAGTGACGCTCAGATCCAAATATTTAACAAGCCAAACAAATTCAAAGTTGGGGAGCATTGAGGACCCAAAATTCCAAAAAGTTGTGCCAAATACGACTAAGTTAGCTTTATCAAAATCAAAATCAAACGAAAGTAGGGTTTGACAATGATATTAACTCGAAGTTAGCTTTAACAATAAAAATAAGTCTTAATCAAAAGTAAAATCACAAAAATACTGAACTCAGAGGAAAATCAATTAGGAAAGTCCTAAATCACATATATAGAAAAAAAAATCTTTGATACCGTTTGTCAAATCATTTAATCAAGTGATACCCCAGAATAGATGAAACATAAACTAGGCAAACTAAAATTACACTATCAAGCCAGGGAAATCTGCAATTTGTCTTACGTTTAAGTACTCAATAAAGTCTTTTTTTTTCGATTATATTCTCGAAAAAGTATTTGACTAAACATAAAGGGTCGATAACAAGGGCCATTCAAAACCTATTAGAAATTCAAAACAAACACGTTGTGAATGTAAACATTTTATAACAGCTTGTTATCACCATACAGAGATTTGCAAACTCATTTAGTTATTCTGCAACACCTTAATATATATAAATTATGCTTTTATTCGTTTAACAGATGGTCAAGCTATATAATGCTAGTTAGATTAAGGCAACAGTAGGTTGATTATTTGGTCTATTTGCTTTTTACACATATTAAATGTTTATATACGACTGTCATGCAAGTGGGAGGGTTAGCTAGCAATCAAATCATGTTACATCAACCATCTTCTACATGATAAAAACTACGTGAGGAATACGACAGTTGTTTTCAATTCGTTTGATGTGTAACCGCTATTAATTTAGCCATTTGGTAAGGAGCTTTTCCGTTTGAAATTTTTCTAAGAGTTCGTTTTTTTTGTTCTTTTTTTTAAACGATGGTCAATTCCATTATTAATAAAATAGAAATCCATGTAGAGAAAAAATCTAAATGATTCTAGCGGTAAGAACTCTGCAAGATGCTTTCTTTTGAAACGTTTCTGTTTGATGACTTCTTCTTAATTTGTACATGATGAGTACCCTTAAAAACTAATACTGCAAATTCTGTTTGATCGGCCTGATGTTAGATATAAAAGTTATGATCATTTAGATTAAATGAGTTTGAACATTTCATCCCCTTATACATTGATATTAATCTAACGAGTATACAACACGTATTGAGTGTCACATTATAATTTTCATTGTATCAAGAGTGATTGAGGATGATGATATATGATCATATATATAAGGACATGAAACGAAAATAAAACGAGACGAACTATATGCAAAACGATATTTTTGAGATAACGACAGTTATACAACAGCTAGTAGCAAAAAGATCGTCTACAACTTATAACACAGTCTTCAATAACTAGTCGTAGCAGATGTCAAATAACAGAGTTAAGATCAGTCAGATGTGTTTCTTATTCTTTTTACAATGATAAGCATAAACTGAACTATCAAATAATTTCGAAAATCCATAAACATGGTTATGGGCCAAATGAAGCTTGTAAGACGTGGTTACATTTCATAAATGTGTTATGTTTACCCGTCAGTATTTTTCAGTGTTGTATAAAAAAGAAGATATGGTATGATTGCCAATGAGACAACTATCCACAGAAGACCAAAATGACACAGACATTAACAACTATAGGTCATCGTACGGCCTTCAACGATGAGCAAAGCCCATGCCGCATAGTCAGCCATAACATGCCCCATTAAGACAAGGTAAAACAATTCAATCGAGAAAACTAACGGCCTTATTTATGTAAAAAAATGAACGAAAACAAATATGTAACACATAAACAAACTACAACCACTGAATAGCATGCTCCTGACTTGGTACAGGCACATACATAAATAATGTAGCGGGTTTAAACATGTTAGCGAGATCCCAACCCTCCCACTAACATGAGACAGTGGTATAACAGTACAACATAAGAACGAACTATAAAATTCAGTTGAAAAAGGCTCAACTCATCAGATGGACATTGTCACACAGTACATAATTAATATAAGGCATGAAGATAGAATAATAAAGTTCAGTTGCATTATCTATCGTAAAGGATCGATGAATGTAGGATGCAGTACAAGAGATATTTATATAAGTACGATCGAACCAGTGATAACTCTATGTCAATTGTATCCATCGGATTACCAGTAATGGTGATACAAGGCTGAAACACATTATGATTATAGTATTCGTTTGAATAACAGTCCAACAAGGTCAGATCTGTAAATTTGCTGGCCGGGATACTAGTGTATATACCAATACTTAAAAATCATATAGGTGTCTACTGGTCTTCGAAAAGAGTAGCAACTGATTTATGTGACTTATATTAAAACAAAGCATTCAGATATATTTAAAAAAAATCATGAAATAATGATATCTTCAATTCAATTGAGTAAAACGCGCGTTAAATTCTCATTCAATATTTCCATCTTGTTTTGGTGCTTGAACTGAATATTCTCTTTTTAAAAGATATAAGTTCAAACAACATATACTGTTTATTTTGATATATGGACAATTTTACGTTCTATGTGAAAGTTTGGTCCTTTTGATTTTACATTGATGGTGCTGATGGTTTTGAAAGCTATCAATAGAAAAACAATCAAAATTAACATCGATAACAGTTTATTTCGATTACCTCACTTTATATTCTTTCTATTGCATGGTAACGTTACTCTCGCTTCTCTTTTTATTGTTTCATCCAGTCTCAAGGTAACTCAGCTTTAAAAGTTTCTAGCTTTTGCTGTATTCATTTCTGATGAAGATAATGTGAATACGGCAAAATAAGTTTTAAAACTTAAATCAAAAATGAATTGTTACCCCGAAATTTTAAATAAGGTTCTACATGTTGTAAACATCAAATAGAAGATATAGTCTTTTTACTGTAAGATAGTAGACATATATGGAACAATTGAGTCATAGGTAGATGTTATTGGTATATTACGGGTAAGAAATATACATTACCTTTCGTTGTTTTCAAATTACCTGTTGATAATCAAGGGATAAAACATCCAAATTTCAAAATAAATAGGCACAACTAAAAGATGAATATGAAAAGGAAAAAAAATATATAACAAACACTGATTTAGATCTAAGATTAGCACGTCTTAGATTGTGATTTACCATTTACGTCGTTTTGTCTTTAAAGTACCGAACATGACCTATTGACGAATATGACTGTTTTTCTGCATGTGAATATACATTGCTATAGTCATGGTATTTGTTATCCAACATTCATGTATATAGTTATGATGTTGTATTTGTAATTCTGATCGAATATTGTTAAATTTTTGAATGTCTTATCGTTTGTAGTCGTAATTCTATATTTTTTTTCATTTTCTTTTCGTATGTAAAAGTAAAGATAAGTAATCCCCCAGTTCAATTTTAAGATTTGTTATTAAAGATTCTATACGTAGACCATTTATTTGTTATACTGTTTGATTAAAAAAAAACTGACATAGCTAGATAATACAATTAATTATCTAATCACTAACACAATTTTATATAAATATGTTTGTAGTTGTTATTAAATACATCAAATGACATGGTTACAAACCTGAACTTGAACAGGGTCATCATTTTTAGAAATTTATCTATGACGTCAATTCTGTGGCGTTGACCCAGTCGTGTGAAAGACAGTTTGTGGTTCTGATAGGCTGTTTTGTGTGCTGTCCTATATTGTGTTCGTTTTTATTCTCTGTTTTCATGTCAATATTTACTATTATATTGTTTATTTGTGTATATCTTTGTCCTGAATGTTCCTGCATTTATTAGGTCTTTCCACTTTTCGTGGAAAGACCTTTTGTTTTTCTTCTGATTTTTTTTCTTTTTTTCTGCCGTCTGAGATGCATTTTTGTCTTACAACATATCGAATGGATTTTTGGCCAATGATGTTGTACAGAAATGGAGGTTTCCAAATTCACCCTGTGTGACCGAACATTTATTTTTATAGGAGTTATCTCCACGCGCTCCCTTTTTCTTGTTATCGCTATATCTCTAAAACTGTAAAAGGCTGTAACAAACTGTTTTCACCAAATGGTTTGTCTACTCTTTAGAATCATTTGATTAATTTTGCCTGGAGTGATCGGAAGACATCTTATTGGAGTTACTTCCCGCTGAAAATTTAAGACTGGCGATATGTTGGATAAATTCATACGTTATAAGTCTATGAGGCTTACAGTCTTTTGATGTTAATTCCTTGGACCATTTGAAGGAAATTGAGGTCGAGGTCAAAGGTCAAGGTCATGTTGTAAATTTAGAATTTTGCTTGTTATCGTTATTTCAAAAAAACTGTTACAGTAAATGATATGATATGTTTGCCAAAAAACTGTTTACAAAAAGGCGCAACTTCAACCTATTCAAGTCGAGGAGTTTTGAAAAACTCTTTTAAGAGTTTTCTCCCCTTATGTATTTGAAATAAATATTTCTCCACAACCATACAAGTGATTGACCTGGGGTCTTTTGATTTCAGATCACAGGCGTATGACCTTAAAATTGACGTCAAGGTAAAAGGTCAATTAGACGTTCTGGATTTTGACCTTTGCTAAACATTTCTTTCTGGTTCATTATAAAAAAAATAAAGTCTTCTGATTGAACCTTTTTTTATATATCAGTTTGGTTTAACACATTACATCAAGACGGAATAACATTTTCTTACATCGTTTTTTTTTAAATTTTATTCTTATTATCGAGGTGGAAAATCCTTCCATTGTTCTCTGAAGAATTGGCTTTTAATTTTTACTGTATTGCTGTTTTTTATCGGTGTCATAGAGTGTATCATTAAATATTGCAATTTCATGTGCGTGCGAGGTTTGGCTAGCCACAAAACCAGGTACAATCCATCATCTTCTGCATTAGAAAATGCACGTACCAGGTTAGGAATATGACAGTTGTAATCCATTCGTTTAATGCGATTGCGCTTTTGATTTTGTCGTTTGATTAGGACGTATATCTAGACATTGACTATTAGGATCGGTTGAACATAAAGGTTTACGAAACAAGATACGATTTAAGCTTCACAATTGTGACCTTCTTTTTAACCAAGAGTTCCAAATGGGGAAGTTGAAATCATTACTTCGTAAATTTTACGAAAGCCATCACTAAATGTTTGCCGTTATAAAATATCCGTTTCACAGATGATACCTGATATGTTTTTCAAGTCTTAACTACTGACCCTTTTTACGGATGTGACCTCCCGAATAAGCCTAGTTTATGGCTTTGAATTAACATGAGCAACAAGACACGTGCCAAATGTGGAGCAGGATCTGCTTACCATTCCGAAGGACCTAAGATTATCCTTAGTTTTTGGTGGGGATTGTGTTGCTTAGTTTTTAGTTTTCTATGTTATGTCTTATATTCTTTTTATATATATTTTCTGTCGTTTTTTTTTTAGCCATCACATTTTCATTTGATTGTCTATCTATGAGTTTTACTATCCCTCAGGCATCTGTCGCCTATCTCTCATACAAGTGAGAGTTATAGATATCTTTGTAACCAGGTGTAACCCTTCATTTTTTCTTAACGTTTCCTTACCAAGTCAGGGAAATGGTAGTTGTTATATTATAGTTTGTTTCTGTGAGTTATTCATTGTTGTTCGGGTTTTCCTCACTTCAGTGTTTCTGTTGTTTCGTTGTTTTCCTCTTATAATTAATTTGCTTCCCGGATTTGTTTTTGTTTTAATCGATTTATAATTTTCGAACATAGGTTTACTAGCGATATGAGTCAACACAAACCTGAAACTATCTATAGTGGTGCTACAAACGAGCAAAGTGAACATAATAAATAGATTTCATGAATTCATTTGAAAATGTGAATATTTCGGCACAAACAGAGAAACTTGCATTATTCAAAAAAAGTGCCAGACCAGATGTGACAAGTCAGCCGTTCCAAATAATCAGGTTGTTCAAACATGTAGCTCACTTCAATAAACAAGTTATGATTAGATGCAATCGATGTTGTTATCAATTAGGTGTGTTACTATGACAACTAAATAACATCCGTGACACGAATATGTGATCTAGGCCATAAGTTTTGAAATAATGTCTTTTAACTTTTGACATTAAATACAAGAACTATACCACTTGTTTTCAAACGCTCTTTAGGGCAAAACTTATTTATTTAGCAACTGATGATCAGAAACTCAAGACCTTCACTATCGGATTAACTGTCATTCGGAAAATGGAGGTCATGATATGAATTGTGTATAACTTTGAATATAATCTTAGTAATTTGAACAATAATACATGAAATAAAACGAGAATGTGGGTCTAGTTGTTATTCTATATATAGTATGAATATAATGATCTGCCGTATACCAGTGATCTAAATAAGAACATATTTATTTTATATGTAGTTAATGCACATGAAAGTGTAAATTATTAATAAATAATAAAAGGGAACTTTTTTTTATCGTTTAAAAAGTAAAATCACAAAAATACTGAACTTAGAGGAAAATCAATTCGGAAAGTACATAATCACATGGCAAACTCAAATAACAAAAATTACTAGCATACATTTTTTTTATTGATTGCACATTCAATTTTCTTCCTAAATTGATTTAAATTTGAGTTATAGTTAACAGATAACAATATACGTGTATGTCGCTAACCTGCAATGAAAAACTGTATGTATTGTACAAACCGTCAAATTGATTTTTAAAGTGTATTTAAGGCTTATAGCTAATCAAGTACAATAGAAGAGAGGCGAAAGATGGCAATGAAATACTTAACCATACAAGAAATAAAATAAACTGACTTCAATGTTAACCCGACTAAGAAAGAAAACGACAAGTAGATAAACAATAGTACACACAACAAAACACGGAAAACTAATGACTGAGCAAAAAATCTCAAACTAAAACTTGGGTTGCTTTCAGGTGCTACGGAAAAGTAAGTAGACTCTTCTCCATGTGACACTGTCGTAATACAATGTAATATATTCAAAATTACAGAATAACTGTTAACAAGACATTTTTTAGATTGGAGCGTCACTTATTAGTCTTTTGTAACGAAACGCGCGTCTTGTTTGTAGTATCTTTGATGAGTTTATTTGCTAATGTAAGTAAGAACCCGTTGATAGTCTAATTAGGTAAGTAGGCGAAAGGGACGTTATTGTATAACGAACTAAGAGATATGCATCGGTGTCGACGCTTTCAAGTTAAAACACATGAATTTGTTTATTTTAGTATAAATTGATATAAAAATTGCAAGTCAACTCATCAAAACTACCAGGTTCGAAATAAAGTATCTTAGCCTGACGTGGGTTTCGACTACAAAGTGACTCATCAGTGACATTCGAATCTAAAAATAGTTAAAAAGGCAAAAAAAAATACGAAGTCAGGCCCATTTAACTTCCATCTTTAAGGCAAGCTTTAAAATAGAATACAACTTCGGAACAAAACTAATAAGAGAACCTTCTGAAATGTTTAAATTGATACTTAAGAAATGTATCCGATTTATGTCATTGTATCCCAACCTACATAAATATGGTAATGGTTGTTGTCGTCCACCATTGATAGTGTAAAGTAATTCCATTAATTGTTTATTGTGTCTTTCGCCAATTGCTTTCTATCAACAATTAACTGGTGTTAATGACTTGGAAACAACCCTATTTGACGTCTTTCCTTATCACTTTATCTGTTTATCTTTTGTCCAGACAAACCTAATTACCATATCTTTATAACGAATAAAGTTTTTCATCCAATTAATGTCAAAGACGTCGACAGAAATAATGAAGGAGACTGAGAATGTGCTTTTGTTGATATAAAAGTTATACATAAAGTTGCAATTTACCGAATTTTCTGCATTCCCAAAACTATTCATGAAGATTTTAATAGGCAATAGCTATTTACCCAAAACTTAATCTTCATCATTTAATTAAAAATAGTCAAGTATGAAAAGAACCTAAATGTATGATGTATTTCAGCTTGTTTCAGAAAAAAAAAGTTAAATGAATAAAGGACCAGAGCAACATATAACTCAGTCATTCGATTGTGTAATATTTGTTGTCATTCCTGCAAACCAAAATTATACAATCTATCAATTGGTTAATCGTGATATCTCAGGCTGCTGGCGGACTGTTTGTCTCAAAGGGTATCAACAGCTCTGTAGTCGTTACTTCAGCACAGACTAGATTTAAAATATACACAAACTTCTAGTAAAATTTCTATGAATTATTATAAAGAAATTGTAAGTACACAAACTCGTCATATATACCAAATTAGATTGCATTTTGTATGCAACAATGAGGACCAAAAAATATTGCCGTATACAATTAAGGTTCTCTATAACTCGGATGAATAAAGATACTTTTCGACCTCACGCATAGATTACCTTAGCTGTATTTGGCAAAACTTTAAGGAATTTTGGTCCTCAATGCTCTTCAACTTCGTATTTTATTTGACCTTCTTAACTTTTGTGGATTCGAGCGTCACTGTTGAGTCCTTTGTAGACAAAACGAGTTAAGGGTAGCATTTTTTATTCCCGACGGTTTTAATGTCTTTATTTATACTTGATTAACATTTGGTTTGACGCTTCGGATAGATGTTTAATATGTATAAAAAAGCGATCAGTTCGGATCAAAATAAAAATCCTTACCTTGTGTCTCCGAAATTTCATCTCAATCCGCCATGGGTGGAGAAAACAGGTGTGGATCGTTACCATTGGCTAGCGAATATGGTCTTTCTGTTTTATATTCCTTTTTTTCATGCTTTAATAGTCCGAGTCAATGTTGCTATCTTAAACTTTCTCACATATCCGAGTGAAATGTTTTTTTGAATCTACTTGTGAGTTGATAATTTTATTAAAACACACACATATATGATTTTATCAAACAAGTTGTATTCGCAATTATGGGTCTTATGCAAATTATTTAAGTTGTGACCTTTGATGTTTAATTCAGATAGTTATCAAAGGTACCAGGATTATAATTTAGTACGCCAGACGCGCGTTTCATCTTCATAAGACTCATCAGTGACGCTCATATCGAAATAGTTATAAACCAAACAAATACAAAGTTGAAGAGCATTGAGGATCCAAAATTCTAAAAATTTGTGCCAAATACGGCTAAGGTAATCTATGCCTGGGATAAGAAAATCCTTAGTTTTTCGAAAAATTTAAAGTTTGTAAACAGGAAATTTATAGAAATGACCACATAATTGATATTCATGTCAACACCGAAGTGCTGACTACTAGGCTTGTGATACCCTCGAGGATGAAACGTCCATCAGCAGAGGCATCGACCCAGTGGTGTAAATAGTTATCAAAGGTACCAGAATTATAATTGAGTACGCCAGAGCGTGTTTCATCTGCATAAGACTCATCAGTGACGCTCATATCGAAATAGTTATAAACCAAACAAATACAAAGTTGAAGAGCATTGGGGATCCAAAATTCCAAATAGTTGTGCCAAATACGGCTATGGTAATCTTTGCCTGGGATAAGAAAATCTTTAGTTTTTCGAAAAATTTAAAGTTTGTAAACAGGAAATTTATAGAAATGACCACATAATTGATATTCATGTCAACACCGAAGTGCTGACTACTGGGCTTGTGATACCCTCGGGGATGAAACGTCAATCAGCAGAGGCATCGACCCAGTGGTGTAAATAGTTATCAAAGGTACCAGGATTATTATTTAGTACGCCAGACGAACGTTTCATAAGACTCATCAGTGACGCTCATATCGCAATAGTTATAAACAAAACAAATACAAAGTTGAAGAGCAGAATCAGAATCAATAACCTAAATTAAAATGATGGTTTTATTTCTTACTATTTTATATTTCTTATTTTCAAGCTTTTAGACCTCTTTCGTTTTTAAGTTCAAATAAAGTGACACCCATTCCATTTCGAAACAATTCTTTTTTGTTATCCTTGCTGAAAAAAAAAGTTATACGTATACTACCGTATAGCGGGTTATTTTCGCGGATGTAAAATTTCGCGATTTTTTATACATGCCGGATGCATTTGTTACTATTCGCGCTAAAATCAAATAGTTTCAGCTGACAAATCAAATTGAAAAAAGAATTTAAAACTGAATATTCCCAAACGTATCAGCACTAACAGATACATATATATGCCTGAGTCAGAACAAATTTAATTGTCTTATATAATTCAACATTAGACAATATTGTGTATACGAGCTGCTCGTCTAGCGTATCAAATCATACGCCAAGTACCTTTTGATGATAGCTATTTTTGTGTGTTTCTCCGTCCTGTATTTTCTCCCATTAATTTTTGTTGTAGTCCTGTCATATAATGTTGTTATTTTAATGTTATATTTAACATAACCATAAAAGGGGAAGTTTGGCTAGCCTCAAAGCCAGGTTAAACCCACCCTTTTTAATCTTTAAATGTCCTGAACCGAGTCATGAACATGACTTTTATTATAATATAGTTCGTGTATGTGTGTGTTTCATTTTTAGTGTTTCTGTTGTGTCGTTTTCTTCCTCTTAAGTTTTATGTTTCCTTAGTTTCAGTTTGTAACCAGGATTTTTTTCAATTGATTTATGAATTTCGGGCAGAGGTATTCTACTGTTGTCTTTATTAATTGAAATAAACATGTAAATACACTCGGCAAATATACCAGGATTAAGTTTTGTATATACGCCAGATGCGCATTTCGTATACAAAGGACTCATCAGTGATCATATGAACGATATGCTATGTTAAAACAAAAGGGCTGACTACCAAAATAGTTGTAAAATAGCGATCGAAACGTAAAACATCCGTGGAATTAACCAAATTTATTTTTAAACTTATGTGCAGATTTTTTTTTATTTTCTTAGTATTACAAGTGAAATCAGTAAATAAATATTTGTATTTTTGAATAAACAAAATCCCACATTTCTAAATATGTATATTATCTGTTTTTTCGAAACGTTCTTCGTGTACTGACTGCACGCAGTAAACTGTAGAAATTCTGATGACCTTAACCTCAGGTTGATTTTAGCCGACTTATTGTCATCTAATGTTTTGAAGAAATGCTGTCACCTCCCATAATTGCATCTAATACTTATCTTCATTTAATTTGATCACATCAAAATGGTAGACTATACTAAATGATATATTTTCCACAAAAAAAGTTAACGAAGGTCATTCGGAACAAATTAGTAAAGAAAAAGTTAACGAGTCTACCGAGGTGGTCATGGTGAATGATAGTGAATTAGCTTGCATATTCTTTAATATTGGTATTTATCAACAACAATATTAAAAGAGAATTTAACTATTTAAATGGTTTTAAATTAATTAATGTTATATTTTACAAGACAATATCATTTAATTTTTTATTTTTTTTTTGTAAGATATATTTTATTATTTTCATATCATTTTCAAATCTAATCTACAAATAAAGATGCACAAACAAATTATTCTGCTATAAATCCTAAACATATAGTACTTGTTACAAATTATAATATACAAAGTCAGTAACAGAATACAGAATACATTTGCATTGGGCTCTATTTCTTAATAATATTATCAATGTTTGACCAATATCATTTAATAGTTGCAGAATTTGCATAACACATACATTATACAAAAAACTGTGTACAATGTGATTTCAAACTGTTTCTATCTTAATCAAGTTATTAAAGAACATTATTGAAGCAAAAACGGTTGATTTTGAATTTGTTTCATTTACTCATTATTATAAAATCAACTCGGACCGTCTATAATGACAAATGTTATGTTTGTCATGTATATGGCGTACTTTTAACTCAGTGCTTTTTTTTTATTCTAATGTAAATGAGATACTTGCTATTTGATTTGACTTTATAGTTTCATCAATATTCTCAAAATTGTCGGTAAAACTTAAAAAAGACTTTTTTTATTTTTCATTCAATTATTTAGTTCATCAAAATCCTAACTTTATACCTATTCTAAGTTATCATTATACACACGTTTCTGTGTGTGTTACATTTTAGTGTTGTGTCGTTGTTCTCTAATATTTAATGCGTTTTCCTCGGTTTTAGTGTGTCACCCCGAGTTTGTTTATTGTCCATGGATTTATGAGTTTTGAACAGCGGTATATTACTGTTGCCTTTATAGACTGTCCGAGTTGACTTTGTAGATGGTCAGAGTTGACTTATGCTGTTTTAATAGACGGTTCGAGTTACTAGTATCTTTTTTGTAGACGGTCCGAGCAGTTTACGGGCTTACTTGTCTTGTACTTACTAAACATTTTTTTTGAACCAATAGTCCACAGCCGTGTGTTAAACTATAACTTGCAAATACTTTTTATTCGAAAAAGTTTATTTTGAATGATGTCAAAAACGTTTGTTATATGCCAGACAGAAAGTTATACTTTGGATTGCGCCTCGTAACTGTTTAAAAGAATTTTGGACTTTTATTAAGGAATCGAATAACAATTAATCTTTAAATGAAATTTTACCTAATTTAGTCAATCCAAATATACGAAGATATAAATTTTCAATTATATTTTGATATTAATTACATACCAGTAGCTATGCCTATCTAGAAAGAGTATAACTAGCAAAAGTACCCGAACGTACAATGTAGTAACTGCTATTTAATGTTAGTTTTTAAAGGTCTAACATTGCTTTACGATCCAAAAAATGATAAATTTTACATAAAATTGTAAATAACATAGGGTCACATCGTGTGTATAGTACAATACAACCTACAAAATTGTTTGTAGACAAATGTATCAATATCAAATTTATTACAAGCAGACAATATAATGTTAAACGCCAATGCGATTGCAGTCCTTATAAAACACTAACACTAAGAATATTTGCGTAATTCTTGAGAGTTCCTGTTCAATATATTTACATTTTGTTTAGCTTTTTTGTCGTTAAAAACTTAATGCATTATATGTCTATTTGTAATGAATCATGTTCAATTCACCATTTTCTACATAAAAAATGTGTGTACTAAGGCAGGAATATGACAGTTTTCATCAATTCGTTTGATGTGTTTGATGTGTTTGATTTTTGCCATTTGATTAGAGACTTTTAGTTTTGAATTTTCCTCGGTGTTCAGTATTTTTGTGATTTTACTTCTGTTTATAATGTGTCGTCATACTACGTCCGTCTGAACAAAACTTCGGATTTTTCATGTATTGATACATTCCTGTGGAAATTAAAGCAATGCATTGCTTTAAAAACTAAACAAAACAAAAAAGAAAAAAGTGTAAACAAAGGAATATATACAATATGAACCAAAACTTATAAAAAACTAAGTTTACATAATAACCTATAGCAGTACCGGAACTATATCATGTATATAAATATATATATATGCATTTTGCATTTACAAAATAACCCCATAGCACAATCCGTTAACAAGACCATCGTAATTACATTTTTAAGTTTGCTCATAGTTATCTTTACAATAGAATTTCTTCGAGTCAATGATCTTCCGAAATTAGAAGTAAATCAGCAAATAGCGTTTTATATTTCCTGGTTCTTAATTTGTTTGAAATACTGGAAACTTAACACTTGATAATAATATAAGTATTGTTGTATAAAAAGCAAAATCACAAAAATATTGAACTGAAAATCCAATCGGTAAGTCCATAATCACAGGGCTAAATCAAATAACAAAACGCATCAAACGAATGGATAACAACTGTCATAATCCTGACTTTGTACAGGCATTTTTATATATAGAAAATGGTGGATTAAACCTGGTTTTATAGCGCTAGTCCTCTCACTTTGATGATATGATATAACATCACTAAATTTCCAAATTTAGAATCTGAACAAAAAGAGCTTAATAACAAAACTTAAATAAATGTCTGGTAGGAATAACAAAACTGATCCTTTCCTATGATGAATGTTCATTTTATTACCTTTCGTGGATATTCATACCGACAAATTATTGGACAGTGACAGCTTCCCCTGCCAAAAGTAACATTGTTATTGACAAGCATGAAATTAATTCTTGCCAACCCTCTTATTTCAAAAAGAAATAAAAGAGTAAGGAGTTGAAATAGTACTACATTCTTGTAATTTCTCTACGATTGGGCATTCAAGATAAGAGTTCAAATAAACAAATTCAAATAAAAATATAATTTGAAAACAAAAAGTTAAAAAGTATTATTTTTCTAAAATTTAAACTGTAATTAGAATTTTAAAAATAATTAAAACCAAAAATCAAAAACTAAACCGAAAAACACAAGCGAAAAGGATGGTCTCTGGTGAAGGTTTCCCTGAAATAAACACAATTTCTTCGCAAAAGCAAGAGCTATGATGAGCACCTTAATGGGTAGACATTGGATCAACTTTTACGAAATTATGTCAAGATAATAATATTATACATGCCGGATGCATTTGTTACTATTCGCGCTAAAATCAAATAGTTTCAGCTGACAAATCAAATTGAAAAAAGAATTTAAAACTGAATATTCCCAAACGTATCAGCACTAACAGATACATATATATGCCTGAGTCAGAACAAATTTAATTGTCTTATATAATTCAACATTAGACAATATTGTGTATACGAGCTGCTCGTCTAGCGTATCAAATCATACGCCAAGTACCTTTTGATGATAGCTATTTTTGTGTGTTTCTCCGTCCTGTATTTTCTCCCATTAATTTTTGTTGTAGTCCTGTCATATAATGTTGTCATTTTAATGTTATATTTAACATAACCATAAAAGGGGAAGTTTGGCTAGCCTCAAAACCAGGTTAAACCCACCCTTTTTAATCTGTAAATGTCCTGAACCGAGTCATGAACATGACTTCTATTATATTATAGTTCGTGTATGTGTGTGTTTCATTTTTAGTGTTTCTGTTGTGTCGTTTTCTTCCTCTTAAGTTTTATGTTTCCTTAGTTTCAGTTTGTAACCCGGATTTTTCAATTGATTTATGAACTTCGGGCAGAGGTATTCTACTGTTGTCTTTATTAATTGACATAAACATGTAAATACACTCGGCAAATATACCAGGATTAAGTTTTGTATATACGCCAGATGCGCATTTCGTATACAAAGGACTCATCAGTGATCATATGAACGATATGCTATGTTAAAACAAAAGGGCTGACTACCACAATAGTTGTAAAATAGCGATCGAAACGTAAAACATCCGTGGAATTGACCAAATTTATTTTTAAACTTATGTCCAGATTTTTTTTATTTTCTTAGTATTACAAGTGAAATCAGTAAATAAATATTTGTATTTTTGAATAAACAAAATCCCACATTTCTAAATATGTATATTATCTGTTTTTTTTCGACACGTTCTTCGTGTACTGACTGCACGCAGTAAACTGAAGAAATTCTGATGACCTTAACCTCAGGTTGTTTTTAGCCGACTTATTGTCATCTAATGTTTTGAAGAAATTCTGTCACCTCCCATAATTGCATCTAATACTTATCTTCATTTAATTTGATCACATCAAAATGGTAGACTATACTAAATGATATATTTTCCACAAAAAAAGTTAACGAAGGTCATTCGGAACAAATTAATAAAGAAAAAGTTAACGAGTCTACCGAGGTGGTCATGGTGAATGATAGTGAATTAGCTTGCATATTCTTTAATATTGGTATTTATCAACAACAATATTAAAAGAGAATTTTAACTATTTAAATGGTTTTAAATTAATTAATGTTATATTTTACAAGACAATATCATTTAATTTTTAATTTTTTTTTTGTAATATATATTTTATTATTTTCATATCGTTTTCAAATCTAATCTACAAATAAAGATGCACAAACAAATTATTCTGCTATAAATCCTAAACATATAGTACTTATTACAAATTATAATATACAAAGTCAGTAACAGAATACAGAATACATTTGCATTGGGCTCTATTTCTTAATAATATTATCAATGTTTGACCAATATCATTTAATAGTTGCAGAATTTGCATAACACATACATTATACAAAAAACTGTGTACAATGTGATTTCAAACTGTTTCTATCTTAATCAAGTTATTAAAGAACATTATTGAAGCAAAAACGGTTGATTTTGAATTTGTTTCATTTACTCATTATTATAAAATCAACTCGGACCGTCTATAATGACAAATGTTATGTTTGTCATGTATATGGCGTACTTTTAACTCAGTGCTTTTTTTTTATTCTAATGTAAATGAGATACTTGCTATTTGATTTGACTTTATAGTTTCATCAATATTCTCAAAATTGTCGGTAAAACTTAAAAAAGACTTTTTTTTATTTTTCATTCAATTATTTAGTTCATCAAAATCCTAATTTTATACATATTCTAAGTTATCATTATACACACGTTTCTGTGTGTGTTACATTTTAGTGTTGTGTCGTTGTTCTCTTATATTTAATGCGTTTTCCTCGGTTTTAGTGTGTCACCCCGAGTTTGTTTATTGTCCATGGATTTATGAGTTTTGAACAGCGGTATATTACTGTTGCCTTTATAGACTGTCCGAGTTGACTTTGTAGATGGTCAGAGTTGACTCATTGATCTTCTAAGTTGTTTTAATAGACGGTTCGAGTTACTAGTATCTTTTTTGTAGACGGTCCGAGCAGTTTACAGGCTTACTTGTCTTGTACCTACTAAACATTTTTTTTTGAACCAATAGTCCACAGCCGTGTCCTAAACTATAACTTGCAAATACTTTTTATTCGAAAAAGTTTATTTTGAATGATGTCAAAAACGTTTGTTATATGCCCGACAGAAAGTTATACTTTGGATTGCGCGTCGTAACTGTTTAAAAGAATTTTGGACTTTTATTAAGGAATCGAATAACAATTAATCTTTAAATTAAATTTTACCTAATTTAGTCAATCCAAATATACGAAGATAGAAATTTTCAATTATATTTTGATATTAATTACATACCAGTAGCTATGCCTATCTAGAAAGAGTATAACTAGCAAAAGTACCCGAACGTACAATGTAGTAACTGCTATTTAATGTTAGTTTTTAAAGGTCTAACATTGCTTTACGATCCAAAAAATGATAAATTTTACATAAAATTGTAAATAACATAGGGTCACATCGTGTGTATAGTACAATACAACCTACAAAATTGTTTGTAGACAAATGTATCAATATCAAATTTATTACAAGCAGACAATATAATGTTAAACGCCAATGCGATTGCAGTCCTTATAAAACACTAACACTAAGAATATTTGCGTAATTCTTGAGAGTTCCTGTTCAATATATTTACATTTTGTTTAGCTTTTCTGTCGTTAAAAACTTAATGCATTATATGTCTATTTGTAATGAATCATGTTCAATTCACCATTTTCTACATAAAAAATGTGTGTTCTAAGTCAGGAATATGACAGTTTTTATCAATTCGTTTGATGTGTTTGATGTGTTTGATTTTTGCCATTTGATTAGAGACTTTTAGTTTTGAATTTTTCTCGGTGTTCAGTATTTTTGTGATTTTACTTCTGTTTATAATGTGTCGTCATACAACGTCCGTCTGAACAAAACTTCGGATTTTTCATGTATTGATACATTCCTGTGGAAATTAAAGCAATGCATTGCTTTAAAAAGTAAACAAAACAAAAAAGAAAAAAGTGTAAACAAAGGAGTATATACAATATGAACCAAAAGTTATAAAAAACTAAGTTTACCTAATAACCTAAAGCAGTACCGGAACTATATCATGTCTATAAATATATATATATGCATTTTGCATTTACAAAATAACCCCATAGCACAATCCGTTAACAAGACCATCGTAATTACATTTTTAAGTTTGCTCAAACTTATCTTTACAATAGAATTTCTTCGAGTCAATGTTCTTCCGAAATTACAAGTAAATCAGCAAATAGATATCTATAATTTTATTATAATTATCACAACGCCCGTTCTGCGATATTGCATGTATCACCTTTCTCCAGAAAATGTCCTAACCAATTAGCTAAGACTGTGAATGTCCCTACGCCCTCACCTTTACAATGTTATTAGCTGCTAATGTTTGTCGTACGTATCCTGGAAATCTTGTCGACTTTCATAATTGCATCAACCACTTATCTACATTTAATCTTTCCATATCTAATTGGTAGACATGAATAAATGATATGTTTGCGAAAAATAACAAGTTAACAAAGTTCATTTGGCACAAGGTAATGAAGAAAAATAAGTAAATGAGTTTTACGACATTGTGAGTGGTAAAGAGGATTCTAGATTGATAAGAAGTGGTGCTTGATTATGACCATGGTCTTTATATCAAGCTATCAATATGTTTAGTATTACCATCTTCGACTCATGTCAATATGACCTTTTATACTAAGTTGTTCTTGAGAGATTTGAATTTTCAGATCAGTAATCGGATCTTATAATATTATTCCTGAAGCTTTACAAGACCCAGGTGGAGTTCTATGTTTTACAAGCCGATACCCCTACTAACAGTAACAAAGAAAATGTTTTTGTGTATCCAAATACAATATATTTTTTTAAGACTGGTTAAAATGGTTAATTAAATCAAATATATTTTACCCCTGTTTACGGTCGACTGTACCATTATCGGCATATAACATTTTCTAGATCACTTCCTACAGTTGGAATGCTAGGCATTTTTCACACGTTTTTATTCCAATGCTTTAAAAATAAACCATTGACATCTACGGGGGGATCATGCGTGTGTCTCGGGCACATTGTTATCTTAAAGGAAGTCTTACATTAACTTTGTCATAATTTAATTACTTCAGAGTGAAGTGCAGGAGCATCACTTTGTCAAGGACGAAAATGAATGATTTTTTGATTTTACATATCTCTATAAAAGTCGCTCCTCACTATCCTACCTGTCGATACATGTATTTTTTGGATTGCACAAGTCATGTCTTCTCTGACTGTTCATGATGTTAAAATACTAATCCCTGTGATGTGTTTTGGTTAATTTTAGTCTTTGATGCATGATTTTTTATTATTAATTGTTTTTAACTGCGAGTACTCATAAATCGCATTTTCTTGTTAATTCTACCTGTTATAATGCTTTTTTTTATTTCATATTTATATGGATCTTGTCTATATACCAGTTTCGATTATTTGGAGTATCTTCAAATTTTTAAATCTTATTACTACATTTGTATAAACTTCAACATTTACCTACATTATTAAAACCGTTTTTTTTTCTAAAGTGAATATTTTCGAAGGATTAAATATTTCGCAGTGGTGTCTTGCTTTGGCTTTGTTTGGACTTGTTTGTTTGCTTTTTGGCATTGAATGTTTTATTTTATTTTATTAACTGTGCATTTTTATCTATATATCGCCGATCAAATTTATTCGTTCATAGTGTATTAATTTACGTTTTTTGATTACGATAAGCCTGTCAATCGATATGTTATCGTGTGGTTTTCAATGTTGTGATGTAATGCTATTGTTTCAGAAAAAGGTAGAAGGTTTGGATTCATTAAAACGTTTAATCCCGCAGCAAGTTGTTGTACCTGTCCTAAGTCAGGAATCTGATGTACAGTAGTTTGTCTTTGTAATTTTTACGTGTTTCTTGTTTCTGTTTTTTTTTATATAGATTAGACAGTTGGTTTTCCCGTTTGAATGATTTTACACTAGCAATTTTGGGGCCCTTCACAGCCCTTTAAAGCTTCTTGTTCGGTGTGAGACATGGCTCCGTGTTGAATGCCGTACATTGACCTATAATGGTTTACTTTTTTTTTAATTGTTATCTCATTGGCACTCACACTACATCTTCCTTTATCTAAACACTATATTTGAAGGGTAATACACAGTAAGACAATGTGTCACTTTATCATAATCTTTACTGTTATACCAAGCGCATTTTTGTGAAAGCGGGTTAACCGTAGTGATGAACGCAATTTAAGAGAACCGACGACACCATAAGCAATATCGAATGCGATTGATGACGGAAATGTTACTGGATGTGAGAACTAGGATGGATGACTCGAGTGGAGCAGAGTCTGCTTACTCTTTCGAAATACCTAAGTTTTCACCTAACTGTTTCTGCGGGTTATGTTCTCAGGTCTATACTTTTTCTGTGTATTGTGTATGTACTAGCTAGTTGGTATTTTGATTAGTTTTACTTTTTGCCTACCTAGATATGTTCTGTTTTTCTTCATAGTATATTGTAGTGTTTTTGTAGTGTCAGTATTGATCTGATATTCTATTCTAGTTCTTTTATATAATGTTAAGACTATGAGGTGGTGTTCAGTAATCTCATTCTAGTTGATATTTTCTGTTTGTTAAGATTTTTAGAGGAATTCAAAAAGGGTCAGATGATAAAAGTAACTTTGCATTGCATAAAACATTTGAAACACTTATTCAGATATAAACCAGTTGTCAAAATATTTTTTTCATATTAAATATTATAAGTTATATGGTTCGCTTCTGACCCCCAACGGATCCATAGAGGGTAAGTGAAGTCCATAGGGGGTGATGCCGGAGGCCGAATTCCCTATGGATTTTATTCACCCTCTATGGATCCGTAGGGGGTACATGTAAGTACTTAACCGTTTAACGAATTCATCGCACGCTGGAATTTTTCTGCTGTATTTTTGTTAAAAAATAAACGGCATTAATAGATGACGTCACCTTCAACGCGTCATAAATCCCCTATGTAGTTTACTAACCAACCCCCTACGGTCTCGGAGGGTGTAACCACGTGACGGCGTTCAATCAATCAGAACGTGATATTTCACACCCGTTGCGATAATATAAGTTAGATGGTTCGCTACTGACCCCCTACGGATCCATAGAGGGTTAGGAAAATTAATAGGGAGTGATGCCGGACGCCGAAACCTTTTTTTTTGGTTTTATTCACTCTCTATGGATCCGTAGGTGGTAAGTAGTTAACCGTATAACGAATTTATCGCACGTTGGGCTTTTTCTGATGCGTTTGGCGTTTTGTTGAAAAATAAACAATGACACAAAACAACATTAATGGATGACGTCACGAATCTCCTATGAAATTTACTAACCCCTACGGTCTCATAGTAGGTCACCACGTGACGGCGTTAAACCAATCACAACTTGATCATTTTTCCGCAATGCGATAAAACAGTATTTTTGATACCAGTTGCAGGGGTAAATTCACTAGAGGCTCTCAAGAGCATGTGCCACTCACCTTGGTTTATGTGCATATTAAACAATGGACACAGATAAATTCATAACAAAATTGTGTTTTGATGATGGTGATGTTTTTGTAGATCTTACTTTACTGAACATATTTGTTGCTACAATTATCTCTATCTATAATGAACTTGGCACAGTAATTACAGTGGAAAATATTTTCTTAAAATTTGTGAAAAATGTAAAAAATTGACTATAAAGGGCAATAACTCCTAAAGGGGTCAATTGACCATATCAGTCGTGTTGACTTACTTGTAAATCTTACTTTGCTGAACATTATTGCTCTTTACTGTCTATCTCTATCTATAATATTATTCAAGATAATAACCAAAAATACAGATAGAAATTGACCTGATAAACAATTTAACTTCATGTTAGATTTGCTCTTTATGCTTTGGTTTTTGAGTTATAAGCCAAAAACTGAATTTTACCCCTATGTTCTATTTTAGCCATGGCGGCCATGTTGGTTGGTTGGCCGGGTTACATGTACCGGACAAAATATTCAAACTAGATACCCAAATAATGATTGTGGCAAAGTTTGGTTAAATTTGGCTTAGTACTTTCAGAGGAGAAGATTTTTGTAAAAGATTACTAAGATTTACGAAAAATTGTAAAAAAATTGGTTATAAAGGGCAATAACTCCTAAAGGGATCAACTGACCATTTCGGTTATGTTGACTTATTTGTAAATCTTACTTTGCTGAACATTATTGCTCTTTACTGTTTATCTCTATCTATAATATCATTCCAGATAATAACCAAAAACAGCAAAATTTCCTTAAAATTATCAATTCAGAGGCAGCAACCAAACAACGGGTTTTTCGATTCATCAAAACTTTTCAAGACGGATAGAAATTGACCTGATAAACAATTTAACTTCATGTCAGATTTGCTCTTTATGCTTTGGTTTTTGAGTTATAAGCCAAAAACTGCATTTTACCCCTATGTTCTATTTTTAGCCATGGCGGCCATCTTGGTTGGTTAACCGGGTCACCGGACACAATATTCAAACTAGACACCCAAATAATGATTGTGGCCAAGTTTGGTTAAATTTGGCTTAGTACTTTCAGAGGAGAAGATTTTTGTAAAAGATTACTAAGATTTACGAAATATGGTTAAACATCGGCTATTAAGGGCAATAACTCCTAAAGGGGTCAACTGACCATTTCGGTTGTGTTGCTTTATTTGTAAATCTTACTTTGCTGAACATTATTGCTCTTACTGTTTATCTCTATCTATAATATCATTCCATATAATAACCAAAAACAGCAAAATTTCCTTAAAATTATCAATTCAGAGGCAGCAACCAAACAACGGGTTTTTCGATTCATCAAAAAATTTCAAGACATAGAAATTGACCTGATCAACAAATTAACTTCATGTCAGATTTGCTCTTTATGCTTTGGTATTTGAGTTATAAGCCAAAAACTGCATTTTACCCCTATGTTCTATTTTTAGCCATGGCGGCCATCTTGGTTAGTTGACCAGGTCACCGGACACAATATTCAAACTAGATACCCAAATAATGATTGTGGCCAAGTTTGGTTAAATTTGGCTTAGTACTTTCAGAGGAGAAGATTTTTGTAAAAGATTACTAAGATTTACGAAAAATTGTTAAAAAATGGCTATAAAGGGCAATAACTCCTAAAGGGATCAACTGACCATTTCGGTTGTGTTGACTTATTTGTAAATCTTACTTTGCTGAACATTATTGCTCTTTACTGTTTATCTCTTTCTATAATATCATTCCAGATAATAACCAAAAACAGCAAAATTTCCTAAAATTATCAATTCAGAGGCAGCAACCAAACAACGGGTTTTTCGATTCATCAAAAGTTTTCAAGACGGATAGAAATTGACCTGATAAACAATTTAACTTCATGTCAGATTTGCTCTTTATGCTTTGGTTTTTGAGTTATAAGCCAAAAACTGCATTTTACCCCTATGTTCTATTTTTAGCCATGGCGGCCATCTTGGTTGGTTAACCGGGTCACCGGACACAATATTCAAACTAGATACCCAAATAATGATTGTGGCCAAGTTTGGTTAAATTTAACTTAGTACTTTCAGAGGAGAAGATTTTTGTAAAAGATTACTAAGATTTACGAAAAATGGTTAAACATCGGCTATTAAGGGCAATAACTCCTAAAGGGGTCAAGTGACCATTTCGGTTGTGTTACTTTATTTGTAAATCTTACTTTGCTGAACATTATTGCTCTTTACTGTTTATCTCTATCTATAATATCATTCCAGATAATAACCAAAAACAGCAAAATTTCCATAAAATTATCAATTCAGAGGCAGCAACCAAACAACGGGTTTTTCGATTCATCAAAAATTTTCAAGACAGATATAAATTGACCTGATAAACAAATTAACTTCATGTCAGATTTCTTCTTTATGCTTTGGTATTTGAGTTATAAGCCAAAAACTGCATTTTACCCCTATGTTCTATGTTTAGCCATGGCGGCCATCTTGGTAAGTTGACTGGGTCATCGGACATAATATTCAAACTAGATACCCAAATAATGATTGTGGCCAAGTTTGGTTAAATTTTGCTAAGTACTTTCAGAGGAGAAGATTTTTGTAAAAGATTACTAAGATTTACGAAAAATGGTTAAAAATCGGCTATAAAGGGCAATTACTCCTAAAGGGGTCAACTAACCATTTCGGTTGTGTTGCTTTATTTGTAAATCTTACTTTGATGAACATTATTGCTCTTTACCAGGGATGGGGTAATTGAAAATGTAATGGTAATTAAGTGTAATGCATTACAATTTTCCATGTAATTGAATGTAATGTGTAATTGAACATTTTTTTAATTACATGTAATGGTAATTTAATTAATTACATTGAAAAAAGCTTGTAATGCTCAATTACTTTTGAATTACATTTGAATTACATGTACTTTATTGGTGTTAAAGATAAGGATTTGTGTTTTATAATATAAATTGTAAAATTATATTTTATTTTGAATAGTCTTATAATTAAAAAAAAAAGTGAGGATCAAATATTTGTTTTTGTCCAGTTTTTAAGAAAGATCTTTTAACTAAATAGATTGATAAGTAATTAATCACATTGTAAAACAAAAACAAACAAAAATGTGTCACTTTGAAAAATCTTTCCAAGATACTTCATATAGAATTTAAAATCGCTGCACACAATCATTTTGTCAAATTAGTATACACAAAAGGATTATAGAAATAAAAATTAACAGCTGTAAAAACAAATCAGATTAAAATGTCCAGGGGAAATGCCACTATTACATGTATTTTATCTAATTAGCAAAATATTGCTCATATTTAGACATAATATACATTGTTTGTAATAAAAATCATTTTCAATATTGTAACAAGCACACTTTTTAATATTTTTTTAGTAAAAACATTTTATTTTATTTATTTATTATTTCTTTATTGAATTATGTTTAACTTAAATGACTTCACTTGAGGTGTCAAATTCCCTTTCCTATCATTATGATAATCTTCTGATCAAGCAATATCTGCTACATATGTTCCTGTCGAAAGACTTTTTAAAATCGATGTCAAAGTGTTCAGACTAGAGAGATTCAGACTAAATGACATAACATTAAAATAACTAATGATTATCAAATGCAACGCTTAAACTATGGTTACATGAATATTTTACACATGCATGTATAATATTGTTGAAGAATATGATGAATGTAATGTGTAATTTAATTAATTACTTTAGTAAAGTAATTGTAATTTAATTAATTACATTTCAAATACTGTGTAATGTGTAATTAGTGTAATTGATCATTTTTGCCATGTAATGTGTAATTTAATTAATTACATTCCAATGTAATTGACCCCTAGTCTGCTCTTTACTGTTTATCTCAATCTATAATATCTTTCCAGATAATAACAAAAAACAGCAAAATTTCCTTAAAATTATCAATTCAGAGGCAGCAACCAAACAACGGGTTTTTCGATTCATCAAAAATTTTCAAGACGGATAGAAATTGACCTGATAAACAATTTAACTTCATGTCAGATTTGCTCTTTATGCTTTGGTTTTTTAGTTATAAGCCAAAAACTGCATTTTACCCCTATGTTCTATTTTTAGCCATGGCGGCCATCTTGGTTGGTTGACCGGGTCACCGGACAAAATATTCAAACTTAATACCCAAATAATGATTGTGGCCAAGTTTAGTTAAATTTGGCTTAGTACTCTCAGAGGAGAAGATTTTTGTAAAAGATTACTAAGATTTACGAAAAATTGTTAAAAATCGGCTATTAAGGGCAATAACTCCTAAAGGGGTCAACTGACCATTTCGGTTGTGTTGCTTTATTTGTAAATCTTACTTTGCTGAACATTATTGCTCTTTACTGTTTATCTCTATCTATAATATCATTCCAGATAATAACCAAAAACAGCAAAATTTCCTTAAAATTATCAATTCAGAGGCAGCAACCAAACAAACGGGTTTTTCGATTCATCAAAAATTTTCAAGACGGATAGACATTGACCTGATAAACAATTTAACTTCATGTCAAATTTGCTCTTTATGCTTTGGTTTTTTAGTTATAAGCCAAAAACTGCATTTTACCCGTATGTTCTATTTTTAGCCATGGCGGCCATCTTGGTTAGTTCACCGGGTCACCGGACACAATATTCAAACTAAATACCCAAATAATGATTGTGGCCAAGTTTGGTTAAATTTGGCTTAGTATTTTCAGAGGAAAAGATTTTTGTAAAAAGACTACTAAGAATTACGAAAAATTGTTAAAAATTGGCTATAAAGGACAATAACTCCTAAAGGGATCAACTGACCATTTCGGATGTGTTGACTTATTTGTAAATCTTACTTTGATGAACATTATTGCTCTTTGCTGTTTATCTCTATCTATTAATATCATTCCAGATAATAACCAAAAACAGCAAAATTTCCTTAAAATTATCAATTCAGAGGCAGCAACCAAACAAACGGGTTTTTCGATTCATCAAAAATTTTCAAGACGGATAGAAATTGACCTGATAAACAATTTAACTTCATGTCAGATTTGCTCATTATGCTTTGGTTTTTTAGTTATAAGCCAAAAACTGCATTTTACCCCTATGTTCTATTTTTAGCCATGGCGGCCATCTTGGTTGGTTGACCGGGTCACCGGACAAAATATTCAAACTAGATACCCAAATAATGATTGTGGCCAAGTTTGGTTAAATTTGGCTTAGTACTTTCAGAGGAGAAGATTTTTGTAAAAGATTACTAAGATTTACGAAAAATTGTTAAAAATTGGCTATAAAGGGCAATAACTCCTAAAGGGATCAACTGACCATTTCGGATGTGTTGACTTATTTGTAAATCTTACTTTGATGAACATTATTGCTCTTTACTGTTTATCTCTATCTATAATATCATTCCAGATAATAACCAAAAACAGCAAAATTTCCTTAAAATTATCAATTCAGAGGCAGCAACCAAACAAACGGGTTTTTCGATTCATCAAAAATTTTCAAGACGGATAGAAATTGATTTGATAAACAATTTAACTTCATGTCAGATTTGCTCTTTATGCTTTGGTTTTTTAGTTATAAGCCAAAAACTGCATTTTACCCCTATGTTCTATTTTTAGCCATGGCGGCCATCTTGGTTGGTTCACCGGTTCACCGGACACAATATTCAAACTAGATACCCAAATAATGATTGTGGCCAAGTTTGGTTAAATTTGGCTTAGTACTTTCAGAGGAAAAGATTTTTGTAAAAAGACTACTAAGATTTACGAAAAATTGTTAAAAAATTGCTATAAAGGACAATAACTCCTAAAGGGATCAACTGACCATTTCGGTTGTGTTATCTTATTTGTAAATCTTACTTTGCTGAACATTATTGCTCTTTACTGTTTATCTCTATCTATAATATCATTCCAGATAATAACCAAAAACAGCAAAATTTCCTTAAAATTATCAATTCAGAGGCAGCAACCAAACAACGGGTTTTTCGATTCATCAAAAATTTTCAAGACGGATAGAAATTGACCTGATAAACAATTTAACTTCATGTCAGATTTGCTCTTTATGCTTTGGTTTTTTAGTTATAAGCCAAAAACTGCATTTTACCCCTATGTTCTATTTTTAGCCATGGCGGCCATCTTGGTTGGTTGACCGGGTCACCGGACAAAATATTCAAACTAGATACCCAAATAATGATTGTGGCCAAGTTTGGTTAAATTTGGCTCAGTACTCTCAGAGGAGAAGATTTTTGTAAAAGATTACTAAGATTTACGAAAAATTGTTAAAAATCGGCTATTAAGGGCAATTACTCCTAAAGGGGTCAACTAACCATTTCGGTTGTGTTGCTTTATTTGTAAATCTTACTTTGATGAACATTATTGCTCTTTACCAGGGATGGGGTAATTGAAAATGTAATGGTAATTAAGTGTAATGCATTACAATTTTCCATGTAATTGAATGTAATGTGTAATTGAGCATTTTTATAATTACATGTAATGGTAATTTAATTAATTACATTGAAAAAAGCTTGTAATGCTCAATTACTTTTGAATTACATTTGAATTACATGTACTTTATTGGTGTTAAAGATAAGGATTTGTGTTTTAAAATATAAATTGTAAAATTATATTTTATTTTTGAACAGTCTTATAATTAAAAAAAAAGTGAGGATCAAATATTTGTTTTGTCCAGTTTTTAAGAAAGATATTTTAACTAAATAGATTGATAAGTAATTAATCACATTGTAAAACAAAAACAAACAAAAATGTGTCACTTTGAAAAATCTTTCCAAGATACTTCATATAGAATTTAAAATCACTGCACACAATCATTTTGTCAAATTAGTATACACAAAAGGATTATAGAAATAAAAATTAACAGCTGTAAAAATAAATCAGATTAAAATGTCCAGGGGAAATGCCACTATTACATGTATTTTATCTAATTAGCAAAATATTGCTCATATTTAGACATAATATACATTGTTTGTAATAAAAATTATTTTCAATATTGTAACAAGCACACTTTTTAATATTTTTTAAGTAAAAACATTTTATTTTATTTGATTATAATTTCTTTATTGAATAATGTTTAACTTAAATGACTTCACTTGAGGTGTCAAATTCCCTTTCCTATCATTATGATAATCTTCTGATCAAGCAATATCTGCTACATATGTTCCTGTCGAAAGACTTTTTAAAATCGATGTCAAAGTGTTCAGACTAGAGAGATTCAGACTAAATGACATAACATTAAAATAACTAATGATTATCAAATGCAACGCTTAAACTATGGTTACATGAATATTTTACACATGCATGTATAATATTGTTGAAGAATATGATGAATGTAATGTGTAATTTAATTAATTACTTTAGTAAAGTAATTGTAATTTAATTAATTACATTTCAAATACTGTGTAATGTGTAATTAGTGTAATTGATCATTTTTGCCATGTAATGTGTAATTTAATTAATTACATTCCAATGTAATTGACCCCTAGTCTGCTCAATACTGTTTATCTCTATCTATAATATCTTTCCAGATAATAACAAAAAACAGCAAAATTTCCTTAAAATTATCAATTCAGAGGCAGCAACCCAACAACGGGTTGTTCGATTCATCTGAAATTTGCAGGGCAGATAGATCTTGACCTGATAAACAATTTAACTTCATGACAGATTTGCTCTAAATGCTTTGGTTTTTGAGTTATAAGCAAAAAACTGCATTTTACCCCTATGTTCTATTTTTATCCATGGCGGCCATCTTGGTTGGTTGACCGGGTCACCGGACACAATTTTTAAACTAAATACCCTAATGATGATTGGTGCCAAGTTTGGTTAAATTTGGCCCAGTAGGAGAACATTTTTGTTAACGGCGACGGACGACGACGACGGGCGACGGCGGACGACGACGACGGGCGACGACGGACGCCGGACGCAAAGTGATGAGAAAAGCTCACTTGGCACTTTTGACCAGGTGAGCTAAAAAGTTGAATGTCGCATCCGGCTCTTGATACAATTAACACGTTTATGCAATGTATTTCAGATATGTTTACATACCCTTATTGACTAATGTTTCAATATTATGTTTTTAAATTATGCTATTGCTGTTCACTAACTTAGCCTTCTTGTGGTTTAAAACAGTACTACAATTTGTTTTCAAGGCATTTTTAATGCCATTGTTTTGAATTTACTGATTTTAAGGCAAATATTTTTTCTGATAGCTAGTGACTGGTTAATCGTACCAACACTTCGTTTAATGCAGGTATCACTGTATGGCCAGGATCTACTTTGTCAGATTTATCAATACTTAATTATGAAAAAATCTTTTTTTTTTATCAGTGTATGATTTCACAATCTGTATTGTAGCACTTCCTCTGTTGTTTTAGAATTAACATGTAAACCGTTCTTCGAAAAGTCCCTAAACATTTATTGTTATGATACACCTTGATGTGATGTTTTGTTACTCATAATGTCATAAAATAGTGTGTATCCTTCAATTTTATTCCAACTCCTCCAATTTGATTAATTCACGTTGTAAGCTTGGTTCTTCTTAAACTCTACCTTTATCTTTAAGTATGACTTTTACATACACAATTTTATATTGTATTTTATCAAATGATTTAAGATGAATCTATGCCAATGCATCTTCATATAATGACGATCCCATAGTTTTGTTGTATGGTAGTAACATATTTTCTGATTTGTAAGTTTGACGACCTTCATAATATATATTATCCTACCCACGGTTGAGGTCGTTCAAAGTAGAAATTATTTTTGTTTTGAAATTTGTTGCAAAATTAATGGATTTTAGTGTGTTACATTTTATATTGAATATCAAAAGATCTGGTCCATTTTTGTAAAATTTGAATAATGGAATAATTTTCCAATCTTCCTGTTCACTTTTCATTAATCTTTTAAACTAAATAACTTTAATGAATCAATCAACCCATCAATATCGTCCTTCCAATGTCTTCTTTAATTTTTTTATTCATATATAATGTATTTCGCTGATTTTTTTCTCTAGTTGTTCAGGTCGAGATGAGGTCTTCAATCAATTATTAAACTCAAGTTATAACTCTGTATCAGTATTAAAAACGGAACCTAAATATTTTATGAATGGTTTTACCAGAATAGTTAACTTTCCCTGAACTAAGTATTTTCTCTTTTAAGAGTTTTCTCGTCTGTTCCCGTCTTCTTGTCCTCAGTCATTTAGTTATTAACGAGTAAAGAGTAAACACTTTATATAGTAGGGTATTCCTATGACAGATTTCTTCTTACTATTTAATCACTTGAGAGGAATATAGGATTATAAGGTAATAAAAGTGTCATTAAAACCTAACGTAACTGTGCTTGATACAGGACGGCTATGTCAATGTTTGTCTTTGGTATAATTTGAGTGTTTTGTTTTTGTTTGAAATAAATGTTGACAGTATATATGTGTTGATGTTTTGTAAGCTTTATCTAGACCAAGGGCGAGTTGGAATCTGACAAATTATATAAACATTTATCTAATTTGGAAGACAGTTTGTTGACCTCTAAATGTCATTCCTGTCTATTTTGGGTGTTATGGATGATTATTCTATTACTTTCTCCTTATCTTCATTAATATCTGTCTATAAAGCGAGATCCAGTGTTAAAGATATAGGATAACATTTATATAAAGATATTAAATATTATAAACGAATAATTTATATAACCCTGAACATCTAACAAGACATATACAGAACGAACAAATACAAAAGGCATTATGTTGATAATTAATATTGGTCTTATTTTCTTACATGAAGTCATTGTAATAGGCCATATAAGTGTGTACTAAGTTGTTTGTGTTTATTTTCATTAATTCAAATATACTTAAAATTGAGAATGGAAATGGGGAATGTATAAAAGAGACAACAACACGACCATAGCTAAAACAACAGCGGAAGGTCACCAACAGGTCTTCAATGTCACGAGACATTCCCGTACCTGGATGTGCCCTTCAGTTGGCCCCTAAAGTTTTTGTTTTCTTAAAGTCAAAGACGAAACATTTATACACCTGTTATGAGATGTGATGATTGATTAGTGGGGTTTGACGAAACATTAAACACTCTAGGTTATATCATGCCAACAAGTGGTATTGGTATAGGAAGTGGGTGTATCTGGAAGAAACAACCGTCTGGTAATCCGGTTAAATTTAGATTGGAGTCGAACACATCATGTCACGAGCAAGAAACATACCTGTTTATATTCAAATGCATCTAGGCAACACTTCTGAAAATATAATTATCTCAGTCATGGAATATTCTGAAATCAACAAACAATCGTACTTTTATATCAAGACGTGTTTTTTTACTGTTTTTAAGACTGTACACAACACGCGTCCAAAATTGTATGTATTTCGTACGTATAACCATGTATATAAATATGAAAAGAAAAAAAAACCAGTTCCTCTATATTAACACTACTGATTGTTGTTTTTTCTAAAACAGAGACTGGAAATACCGAAGTGATATTGAAACTCATAAGTCGAAGACAAATTTTTAATGTCTTTAAAAACAAAAATTATGTTATGTTTACAATGATGCGTGAACTAAACAAACTATATAAATAAAATAGTCAAAATATGAGTACAGCAGTCATCATCGTGTTACAATATTTAAGAAACAATTTCTCGTGCTTGACGTAAGTAAATGCATACGTCACATATTTTTGTTGTTCAATGTTAATATAAACAATTTTAAATTTCACTGGGCAATGTTAGCATACAGGGTTAACAAATCAAAAGTTTGCAAGAATTAATTGAAGAAATAGACCGATATTTGAAATATTCCAAAAGTTTTAAAGAATTTAGAAGAATCCACAAATGGTTCCTTTCATTACATGATATAATAAATTTGACGTTTGTGGTTCCACGTCTTTCTAAGTTTACAGTTAGAACACATAACTAAAACATAAAGCCGAGCAACACTAAACCAAACAAAAACTGGTGCGATCACAGATGAGTTAGTAGATTATATCACAAATGTTATATCCGTTGTCTTGCTCATGCAATTATAAATCAGTTCTTAATTTTCATTCGGTAATATCAAATCATGAGGACACAATCGTGGTTAAAAACATTTATAACATACCCATCATCAACTGTGTAAGTGATATACAATGACTATTTAATAACTCATGATTAATAGTTAATTTATAAGCAGCAACCATCTTTCAAAACACTCTTTGTGTGAAACGCAAGCTCTAGCTGCTCATATTGTATCAGCAGGGACGTATATATATCATATAAGCAGGCGCCACTGGTATGCTGGGGTCCGTTTCTTAGTCTTTAGTTGTCTATGGTGTGTCAAATGTACAATTATTTTTCTGTTTGTCTTTATAGTTTTTATTTTAAACCAAGGCGTTGTCAGTTTATTTTCAATCTATGAGTTTGACTGTCGATCTGGTATCTTTCGCCTCTCTTTGATACGTGGAGATAGAAAAATTATAATTGGAATTTGGAATCTGAACTCATTAATTTTGTTGCAAAAGATCACCATTACCATTTTCTTAATTGAGTATGTTTCAAACAATATGTTGGCCTTGGGCTGTTTTCTGCTCTTTGGACGCTTTGACACATTTCCATTTTTTATATATATTTTGATTTAAATTGTCTGGCCATTGACTCAACAGATATTAATGACTGAGAGCAAATGGCCTAAACATATGTGATATCAATTATGCTTAATTTAAGCTACGAATTTCTAAAGAAATTGAGGAAAACGTCAATGATACAGACAAATGATAACATGAGCTAAGAACTCTGAATAAAGGCTTTAGCAATATAAGTTTTAAACAAGAGTTTGAGTTAGATCGAATGCCTCCGAAATGTATACATATCTGCAAAGAAACCGACCGAGCAGTACTACGGGTTAGGGACTACATTATTTGAGGGCAAAACAAAAATATTTAAAGTAAAACTATATTCAAACAACTGTCTCAAACTGCCATGATAGGGATATTTCATTATGTAGTAGTTGTGTTGGTTTTTGTATTTTACTAACTGGACTTTTTCGCTTTGCAAAAAAGTGAAATCACTGCAAATATTCAAAAAGCATATTTTTGCATTGTTAAAGTTTCGTTTTTACCAAAGTGATGCCTGTTTTTTCTCTGTTTATCTAGATTCAGTTCAATGTTTATATTTTGACTTTTAATTTTAATTGCAATTTCAAAGTCTCTTGTGAAGAACGAAAATGTGTAATGCTGGTATATGGAAGGTGCCAGACAGAGACATTCACTTTGGAAGCAATCGTTTGAATATTTCATAACATTACCAACTATATGTACATGTATAACAAATCTACGATACGAATCTTAAATGTTAAAAAAAACCAAATAAAGTATGAAGTTGAAGAGTATTGAGCCAAATACAGCTAAGGTAATCTATCCCTAAAATCCTCAGTATTTCAAAAATTCAAAGTGTTGTTAACCGATAATCATTAACATACCAATGGTAATTCAAATCAACACAGAAGTGCTGACTACTGGACTGGTTATAAAATGCTAAGTTTATTTCTAAGGTTTATTTTACAATGTTATCTTCAAGACTAGTTAATATATAACAAACACTAATGAATTCTGTCAACGAGGACATCTTTTCAAATCTATCTTCATTTTAATGTTTTCATGTAATTACTTGTCTCCTATTGAGATGTTATCTGATTACCAAATAAATTAGACAGGACAAAATTAGAAACGAGGGACATGATCAACCCTTTACCGTGGGTTGGTACATAGATCTTTATTGAGAAATATTGGTAAAACAAAAGCAAATGACTGATAATTCTAATGCGTTAATGTCACGCAGAATAAGAAAGTTCTTAGGTTTTTTAGTCAAGGAAGGTCAGGATTATTAAAAAGTTCAAGTACGAAGAAAAAGGTAATAAACAAACTCATCATAGACTAGAAGATAAAACTTGTGTACGCCAGACGCCTGTTTTATTAACAAAACCCTCATCAGTAATGCTCTCATGAAAAAAAAATTAAGATGTCATTGTCAACAAAATTTTCCAAAGTTTCCGCAAGTACATGTACAGTCAAAAGTAAAATCACAAAAATACTAAACTTAGAGGAAAATCCATTCGGAAAGTCCATAATTACATGGCAAAAACAAATAACAAAACGCAGCAAAAACGAATGGACAAGAACTGTTATTTTCCTGACTTGGTACAGACATTTTCAAATGTAGAAAATGGTGGATTAAACCTGGTTCTATAGCGCTAACCCTCTCTCTTTAATGACAGTCAATTCAGTATATTCGACAGATGAACCACACAATGTCCTTTCAATATCTTGTATTCAAAAATTTTAATTACTTTGTGATATAAAATCCAATCAACACTATATCATTCTGAGTGAGATAGGGCTTAATTTTTCTATAGGAACTCATATGCATGTTGCAGACCCTTTCTAATGTTTGAATTCAATTTGCTCTGGTCTTGTATGAAAATCGTATTTTGTCATTGAAAAACAGGAAAACAACCATGTCTGTGTCATTTTGGTCTTTTGTGATAGTTGTCTCATTGTCAATCATACCTCATCTTTTTTTATATGTAAAGGAATAATCTAATTTTGAATTTAACGTATCTTCTTATTGTCTGACGTCGTTTTGTGTATCCGCTACTAGACATGTGAACATGACGTCATCAATGTTTTTTCATGATTACTCCGGTTTAAAATGAGATTAAGAATTAAATTAATAGGAAATGACTAATATTTGTTCTGCCTATTCGACATAACATAAATTTGTGTGGTGCACACTTTAAATAACTCGTTACGAGGGTTTTTCAGTGTTTACCACATTTTCTTTTTGTTATTTCCTCATACACAGAAAACAATTACAGTCATTCCTTTAATAGAAAATAACTGCCAAGTGCATGTCTTGGTATATGCATTTGTCGAAGAAGATGGTTGATTTAACCCCTTAACAACTACTAACTTAAATCTCATACGACTCTACATACTTTTTTTAAATGGATGCAGGTAAACTGTGTTGACAGCAGATGTTCATTATATCTAGCAATACACGGGCTTTGAACGTTTTCAAAAATGTGAAAATACTATGACAACCTTTTTGCTCTTCCACGGGTACACAATTGGAAAACTGTGACATAAATTTAAATCATAAAAATACTGAACTCCGAGGAATATACAAAACGGAAAGTGCCTAATCAAATGGCAAAATCAAATTTTCAAACACTTCAAACGAAGGGACAGCTACTATCATAGTCCTGACTTGGTACAGCACTGGTGGTAAGCGGATGGTCGTAACTTAATAAAGGCAACAGTAGTATACCGCTGTTCAAAACTCATAAATCCATGGACAAAAAACAAGATCGGGGTAACAAACCAAAACCGAGAGAAACGCATTAAATATAAGAGGAGAACAATGACACAACACCGAAACGCAACACACACAGAAACGGACCAAGCATCAGACAAATCACCACAAGAATAACAAATATAACATGAAAACCAAATACATGAATTTGGGATAAACAAGTATCGTGCCACGTCTTATCTCAATATCTCAAAAATAAAAGGAAACACAAACGACTCAACGTTAAAATGCAACACACAGAGAAACGAACAATAATATAACAATGACCATCTTCCTGACTTGGTACTGGACACTTTTAAAGGGGAATAAAAGTGGTGGGTTGAACCTGGTTTTATGGCATGCCAAACCTCGCACTTTAATGGCAAAGTTAAATATGACACCGAAATGACAACATAATATTACAGGACCACAATACAAACAAATAGGAGAACATATCAGACAAAGAAAAACATGATCAATAGATTAACAAAAAGCATCAGGTTCAAATTCAATACGCCAAAAACGCGCCTTGTCCACACAAGACTCACCAGGGACGCCCAGATATAAAAGATACGACCATCCGAAGATGAGAGACAACTCTAGGGATAAGTTTTTCTTTTCCGATTTTCGTGTACTAAAAGGTTCATTTGAACCAAACCGCTTGTCTTGTACATACTTTTCGGCAGTCCGGTGATATTAAAACCAAATTTGATGCATTAAAACATTCCAATTTTCGTAAAACAGTCATTCAAAAATTTAAGCATGATGATCGTAACTTTAAATGTGTGATGGTCGTAACTTCAACAATAGTATTTTGGATGATGGTCGTAACCGACACAAGATGGTCGTAACTTTGAAAGACGACCGTCACTCGAGTATTTAGACAAACTTTTATTAATGTTACGACCATCCGCTTACCACCAGTGGTACAGGTATTTTAAATGTAGAAAATGGTTGATAAAACCTGGTTTAATAGCGCTATATCTCTCATAGTTAGATATTAGTAGTGCTTTTGCTAATTAATATTTATAATATGTAAATGAGAATTGTACCACGTGATAATAGTCATTAAAATCTTTCAAACACGGATATTATAAGTTGTCCGTCACAGAGTCCTTGTTTGTAATCATTCTTTTATTTACGTAAAGTTGTCAGGCAGTCTAAATCAATACACGTGTTTTCATGAATTATTCTTCTTGAAATGTGGTCATTTTAACGTAACGTATGAACCTAGATTGCAACGACTTCATATACAACGTTTGGACTTGCTTATTCTTTGGACATTCAATTTCAAATATCTCCCCGGCAACCTGTCTTTCTAATGACCTTGTACGTTTTCGCCTGTATGTTAAAAGCCTCTCGATTCGATTCTTTTAGATAGCTTAGGAACCTTGATATTTGCAATAAAAGTCATTATGTTTCGTTTAAATGGTGTATATTGCTGAGTATATTTATTTTCTGCCCCGGAAACCTGTCTATCAATAAATAGATATTTTTCTCCAAATTCCTCATCATTTCAATATAATGTCCGTGACCCGGATCCGATTTCTTTAGAATAATGTTAAAAAAAAAAGCAAAGTGGCGTTGATTTCTGGATATAGTCACTTTTATGAAAGTCGCACCATATACATACAAAGACATATCCTTTGACAAGGATGAGATTTCAGTAAATCATAAGTCCTTCATGGCTTCAATAAACACATTGAACACCAAATCGGAGGACTTGCCTTGTTTGTATTGGATACCAAAGCTTCGTAAAATTCAGTACAATCAACGGTATGTTGCTGGCTCATATTCGTGTTCTACTAAAGAAGTTTCCATTAGATTGACTAAAATTCTGTCCACAGTGAAAAAGGGTCTTCAGAAATACTGTGAAACTGTTTACTTGAGTAGTGGTATTAACCATATGTGGATTCTAAAAAAATCAAACGAACTTCTAGGTCTTTTATTGAAATTTGTTCTATCAAAATTTGTCAACCCTTCACCACCATTCCCCATGTGAAATTGAATAATCGCATGAAAGAAATAATCCACAATGCCTTTCATCATAAAAATTGTAGCATACACTATAAATTTGTTACTTTGGGATATCATAAGGCATATTTTGTAAATAGTGACTAACAAAAAGGTAAAACAGGCTACACAGAAGAACAAGTGATCAGTATGCTGGAGTTTCTTATCGACAACATATTTGTTGAGTTCGGAAGTAGACAGTTCCAACAAATTGTCGGCATTCACATTATAACAAACTGTACGCCTCTTCTTGTCGACCTCTTCTTATTTTCATATGAATCGGAAGTCCTTCAGACACTTGTCAAAAACAAGAGGATCAAAGAAGCCAAATTATATACATATTTTTATATGAGCGTCACTAATGAGTCTTATGTAGCCGAAACGCGCGTCTGGCGTGCTAAATTATAATCCTGGTACCTTTGATAACTTTTTATTTAGTCTCTTATTGAGAGATACTCCCCAAAAGACTAACAATATTTGTCAATTCTTTTACATCCCTGTGTTTCAAAATCTCTGCCTCAAACGCATGTAATTCATTAAGTTTTGTTTTCATTTTTTATACAGATTTAATTTTGTCACTCTGGTTTTAGATAATTGGCTGTTCATTGAACATTCACACCTAGGATATACCTTTACCATATATGTTTCTTAAATTAATATGAAGACGTTATTGCCGAAAGCACGGAAGCACTTTGCATCTAAAATAGGCGATTTTCTTAAAGTGATTTTTCTGAACTGAATTTAATTAAAGTACTTTTAAAGTTGTTGCCATTATTATAAATTGTTGCATTAAAACATTCCAATTTTCGTTAAATTAATGCATAACATAGGCAACAGTAAGATATGTTTAGTAATGTAATCCTTTTCAAGAAATTCTGTCAGAGAGTAAAAGGAATTGATTTTAAAAAAAAAATTGTTCACTTTGTTATTTAAAATCATATGAAATTGGGAATGAAAATAGGGAATAGTTATCTAAAGTACCAGGATTATAATTTAGTACGCCAGACGCGCGTTTCGTCTACATAAGACTCATCAGTGAAGCTCATATCAAAATATTTATAAAGCCAAATAAGTACAAAGTTAGAGAGCATTGAGGATCCATATTCCAAAACGTTGTGCCAAATACGTCAAAGGGGAAAAAAACTACCAAAGAACACAAAACACCTCAAATCCAACAGTGTCAACTTAGACATAATGACTTTCAAGTCAGTGCATCAATTACTTCATGAAACAATTAAGGCTTCATAAATATCCACGCTGAGAATGGCGACAAAAATAATGATCGAACCGGCATTGGTTTTTTTTCGGATGCAATAAAACATATTTCGTTACGAATATTAGATTTTTTACACTAAACAAAATAAAAATGTTGCTTTTGTATTTATTAAATCAATAATTATTTTGTCTGACACAGTAGTTAATGGACATCAGAAGTGAAAATATTAGATTTGTTACCGGATGTTTTTAATTCATTGATTAGATGGAAAGTGAATATAACAGTTTGATTGTGTTTTTCGTTAGAAGCCTTTTTCTGAGGATTCAAGCTAAGGTTAATACTTTGAAATTTTAATACAAACATTCGTAAAATGAGTAAAATGAGACGTAAACAATTATTTAACACATAAAGCTCAAATCATATTATGGAACAAAAGTTTGAGCTTAATTCAATTTGAACCATGTTGCTCCTTATAAGTAATATGTTGTATAAACATTTACAATTCATGTACACTAAATATTTCTGTACCATGAATTGCAATTATAAATAAAATTAACGCATGCACATATACTAAACTAAATATTAGGCCCAAATCTTAAACATGTGGATTCATAACGAATTGTTTTACTCGATGATTGATACTCGAAAACTTAAGCTGGTGACGAGCATTATGTTTTGTTTCCGAAGTAATCGCCACTAAATCGACATTGAACCACAGAACAAGTGAAAACAATGTGTTGATAGAGTGATGATATTATATTTATTATAACTATGTAATTCCTTTTCTTATTTTAACTTTGTCATACACAAAAGTAAACGTTGCTTAAAGTGAAATAAAAAAACTCCAAAGAAATTTCAAAACGGAAAGTCTCTTATCGGAGCGCAAACACATCAAACGTTTGTTTACATGCTTTCTCCACGGTTTTCTATCCCACTTAACCTGAACTGTTTTCGAAGTTCTAACGAGAGGTTTTGTGGTAAGTTAAAAAAATTCTGGCGATTTCTGGTTTGGCAATATTTCAAAAGCAGTATATTTCTGAAGATTTTGATAAGATTACAGATTATTTTTACAAGAAAAAGTCTATAAACACCTTGTTTTATAATACAACTTAATATAGCTAAACAAGTATATACATTATTTTCCACTTTTGGTTTTATTTACGTATATTGAATTTGAATTAATATACGAATGTAAGTTTTCCAGTGACAATACTTGCACATAAGTTATTGGACAATTGGGAATTATTAAGTTATAAATATAAATTGAAGGAGATGAACAAATGTCAATAGAACAGGAATTTATTATGTGTCAAAGATGCATACTTTTATACTATTTTTCTTTAAACATAAATCAAGAAGGGCGTACGATGACCTATAGATAGTTGATTAGAAAGTATTGTATTTGACAATAAATGTTGCAGACCTTATTTGTACCTTAAGTTTAGTCATAATCTTAAAACTAAAGGCCATGGCAACCATATATATTTGCGAAATTGTGCCATGGGTTTATACTCGAAATCAAGTTGTTGTTGAATAATTAAGCAACGCTTACTTCTGTAATGTAAATATTTTACGGACACTGGAATTGATGGCAATGGAGTGTTTTTGCCAAGTAAAAATTCAGATTGCAAGGAAATAATGTTTACTCAAATCTAGATATTGTTGATAATACAAGGGACGTACGTATTAGAAATTTATAACTTCACGGTTTTATTTATCGGGATATTACGATAATTTTGCTGGCTAGTTTGAACAGTGTCGCCTTTCGTGAGTGTGGGTTTTTTTTATTCGTCTTGTCAAAAGTTAAAGTCTTGTCAAGGCTCAGTACAGCTAAGTAAAGGGTTAACTAATTTTATTTCTTAAGACGCCATCATTTTCATTTTATATAATTATAGGAAATAGAATGTTAATGTGTATAATCATTGCCTCATTCTTGTCAAAATTGCATTGCCAATTCAAGAGTTGGGGACGTTTTAGAGCAACGAAGGTCACTATTCTTGAACATAATCATAACATAAATTCAATTAACTATAGTAGCTGTTATTAAAAAGATCTAATTGCTTTTCGTTAGAATGCATCGAAAAATCAAAACTGTTTACAACCACAAATAAAATAAGATTGAAAATAATAAGAGTTACTGTTGTCCTGGTACGGAGAAATATAAAAAAAAATAGTGTCATTCAGTAAAATATCAATTAGAATTGTTTTTTCATTTTTTCCTATATGAAGTTAAGTCGGTGTAATATTTGTTTTTTCGCCATCAACACTGAAAGTTCACTCGGTTTAAAGTAAGATTCATCAGTACATGCTTGACACATATTTAGTAGTTAATTTGTAACACTGCTGTTGGAGATTTATTTCCCCGAGGGTATCACCAGCCCAGTATCCAGAACTTTTTGTGCTGACATGAATTATCATTGATATGGTTATATTTATAAATCATATGTTTACAAAATTTGGAAGTTTTGAAATACTGAGGCTTTTCAACCTCAGGCACAGATTACCTCAGCTGGATTGGGCAAAACTTTTAGGAATTTTGATCCTCAATGCTCTTCAACTTCGTACTTTATTCGGCTTTTTTAACTTTTTTTTATTCGAGCGTCACTGATGAGTCTTTTGTAGACGAAACGCGCATCTGGCGTATATACAAAATTTAGTCCTGGTATCTATGATGAGTTTGTTTACTACCACTGGGTCGATGCCACTGCTGGTGGAAATTTATTTCCCCGAGGGTATCACCCGCCCAGTAGTCAGAACTTTTTGTGCTGACATGAATTATCATTGATATGGTTGTATTTATAAATTATACTAGAACACACCCGTGATATCGTGGGTCCGTGACTGAATTAAGGTATATAACTATGCGCAAGCCTTATTTAAGTATAAGTATTGTCATCTGATAAAGTCATGCCGATTATAAGATACACAGTGTTTCTCTGCTTTCAAATCTTTCTGTTTGAACCCGTCGAACTGGAACTTATCAATTATCGGTAATATTAATTATTTGGAAAACAAAAGGTCCTGGAATGGAGTATTTTTTAATCAACAACATTGTCCTATATTAGTTATAAATAAAGATGAATTCTTTGATTCGCTGTTTTACGTCATGTATGCCCACTAACAAATTGAAAACTGTTCCTCATTTTTAGTCTTGTTATCTTAGAAAGTCTTACTGATTAAAATACTACTATAGGTAGCTACTTGACAATTTAGTAGTGTCAACCCTGTGATTATGACCCGTGTATATAGCATATTAACCCTGAATACACCGTTTGGTGGTGCGCCTGTCAAATGCGGAACGTACAGATTAGGTAATAGGTAACAGGTGAATATACTATTGGTATCGGTATCGGACTCGACCCGGAACTTCTTAATTATTGGCAATATTAATTACGTGGAAAATAAAAGGGCCTAGAGTGGTGTAATTTTCAATCTACACCTTTGTACTATATTAGTGATATATAAAGTTGAATTCTTTGATTCGTCGTTTTTACGTGATGACGGCTGAAAAATTAGACTTCGTAATTTTAGTATTATAGATGTTTACAAAATTTAGAATTTTTTAAATACTAAGGCTTTTCTAAATCAGGCACAGATTACTTCGTGGGTTCAAAATATCGAATTAATGTCTAGCTTTGTATTTTAAAATCATTTATAGTAACATATTCTCCAAACTATTGGTAAAATGACTATATATATATTTGTATTTTCATGTTTCTAGGATTTCAAACTGCCGGTTTAACCGTACTGAGTTCCTCTATTTATTTTCAAAATCAGTTATGTAACATTTTAATTGATAAAAGAGAAATCTCAGTGTTATGATGTCTTCCATATAATCTTATTTCTCTGAACATTACATGTCTATTTATTCTTACAATGTATAAATTTACTTCTCTGAATTCCAATTCGACTATGATTATATAATAATTTATTGTCCTATTTTATCACCAAGAATCTTTCTTTTTGGAACAATAATTCATTTATTTATAACGATTGAACGACATTTTTCGTATGATTACATCACATTTTCTCAATACCGAAATATTTTTTCAGTAATGTTATAAAACATTACTGACATTAAAATCTTACTACAGCCATAGCAACTGTGAGGTAGACAAACTATGTCTTAAAATGATGAAATTGACATTTCAAACATGATATCAGCTTAACTAATATAATTGAAGACATGATAAATGCATTTATCATATATTCATAGAAACAAATTGCAAAATTGTATCCGTTTATGAACTATTATTTGGACATATATGTAGTCATCAAAGGAGTAGGTTCAGTAAGACCCCTTTTGGGCCCCATAATAAAGCAGTTTTAAAAAAAATTTGAAAATTTAATCTTTTAGCTATATTTTGGAAAGTAAAATGCTTCTGCTACAAACATATGAGCTGTTTTTGACAATGCAATGCACAAATATCGTGTTCTAGCATCATCAAGTAAAGTTAAATTACTGAAATCTTCAAAATTTTAGCATTTTGGTTAATTTTTAGACGGTTTCCGTCTAAAATAAAAGTGGCAGCATTCGTGTTCATTCATAATATTGAAATGTAAGTTGTATTTGATGAATATACAAATTATATATAAAGGTTGAGGATGAACACGGATGCGGACACTTTCATTGTTGATAAAAACCATCTGAAAAGTGAAGTTATTTTTCACATCTAAGCTTGAATCAGAGCGTTTTTAATGACTAAATCAGTTAAAATCTTTCACATAAACTAATCGAATCAACTTAAATAGATACTTTAAAAAGTGGTCAAAAACTTTCGTTAGATGAACATGAAATTTGAGGCCAAAATCGGCCCTTACCGGGCCTACTCATTTGACGAATTGTCTAAGAGGTGTGATATGACTTTTGTCATCAACTGCTTCCGGTTTATTTCGAACGCTCAATCCGTATTTAAATTATCAGTCATTCCCGTAATCGACTCGCTACTAAATAAAACATAAACAAAAACCTGACGGACGACATTGGCAACGAAAACATTAATTCTTTGAAAAACACTCAATATTTTGACCAGATGGATGAAGGATAATAATGATATCAGAAGTTTGGGTGATATTCCTGTTATGGAAATGGATAAAATCGGCAAGTTTTTTTTAATGAAAACAACGAAAGATTGTGGCAGTCCTTACGAGCTTAGTACCATGACATCCTTCAGTTTTTCAAGACACCTAATGGATACAAGGACGGTACGTTTTGTAAAGGACAAAGGACATGTAACTTAAAGTATAAGCAAGGGATCCAAACAAAAGACGTGCAGATGGCTTCACGACAGAGGAAACTGATGTATTTTTAATAGAAAGATTCCTTTCCCCAGGTAAAAAGTTTATTGAATTGTAGACGGGTTTATGGGCAAATATATGAAGTGTAAGTATGACAGTCTTGTCTGCTATTTTTTCAACCATCACTAAAATTTTGCTATGCTTTATTACACATATGTACCACATGCATGAATCTATGGTAGGCAAATTAATTCATGAAGGTATATATCTTTGTACATCTATAACTCTGTGTTGTTTGTATAAGACGTTTATATTATAAATAATTAAGTCACTTTTATTTGCAGCAAATGGCAAATCGTTGATTGAACATATTGTTTGAAGAACATTCTACATTAAGATTGGGTGATCTGCAGATGAAAATTTACAATTGATGAGCTTCATTATCTTCATCCCTTCGTAAATTTTACGGACGCCATCACGAGTTGTTTGACCGTTATGAAATAACCGTTTCACAAATGATATATGTTCCTTACGTCGTAACTACAATCCTCTTCCCTTTCATGAATTTGACCTTCCGAATTAGACTATTTACCGGATTTGTATTCACATAAGCAACACGACGGGTGCCGCATGTGGAGCAGGATCTGCTTACCCTTCCAGAGCACCTGAGATCACCCCTAGTTTTTGGTTGGGTTCGTGTTGTTCATTTTTTAGTTTTCTATGTTGTGTCATGTGTACTATTGTTTTCTGTTTGTCTTTTTCATGTTTAGCAATGGCGTTGTCAGTTTTAGATTTATGAATTTGACTGTCCCTTTGGTATTTTTCGTCCCTCTTTTATTAAAAGGCAGTATTCATATGTCGTTTGTATACCATTCTCATTATCAACCTTAACACTGTAGACATGCAAAGGTAACATGATCTTTGTTGTGCAATCGTTACACATGTTTTGTGCTAGTGTATTTCCACTTTAGTCATGCTATATGCAAACAGATGATACAGTAATGTAGTAAAACATTTCATGCATTATGATTATGCTTTACATCGGAAGACAAATAAAAGCAACAGTGTATACCGATGTATCCCAAGATCTTGGTAATAAATATTCCATATCAACTTCAAAAATAATACACGATGGACTTGAAGTATAGACCCTAGGTACTGATGTTGTTTCTCATCTTCATAACGTGTCATACTATTCTTTTTGTTTTGTCTTTTATTGTTTATTTTGTTGCTATCTATTTGACGTGGCTAGTTGTTCATCCCATCAATGAGTCATTGTTTTTTGGATAACTCTCTTTTTCCATGCATTTTGGGGATTGTTAGATCCATACCACGTGGCTCTGTACTTATACATCTCGTTATTGTGCTAGAGAAAAACATTCTTGTATGCTGGTCTTTCATTGTTGGTAAAGTACTTTGTGCATATGCCTTTTTATGTTTTTGTGTAATTATACATCCCGTCTTTGTGTTATTTTACGGGAAATTAGTGTATTTCTGTCTTACATTTTTGTGAATATGCTTGATCTATATGCCATTTAGTGCTTCTTTGTTACATATTTGTTTGTTTTTATAGTGATTCAGATTATAACACAATGTTGACTGCTGTACCCCGTTTGTGACATTTTTACCTATTATGTCTGATTTTTGTTTACACATTGTTTTCACTATAATGGAATTCGATACGACGGTAATACAAGTGAAAGGTTAATAGTTATCAAAGGTACCAGGATAATAATTTAGTACGCCAATCACGCGTTTCTTCTATATAAGACTCATCAGTGACGCTCAGATCAAAAAAGTTATAAAACAAAACAAATACAAAGTTGACAGTTGCCTGCGATAAAAACATCCTTAATTTTTCGAAAATTGCAATGTTTTGTTATTCGGAAATGTATTAAAAAAAGACCCCATAAATGATATGCACGTCAACACCGAAGTGCTGACTACTGAGCTGATAAGATGGCTCTAAAACTAATGTTTAATTCACAATTTTCTGCATGTAAAAAATGCCTGTACCAAGTCAGGAATGTGTTATTATCGATTTATTTAATGTGTTTGAGCTTTTGGTTTTGCTTTTGATTAGCTTGTTTTTTGCGATTTTTCTTTTCCCATATATATCAAAGCTATATCTTTTTAAGATCTCATAATAGTTACCAAAGGTACCAGGATTATAATTTAGTACGCCAGACGCGCGTTTCGTCTACATAAGACTCATCAGTGACGCTCATATCAAAATATTTATAAAGCCAAACAAGTACGAAGTTGAAGAGCATGTAGGATCCAAAGTTCCAGAAAGTTGTGCCAAATACGGCTAAGGTAATCTATTCCTGGGATAAGAAAATCCTTATTTTTTCAAAAAAAAGTTTTATATTCAGGAAATGTATAAAAATGACCACATAATTGATATTCATTTCAACACCGAAGTGCTGACTACTGGGCTGGTGATACCCTCGGGGACGAAACGTCCACCAGCAGTGGCATCGACCCAGTGGTGTTAATTATTATCAAAGGTACCAGGATTATAAGTAAGTACGCCATACACGCGTTTCGCCTACATAGGACTCATCAGTGACGCTCATATCAAAATATTTATAAAGCCAAACAAGTACGAAGTTGAAGAGCATTGAGGATCCAAAGTTCCAATAAACATGTTTAAACCGCCCCATTTTTTCGCCTGTCCCAAGACAGGAGACCCTGGCCTTTGTTAATTTTGTTTAATTTTTAAATTTTAGTTTCTTGTGGATAATATGGAGTTTAGTGAGTCGTTCTATATCACTAAACTAGTATATATATTTATATAGGGGGCAACTGAAGGACGCTTCCGGGTGCGGGAATTTCTCGCTGCAGGGAAGACCTAATGGTGACCTTCTGCTGTTGTCTGATCTATGGTCGGGTTTTGTGTCTTTGACACATTCCCCAATTACGTTTTCAATTTTAATTAATATGTATATTTTGTTCATTATATACCTGATGTCTAGTAGACGTTTATAAGCTGTATTTTTAAACCGACGATATGAAGATGTGTTAGGTATTCACTCATTACAAAAGGTTCTATTCAACACTTTAATTATATGTTTGAATATTGTGTTTATTGGTATTAATATTCAAACTGTTCTTAGTAAACGACCACTTAGTATCTATTTTTATCAAATATACCGAAATAAATATATCTTAGATGCATGATTTTTTGGTCAGTGACTGCAAGGACAACCCGATCTGCACTTGGCGTCTATATTCTTGTGATGATGTATAAGTACACTGCCACATCCATTCATTTTTTTGCACATAGCGATAATCATTGTGAAACTGGTGGCGTGAATGAGATGTAGACCCTAATAATTCCAAAGGTCTTTTAGAGTATATACAATCTATGACGGTTTCATCTAGCAATAGTATTAAAACATTTGCCTTTTCGACACTTTACACAAACAAGTATGCACCATTCAAAATAAATACTACATGTATTTCTGTCATTCCAATATCAGCAGAAAACTTTATCAGCAACTAAGCATTCAGCCCGACAATATTTCTTAGTGTTTTAACTGTGTTTTTCTACTATAATGATTGCTTTCAACATATATGTTATTGATTCATACCTGTAGTGATTTATTAAAAACACCTTTGAGTGTGTGTAATGTCTTTCATTAACATGAAGTCAGTAACTGCGAGACACTCATATCTGTACTTAAGGTATTTTTGTTTGTGTTTGTGGATGTACAATACCTGGTCACGTCCACTTTTCGTTCTTGTTATTTATATTTATATTTTTTATTCATCCGATAAGTTAAGCCTTTTTTAACTGATTTTAATAGTTCGTTCTTATTTTGAACTGTTGCACCATTGTTCAATGTTAGGGAAAAGGTTGAGGGCTCACAGACTTGTTCAACCCCGCCATACCACAGGGAAAAAATAACTGTTTTCCAGTCCAACAGGGCGACCAGAAATTAACATACACATGTACGCAATCGTTTTATTCCGTTGTAGTAGCCCAAGTGGCGAATTGAAAAAAACGAACTTGACTGACGAGTAAAACCTAGCGTTAACAACCCCGGGATGGGCACTCTCAATGGCCCCTTTGATCAGAAACTTAACCGTCGTCATCACAATTTTATTTGGAACCAGTTTTAACTATTGGAAAATCGTGCCGATATTGGTTTGCGTTTACAATTTTTCGCGAACGTCTGGATTTGAAAACAAAACAAAATGTGGAAACATGTTCCTGGGGTTTAAGAATCCGAAGTCGCCATATGAAAACTGGATAAGGAATATTACAAGGAATATAGAAGTATCTTAGTGATTGGGAGAAGATATCGTCTTTAAATTACCACTCCCCCTGCCTTTCCTTAATTTTGTGCGGCTAAGTGTAGACATTTTTTTGACGCATGGTAGTGGTAGACTAAGCAGATCATCTATGATTAGTTTAAATTTGTCTATGGCATCAATAAACTTTTGAAGAACAGTTCCCCATATCAATGTATCATCTGCAAGTCTTTCGAGTACCTTAATTATTATTACAATAAATTGTAAATGTTTAATTTCAGATATTCATTTATAAAGAATAACTATCCAATTGCGTGCTTTTGGGAGAGTTCTCAACATTAGTAATCTCAATTTTCACTTGTATCAAATCCTTTTATGTTTCTGTCTTTAAATGACCACTCCTCCCGCATTTGCTTTGTTTGGTGTGGCTAAATGTAGTCATCGTTATTGTCGGTAGACAACTACACGCATCCATACCTAGTTTTATATCGTTAGTGCCATCGTTTTAAGGAACAGTTCCCCCATGTTTAAGCATCATCCAATAGTATTTTGCTTCACCTAAATATGAATAAACAATTTACGAATATTCAATTTTTGACATATAATTATGACATGTAAAACAGTAACATTTTACCTACTTACTTATTATTAGTCCTCTTCAATAAAGAGTGGACGGTTATTATTTTGATAAAGGACGGACGCAAAATGATTGCATTAGCAAATATTCTGTCCTTTGCATCATATTGGATTTACACTACAATTGTTTTTGGTATTTGGTATTGTTCTTGTGTTCCACATCACGGGAATATTAAATTCTTTACAGGGCGAAACGCTATTAAGTGTATATTGCATTACAAAGCATCAATATAAGTTCAATCCTTGAAAATATAAGAACTATTACAGAGCACCATCTCTTTTTTTTTTTTTTTTTTCAAACATCGCCAATAAATTAAGTATTTTGACATTTATAATATTTGTTCTATTATGTCACTTCTGTTAAATCACGAAATTATTTAAGTAATCTACCGCTCCTCAAAATTCATAAACCGATTGAGAGAAAACAAATCAGGGTTACTCACTAAAACCGAGGAAAACACATTAACTATGAGAGGAAAACGACGAACCAACAGAAACACGGAAATGCCTAAAAAAAACGACTCACACAGAAACTTACTATTAGATAACAACAGCCATTTTTAATCTGGGTACAGGATATTTTTATGGCAACGTACACGTAATACAACCTTGGACAGTACTTAAAAACAGCAAAACAGAGCCACGAAATATCCGACATACAACTGCATCAACGTAACAAAGGTGACCTCACCGGTAAATTTCACAAAATTGTATATATTTCAAGATAAGTTTAGTAATTATGTTATTTGTTGAATGTTATGATATTTATAATTAAAATGTATGTTGGGGAGCTACCATGTCATTGTTATGGCAGGATAGGATGAAAATTGAAGAAAAAAGGCAGTATGAGCAACTTAAAATTGGCAAAAAAAAAGGCAGGATGACAATTTATGTAAAAAATTCAGGATAAACTAAGAAAAAAAAGACAGTTTGACTTTTTTTTTTTAAAAGTCAGGATAAACTAAGAAATAAAAAGGCAGGACCGAAAAGAGTGAAAAATAAAAAAAAAAGGACAGAGATTACAACTTAAAAAAGGCAGGACAAACTTTTCATCCTAGCCCGCCCCCTAAAAATCAAATGGTTGCTCCCTTAGTAACTAGTTAATTAATTGTATTACTGAAATTTTCCGAAATTTCTTCTAAATCAAACTGTTAAACAAAAAACTCCTGTACATATAGTTGCTTTAATCTTAAATCAGCAATGAACTGGTTGTTTGATTATCTTAATTTACTCTTACATACAAATAGAAAATAATAATATAATTACAACTACAAACGATAAGACATTCAACAATATCCGATCAGAATTACAAATACATTATCCTAACTAAAAACATGAATGTTGGATAAAAAAATACGGTAACACGTCTCAAAACAATCATATACGGGAATAGCTCATGTTCGCTATTTCAAAAAACAAACGACGGAAATGGTAAACCACAATCTAAAATGCTGTAAAATGTTCTTAGTTTAGGTGTAATACCACCAAATCATGGTACGCCACATCCGGTTGCATACGAAAGTAGGCCTAAAAAAATATTCCCTTGAATTTGACAGTTGTAGAAAATTAACCCTGAATTTCAATGCACTTAAATTTTTCTGAGTCGTAAATATGTATGTTGGATGTCTGAATGCATCATTCTTTTTTTATTTGATCGTCTTATAAAATATTCTGGAGCGTTAAGGTTACATAGCATACCAAGCAAGTAACCAGTAAATACAAGTGTAAAAATTGGGTTGTTTACTTCCGGTGATGACTATTTTCTTATATGCAATGAAATGTAGTGTGAAATTTTCACTGTATCACTGGAAAGGATTAAACTTTACACATGCAAAGTATTTCTTTGGTTGAAATAAAGGTAAATAATGTACAAATTTTTTAAAAGTGTCAATTTAACAAAGACTAATAGGGAAAAATCAATGGTGGTATTACACCTATAGAAACACAAACATCGTATGAGTTAGGTAACTCGTGAGTTTTTAAAACTTAGAGTGAATTTTTAATTTTTCTTGTTAAGAGTAGATTCTGCGTAAGGAGCACACTCCTATATATGAAAAAAGGGAAAATTAAAAACCAATTGTGCAAATATCAATATACAAATCAATTAAATTTTTATCAAACTCTGACTTATAAGAAATGGTGCTGCTTATTGATTTGTCACACGAATAAGGTTTGCATAGGAAAAAGTTCTGACTAACACAAAAGAGAAAATTATTTATGGAAGAAGTATATCCAAAACCCTAGTGAATTGCAGCTCTAAATATAGTGTCGGTTTACTTAACAATGTAATAGTTTGCAGGGAAATTAAGAGCAAAAACTTAACAAGAAAGACGGCAAGCCTTTTGATTACCAGAAAATTCAATTTCGAACTGTCAGTCGTGTAATTCATTTTCATAAAAATAACGTCTGATTTATTGTAAACGTCTTGTATAATTCTGTCAATATTACTCTATTCTTGACATATCTATTAACTCTGTGTCACTTGCATTTAAAAAAATGTACAGCTATAGAAAGTTATGTCGACTCATTTGTGAACTTGTGTGCCCTTGTCCTAAGATTAGTCTGAATGAGGTTTTAGTGTACATTGCTTTCAGTTAATTGGAGTGTACAAAGTTAGAGGCCAGCTCAGTACACCACATTGTATATGTTTGATCCGTTTATCGGTTTTAAGCACTTTGAAAATAGTGATGGTGTTAAATAGGATATAAAATAATTTAAGTACAAATTGACTACAGAAATATTTAGGGCCAATTACTAAGAATCATTACCGTCGGAAATAAAACAGGAGGAAGAAAATTAAAAAAATCTGAAATACCAGTAATCGTATCAAGAGATCTGTTTTCCGTTACGATAACAAGAATACATTTATTTCTTGCAGTGAATTTGATTGGATATTTTTGTAATAATCTCAATCATGTAATCATGATGTTTGATGTGCACAAGAACAATTTACAGCCCACAAGACGTAAAACTTTTTACTAATTCTAATGAAAAGTAAATCATAGGAAATACTTTTCCTATGAACATAACATAATACAAGGTTAAACATTCCACTGAGTGCTTCACAATATCATAAATTACGTCAGCCATTGTTTTTATTTTGCGTGATTTTGATTTGATAACTGGAATAATCATGATAATGCAAGTTATTGCTATATTATGTCACAGTAAAACATATTTATTAGTTCAAGATTTCCTTCATTAAACCTACATATCAATTTCGATAACTATCATTTTGTCCTCTATACAGAGTTTAATCATTTCAAGTAAAATTGATATACTCGACTTCGTCATCACCATAAGCAACGTGTTCGGTAAACAGAAATTTGTTTAGTGATTAATTTAAAAACGCATCACACGATATATATCGGACTTGAAACCTGAAACCAAATTACTGACATCTTTTCACGGTACGTTTCGCATCATTTGCTTTCAATTACTGCAAACTATAGCCTCCGCTTTATTTTAAATTAAAACCTCCATCAATTTTGGAAAGTTTTTTAAAAATACCTTTTTAGGCAATACAACACATTTTATTCACTGTTGAAATTTAATTCTTGGCTAGTTTCTCGTTTTAGTAAGTCGCTATTTTGCATAGCCATTAGCTGTATCTCGAAAAATTGAGCGAGGCGGAAGTTTAATTTCTTCGCATGCTCTGACAAAACTACAGTACAGGCCTCGTGGTTTACTACAAACACCGTTTCGTGCACAACTGCAGTACATGCAACGTGGTTTGTATGCAAACGCCGTTTCGTGCACAACTACAGCACAGACATCGTGGTTGATAACAAACACCGTTTCGTGCACAAATACAGTACAGACATCGTGGTCGATGACAATCACCGTTTCGTGCACTAATAAAGTACAGGCATAGACATCATACTCACGTAACAGTTTACTAGTAGTTTGAAATAACAACCATAACACACCCTACAATTTAACAAAATTTTTAAAATGTAAAAAATTATTAAACTTATGGGTGCCACCTTGGATCAACTTCAATCAATTGAAGATTCACCACCAGTAAAACATAGAATGCGGCAAACACCACTGGGATTACAGGATGTGGAACAGGAATATCTGACTAAGTTGTTGGCTGCAGGTGTAATACAGCCCTCCACATCAAAATGGTCTGCGGCACTTGTACTTGTAAGAAAACGCAACGGATCTGTTAAATTGTGTGTCGATTATAGAGCCTTGAATGATAGGACCGTGAAAGATTGTTTTCCATTACCCATCATTGAAGATTGTTTGAATTCTTTGCAAGGCGCAACAACCTTTTGCACGCTGAACCTTGCCAGCGGATATTATCAAACAGAACTAGAGGAGTCAGACAAGAAGAAAACAGCATTTATAACACGCTATGGATTATTCGAACATACACGAATGGGAATGGGACTTTATAACGGTCCTGCTACATTCCAACGTGCGATGCAGTTAGTACTTCTGGGACTTACCTGGAATCAAGTTTTAGTTAATCTGGATGATGTAGTGATATTAGGCAAGCGTTTCGACCATTGTATTCAGCGTCTTAGAGAAGCACCACTCTTAAGGTTCCATAAATATTCCCTGAAGTTGAAACCTAAGAAATGTCAGCTTTTCAAGGAGGACGTAGACATTTTAGGCAACCTTGTCAGTGCAGAGGGAACAAAAAAAAGCTCCAACAAATTCTGAAGCGGTACAAAATTGGCCAATGCCCAAAACCCCAAAAGAATTAATGTCCTTCTTGGATTTGTGAATTATCATAGATACCATGTTCTCGATTTTGCAGGTGTTACTGCATGTGTTTACGAGCTTGCACACTAGAAAGGTCAGCAAGTACCAAATACACAAGATGTGTCTATCCTGGACACTGATGCGTCAGACATTGCTTTTGGTGCCGTCCCTTCTCAGCTACAAGATGGTCAGGAAAAAGTCATTTGCTATGCAATTCATGTTCTGATGAAACCACACAGGAAGTATTGCACAACCCGTAATAACTTATAGCAGTGGTTAAATTTTGCCGACACTTTAGGCATTATTTGCTTGGACGACGTTTTGTATTAAGGACAGACCACAGTAGTCTTGTTTGGTTGATGAGGTTCAAGCACATCGAAGGACAACTGGCAAGGTGGTAAGAGGAGTTTGCCCAGTTCGACATGAAGATTGAACATCGCCCCTGGAAGAAGCCTCTTAATGCTGATGGCCTAAGTAAAATACTTGAAACTCTTGAAGATTTTTTTGTGGTTGTTGACACTATATTTACATAAATTGCACATACACACGTTAGAATAATCCAAAATTCTGGTATTCTATAAAATGAATCCTCATTTCCTTTTTTGTAAAGTGCGAATATCCTTTCGATCCCCAGCAATGTTGGCGATCAAAAATGTATATATATTCATTCATTAAACATTCTTTTATACGTTTTGCACCCAATGCAAATCTTAAAAAAAACATCCGATATATATATAAGCAAAAACATGAATCCAGTGATATGCAATGCAATCCACAGTTCTATCAAAAACACATATTTGCCATAACATAACTGTGTCCCATATTCGTACGTCGGCAAGGAAAGGTAAACAAAATTAACGACAAGAATGTCTGTGTACCTGTGCACGTGTACTTCAATCTGTAATTGGGTCATTTATAGTAAAGGTTGTAAATTGTATGTTGTTATGTATGAATAAAAGTTACATGTACTTTAAACCGTAACTGGTAAACCTATAGTGAATTGTTTTAATGAATGAATGAAAGTTACATGCGTTTTATTGAGAATGAACAATGAATATTACAACATTAACATTTATTATATGGTTTAGGTCAGGCAGACCGAACAGAGAGAATTCTCTCTCTTTTTGTATTGTATTGTATATTTGATATGTTTTTCTGTATTTTTTTTCTACTTAGTTATATAATGTTAAACTACGTTAAGTGTATCACATATGAAATTAATAAAAAGTAAAATCACAAAAATACTGAACTCAGAGGAAAATCAATAATGAAAGTCCATAATCACATGGCAAAATCAAATAACAAAACGCATCAAAAACGAATAGACAAGAACTGTCATATTCCTGACTTGGTACAGGCATGTTCAACCGTAGAAAATGGTGGATTAAACCTGGTTCTATATCGCTAACCCTCTCTCTTTAATAACAGTCTCATCAAATTCCGTTATATTTACATGATGCGTTAAATAAACAGTCACAATTAATAAAATAGTCAAAATATGGGTACATCAGTCATCATCGCATATCAATTTTAAAAGGGATAATTTAACAGAACACAAAAACATCTATCTACGAACACATGTATTGACTTGAGTGTCTGACGTCATAAAATTTGTATACGTCACATAAATTTGTCTTTCAATGTGCATACAAACAGTTTTAAAATTTACATAGGCAATGTGAGCATACAGAGTTAAAAAATCAAAAGTATGTAAGAACAAATTAGAGAAATAGAACTAGTCCAAAAGTTATAGGTAGAATAAGACTGTAAAGCCAAAACTAGATAATGGCCAATTATTGTATCAATTTAACTTCTTTAATGTAAATGGCTTTGGAAACGATTTTAAACGCAAATCCATGTTTCTTTGGTTACAAACATTTCAAAGCGACATCATTTTCTTGCAAGAAACACACAGTACTGAATCGTATGAAACTATATGGAAAAGGGAATGGGTGGAGATATTTATTTTTCGCACGGGTAAAACGAACTCTAAAGGTGTTGCTATTTTGTTTAACAGCTCAACATATTTTATATTAAAGGAAAAAATCGCAGATGAAAACGGAAGGTATCTCATTCTAACTGTTGAAATTGATAACACAGATTTTGTTTTTGTGAATTATTATGCACCGACCAAAAACTTTGAAAATGACCAAATTGATTATATTGAAAAATTAAAGATTTTATTAAATGAAAAGTTAGAAAAAAATCTTGTTTTTGGGTGGAGATTTTAATACGATACTAAATCTATCTTTAGACAAAATCTGAGTGCGTTAAAGTTTTAAAAACATTTAAAAATAATAAAAGCCCTGGTACAGATGGGCTTACCGCTGAGTTTTACAATTTTTTCTGGGTTGATGTAAAAAAAAAAAAAATGTTTTGGAAAGCTATGAATTTTCCTTCGAGACCGGAACCCTCTCAATAGACTAAAGACGGGGTATTCTGACTCTTATTCCAAAGAAAGATAAAGATAGAACACTCTTGTCGAACTGGCGACCTTTTCTCTCTTAAATTTTGATTAAAAATTAATAGCCAAAGTTATTGCGGAAAGAATGAAATTATTTCTTCCGAAACTTATAGATCCGGATCAGACAGGATATGTGGCTGGTAGATATATTGGTGAAAATCTACGGCTAATTGCTGATATAATATTGTTTACTACTTTACAAAATTATCTAGGGCTTATATTGCTAGTCGATTTCGTTTGATACGCTAGAATGGAAATATATTCAAAAAGCATTGGCTTGTTTTAATTCTGGTAGCAAGTTCCGGAAATGGGTCTTAACTTTATACTCAAATATATCTAGTCTTGTCGTTAATAATGGATTTAGTTCTAGTCCGATCAAAATTGAGAGAGGTGTTCGACAAGGGTGTCCTTTGTCTCCTTTTTTTATTTATTTTGGCCGTTGAACTGCTGGGAATAAATATTCGTAAGAACAACCATATATCAGGTATAAAAATTGGGCATACTGAAATAAAAATTTCACAGTTGGCTGATGATACCACTTGTTTTTTGAAAGTTTTATTTTATGCGCAAATTTTATTAGATTCCTTTAATGATTTTAAGAAGTGTTCAGGGTTGAAAGTCAATTGTTCGAAAACCGAAGCAACATGGATTGGAAGAAATAAATTTAACAAGGAAGGTTCCCTTCCTATTAAATGGACAGATGGTTTTAAAACCTTAGGTTTAAAATTTAACGCTTTTGATGAAATGGTTTGTTCTAACTTAGATACATGCTTAAAAAAAATGGAATCAATTATTAAAATGTGGAGGATCAGAAACCTTTCCTTGACCGGTAAAATCGTTATTCGTAAATCACTTGCAATATCGAAGCTTATTTATGTCTTTTAATCTACACATGTACCAAGATCTTATGTAATTAAAATACAAAGGGACATTAATAACTTTTTATGGAATGATAGTACTCCAAAAGTTAAATCGGAAGTTATTCAAAAGTCTCCTAGCGAGGGGAACTGAAAGCACCAAAGTACGGCTGTTATCCTTTCGTATCATGTGGGTAAAAAGATTTTTGTCAGAACATGACTCTAAATGGAAACATGTTTCCAAAGCATTCTTCTCCCTTTTTGATTTAGAGAATTTATTTATGAGCAGATGTGAATTTGTGTTTTGAAATTTAAAAGCACCTCTTTTTTATATAGAAGTGCTATCTGCTTGGAAACGTTTCAAGGGTATTTTCATCCCGTTAAATGCATTTCATGTTAGAAAAGAATTTATTTGGTTCAATCCGTTTATCAAGGTTAACAGAACGAGTATTTTTTACAGATCTTGGTACACGAAAGGCATAAGGTTCATTAATGATATTGTAGATGATAAAGGCGATTTTTTGTCTCATGACGCTATTAACAAAAAATATAATTTGAATGTTACTTTTGTAGACATTCTTTCTATTAAACTTACTATACCACGTGACTGGAAAGATTTGTTATTACAACAACACATGTCACCTAAGAGCAACTCTTTTGGATTCGTTTTTGAGCATGAGAATAAAAAAATGTCTATTAGCAAATTATATACTAAAGATGTATATTCACTTTTTATCGATCGGGTAAGTGTTTCTCCTATTTCACAACAAAGATGGGAAGAAAGTTTTATTATAGAAATGAGTGACGAAAAGTGGAACAATATTTATTCACTAGCTTTTAAATGTACTATTGAAAGCAAACTACAAGCTTTTCAATATAAAGTTTTACACAGAAAAGTTTCACATAATTCTCTCCTTGAAACATATAAACTTTCTTTAACTAATGAATGTGCCAGTTGTAAAGAAATAGAAACTATAGAGCATAATTTTTTGAATGTATACAAATAAAACGATTTTGGAGAGAATTTTCTAATTGGTGGCATTAAGTTTTTGGAGTAAAAATATTTTTAAATAAAGACAGTGTCATTTTTGGAATATTGAATTCTGATAACTTAGTGTTAAACTATTGTATTTTACAGGCAAACTAAGATATTAATTATGTAAAGTACACACGATTAGACAGATTGTTTATATCTGTGCAAGCTTTTCTCAAATTTTTGAAATTATGTCTGGATATATTAGAATATCTATATATTTCTAAAGACAAGCACGAGTCATTTGTCGACAGATGTGGGGGGGGGGGGGGATTTATGGAAGTTATTAATTAAATTTATTCTCAATATGATCATGTATATTTAATGTATTCCAAAGTTTCTTTTACTTGTATCATATACCGATTATTAACATCATTTACTTGTATTTGTTTTTACTATGTCTTATTCGAAAAATATCAAAAGTATGACTATGCCATAGGTCAATCACTTATGTATTGTAAAAATGTATGTATGTATGTATGCACTGTAGTTTGAATACCAAAAAGATCAATAAAAAATAATATCCACATTAACTGGATGCAGAATTATAGTCCAAAACAACTAAGACAGTTGCAGTTACAGGATTCAGACCTCTTCCCCCTCATAGAGTGGATAGAAAGTCAATACGACCCTAGTGATGCTGAGCTGAGATTACAGACCCAACTACCCGAGCTTTAAGGTTACTCGGTTCAAGCTTAGAAGTAATTGATGACATTACACTCAATAGTAAACCGACAAACCGGCTATACACCAAACCGTCTCATGTTAGGAAGAGAAACAATTTAGCCTATACAGTTATTTCTTGGGACTGTTCCTTGTTCCGTTGGTAAATTTGATCCCGATTCCTTGGTAGCGCATCTGGCAACATCATTAAATGAGGTGCATAAACTTGCTCGTGAAAACCTTCGGACAACTCAACATCGACAGAAGAGAGATTTTGATCTGCGACTTGCACAAAATCAATATCATAATTGAGACTTGGTTTACACGATTGATTCATCAACTAAGATAGGACACAGTAATCAACTTCGATCTCCATGGATAGGACCATATTTAGTCGTTTCAGATCTCCTTCCGCTTTACACAATAAAAGATCGAAGGGGAGAGTCTGTAATTCACCATTACCGTTTCAAGAAATGTAATGCAGAGAGATACCACTGTGGTTGCGCCGATTGAGACACAATATGTTCAATGATGCAAGTTGTGTGCATGCTGAGGAGAGTACAGACGAAGGTACACTAACAGCGTCTGCCAACAACCTGCTTTATTGCGGTGGACAGCTGTTATATTTGTTATTCTCGTGGTGTTTTGTCTGATGCTTGGTCCGTTTCTGTGTGTGTTGCGTTTCGGTGTTGTGTCGTTGTTCTCCTCTTATATTTAATGCGTTTCGCTCGGTTTTGGTTTGTTACCCCGATTTTGTTTTTTGTCCATGGATTTATGAGTTTTGAACAGCGGTATACTACTGTTGCCTTTATTTACAGAACCTTGATTTGGTTAGTGACGTTTCTCTGAATGATGATTTCCAGCAGCTATTTATTGTTCAGGAGGTTTCAGGGGACCAGGGGACCAGGTCTCCGACCACCAGTCATGACTATCCATGTACCAGGCGGGGCGAACAGTTAAACCTCCGGCTCTGTACACAGATGTCCAGTAGTTCCAGTAGCTACGTAGTGTAAATAATGCATATAATAATGGATTGTTTATACTTACGTAATCGTTTTGTGTCTTGCAGTGACGTGACATATGGAGGATGACGTTTTTTCACTAAGTGTTCATGGAGAGAAGATTGGTGATGACAGTTCTTCTAAAGCAACAGACCTTTCTGATATGATGGTTATTGATGAAGTTGGGTATAAAGACAACACCGACGAACCATCTGATAACCGTGAAGTGCAGGACGATGTAATCTAGAAACAGTATGTTAATAATCAGAGGTCTGTATGGGCTCTAGGTCCTGCACTGTATACCGTTTCTGCATCAAATTCAGAAATTAAAAGTAATTCAATAACCACATTTAAGAGTCGGTCACATCAATATTTTGTTTGTGTATTAGTTACGCATGGCAAATGAGACGGCATGTCTTGAAGACACATTTGCCTTGGTATTGGGAACCACACACGGCATGTTGGAGCTGTGAAGTTCAAGAGGCGCAAGCCGGTTCTTTGAAGCATCGACATACCATGGAACATGGGGTAGAAAGTACCGTATTTGACGAAGAGCATATGCATCAACTGGACTCACTGACAGATAGCCATTTATGTGTAGCCATAGGTAAAGTAGGACTTGATTACACTACTACTTTTATTTTTCGTCCCTGTCGTAATCCTAGCAAGTGTAAAGAAGAGGCACGTCGTAATCAGGAGGAGGCCTTTGTACAAATGCTGCTCTAAGTCAGGAGGAGGCCTTTGTACAAATGCTGCTCTAAGTCAGGAGGAAACATTGTCCTGACATAATTCATTGCAGAGATTGCGGTGACGGTTCAGCCGTCAAACAGACTTTAGAAATAATACTTAACCATGATCTAGCTGACATGAAATTCTATCGCCACTATTTTGACGGGGCTATTGGGGAGATGGCTGCTTGGCAACAACTACCAACTATAATTTTCGGTGTATCTTTGAAATTCATTTGGGACAATACCGGTCTAGAAGTAATTCCTAGGATTCCGCCACACCAGCTTGTGCTCGAGACTGATTCGCCGTTTAAATCACCGTTCCCAAGGTGCCTAGTAAACTATCCATGAAATCTTCCAGTGATTGCCAAAGAAGTTAGTCGATTGAGGAACATACCATTGTCTGTTTTGCTGTGGACTGTTAATGACAATGCTATGAAATTCAGATTCCAAGACAAAGACAATTGTGTCGAACAATAGCTACCCGTTTTAGCGCTTTGGGTAATGTTTCCGAAGAGATATATGCATACTTTGTTCCTAGGACCGTTTATCTTTTGCGTATTTCAACTACAATGTATATATCCTATCGTATTGAGTAATGTTTCCAGAGAGGACAAAACATATCTTATTCTTTTTATTCTTTTTATTTTGTGTATTTTATGAACTATGAAACTTATCTGCTATCTTAACATGGTAACATGTTTCAAGGAATATTGAACTTTTATGATGTGGATTTATTCATGAACTTTTGAGCAACTGTATGTGTAAAATAATACCTCGTTCATTCCGAAATTTCTACTATGTTCAACTTTCACAGACAGTGCGTTATTTCTAGTCGTTTCATTTACCCCTCGTCTGGTTCTACTGAGATGGGGCGATTGTGGTGCTGAACACGAATATGCTGTACTGAACCTTTCCATGTTTTATATGTGCCTTATCATGTATTCGTGACGTAGTGCACAGAACACATGATTCCGACCTCCTCACCTTAACCACATGTATTGACATATTGATTATTTGTATTATTACTGTATTTTATGTATAATTGAATAACCTAAATAAACCCTGGTGAGTTTCATATATATTTTTTCTTATATTATTAATTATATGCTCGGATCACAACAGTAGTAAATAATATTAATCCTGCTTTGGGATGTCCCATCAAGCATAACAACGCCTATATCTGCTGCAATTATATATTTCATACTCGTAAAGGGTCCACTGCACGTAGTTTTGCAAATGAAATTAAGTGCGACAATTTGCTGTGTTGCAAATTGGTGAATTGAACTTGAAATAACATAAACAATTGCAATCTTGAAAGGAATGTATTGACACATTTTTCAAATATGTGGGAAGCTTTTTGCTTCTGAAATCTTGAATAGTTCCATATATAATTTTTTGGAAGAAACCATTTTACGGGTTTTTAGTAGCGTTAACGGGAATGATATGCAAGCCATGTGCGCCTATTAGGTTAAGTTTATAGAAAAATAATTACATACCTAAATAAAAAAAGGCAACAGTAGTATGCCGCTATTCAATCGTCATCAATCGATTAAAAGAAAACAAATCTAGGTACAAAACTTAAACCCAGGGCACCACATTATTAACGGAAAACAACGGAAAATCAGAAACACTGAACCACAACATTGATAAAAGAAGTTGTGATTGTTCTCAGAGTTATTCTTAACCTATTTAAATTGTTTCTTTTGCAGATATCAATGCAATTAGAAAATAGAAATGATAATCATTTTAATTTGTAACCTTGACACTAAGCACACAAATTACGCAAAATTTGACAAACGTAACATTTTAATCTTATAAAAAATATATATAAATCATGTAAATTATTGATGTCCCAACTCACAAATCCTACTATCTTTCATGTCTACACTAGCAGATAGCAGAGATGAACTAAATCTTCGATTTAAAAAAAAACAAAAACAAAAAAAACATGTGCCTTGTTATGTTTTTTTGATACACATGTACGTGCCTTTTAACTTTGATACATATATTGTGCGGCTCAGTAGTTATAAATCTCGTCATAGTGTTATTAAACGAATTGTGTATTCTTGATTTAAATTATGCTAAAATGTTTTCTCTACATGCCGTGTTGTGCTACATTGTTATATATTTGTTTGCTCTTATAGGTATTAAGACACAATGTTGACTGATATACCCCGATTTTAGAAATTTTTACCTATTATGACTGTTTGTGATGTGATCACACATCGTTGTTATTATAATGGAACAAGATGCAACTGTTATACAAGTGAGATGTTTAATCTACCAAATTCTACAAAACATAATGCCTGTACCACGTCATGAATATGACAGTTGTTATCCATTTGTTAGATGTTTGGGTTATCAATTTTGACAGGGACTTTCCTTTTTGAATTTTCCTCGGAGTTCAATACTTTTGTGAATTTTCTTTTTATTTTACCTTTCTGTTGTTAACTAGTTTATTAGGTAGTATCAATTAAAAAAGAGAAATGCATGTCTTCCTTCCATTCAATTTCATATGTTAACAGTCATACATGCATTGTTGTTGTCCTCTTTATTATCAATGTGGGCTTTGGAAAGGAATGAGCTCCCATTTTCGTCTTCAATGTCGATGATCCAAGCTAGGCCAAATGAATCGGGTTGAGGGGGATATCTATGATGATGATTTATCTAAATATTTGCTTCGTTTAGATTTACAGTAAAGCACTACCAGAAACTATTTAATGAACATACAATTATCTACAAAAACTATGGAGTTAACAGTGAAACACATTTAAACAACACAGAAACTTAGGATATCAATGAACAAGCATTGAACCATCAGCTGCTGGAACTAAATCTGTAATCAAACCTTTTTGGAGATAAGAATGAAGTTAGAACCTTCATTGACAACCAACAAAATAAATTCAATTTAAATACTATAAATTAAAACTGCGTATGACATGGGTCTGGTCTCTCTACCTCAATGAATTGACAAAATATTGATGGAGCTATATAACTGGTAGATTTATTGCACATTTCGTATTAGCAGCAAGGACAAAGGATAGGAATAAAATGAGCGATTCCCACTTTGAGGAATTATCAGTAGGATATATTGAACATTAAAAATTCACAATTGAAGACTTATAGTTATATCAGATAATAATAATAATATAATATTCCACCAGGAATACATTTATCAGAAGCCAAACAACAAATTTTAAAAAAGAAAGGAAGGAAGGAAAACAAAACAGAGCATTCTGAGCCATTAGCCGATCATGTCAATCTTCTAATTGACATAAACTCTTCTTTGCTGCTGAAATAATAGTATAACTTAACATAATATTGCTAAACAGCTGTAATTTATTTAAAATAGCGTCACTGAGCATTATACAGTTAGCTAAGCATAGGCAATTTGCATAACAAATATAAAAGAGGGACGAAAGATACCAGCGGGACAGTCAAACTCATAAATCGAAAATAAACTGACAACGCCATGGCTAAATGAAAAGGACAAACAGACAAGCAATATTATAGTACACATGACACGACATAGAAAACTAATAAATAAACAACACGAACCCCACCAAAAACTAGAGGTGATCGCATGTGCTCCGGAATGGTAGACGATCCTACTCCACATGTGGCACCCGCTGTGTACCTTATGAGATAACAAATCCGGTAAATAGTCTAATTCAGTAGGTCACGTTCATGAAAGGGAACGGGGATTTTAGTTACGACGTAAGGAGCATATCCGAAATCAATTGTTAAACGGTTACTCGTATTCAAAAACGGTCAACCAACTCCGTCCGTAAAATTTACGAAGTGATAATTTCAACTTCACCATTTGGAACTCTTGATTAAATAGCTTCCTTGTGAGCAACAACCCTCTATCAAGAATATCATGATAGGAAATGTATTAGAGTTAAAGTAACCCGACGACACTTTTCGTCACAGCCATCTCAGAATAAGTGCACCAGTACTTTGTGAGTGAAAACACGCTCGTCATTAATCTTTCTCTGAACGTTTAACGAAATTAAAATTTAAAAAAAATAATGAATTCAGAATAACCTTTTTGTTTTCATGGATATAACCGATAACACGATATGTATGCAATTAAAAAAAGCATTCCAGCAATGTAGTGTCAATTAAATGGTATAACAAATGTCAAGTACTGTCTACCTAGTCTATATACGGTATAGATATAAAATATATACATAACAAAGTTTTAAAACCTGTGCATAAGATATGTCTGTAAGGTATATCTGTGTGGCATCAATATACCTTATATATTTGAATACAACCAATGAAGAACAATAATGCTCATTTGGAACACAAATCTACACTATAGGAAATGTGTTATGAGCAACACAAAAATTTAACTTCTAGAAATATGTCTAAAGTTCCCTTTGGAAACTACATAATACGACAATGATGGACATAACCATAATAATCAGAACGTGAAATATCATTTACTGCATCACATAAAGCTAATTCCGTATGTCTCATATAATGTCTCAAATGTTCAGTTCATAATCGATGAAAAGGAGCTTCTAATCCCAATTTTATTCCCGTTTGAGGTAAAAGAGGGACGAAAGATACCAAAGGGACAGTCAAACTCGTAAATATAAACCAAACTGAAAACGTCATGGCCATGCATGGCTATATGAAACATATATCTTAGATAAGTCTCAGTTAATCGCCCATCGTGGCACCAATACCTATCCATAGCATCCAAATCTCCAGCTAAGCTAAAACAATAAATTTAAGGGATCCTCAATAATGTCAAAACGGACCATACATTAATGCTCAGTAAATTGCCCATCGTGGCACCAATACATATCCATAGCATCCAAATCCACAGCTAAGCTAAAACAATAAATTTTAGGGATCATCAATAATGTCAAAACGGACCATGCATTAATGCTCAGTAAATTGCCCATCGTGGCACCAATACCTATCCATAGCATCCAAATCTCCAGCTAAGCTAAAACAATAAATTTTAGGGATCATCAATAATGTCAAAACGGACCATGCATTAATGCTCAGTAAATTACCCATCGTGGCACCAATACCTATCCATAGCATCCAAATCTCCAGCTAAGCTAAAACAATAAATTTTAGGGATCATCAATAATGTCAAAACGGACCATGCATTAATGATAATGCTTTTATATGCATACCATTGTATTTTCAAAAGCTTTCTCACCACGAGAACAGTGTTCATATTACCTATGCCGATTAAGTCCTTCTTCAACTTTTTTTTTCTTGTGGTCAACAGTTTTTTTACAATAAATTGCTGAAATAAGTAACACATCGATCTTATCAGGGTTAAAACAAGATCCTTCACTTACTTTAAAAAAAAATGTATGATGGTTGTCTATAAATATGGTATTGGAAGTGCGTAGGACCACATTGCAGAACAAGATGACCATGCAGTAAGCTCGAGTACACATGTTTTTTTCCACAGTAGAACAGATACCGCTTCTCTTATTTTCTTATTTAAACTCATTAGCACATGACTATTTGTGAGCTTTATGTTTTAAATTAGAAGAAATGGAAAGATTATTCTTAGGCCAAATCTGTCCAGAATGTAAGTATGACGCATCTATACTCATCAAAATGAATTTGCCAATATTGGAAGAGTAGATGTATTTGTTTAAATGAAGGTGGTGCCACTATGTTCAAATATTTCAACAGTTTATTTGATGTAATGCAAGAAAAGGCAGATACAAGGTTACTTAACGAATTTATAAGATGTCAGTGAATCGTTAGAGTTGTTTAAAAGGTGTACCAGTATTCAAACACCAGTAGAAAAACCAAAAGTAAAAACTAACCGGTACAAACAAGGCTGCAGTCACTTCACTGAGATGCTAGCTGAATAATTCAAAAACAAGATGTAGTACCATGATTCTAGTGGACAAAAACTCACAAAATATGAAGCAAGGACATGAACCCATCTCTTAAAACAGGACACAAGTCATACACAAGTAAGAACCAACCGTGTGATAAACTTCTATGCTTGACAATTATGAATTATTTCAAGACTGACAAGAACCTGGAGAATACTGTACAGAAAAAAGTAACTTTAATCAATTGAACAAATGGACGAAAAGCAGAGAATGCTTGACACAAACAACAATGAACAGAAAAACTGATTTCATTAGCAATATGAAGGAAGGACTCGAGCTTAAAAACGGAGAAAATATATAAAGCACGTCAACCAAATTGTCCGCCTGGAATTTTTCTTTTTCTCATCCTGTAGTTTTTGACTTGAGATTAATATTGTATTGAATGTTCATAAATAATGTAGTTATCAAATGTACCAAGATTATAATTTAGTACGCCAGGCGCCCGTTTCGTCTACATAACACTCATCAGTGACCATACCATACCATATAATGTTTTCATCATTGTTTTTCAGTGTCAGTTTTGTTTGACTAGCTCCCCTTTCTCTCTGTCGATAAAACCTACATATTGATAAGCATTTTTATTCCCTTTGATTTTTTGTGTTTAGTGTAAAATTATTTTTATCAATCTGAAAAGCAGCATTTAGCTTAATTAGAAACATTTTGTTGATAACACTTCAAATGTCTGCGTTTGATACCATTAAACTTAATAACCCGTGAAATGTGAGAACTGATTTTAGCCTATAATTAAATCTTGTTCGCCTTTAGTGTATAATACGATTATAACAATATCAACATTGCCTTTATCAGATTTTGTTGATATTAAAATGTTTCTCTTGGTTGTCTAGTGTCGGTTGTATAAGATACAAACAGATGAATATGTCTGTCAAAGCAGTGGTCTGTCTGTACTTAATTGTAAATACTTTCAACCTTTATGGATTTATTAAAAAATATTGTGTTCTTCCTTAGGAGTGTTTTAAATCTCATTGTTATTAATGTTTTTGGTATCCTTGAATTTGTAAAGATGTCTCGTGCCTCACAAGTTTACTTTTTTTTATTCGAAAAAAGCTTAAGGGTCGAACACCATGACATTTGTTATTAATATAATCATTATAACAGTTATACAGTAAATTGAATATACAATCGTTATACAACTTGTGTATTAACTTAACAGCCAAGACCGTTCAAAGATCCAAAATTTAGTAAATTAAACATGATAAATATAAAGAAACATTTATAAATCGGTATTTATACTTCTAGACAATATGTATTGCAAATGCTATGCATGAACATGTGTTGATGATAGATTTTCAAGTTTGTACATTGTATATTAAGTAGAACAAATATGCAGTTAATAATGGTTCTCCCTTGAGTCAGTTCAGAAATATCGAAACAATAGGAACAAAAGTACATTATTCAAATACCACAAACTAAGAAAAAAATAACTGAATTGATCAACGAAATGTAGATACCTTGTATATGTAGTTTAACTAAACAGATGTGTAAATACAATTATAATTCAAAAGTTTGCTATGAATTATACAATGTATATAAATAGGGATAACAAGGATCGTTAATCATACCACACGATATAGGAAACCAACAGTATTATTATTGTACATAATTTTTCCGAAAATTAAGGCACACGCAGCTGGACCAGATGGCCTTACGTGGTACAGACACAAAATCTGTAAGAGTTAGACTATTTGTACGTGCTCGCAAAAGAATCCCCCCTTTTCAAATTTTTATTCATCTTATGGTTTGAGCAATTCTGGAGAGAAACAAAACAATAAAAAGAGTAATTTAGGGTCGAAAATCATAAAGTTTATATTCAATTTACTATCAACAATATTTTTTATGGGATGCAGGTCCGAAAGTGTAAAGACTGCCAATGGGAAACTGATGGTTATTAATACTAGAAAAGGACATTTTTATTTCCAAGAGCCCTCCCAAACACCCTGAAGAAGAGTATTTGCTATGAGTTTCAAATGTGCAGACACTGTGACTCGCCCTATTCACACAGTATTTGATTTTTCTTCCCAACTCTGATCTGACGTAGCTACGTACTTATGGATCCCACGGAGCAAAGCAGACACCCTCACAATGTTAGATAGTAGACACCTATGTCAGACTGTAACAATGTATATAATAAAAAAAAGTGAAATTACATGAACTACCGTTACTGTTGACTAAATGTACCTTTTTTTTTTACGTGATAAATTTAGGAGGTTATTTGAAAATCAGAAACACAGAATCAGATATGCGGTGGATGTCTTTTGATTTATATTAGTACTTGAAAATCTATGTAAATTTATAATAAAAATTTACGAAGTTTTATATTTGACAAAATCTAGCTACAAATCACTGTTCTGTAATACAGCGGATTGAATACTCAGAAAGAAGCAGACCTAGAATTCATGCTTTTTGACGTGTCAGTTTGACATATGTCGTAAAATTTGGATATAGACTTTCTATTATTTCCTGTGTGAAAAGTTTGACCCATATCTTATATCGATAGTTTATTGGTGCGAATGTTATGTTCATTGTCGTCCACAATAATATGATCATCACAATCATCTTTTAACAAGTGTGAAACGTAAATACATTCTTGTCGAATAGTTGTCCTCTTAGCAATCATGTCCTTCTTTTTATATCGATAAGATGAAAGTAACCTCCTTTTCAAAGTTTGTTTGACTTTGTACGTCTAATATATCAAGACATACTTTCGCCCAACAACAATGAACTAACGGACGTTTTTAAATAATTGTCTTCAGTTACAATGTAACGAGGCTGTTTATTGTTTGAAGTTGCATTGTTGCAAACTTTAATTATAAGAAGATAACTGTTTTTCATTCATACATTTATAATACAAGAGACAATAACTAACTGTTATATTTATATGAACCATTCTATATACTAGTGGCATTGGAAAGACGTCTTGTTAGGTGTTTTATTGTTCGTTTGTTTGATCATACAGTTGATCCCTAATTAACTGGCATGAAATAACGTGGTGTATGTCAATCAAGCAGCTGCTATAGGATTTGACCAATAACGTTATACATAAGCCTTATACGGAAAATATAACTAAGTAGCGAATCAATGGCTTGTCATAGTGTAAGAATATAAATATGATTTAACATACACGATATTTTATTTCCTCCTTTTTATTATCTAAAGCATATTGATCGGATTCTAAATGTGCCAACTTGAAGTAGAAAATGTATTCACTTTAAGTAAAAGATCCATTCAACATTGAGAAGTTCTACTACTTCTGTTAGAAAACTTTGATTAGTTTTACTTAACATGATTTCTTTTGGGAAGAGTATTTGATTAAGTTTCAGTCAAAGTTCTTAATTCTTGTGCCATGGATAGGAATTTTACGTACAATGTTACGAGTAGTTTTGGTGAAAACGTTACATTTATTACAAGTTCAAAATGGCCACTTTTAACTGAGCAGCCACCAACATTCAATGAAGCATTTATGACAAGGACTATAATATTGAGTCTTTTGTTTTTAATGGCCCTAATTGGAAACACAGCAACCATTATCCAAATGTATAGAATGCGGAAGAGAAGATCAACGATAAATATATTAATTGTCAACTTAGCAATAGCTGATTTGTTAATTACATTCTTTATAATGGGAGTTGATGCCGTATGGGCTTCAACAGTCCAGTGGTTAGCCGGAAACGTCATGTGTAAAATTATAAAATTTGGTACTGCTACAGGCTTACTTGCGTCCACATATATTATTGTTGTGATCAGTTTGGACCGATGTTGCGTGATTATGGACCCTATAAGTCGTCACAAAGCTCCAAAACGAGTTAAAATCATGATTGTTATATCTTGGATACTCAGTGCCTTATTTAGTTTACCTCAGGTAAGTTACTTTTCTTTATCTGAAATAAAAGAAAGTCTTTAGTCCGAGGCGAACATAATTCAGTATTTGCAGGTATAGTTATTTCGTTGCTTTTTTCGTATATAAGATGTTTGCAAGTCATTTGGAGCCTCGTACCGATCTTTAAATTAGGGCAAATAACAACCGATTTTTAAAATTGGTTCTAAAAGTTATTAATTATGCTGTTATTTTTCTCGTTTGAATGGTTCCACATTTATCATGCCTTTTTAAGCTGCCTAGACTGTATGCAGGGTTTTTTCATTGTTGAAGTCCGTACGATTACCTACATGTATTCTTGCTTACAATCAATTCTCTATAACCTGGTTGACAGTTGTCTTCTTGGCAATAAATCTTCATATCATGTGTAACAAGTTTGGCCGAAGGCAAATATAAGGTTATAAAGGTATAAAACGTCGTCTGATCGTACAAATTACATCATTTAGACTAAAACGTCAAAGAATTGATTCATATATGGTGTTTTAAATTAGTCTACATTTGTTAATATTACTAATGTGTTCTATCAACAAACAAGACCGCCATTACTTATATAATAAGAAATAACCGTAAAATTTAAAACCATCTGCACTGCAATTTTTATTTTTAGAATCCATGCCAAGATATTTATACCCATAAATGCACCTTTAAATTATCATAAGACAATTTATATGAGCTAGTTTGCCCTCCTGTGATGTTTTTTTTTTTGCCTTTTCAAAGCTTTTATCACATTGATGACACACAAAAAGACAAAAGAGAAAGATGCGTTAATGTTGAAACTATTATACTAGTTATTAGATTTAAATTTGCAAATTAAAACTTATTTGTCAGATATCTTGAAAACTCAACTAGATTGACAACTGACATAAACTTTGCATTAATGCGATCAGCTGTATTAGAACATTATAAATACCAATACATGGCTCGTTGAAGAAAAAGTAAAATGTATTGCCTATAAATGACAATTTTCGTCCAAAATTAACATGTTTTGCAATTAAGACATATTACAAAGTTTTCAAAAACTGTAAAAAGCAACAACAAACAAGTTAAGTAATAAGCTGTTTGTTATATTCACGCAAACACGAAAATTATCACTTGTTCTGACATGGAAATATGACTGAAACCACCAGTTAACATCTTGTATAATTTATTTCCCTCCTCTTATTTAGTAATTCTGTGTGTTACTATGAACACTTTTATAGATATACAGAAATGACAAGCAGCAACAAAATGTAGTCTATTACAGTTAACCGAACTTTAGGACGGCATTACTAATTGACTCGTTATTGAAGATATTGCCCTTCAAGGACTTTGACATTTGAAGTTACAGTTCTGCTTATCCACTCAACACGTGACTTAAACTAAAATTAAAAGTAAAGACTATTCAGCTAGGTGTCTAAATTATGTTTCCGGGTATGTTGACATGTTTTCCAGTGGACTAGATATAGGAAGATGTGGTGTGAGTGCCAATGAGACAACGCTCCATCCAAATAACAATTTATAAAAAGTAAACCATTATAGGTCAATGTACGGCCTTCAACACGGAGCATTGGTTCACACCGAACAACAAGCTATAAAGGGCCCAAAAATAACTAGAGTAAAACCATTCAAACGGGAAAACAAACTGTTCTCTTGTAAATTGGTACGTTTCAAATCCGGCTCAGCGTGTCAATTAAGTACAAAACAAGTCGAACTATTTATATCGCATTAACATGTGCTCCTTCTGAGTATGATATTAATTTGCCACTTTAGACATTAAACGTCCATCCATCATCATCTCGTCTTGAATGCGTTTATTTATAAATAAAACTTTTAATAGCACAATGATAAGACATACAAGATATATATCGTAAAAACTATAACCTTAACTGTTTGATCACCTCTAAAACAACAGAAGATAATTAGTTTAACGAAACATGACGTAAGGAATTCATACTGTGTTAACATTTGTAAATTATCTTTCGATATTCTAACAAACATTACCAACATAACTACATTAGAACATAGGGTTAAAATGTAAGTTTATTATCTTCTTCTTTGAACGTGTAGCAGGATACGCAATTCAATACTCGATCAGCAACATGTTTAAATCCATAAAACTCTTCAGGCGTTTCTTTATTCGATTGATTGCCCTTTGATTGTGATTGTTATGTATTTAAGTGTTCTTCGTAGTTTATCTTGAAGACAATGAGGGATAGAAAAACTTACAGATTATTTTTTGGGGTTTTTAATATTTGTATGACACACCGGCCGGGTGGGGGTAACTTTTATGTACGGGAAGGTGTTGTACATTTTCATCTTGAACTCTTACGTTGATTAATATGCCGTATTTTGTGAAATGTGCGATTCGGATTCCTTTGGAGTTTTTATCATGTTTTTGTCTTCTCATCATTTTTTCTAACGTCTATTTTTATTCTAATGTTTGAAAGTGCCTGTTTTTCTATCATCGCATTCTAATATTGTTTAAAAGTTCGAATGAATAATCCTGTCAATATGATTTTTTGATTAAAATTCTCGGCATGATTGCATACACATTGTACAAGTTGTAATAACAAAACCATATCGTGAATTACATTTTTTGAATTTCCCATGTTAATATCTAGACATTGTGTATTCGTTTCAGATTTTTGACTGCCTCTGTTAATCTTATTCACAACTTGTCAAGATTTATGGCGCTTAGATATGAACATACATTAACGTTAAATTAAATTCGACAGCAATCTAACAAAACGCAGAGATTAAGATAGACACTCGACAATTGGTTAATATGTATATTACATTCGTTACATTCGTAAAATAATGTTATAGTGCCAAAGCTAGTATTACAATTCCCTCCGGTAAGATTTATCCTTATTTTCATAAGAAGAATTAGGTCTTTTGCTGTCATAAAGAAGTAAGCTTAACGTTATGAATCCGTTATTATTCTTATAGAGATTTTTTCAGACAGAATATAATAGTTGTGAGAATAGAGTCGTTTTGGATGTTAGTGTATAATGGGGAAAGGGTGGGGGTTCTAAAACATGTACTTATTTGCTAAACCTCCAGTGGAAATTATTTCATGTTTTAGCGCCTACACTATCGTCAACCTTAGTGCCTACATTATCGATTACTTTAGCGCCTACACTATCGTCTACCTTAGCACAAACATGATTGTCTACCTTAGCGGCTTCGTTATCGTATTGTCCACTTTAGTGCCTACATTATCGTCTACCTTAGCACCTACATTATGGTCCCCTTTAGCGCCTACATTATCGTATCATCCCCTTTAGCGCCTACATTGTCGTATCGTCCACTTTAGCTCCTTCATTATCTTCTACCTTAGCACATATATTATCGTCTACGTTAGCACCTACATTATGGTCCCCTTTAGCGCCTACATTATCGTGTCATCCCCTTTAGCGCCTACATTGTCGTATCATCCACTTTGGCGCCTACATTATCACTTACTTTAGCGCCTACATTATCGATTATTTTAGCGGCTTCATTATCGTCTATCTTAGCACATGCATTATCGTCAAACTTAGCACATACATTATCGTCTGCCTTAGCACATACATGATCGTTTACTTTGGCGACTACATTATTTATTACTTTATCGCCTACATGATCGTCTACGTTAGCACATACATAATCGTTTACTTTTGTCCCTACATTATCGTCCACTTTAGCGCCTACATTGTCTTCTACTATAGCGCCTAAATTATCTTCTACCTTAGCACATACATGATCGTCTACCTTACAACATACATTATGTTCTACTTTAGCGCCTACATTGTCATTTATTTAAGCGCCTACATGATTGTTTATTTTAGCGCATACATGATCGTCAAATTAGCACCTACATTAACGTCCAGTTTAGCACCTACATATACATTATCGTCTAATTTAAGCGTTTGATACTTGATTTTACAATGTATTTGCGATGGCTCACTTAAGCGAGAACTTATTAAGTTTAGAAGGTATCCTGACCATACATATACGTTTACCTATATGTATGTAAATTTTCATTCAAAAGTGAACATTCACGTTAATTGCAGAGGAATAATCAGGTTAAAAAACGGAATCCGACATTGATGTTAAACAATCCGAATAATCATAATGAGCAGATGAGAGCCGAAGGCGATCAATGGGTCTTCAGCGCAGCGAGAAAATCCCGCACCCAGAGGTGGTTCTCAGCTGGCTCCTTAATAAAAATGTGTACGAGTTCAGTGAAAATGGACGTATTTATATATTTTAGTGTTTAACCCCGCCGCTTTTTTGCGCCTGTCCCATGTCAGGAGCCTCTGGTCTTTGTTAGTCTTGTATCATTTTTAATTTTTGCTTCTTGTGTACAATTTGGAGTTTAGTTTGGCGTTCATTATCACTGAACTAGTATATATTTGATTAGGGGCCTGTTGAAGAACGCCTCCGGGTGCGGGAATTTCTCGCTACATTGAAGACCTGTTGGTGACCTTCTGCCGTTGTCTTTTCTATGGTCGAGTTGTTGTCTCTTTGACACATTCCCCATTTCCATTCTCAATTTAAGTGATATAGCAACCTCAAACATCACATGAATGTATCAAAATTTGAAATTGAATGATTGTTATGCTGGGTAGTGACCAAAGGCAGTTTAACATACCGACATCATCTCCTTTAATTCTCCCTGGTGATTGATTGAGTGTTTGTTGCTTAACATCCAGTGTCACAGTCAGAATTCTAATTCGTCAAAATTATCTCCCCATTACGCCTGTTTGTTTTCACAATCGTAGAAATGGAAGCCATTATAGGGATGACGCGCTGCCAATTTTTCTCTTGAAAACCGATAAATTTATCCACATAGCACCATTACAATCCTTATATGTCAGTTGTATTTTAAAAGACAAATGTATCTACCAGCTAATGAGCATCAGTTAATCATGATCGTGTCTGCATTGATTCAACTTAAAACTTTTGTCTGATCAGTTGTCAGGTGGAATTTTCAAAAAGTATTAAAATTTAAAAAACAATTCTAATCAAAAGTTTCGTAGAAGGGCGGACTTAAAATTTTCAGTGGTTGAAGAAGATTATAAACCCTAGTTATCACACACAAAAAATATATTTTTTCAAAGATATGAATTTCATCATCCAACTAAAAAGACTGTCGTCAAGTTCTTATATGTAAAAAATAGCTATTCGACAACATTTTCTCTTTTTTTTTTTGTGATTTATTTGATAGGTATTTCACTAAACCCATATATTTTATTTTTTCGTACTTTGATTTTTCTAAGTTAAAAAGCCAACCTGTAGCTTTGATATTTAAAAATGATAGAATCTGAAGCGAAATGATATATCAAATACTCTTGTTTTGTACGTTTTAAAGACCAAATACACCTCATACACGCCTATATTAAAAAGGTGCACTCGATTTTCTCTTTCCGATACAATTGTTACCCTTTTTTTGGGGATTTTTTTCATGAGTCCCATAATGGAAGGACAGACACGAAAATTACTGAACTAATAGGTTGATATGTTATCCGTCATTGGTAAATATAAAAAAAGATCGGAGGTTATGCGTTTTCTACATCCAACTTGATAGATACCCATGTCGTCGACTTGATATCTAAACTTTCTGCAATACTATGTAATAAATAAATTGAAAACTTATGCAAATGGTGCTTTTAAAATAAAACACTTCGTAATTGAGAAGAAAATTGTCGTCTTATTTGTTCCTTTTAACTTTTAAAAATGTTGTTACTGTAGTAAACATTACAGTTAGCATTTATCGCCTTCTCTAACAAAGAGCTTCGGTTCTTTAGTTCTATTTCAACTGGGTTTCTGCCTGATAAAATTGTTCTTCATAATAAAAGAGTTAAATTCGTAAAATCAAAACGAGAAGCCTTCAATCGATTTGATTAAAGGTATAAATACAGAGTGCAAATAAATACTTCCATAGGTATGTTTTTCTAATTACCCTTGTTCTGGTAGATATGTACGTTTTAATAATTTGAACTTAAAATGAGATGTAATAGTTGCTCTCAAACACCCGCAATTAATTTCTATAGGATGAAATGTATCTGTGCATTTAACAGATCTACGATAAGCTGTATTGAATCAAAAGTGCTGAATAGACACAATCGATCCATCTGTATTATGGATTGTTTTAGTTTTTTGCAGTCAGTAATTATTTGTATCACTGCCAGCTGTCCATGTTATGCCTCCAATTAATAATCATACAATAATTAAAGCAGTCAAAGAAGAAAAAAAGAAAATCATTAATTTAAAAACCTGCTGAATTTTAAAGATGTGAAAGTCTTTCTAAGCTGACATTCGTGTTACTCAAATCTCAAATATAGCCAACCAAGGTTAAAATACGAATTAACATCTGAATCTCAGATATCAAATACATCCACTCAACTGCACGAAATCATCTGTGCAGTTTTTCAATCTTTGTGCGATGATATTCAACACTTTTTAGTGTTTTGTTTTCCATCTATTTATCGGTATTGTTATACAATCTTTCAGACTCATATAATTTTTCCTGTTTGTGTAGTATTGTCAATTTTGATGATCCAATACCTATTAAGTTTACTGGCTGGTAGATTCTTATAGACTTTATATATATAAAAGTCGACCAGACGTATCAGGATATTTATACATCCTCGGCAACAAGAACGACTCAAGATATAAATCTGAGTCTTTTCGCAGATACTGACATGTAGGTGTTAATGATGCTAAATGGGAGGTTGACAATAATTATTGGAAAGTTGAAATAATACCGTTTGTCAAAGATGATAGTTTGCTGAAGCCGTCCATCTGTTTCATTGATATAGCTAAAAGGTCAAGATTTAAAGCATATCGTCTAGTGTCGTTAGTAATCTTAAGTTCACTGAGATATACAATATGCAAGTTCTCACTGAGATGTGGGTTAATTGAATACGATTGATTTACGCAGCATCAGAAATAACGACTTTACAGTAGCAATTGAAAAATATGACATTATCAACATGTCTGAAAGAGAAATGAAAGAACATAAAAAGATGGGGCTCTCTATTTACTTGTCTTTGACAAGGTTAGATATAAATTCTCCTTTAGAGTTCACATACAAGTTGGACAGCAGAAGTACACAATAAGAACGACTGTTTCATAAAATAAGATTCTACCAAACTCAACAAATATGTGTTTGTGAAAAACAAATTCAGCATTTGATGATAGCCAACTTGTATATGATGACATCTGTGAAATTATCAAAAATTCTAACATGACGTCCTTCAAACGCTTTGAGTACACACCCGTGGTAAAATATGAATATATTGTAAGGGCTCTTCCTATTGTACCCCACGTCATATGTATTTTAATGAATGAACTACCCGACGTCAGAATATAAGCATTTTACGGGAAAATACACGCTTGAAACGGGAAATCATCACACGAAAACGGAAACAAACGATGCTAAAATGTGATAAGAGCCATTTTTTTAAATATATAAGACATATAAGTAAATTATCATTAAATTCAATTAAAAACTATCTAAATACATAATTGTAAATTGTTTAAGCATGTCACTAATTCAGTATGCTCCGTTCTTTTACGCCAATTGAATGGTGCGTTTATTTATGGGAACGGCAAATATCAGGCTTCACCTAAAGCGCTTCGATCCAAAAGAATTGCAGTATTTGTCCTATTAGAATTGAAATAATTCATGGGGGCTTGAATATATCTAGATTTTACCACGGGTTGTCCCATCTTTGCTAGCCAAGGGTTACAATCCACTCCCGCTCTCTTCAACCTTGGCGGATTGAGCCAACATTTGTGATAACAATGTTGCGCCATCTATCTGAAGATAAAGATCACGCCCATTCCGAATACATTATTCTTGACCAATGGTAGCACTTGAACTCTTCAAATTGGAGGTAAAAACACGGTAGCGTCTAGATTCTACACACTTGGTAAGGCCGGAAATGAAAATATACGTCGACATTCGTGCATTTGTGCATGAAACATACACAGGAACTTCTATTGGTTGATTAAAAACATTCAAATTGTCTCTAAATATAGTCGTATGTTTAGGGATGTAAAGACTTGTTGGACAATAAACACGTGGTAATAGTTTACAAACACTTTATACATTTACACGTGATCATGTTTTAGGCGCTTTTTGATTGGATGCAGCGAGTTTTGACTGCAACCAATAAAAATCCTTACCTTGTGTCTCCGAAATTTTATCTCAATCCGCCAAGGATGAAGAGAGCGAGAGTGGATCGTAACCCTTGGCTAGCGAAGATGGGGTTGTCCCTTTATGCCGATAGTTCACCCCTCGCTATCGCTCAGGGTAAAATATTTGTCATAAAGGGCCAACCCGTGGTAAAATCACGATATATTCAAGCCCCCATGAATTATTTCTAAAGTAAGATTTTTCGAGGGAGAAACAAATGTCTTATAAACAATGATTAAAAAATCGAGTCTTAAAATACTTCCTTGAGACAAAAATATATGTTCACGTAAATTAACTCTGATCCAGAAAGATTACAACGTAGTTAAATTGTTAACTGAGCTAAAATATTTAAATATTATGCTGAATTCAAAACTATAAACATAACCTAGCTTAAAGGTCACTTAAATAGACATGTCTTTTTTATTATAAATATTGTACTCAATTTATAAATAGAAAACATTGAAACTATAATAACAGTTTTATTGCAATACATTAACTGTGTTATGAGATGACGCAGATATGAAAAAAAGAATAAAAATGTGCCCGTCTTTAAAGTCTGTTCATGTCATCCCACTCAATGTCATATAGTGTACATATACTTAATAATAAAATGAATTTCACCCATTGAAACGGGAAAAAAAGAAAGCAGCTATTGGTGCTTGCAACATTGATGTATGCATGATATGATATTTGATTGATTACTGCAGCCATATAGGAATTATTTTTTTATAAATCAGTTTTATAGTAAATTTTATATATGAATGTTTAATTTACTTATATCAATTTTGTTTTTCTTAAAAAAAATGAAGCCTTCTTAGTGATCACTTCTATAATGTACATAAACATAGCATCAATTTTACAGATACAAATATCTATTAGCATGTAAGCGTTAGTAGCGTTATGATGTTAGCGTTAGTACAAAAAATGTAGTTATTAACAATATAAACATTCTCTGTCTACATGTTTATTGTAAATATTACCATTATCTTACATATAATAAACCGGAGAACAAGAAAGCATAAGGTAATAAAGTATAAAGATATTGATATGATTAGAATATGTTAGTCTCTTTACGTGGTTCTTTTAATGTGTTTATCGATGATTTACATTGGAAATAGAAATGGGGAATATGTCAAAGATTCCAAATCCCAACCAAAGAGAAGATAATAAACGGAGGCCACCAATGTCTTCAATGCGATGATAATCACGCAACAGGAGGTGGGCCTCTGCTAGCCGCCTCTAAATACAAATGTGTACTAGTTTAATACCAGACTAAATATAACAAAGGCCACCTGCTCGTGTCCTGGGACACGTGCAAACATGCGGTTGGGTTAAACATGTTTTTGAGATCCCAATTCTGCCCTATACTCCTAACAAAAGTAGAATAAAGATACTCTCAGCAATACGCTCAATAAAACTCAGTTTCAAGAAGTGCGAGTCCGATGTCAGAATAGGTAACAAAAGAAACTAAGCAAAATGACAATGAAACTAGTACATAAATTAACAAAGGACTACTAGCAGTTACTGACATGCCAGCTCCAGACCTTAATTAAACTGATTGACATATTATGTCTTTATGAAATGAGGGTTTTTGAATATGATTAATATACTATGTTTTATTAACGCCGCATAAGAACAAACGATTGTATAGCAGCAAATGAAAACTATCATATCAAAAATTTTCGAAAGAGAAATGAAAGAACAAAACAAATGGGGTTCTTTATTAATTTGTTTTTGACAAGGTTGTGTATAAATTCTGCTTTAGAAAACATATACAAGTCGGACAGCAAAGGTGCACAATAGGAACCCATTAACGACTATCTCACACAATAAGTTTCTACCAACCTCAACAAATATGTTTTTAATAAAAAAAAAAACCACAAAAAACACTATTTTGATGAAAGCCTCCTTGTATAAGATATTGAAATCAGTGTGGTTTATCAAAACGTAAAATATTTCACAGGAGGCACAAATGTCAGTTATATAACAGCGACGAAAAACTCGGGTCTTAAAGTAATTCTGTGATACAAATTAAAATAAAGGTAAAGCAACTCTGATACAAAAAGATAACAACGCAGATAAATTGTAAGCTGAGCTTAAGTAGTTAAAATATTCATTGAGCGAAATAAATATTTAATGAGCGAAATTCAAAACTATTGGTAAAACCTACATGTAGCTTAAATGTCAGTTGAATAGACATGTCTCTTTTATTACAATCAATTTATAAATAGAAAGCATTAAAACTATAATGAAAGTTTCATTGCTATACATTTATTGTGTTGTGAGATGACACAGAAATGAAAAAAAGAATAAACATGTGTCCGTCTTTAATGTCTGTTCGTGTAATCCCACTCAATGTCATTAAGTGTACGTATACTTAATACTAAAATGAATTTAACCCTTTAAAATGGAAAAAAAGAAAACTATTGATGCTTGCAAAATTGATGAATGTTGTTTGACATTCCCTTTGGTATCTTTCGTCCCTCTTTTACTTTGACCTAATCCCCATTCCTATTCTCAATCTTATGAGATGATATTTGACTGATAAATGCAGCCATATAGGGACTATTTTTTTTGTTAACCTGTTTTGTAGTCAATTTTAGATATGAATGTTTCTATTTTCTTATATTATTTTTCTTCTTCAGAGAGATGAAGCCTTCATAGCGTTTACTTCGTGTACATAACATATAACATCAATTTTACAAATAACTGTTTGTATGTAAATTAATTCATCATAGATACCAGGACTAAATTTAGTATATACGCCAGACGCGCGTTTCGTCTTCAAAAGACTCATCAGTGACGCTCGAATCCAAACAAGTTAAAAAGGCCAAACAAAGTTCGAAGTTTAAGAGCATTGAGTACCACTTCCTAAAAGTTTTGCCAAATACAGGTAAGGTAATCTATACCTGAGGTAGAAAAGCCTAAGTATTTAAAAAATATTAAATAATTGTTAACAGTAAATCTATGAATATAACCATATCAATGAAAATTCATGTCAGCATGTGCGTTAGTAGTTATAAACAATATAAACGGTCTCTGTCTACATGTTTATTGCATATAATACCATCATATAACATATACACTGTCCAACAGGAAATAATACGGTTATAAAGTGTATCATAAGATATGGATGCATATAATACCATCATATAACATATACACTGTCCAACAGGAAAGAATACAGTTATAAAGTGTATCATAAGATATGGATGCATATAATACCATCATATAACATATACACTGTCCAACAGGAAATGATACGGTTATAAAGTGTATCATAAGATATGGATGTGTTGATCTCTTTACGTGGTTCTTTTAATGCTTTTTATCAATGATTAAAATTGAGAATGGAAATTGGAAATATGTCAAAGAGACCGCAATCCTACCAAAGAGCAGTTAATAGCCGAAAGTCACCAATGGGTCTTCAACGCAGCGAGATAATCCCGCACCAGGAGGTGGGCCTCTAATAGTCCCTAAATTGGGTACTTGTTTAGTGAAAATGGACATCATTAAATATTTAGACATATTCCTGAACTAAAATTAAAATGAAACAAAAAAAAACATACAAGACAATTGAAGATAGATGCTCCTGACTCCTGACTTCAGAAAGGCGCAAAAACGCATCGAGAAATCAACCCTCCCCATACCTCTAGCTAATGTAGAATAAAGATACACACAGTAAAACGCAAAGTAAATCTCAGTTTTATTTTTCTATGTCAGAAAAGGTGATAAAAGAAACTAAACAAAATGACAATGATACACAAATTCACAAAAGACCTACTATCAGTAACTGACATGCCTGCTCCAGACATTAATTAAACTGATTGAACGATTACATATTTATTATATATGAAAATCAAGCACAATCTGCGTTTGGGGTATAGTACCGTCGTAAAATGTATGAGAAGAAGCTGTATCTTGCCAACAACTGGTTTTAAAATGCATGTGTTTATTTCTGATAGCATTGTTAGTCCTAATTGCTCAATTTTCGTGCCACGACCATTGCTTATTATCAGTAATTGCCATTTTGTATTTTATATATAAGCTGACAAACAGATTGTTCTCCCGTTAAAACAGTATTACATGTGTAAGTCACACGTTCTACAATATCAGCCGAAGATATCCCGAATAGAGGATGATTATCCTTGTCTTAACAGTATTTTTACTTGAACTGAATTGTTTTGTTCATTGAAAAATCATACTATATGCACACTTTGTACTGAAATGAATTATATTTTACGTACATCTATTCTACTAAATCTCTTAAGAGATCGAACAAAAACTGTCATAATTTGCTCTGCAATGTGATAGTGAAATACCAAAACAATACAATTACATCATATCCATTGTAAAATATCAAGACAGGACAGCAATTTATACAATAACACATGATTACCATCATCTCGGCAGTATAAGTTGTTTTAGAAAGGTTCGAATCGATCTGGAAGTGTTTCGTCTTCTTTCAAGTTGTATCACAAGCGCATGCCAATCACAAGGGAAAGAGAATCTCTGAGAACCTTATACTTATTAGTGGAATTCTTATATTTTAATGTGAAATCACAAAACATACTTTTATCACGACTTAAATCCTGATATAATTGTTGTGCAATTTTATACTCTATTAATTTAAAGTGCTGTTTGATTGTACAATGTGGCATTATAAAACTCTAATATTCTGTCATTTGAACTTATAACTTTAATTTCCTTAAAGATCATACTTAAAATTTCGTTTTGACATCCTACTCATTCATATGTTTAATCGGATTTTATGGTAAAATCAGGTGTTATACACCCTTACTAGTAGTCTTTGCACAATATAACGACATTCAATTGATCCATTTGTTTTTCTTCATTTATATAAGCTAAAAACTGTATTAAGTTATAATAGCGCTTCGTGAACATCATGTCTTGAAATGACATTTAAAACAACATCATTAACGACATGTTACTTCAATCAGTTATATTAACTTTGTTCTCAAAGTGCATGGAGTTTTCATCTTGTTAGTTATAGAGTTGTTGCAGAACAAAAGAACGTATGAGAATATCAATATACGTGCAATAAAGTTAAAACTAGTGCAATGTTTCTTAATTTCCGATGACTATATACATGTATTGTTTACATCAAAATTGGATATTTACAATGTAAACTAATTTTTTCTAGAATGGTAAATATATGCACAAAGAGTTGTCGCTGTGGAGAGCTATATTTGATTTTCTTTTAGCAAAACACCAGATTATCAAAGGATAGCGGTTCCAGACTTATGCGCAAAAAAACGCCGGAGTAAAACTTGTGTTTTGAGATTTCAACTCTCCCCTTTACCTCTAGCCAATGTCGAATTAACAAACGTACATTAAAACTCAGAATAGGTAACAGGAGAAACTAAACCAAAATGACAATGATAAACATAAATTAATAAAACACTGCTAGCAGTAACAAACACGGAAGCTCCAGATTTTAATTAAACTGATTGTGCCATCATCATACTTATTAACTATTATATTATTGCATTCATTTAAATTATATAGCTTTTCGTTATCCGTGTCAAATAGAATGTAATTAAAAGTAAAGAGAAGCTACTGAATGCGACTTTAAAATCATTAACATCGATAGTGCACAAGGTACATTAATTTCAATATAGAACAAAACTGGTTTAAAGTAAAATATTTTTCTCTAAATTGCGGAAAAGCCACATATGTGTAGATATTTAAGGATTCATGTCCATGAAGAATGCAAGTACCGGTTAATCTATATTCAGTCGCCTTTTGATCACGAAAAAGCTTTTTGTTTATTAATCAAACATAAAATGATGGCATTGTTATGTTTGTAAAGATAAAAGGATAAACTACAGAGATGATCTAGTACACGCAGCAAACCGGAAACCTAACCATTCCATATGTATAAAAAATGAATGTAATTCTTGTAGACATCAAATCAAACAAAATCAAACTCAATTAAGGCATGTGAGTGTCCATGATTACGTAAATCATTATGACAAGATTTGTGAAAATCTTTTTCTTCATTTCTATTAACTTGATTGCTACTGTATTACTACGTGAATGGACAGACATACGGATCAATGTTCAACAGTGACTACGTTGAATAGTACCTGTATACTTATAATAACTGATTTTAACTATTATGTTATGTAAGTGGTTGAAAACACATAATTAGAATGTAATCCTTTTCTTTATTTATTTATCCTCTGAAAACTTCGGGGATTAGTGTTAATATAAAGACAATAAAACCCGATATTGACATGTTTTAGTCGTCCGAAAACTAGTGTGTTAAGTCTTTCTTTATTATCATCTAGACACCACAAATGCAACACTCAAGTACCATAACACTCGAATTATAAAAATGAGTTCAGGACAATCGCACTTTTATTTATATGTGTTCTGTGGTCCGAACCATTTCAATAACATGTTTATAAGCCGTTTTTTTATCCATCATCTAAAAACCACGATTGTGATTTTTAATAATATAAAAGTATCATTCAACACTCTGAAATGTTTCAAGTGAAAATAGATAAATAAATCAAAGTCAATATCATTTTCAATTAAATGACAATGAAATTTTGAAAACGCGATTCTGATTTTATTATCTGAAAGCATAATAAAAATTAACATAGAGCACATTCGTCGCATACACTATGTTATACTCTATGACTGGTATACTACAGGACAAATGCAATCACCCGAGAACCATCTGATCGACAGTATTAAAAACTGTAATTCAAAATTCAGTTTGGTTCTAAACATTTCTATCTTTTATTTTCGTTTCCTGCTGTCTCAAAACGAGTGTTCCTTATACTTACTAAACAGCAGCATTCTGCGTGAGTTCAATTTCAGTAAGCCATGACAAATGATTTATATATCTCATCAGTTTACTGTATTATGAAACAATACCGATCTATAGTTAAATATATTTTGCTTTGAATTGCGGTAAAGCCGCATATGTGAATATATCTAAGGATTCCTTTCATCAGTATGATCATTGCAACTACCGATTAATTTGTGTTCCGCCGTTTTATATCGTACGAATAAAAACGATGCAATTTGATAAACTTAACATGCAATGTTCGACTGGCAATAAATATCTTAACAGTATGCTATTTTGATCTGCACCTGTGTAAACCTTTGAGATATATCTATTGACAGAGAGTTATATTTTATAACAGAGAAATAGAAATACTAGTTTCCCTTCATCTCATCTTGATACAAGATATATGTAACTTCAATAAAGAAGTGGTAAATTCAGGAAACTGAAATAATGTACATGTTATCTGTATGGCATGGTTTGATAATTAAATCATACAGTATTGCCCATGACTTGTTATTACTCTTTAACAATCGTGAAACTGCTTGTATATTATTACTGCATCATTGAATAAAAACGTCTGAAAGTTCGGCTTGTATAGGTATATAGTCCGCTTGTTTTCTAGTTCGATTGATAGACCTGTACAAAGCGTTATGACAACGGATAGTTTGCATGCATACATCGTAGGATTATCTCAGCACGCTGCATAAGGTTCTTTTTCACACGACGAAGGGACATCTTTTGAACATTTCAAAAATTGTATCCTTCACGTGCAAGCATTCATATACTACTGATTACAAAGTCAAATGCATGCACTAGCATCATAATTCTTACCATCTATACAATCGAAATAATGAAAATTTATGTGACTGTCATACAAGTTAGAGGTTTAGCTAGCTATCACACCAGGCTTAAACCACAAGTTTCCACAAAAGGAAATGCATGTACCTAGTCAGGAATAGAACAATTGTTTTCATTCATGTGATGTGTTTGAGTTTTTTTAATTTGGGCCATTTGATCAGATATTGTTTTTGTTTTGATATTCACAGAAACATTCAAAAGATATGACATCCAAATGCAAAAATAAATATTCATTAATTTGTCCTTAAAAAAGTTCGTGTGTCTTTTGTATGATTCTTGAATTACCTGTTTTATAGATATATTCCCGAATATTGTTTTAAGTTCATAATTTTTAATATGTACATATTCAAATGCAAGTTAACATTTTATTATCTGTAGGTACATGTACTCACACGTTCGTTGGGTTAACAAACGAAGTATGATGAAACAAATATGGTTTAACATCGATATTTAGAAGTATATTAAAATCGATTAGATACATCCGTGTATGGTAACTAATGATCATTATGTTAGTGCGAAACGATACATTTTGCATAAAATTGTCCCCTCTAATGTTTAACACGTGTTAATCGTAAATGTATTTTGATTGTTTTCGGTTAACGCGCTGGTCTCTGACAGCTTGCTACTGTATTAAACGAAGTTAAATTGTTTTTATTTCATTTTGACTAGCTAAAGTACTTTTTTTATGGTATTTGATCATTTACAAATAAGCATGTTTGAAATAGTACTTAAGGACTCAAAGAAGGACAATATATAATTCATTCAGTTTAATGTAATGTCTGATACATATAGTGCTTCATAAGTAAGTAAACATTTTGATGCGATATTTGTATGTTTCTTCCGCTAAAAATTTAAAAACCGAAACAAGTAATCTTTTCAAGGTTTGAAACATATTGCAACATGTGACATCCATTGACGTGTTTAGCTTGATGTTGTTTTCTTTTTCTTTGATACTACAAATCCATTTAACGAACGTAAACAAGCTTAAAGGAGTAAATAGTATAATAATTTTACAGTCAATAAGTAAATTCCTTTTTTACAAATTAAATGGTTATTACCCTTCACTGAACAATCCATGACATGCTTTAGGGATTGCATTTGCATATAATGTTACACGGATAATTCAATACATGCACATACTAAGTAAAGGTGAAAGATGATTTTTTTTGTTCAGTAAATTGCTATTTAATTGACAAAAAAACATTCCGTCAAACTCGTCAGCATTTGTAACCTAAAGTCATTTTTTTTTTCTTGACATCTGGATTTTCTGGTGGTTACTTGTTTAGATACTTTCACCAATCTTTTCTTTCTTTTGATGATGTTCATTGGAATATTTTGTGAGGGTACATAATTTCTGAATGCGTCTTGTTTCTATTCTGTACTGCATTTCAATTTTAATCCCAAAACCAGTATGCGATGTTCGAACACATTCACTAAATGTCATTATCAAATAAAGCACATCTCTTTACCTATATCAAAGTAATCAAACCAGAATTATGGTTTTACATCTCAAATAATGAACCTCAAGTGTAGCATAACAGTCTTGACTAACCGCAAGAATTATTTGGTTATTACTAGTTTGTATGTGCTTATGTTCTGTCAACTAAAAAGACATTGTAGCGATGTCATTTTGTTGTTCTTAGTTTTAAATGTTCATATTTTTATTCACCTTTATTAAATTACAATGATTTGTTTTGAAAAGTTTTAGTAAACCTCATTTTTTTTTTTTTTAGGTTTTCATATTTAGTGTACTGAGAGGACCATTTGAGGAAGATTTCTATCAATGTGTTGATAAGACATTCCCTTACAAGCAATATCAGAAAATGTACAACATGTTTTCGTTGATTACCCAGTTTATGATACCTCTAGGAATTATGGTCGTATCGTATGGTCTCATATTTTACACAATATCTAGAAAATCTAAGGAATTTAGAGGTAAGTGTTTAGTTACGGCAAGAAACTAGAACTACATGCAATGTGTACAGTACAAGTGTTCAAAATAATTGTTGTCTTATTTGGAATCATACCAATATCTCCATATATTTATCATGCCTTTACTGTTTCACTTTTTAAAGATTTTAAGGTGGTATGGGAGTCTAAAATAAAAATGATAGAATTTCTTCATACTTTTCCAAAACGTAGTTTCTATTGATATATGTTGAAATATATAATAAAAATGAGAGGTCACCGCACATTTTCTCAAGCTACAGGACGCGACAAAATGACACATTTTGTAACGATTATACAGGAAAAAACACCATTTTGTGGTTAGAAATTAAACAAAATGATAGAATTGTGAAATACGTAAGGCAAAACCCTTTCAGACAATGTTTTGAGAATTTCAAAGGAAAAGATAGGGTCACCGTGAGTTTTACCTGGCTAAAATACAAAATAGGAAAATCTCATGTAGAATCCTCCAGAAAATGCACTATTTTAGAGTTACCTCCCCTTAAAATGGAATTTAAAAAAATAAAATAAAAAGCAAACAAAAATAATCAATTTTTGCAAAATTATCAGTATTTATAAGTTATATTCTGATAAATTGGTTCTTTTAAATGAAAATTCATATTAAAATATCTGCATTACTGCATCAAATTTTGCTAACTTGATAGAAAATATGGACCTTCGGTTCACTGTTTTTTACAATCCAAGATGGAGGAAGACACCCATACCACCTTAATCATACTGTGTTCAACAAAGGCCACATTTGATCGTTTCTTGACATGAACACGAAATACAGTTGGTCTCACTTGTATATATCACACATTTTGCTCCATCCAAAGGTTATTGTTTTTGTAAGTAGTTGATATTCCGTGGTTTTTTTGGTCATATTTTGTCGGCTTACAAATATGCGAGACATCATAAATGCTTCTTTTTTTAAGTAAACATATGCTTATTGATGGTAATCCCGAAATGAAAAGAAGATGGACAGATGTTACAGCTTTTCAATGTTATCGTCAATTATTTCCAAATCGACCCTTTTAATGTTTATTTTGTTTAGTTTATCGTAGTGTTCACAAAGTTCATCATAATTGTTTTCAATCAAACAAAAGGGATTTTTTTTATTAACGTAATAATCCTATTCAGTGTAAGCATACATTTATATTTGTAGAACCAGAACATGCGTCAACGTCATCAGAATCAGCGAGAGGACAAGTAAGGAGCACGTTCATGAGGAAAGCAAAACGAAAAGCTTTGCGAATGTCTATTTTTATTGTAGCAACATTCATCGTTTGTTGGTTCCCATACTATGTTATATTTACAAGAAAAGCGTTCGGTCATTCAGAGGAAACATATGACGCAACATTATTAACAGTTTTAACAACGATTGGTCAGTCCAACGCAGTGTTGAATCCTATCATATATGGAGCTTTCCATTTGTGCAAGGTGCATAAACCAAGGTTAGTTGGGAAGGCCGCTTTTTCAAAACCCAGTAATAAAAATGACTGTAATGGCTACATCTTCTTGTTAGTGCGGACTACGGATGTCAAATGTATTAAGATAAGACCCAATGAAATTCGACTGGACATCTCAAAATGAGGTCAGTGTAAATTCAATGTTATTTAGCTTTCTTTAATATTTCTATCTCTCTATTTTAGTCTTCAAAATTATTGAATATAAAATTTCTGTCTATTTACTGGGTAACGAAAAAGCGATGCTTCTTTTAGAACTTCTATGTTGTGGTAGTGAAAAATGTCATAAGCAGATTTCTGGACTAAAATAAACGAATGAAAGGGCACCTCTTGATCTTCCACAACAGTGTTATTCTTTGTGTTTTTAAAAACATCAATGTTAATATGTTTTATAACAACGATACAGAGCCTATATAAAATCAATATATATATATAGTGGACAAATCTTAGACAGCATCGGAAACGGAAGGTATTCATTAATAACCCTACATCATGCAAAAAATTGTTTATGGAGCTTCATAGTATTGTTCGAAACGGGTTAACAATTTTTTGAATATGCGTGATTCTAATAATGTGAGAAATACTTGGGAGTTCCTTATTTTCAATACTTCATTTAAGTGAAAGAAAATGAAAAAATGAAGTTAACGTGTATTGTAATGAACATTCTACCGATTTCGACTTTTATCAACAAATTCCTTTTTTCCATTGAATAGTGATCGCGAGTTGAAACGACTGCAAGCCTTAACTGCTCATGACATTTTATAAATCTGTAGTTTTTTGTATCATATAACAACAATTGTCGTTTTTATCATTATGTTTATAATTATTCAATGTTATATGTAAACTTATATATATATATATATAGTTTGTAAATGGTTTGTTTTTGTTAGTGTGGTTGTAGATAATAAAAGCAGCAGTAGTATACCGCTATTCAAGAATAACAAATTGAAAGGTTACTTTCTTTGTTAAAGAAAAGGTTCAACTATTAGTCCAATAAACAATATATCATTTGTTGTAGATACTTAGCCTTTGTGCACATATCAATGTTGCAATCCCTTGATCACGAACTTTTTCAATTAATAGCTAGATGTGAATCTTCGTTGCCTAATTGAAACAATGAGAAAGACGACGAAATTTAATACTAAAGTTTGAGTTCATCGCGAGGTAACGTTCATTGGATTCATTACCAGAGACATTTGAAAGAGGTTTTACCTTGCGACGTACAAACATAGTTAATTCTTAATTTTAAAGACATGTATATACTGAATGATAATTAGTTGAATTACACAATTTCATCCAACTTATACCAGTTTCTTTGTTTTGTTTGTTTTCTTCACTTTATTACTTTGATTTGAACTAACATTTTGCTGCACAGATATTTTAGGGTCATCTCGTAGGCTGGTTCACCATTGTGAGTTATCCGCCACGTTATATTTACTGTAACATTATTTGTATTGAGTAAAGGTAACATACAAAAAATATGCAACTTAAATGCTAGTTATTTCAATTCCTTTTAACATTTAAGAATACTTGCATTTGTTTTATGAAGAATTTGCATAGACCCCTTTGCATGATTAAATCCAGCAAATAACTTTTCAACCTTTCATATTCAAGATTTAACAACGTAGATAAACAATTTTACCAATTTCAACCATCAATTACCATAAAGGTAAACACAACCAAAGAAAATAATAGAGACTTTTATAAAAATAACATATTATAAATGTCGTGCGTCCGAACCTCTATGTTCACTTTCGTAAGGAATGCTGAAACAGAAACAATTGACAGCCAGGAATGCATAAATATGTAGAATTGTTTAGGTATAAAACTGCTAATTCATAACCCCTTTGCCTTCTATATAAAAATCTGTAATTTCAAGCATTAATGGATACTCTGTCAAATAAAGTGACAGTCCTCCCATGTCAAAACAATACTTTATCCATACTTATACTGAAACCTTTAACATGCCTTATTAGAGCGTACTTGTTCCCAGACGTTTGATAGTAAAATAACCGACAGGGCTAATGTGCCCTCTATTATAAATTCATTACTTCTTTAAAATTTATCAGAAACTTTCAATAATGGTTCTAAAGTGATCCCAGGTCCAAAGCTTTCATTAAATAACGAAACTACCAAAATATACCTATTGCAAAGATGCTATTATGCGAAGGCTGTTGAAAAATAACGGGTATTTAATTACGTCAAAAGTTTCAGACGAATTTTATAGGAGTTTTTGCATTTAAATGTCAAATCTATTATCACCTGTTTAACTCTTGCTATTTAACTTTGAAAGCTATAATCGAAATACAGAATGTTTAATTCGGCAAAGTGCTTAGCAAACCAAGATCTACAATTAAGTCAACATCATCGACATTTTAAGTAATTCACGTTATTGCCCTTTTGCATTTCTTTTCTGGTATTTGCATCTTAACTAGGCAATTCATAACACAAACGTTAAATAGCAAAAATGATCAGCCAGACGAGATCTAAAAATAAGTAGTTATGGCTGAATCTTCATTCAACTTGTTATTGGAGTAATTGTCAAATGATTTTAACAAGTAATGCATCAATGGGGAAATCAAACCCCCTGTATGTTATTAATCGTATCAGTACCGATGCACTGGCTACTGAGCTGAAACAACAGGGGACCCATTCAGTTAGGTTGACCAAAAATGTAGCATTATATATGACATTTCTCTTATACTTGATTTTTTTGTCCGCTCAGTTTCCTGGTAAAACGGTAGGTTGAATCGTAATTAAGATTTCTTTTCTCATGTTTTTTTTTGTGCTATTTTTATTCTGAATTTTTTTCAACAAAAGTAACGAGGAATAAAGTGAATTATGGGAATCGTCAATTGAATTTTAAATGAAAGGCATTAACCTGCATCATTATCACACTTTAATATAAAAGACATAATTTTAAATTCGAAATGGAACATCTTTTGAACTCACATTAACTTCGACTGAGAAATATTTTATAGTGTGTGATTCACTCTAGTAAAAGTATTTTCTCTCTGTAATATTTACTGATATATATATATACTGAAATGCGAATATTATGAACTGCGGTTCCTTGAATTATGATAAAAAAAGCAATATCTTATTAACTCGATTGCAAAATTTAAAAAAGAAAATTTACTTTTAAAAGTATGAAATCGACATTTTAATATCAGGAAGCTCATACTGTCATATTTTTCAAATTAATAACATATTTCAATACTAGTACGTTCTGAATGTACTCGAATAACTTTACGTAATCTAAGTCTTAATATAAACTCATCATAGATAACAGGACAAACATTTGTATACACGCCAGACGCGCGTTTCGTCTACAAAAGACTCATCAGTGACGCTCGAATCCAAACAAAGTTACAAAGGTAAAAACAAGAAAGAAGTTAAAGAGCTTTGAGGACCAAAATTCCTAAAAGTGTTGCCAAATACAGCTAAGGTAATCTATGCCTGAGGTAGAAAAGTCTTAGTATTTCAAAAAATTCTAAATTTTGTAAACAGTAAATTTATAACTATTACCATATATCAGTTTAACAGTAGCGTTTGGCTATATAAACACATTCTAATGTTTACTTATCTACTTTCAGGTTTATGAAAAGAGACAAATCACCAGGAACATGCGATAAAATTCCCTTCATTCGCCGTTACACGAGACATGAGGACCACGATGGGGCTAATGGTACCAATATGACAATAGTTGCGATGAGACGAAATACTGTTATCATGTGTAAATGTAGTCAAACTCCAGCCTTGATTAAACAATCAAAGGTCCCATGTATCATTATTATGTGTAAATGTGATGAAGGAACCAAACCATTAACAGAAGAGGTTACTTCTTCTGGAGATACATAATAATACACGATTGACAATAAATTATGAAAGGAATAATGTTTTAGACTACGCATTACGTTAAAAAAATTTGCTCATTTTGTCACACCTTAAATAAAATAAATATACTGTTATATTAAGAAATGCTAACATCCAGTTATTGATGCTGCTCTTGATGAATCGAGACATATCGACTCAAATGAAAATAATACAATTTTAAAAGAAGTGCTGCACTTACATATTAGATATGTATAACGCACAAATAATATGCGATGTAAACCCTTCGGATTTACGCCCAAAAAAACACATTGCGACCATACGTAAGTTAACCATCTATTTTGCAACAAAAAATCAACTTCATCCTACAGCCAGCGTTGTCTTTTGTAGACGACCGACTTTAACAACAAAGGCGCTCTGACTCCTGGGCTGGTGATTCAATCAGGCACTTAACGACCGCAAATTAAAAGTTTCACATAGCCGATTCAAAGTCGAAGATATCAAGCGTATATTTTGAATCCGCATGTTTCCAACTCATCAGTTTGGCAAGATGCAGAACGGTAGGAGAGCTTAATCAAAAAGGAAATGGAAAAAACATTGAACTATGAAAATCTGTGCCACATGATAGTTCAATTATTCACCATTAATATTCCAAAATAACTTACAAAACATGACAAATTGACGTTTCAGCCAGTATGCTTTGGTCTAAACTGTTAAGATAATATACAATAGTACTTTACCGGTGTCAAACACGTTATGTTTTTTGTTGTGCAACATGCAAACAAAGAAAAAATAAACTTAACTTTGGGTTGATATCGAATGACTTTTCAAAAAGGATGAATATTTACTCCAATTCAAAACAAAGGAAATTTACGAGATACAAGCTGGTGATTTAAACCCAAGTCAAAGAAATACAGACATAGCAACGGTTTAAAATACGACGAAAAGACAAAAAGGTGAATTCACAACTTAAGATTGATCAGCGCGAACAAAACCAAAAACTTGACTTAAGTTGTTTGTTTATTGTACATTACAGTTACGTTGCAGTTTTCCTTGTTCACGAGGTGGATAAACCAATCATTTTACATTTTCATTCGATCACTTTGTTCCTACTAGGCCTTATTGATTGATGCTCACTGGGAAAGACATTCGAAAGTATTTGAAACATATATTTTGTTACTTGTATGTATTGTTAAATTGTTGTTAAGATTTTAAATAAACAGAAGTTAACATGATATGATGTTACTAATAATTATGTACAGAATGTATCTGCTATTAATAATAGATGCTATAAATATATGCATTACGTTATCCAAGTATGTCTTCTAAATTAATAATACGATGGATAATGTGTATGTGCTTCTAGCATTACAAGCATAGAAACACTTCAGACACCAATAACGTCCAGTAGAACATGTGTCTTGTGTATTCTTGAGCAGTAAACTTAAAATAGAATACTTTGTGTCGTTGGATAGACATAAATACGCTTAAGTAATTGGATGGTAAACCTTTAAAAAGATTCTAAATTTCAAGTCAAATAACCGTCTTTTGACTCCAGGGTCTATAATTATTCGATAGGTTACTAGTACTTACTCTGTGGTAGGACATCCTGGTACCGTGTTAATTACGAGCACCCAAAAAAAGGAAATCGAATATATATGATCAGTGGGGGGAACTTTCTATTTGTAGATGATGTAGTCATTACAACAGTCATTTTTTTTTCAAAATTGTACCGATAAAAATCTTGAATTTACTTATTACGTTGCTCTTGATTGACCGATTGCCAGAATGTCCTACTACATAGAAGGTTACTTGTGGAAAAATATTAATTACTGAGTCAAAAATCGGATTGTTGTGTTTGGTATATTTGAACCCCTTCTCAGTGAGTTTTGTTATAAACTGTTGCATAATGGATATCAAGAGGAAAGGGTTGAGTCCACCTATTCATTCAACCCTGGCATTTGTCACTGTGTATATCATCAGTCAGACAACTCGGTTAATAGTGGTTGGTTTGTATCCTCATATATTTGTCCTTTTGTAGATTTTCTATTGATAGCAGATCTAATGTTGTGGCTATTCAACTGTTTTCTGAAAACAGCGATACTTGACTAGACACATATTTACATGAATGTTTATTGATGAGAATCTTTTTTTCTTATGCTTTGATGTATAGTTTAGCTGTTATTTTGTAAGAATTGAATGCTTCTCTTTGTAACTTTATTGGGGTGTAAACGCGTTGACCGAATTACATTTTCCGCGCTTCATTCTAAAAATGTGCGCACGGTCAACGTTTTTACAACCCTATGAATTTACAAAAAGAAGCATTCAAAACTTATAATTACATTTTTAAGCTCGGATCATGAAAACACGATTTACATCAAGTTTTTATTTAATTAACCTGTGCACTTTATTAGAGGACCACGTATTATCCTGAATGAAAAGTTTTATTGTGTAGTGAAACTTCTTCAGTAATAACACGTGATGTGCAGTTAGCCAATCAGAATAACGTATTATAATGAAACATACATCTAATGTTATTATATTTACGTGTAATAATTCTTTTTTTTCTTCATGAAAAGAATAATAACAAAAATACTGAACTCTAAGGAAAATTTAAGTTCTTTGGTCAAACGGCTCAATCAAAACCTCAAATACACCAAACTGTTGGAAAACGCCTATAATAATTGTGATTTGGTAAAGGCAGTTACTTATGTGGCCAATAGCGAATTTAAACTGGTTTTATTGTTAGCTAAACTTCTAAATAGTATGATAGTTGGTAAGAATTCCATTTTATTGCAAACAATGTGTGAACAAAACCAACAAACTAGTTAAAATGTCAAATTGTCTTTTTATCTTAATCAGTACGTAGACAAATGATTATATTAACTCAGAAGAATCAAAATGGCAAATCGACGAAGAACCTGCGGGAAAATGAAAGATAGTATTACAAAAAAGACCATAGCAACAACGAAAACTCAATAGCGGGAGGTATATATATTTCCAAAATTGGAAAATTAAAAATATACAAAGACAAATAAAAAGAACACTTTAATACACGATTAAAATAAAGTACAACACCAATACATTGTACGAAGAATCTATGATTCAAGACCATCATGTATGATTTGTGAATTTAATACAGAAAATTTATCAACAAGGTTTTGGTATCATTTGACTAATTCAATTTAGAAGGGCCAAAACCCTGGTTAATTAATTTCCTGCTCACAGCTGATGACGTTTAATAAGTCTAAGTAGCAGCTACAAAGTCTTGAATACGATTGCATTGGGAAATATATCTTCAATATGCAAGTGAAGTTGGTATATTGTAAATGTTTGCGGAAATGTGAAGAAGATAAATGAAGCCAGATCATCTAATTTTTAATTCAAAAATATCGAGAGTTTTCCTTTCATTAATATCCAAACTATTCTTATATGGTTTCATTAATTTATTTTCTTGTTCCTAGTAATCAGAGGAGAAACAACAGGCCCGGCTTCCTCCTCCTCATTTAAAAAATTACAGAATCGAGAGAAATTTCAATAAGGGAAAGCAACAAAATCAAAAGCTCAAACTCATCAAACGAATTGCTATCAACTTTCCTATTCTTGACTTAGTATAGGCACTGTCTTATAATCAAAATGATAAATTAATCTGGTTTCAGAGCTAGCTACACCTTTCACATGTAAGGCAGTTGACAAAAATTCCATAATTCGCATAATAATGTGAAAGAATGCATCGTCGGATGGTGAATATGGTGATCACAATAATAATATTTGCATCCAGCAGTTTTAATCAGAATTTATATGTTATATGTGATACATAATCTTCCGTTACATTCTGTTTCGCAATTATATCCAAAAAAAAATCGCTTCACAATACCAAATTAAAACATTGTCTTGTTAAAAAGAGCTCTCTGTTTACACAAATTTAAATCGTAGGTCACTCAAAAGTAAGACACCAAAGATGATATCGTTAGAACTCTAGGCTTTTTTTTATCATCATCATATTTGATGAGATCCTTTGATTAAATTAAACTCAAATCAGTCAATTTTTCAAAATGATCACTGATTGCTCCTTACACATAATTTCTCAACAAGAATTATGAAAAAGAATAAAGGTCATAATTACCAATTTGTTGACAGAATGATTGTATAGGTGTCTCATTTTACGCAAGACATGTTTTCGCAGTTTCGGATCGTTAGATAATTCGTTTAATATGTAATCTAAATGATTGCGTCCTTTCCCAATTGTTGAACTGACTTGGTGGGGATTTACATGGTGTGTGATTGGGAGACACTGAGATTCCCTAAGGTTTTTATTATTCATGTTTTTCAAGGTTTTTGTTTGTCTCTCTGGTTCTGTTTGTTTCTTTAATATGTCTTCCCAATCAAGTTATGAGATGTGAACATTTACAGTGTCTTATATTTATACATAACTATGTAGAATTAAGCAGCAACCGGTAAATATTTCATATTGTCGAGGTAATGTCAGCACAACTATAAAATGGTAATAGGTTTATAAATTCCTCTCTGACTTAATTGAAAGTAAGTTATGCTGTTATACACAGATCCATGAGGAGCTATGTTACAAAAAGGTGCATATAACGTAGAGAAAAATGCATCAAAAGGACGCATCATAGATACCAGGACTGTGTACGCCACACTTGCTTTACGTCTACGTAGTCCCACCAGTGATACTCAAATCAATAGATAAAAAAGGCCAAATACGGTAGATTTAAAGCATTGAGAATCCAAAATTACTCAATGTTTTGCTAGGTGAAGTTATCTATTATAATAACAACGTTGCTTTAAGAATTGAAATCTCATTTGCTTTTTTCTTCATTTCTATACTTGTGTAGCGTTGGCAGTCATCTTTTTCATAAATTCCTCTAATATTTTTCCGAAACGTAAAGCTTGTAATTCAGTAGTTGTCGTTTGTTTATGTGTTACACATTTGTTTTCGGTTTTTTTTTTTACATAAATAAGGCCGTTAGTTTTCTCGTTTGAATTGGTTTACATGGTCTAATCGGGGCCTTTTATAGCTGACTATGTGGTATGGGCTTTGCTCATCGTTGAAGGCCGAACGGTGACCTATAGTTGTTTTGATGACTGTGTCATTTTGGTCTTTTGTGGATAGCTGTCTCATTGGCAATCATACCATATCTTCATTTTTATATGATTGTGTTTGTATAATTTCGTAGTGAATCAAAAATGTCCTATATATTGATTTTTGAAATATTTTTTCATATTTTTTGTTGAGTGAAAGGGCTATTCTATTTGATAGTCTCTGCTTGCTTATTGAACAGATTATCTTTCCTACAATCATCTCTGTACTATCTTTTTTCAATATAATTGAGTAATATGTATGTTGTTTAGGTTTAATAAACCTTCTAACGTTCAAGTTGTGTTAGTGTGTTAGTAACAATTTCTTTTTCATTTTTAACTCTGTTTCGGATTTCTGGAAAACTTATCTTTATCAAATATAACAGGATGATATACTGATTTCTAGAAAACTTATCTTTATCAAATATAACAGGATGATATACTGATTTCTGGAAAACTTATCTTTATCAAATATAACAGGATGATATACTGATTTCTAGAAAACTTATCTTTATCAAATATAACAGGATGATATACTGATTTCTAGAAAACTTATCTTTATCAAATACAACAGGATGATATACTGATTTCTAGAAAACTTATCTTTATCAAATATAACAGGATGATATTCTGATTTCTAGAAAACTTATCTTTATCAAATATAACAGGATGATATACTGATTTCTGGAAAACTTATCTTTATCAAATATAACAGGATGATATACTAATTTCTGTAAAACTTATCTTTATCAAATATAACAGGATGATATACTGATTTCTAGAAAACTTATCTTTATCAAATATAACAGGATGATATACTGATTTCTGGAAAACTTATCTTTATCAAATAAAACAGGATGATATACTTTTGATATTTATTGACCACCTGATGACATGTCAACTGTAAAATTTAATATTGATGTTTCTGGTTTATTTGTTACATTAAACATACCAAACAAATTCAGGCTTCAATTACACAAGATACCAGATAATTATAAATTGTACAAGATAACAGAACAAATATTTATCAAAGCAACACTTTTTATCGCCGACCATACGGTATGAAATTTTCTCCTTGTTGAATGCTGTTCAATTGCATATAATTCCTCCAATCCACTTCAATTGAACTTTCTTTGATAGTTGTCTCATTTACAATCATACCACATCAACATGTTGTCATACGTATGGCTTTATTAATTTTGAACACTTCTCCTTAAAATTATTAACTACTTAAAGCCTATTTGACATGTTTGGTATGATCCGCTTTTAAACATGTGTATTAGGATTTTGAATATTATTAAAATACAGATTGGTAAATAGCATCACCTAAAAAATTCGTTACCTGTGTATCAAAATTAGTATTGTTTATGCCATTAAAGTTAACAAATTGCAAAACACGAGGATTTTTTTTTAGATGTAAATCAAACACGATTATATTCCAAAATAGGAGAAGACTAACGATTTGTTCATATATCGATACTGTCAAACCTTTTAGTTTTACTGTTTGTTCTGTTAAATCATATAAAGTTATCTCTTATCAATTTGTTAAATATAATATCGAAGGATATTGGTGTATATTAAAGTTTACTTCATTATTGTTCCCAAAGAAATTAAAATATATTGTATAAAGCTTAACTTTAACCTAAATGTTTATCATTTATTTGGGCTGATCGCTTTCAATTATCGCATGGAACCTAAATAAAAAAAAACTAGACTTAATATTGATAGATCTTCGTTTCAAAATTTGTACAAAAAAATAAAAACTTAATTGGTTCTTTTTTACTGATCTGAAATTAATCTCTGCTTTTATGATTAATTGCAATATGTACCAAGACTTTCAGACATAGATACATGTTCGTGTGACCAAATGAGAACATCAATCTTAATCTCAAATAGTGTTTTTGAAGGCAACAAAGTTGGTTCATAAATGTGAATGACGTGGCGACACTGGATTCCTGAACAACTGAAAGTAAGGATTACGAGTTCTAAGTAATGAATGCAAAAATTCTCTACACATTAATACTCTGAAAAAAAAACACAAGCCATACCTTAAAACTGAACAATTTAATGTTTAATATATATTTAATGTTAAGGTGTATTCAGTCGTTGTTACTAGTTACTTGCCATTTTGTTGCATATCTCACGGGTTTAATTCAAATAAAGCATTATTTGGCAAATGGTTTATCTTCGATTCATTAAGACAATATACGCAAAACAGGTCTCTAAACTGTCCTAATCAATGATACAGAACTAACATAGTTTGGACTACTTAGCTAGGGCATCGGACACCTATTGGTTTTAAGCTCACAAAAATCTTCTCCTCTGAAACTACTTGACCTAATTAAAACAAACTAAACCACAATCATCATTGGGGTATCTAGTCTTTAAAATGTGTCCGGTGACCCGGCCAACCAACCAAGATGGCCGCCATGGCTTAAAATAGAACATAAGGGTAAAAGGCAGTGTGTGGCTTTAACTCAAAAACAAAAGCATTTAAAGCAAATCTGACATTAGGTAAAATTGTTTATCAGGTCAAGGTCTATCTGCCCTAAAATTTTTAGATGTATCGGACAATCCGTTGTTGAGTTGCTGCCCCTGAATTGGTAATTTTAAGGAAGTTTTGCTGTTTCTGGTTATTATCTAGAATATTATTATAGATAGAGATAAACTGTAAACAGCAATAATGTTCAACAGAGTAAGATTTACAAATAAGTCAACATGATCAAAATGGTCAGTTGACCCCTTTAGGAGTTATTGCGCTTTATAGTCAATTTTTAACAATTTTTCGTAAATCTTAGTAATCTTTTACAAAAATCTTCTCCTCTTATATACCTATATGGAGTTGTTTTCTTTCCGAACGATAGGTCATTCTTTTTCAGAATTAACCCGGACGATACCATTTTTCAATACAATGTGCTCCAAGGCATAACATAATGACCTGTGGCAGGTCATTATATTATCCTGATTGAAAAACTACTTAAACTGGTTGTTAACAGATTTAATTCATTTTATTTTACATAAATTGATCATAACGAAAAGTTAAAAGAAAAGTTGCATGTCACAGATTTCTTGTCACTTTCATCCGTTGAATATTCAACCGAAGCACTTACTGGTGCACCCGCAGCTGCTGATGGTTTTGCCTTCTTTCTTCCGTCTGACGGTCTTAATCCATATAAAATATTCGATGCCTCTATTTGTTGATCAGAAGAAGTTCTTTTGTATACTCTAACTGCATTACTACGAAGACCTGCAATACAAAGCTTAATTATTTTTGTGTTTAAGTAAGCACTTTTTTTAACTGCATATTCAACATCACAAAACAAGAAATAAAACCGAATAAAATTATATTCAAAATTCAGAGAAGTAACTGAGGCATGACAATGCATGACGGACAAACAGACCATCGGACGAGTAATGGTAAATCTGATTACCCGAAATATCGTGGTCGTGACAGATACAATCCTTTATCTTGATAATAAGTTCGCTGAAGTCTCTGTACTAACATAACTATACATTTTTCTTACAATCATCAGTTTTCTATTAAAGCAATTGAAAATACCTTGGAAAAAGAACAGATATTGGGTAATATCACACAAACAAGGAATACCTTCGATCGAGTTTTTTTTTTTTTTATCATTTTGTGTTGGATAAATAGGAATATTGAAAAGATAAGACTAGAAATTATAATGTTTCAATCTACTGTTATATTACCTGTTGTTTCGGCAACGCGTTGTTCTTCTATGCCAGCATTATAAAGGCGTGTTGCTGCAGATGTTGGGAGGCTATGGTTTGTGCGTTTTCCTGTCAGCCCAATACTTGTGCACAACCGTTTCACAGTGCCTTGTAAAGTGTTGTGTCCAATAGGATTGTTGCCAACCATTGTCCATCTTTGATATGTTTTAGCGTTGTTAGGTAGAAAAAATCCTTTCCTCCATTAGCAGGGCTGAAATAGAAGAAAACTTTAAATAAAATTTCACTTCAAACACACATAATTTAATAATGTAATACAAGATGATTTTAATAATAGGTAAATTACAGCCAATTTCTTATTGCTTGTGGAGTTACACCTTGGCTGGCTTACTTAATTTGTTTGTATAAATGTAAGCTGAAGCATTGTATTGTATTTAAGATTGACATCTGTAATCAATATAGTATTATTAAATAAGCATATATTTAAATTTGATTGAAAGTTATCCCAACTACAATTGTCAATATATGTAACAGGGCAAACACGCTTACCAAAGTATTACCCTACATGAGTTAGGAAATAAGCTGTAAAAAGAAATTATGTTAGATAAGATCAAAAAATATTTCAGATTCTATCATATTCATTGAAGGCCGATGAGAAGATATATTAAAGAAATCAATATGAAATCCGGTGGATTCGTATTAGAAAATGTAATGAGACCTGTATAAGGAAATCGGTACAGAGACGGCTTTTAAATAAGGGGGTGGGATACCACTTGTGTTGTCATTGTTTTGCCTATGAGTTTGAATCTCCTTCTGGTATATTCTCCCTTCTTTATCTTCATTTTAACGTACAAGGAAAACCATTTGTCGGTTTTGTTTTGTAAATGATAAAAAACATTAACGGGTTAAATAACCGCCCCAATTTTTTTTTATAAAGTTATTAATAAATAATAAGCTACTTACCAAAGTGACTTGTACTTTTCAAATACTGTAACAATACATTTATTTCTGTTTTCTGGGTTTTCAAATGCTCGGACACATTTTGGAACAACTTTTCTGTGCTTTAGACCACCCGCGTTAGCTTTTGAAACATCCTCTTTGTACAACAGATATCTTAATTGAGCATCCTTATCTTGAAATGGGCCAGTTATTTGCGGATTGGAATTAAGTCTGAGCCGTCGGTGTTCAGTGCCTCCCCTTAATGTAAAATTTAAACCACATAGATAAAGCAATGTGTATAGAAGTTGTTGGGGATTATCCACGCCAAGGATACCCTTATCATATAATTATGTTTCTTCATCTACCGATATCACATCAGCCTGCTTGTGCGTATTTGCACCGAGACCTTCAGTTGCTCTTTCTTTCATGACAGCATCTAACACTTGTCTAGCCCTAAGAAATTCAGGATTCGTAAAGAAGTTAATACTTGACGACTTCTGATGGCGAATATATCCCTGTATTGAGGAAAACAGGTCATAAATACTATTGGACGGATATGTACCTCCGTCTTTTTTCTTGGCCTCTGCTATAAAATACTGTAATGAAGTGGACAGTTCTGTTTCGTCCATGTGTACCAAATCCTTTTGCAAACAATTCGGGGGACTTCCTAAATTTTCTGATATCGGACGTAAACGGCGCTCGGCTTGCCAACTAAAAAAATAGAACATAGGGGTAAAATGCAGTTTTTGGTTTATAACTCAAAAACCAAAGCATTTACAGAAAATTTTACATGAAGTTAAACTGTTTATCAGGTCAAAATCTATCTGCCCTACAATTTTCAGAGAAATCGAACAACCCGATGTTGGGTTGCTGCACCTGAATTGGTAATTTTAAGGAAATTTTGCTGTTTTTGGTTATTATCTTGAATATTATTATAGATACAGATAAACTGTAAATAGCAATAATGTTCAGCAAAGTAAGATTTACAAATAAGTTAATTTTTTTTACATAAATAAGGCCGTTAGTTTTCTCGTTTGAATTGGTTTACATGGTCTAATCGGGGCCTTGTATAGCTGACTATGTGGTATGGGCTTTGCTCATCGTTGAAGGCCGAACGGTGACCTATAGTTGTTTTGATGACTGTGTCATTTTGGTCTTTTGTGGATAGCTGTCTCATTGGCAATCATACCATATCTTCATTTTTATATGAGTGTGTTTGTATAATTTCGTAGTGAATCAAAAATGTCCTATATATTGATTTTTGAAATATTTTTTCATATTTTTTGTTGAGTGAAAGAGCTATAATTTGATAGTCTCTGCTTGCTTATTGAAGAGATTATCTTTCCTACAATCATACCGTACTATCTTTTTTCAATATAATTGATTAATATGTATGCTGTTAAGTTTAATAAACCTTCTAACGTTCAAGTTGTGTTAGATTGATTGATTGTTGGTTGCTTAACGCCGCATTAGCACAAAAAGACTATATCGCGGCGAACAAGTTGAGTTAGTAACAATTTCCTAATTATTTTTTACTTGTCTCTCATCTCATCTTTTTTTTTTTTTTTTTAATTTAGCGGTTTTTTTTTCATTTTTAACTATGTTTCGGATTTCTGGAAAACTTACCTTTATCAAATATAACAGGATGATATACTTTTGATATTTATTGACCACCTGATGACAAGTCAACTGTAAAATTTAATATTGATTTTTATGGTTTATTTGTTACATTAAACATACCAAACAAATGCAGGCTTCAATTACACAAGATACCAGATAATTATAAATTGTACAAGATAACAGAAAAATATTTATCAAAGCAACACTTTTTATCGCCGACCTTACGGTATGAAATTTTCTCCTTGTTGAATGCTGTTCAATTGCTTATAATTCCTTCAATCCACTTCAATTGACCTTTTTTTGATAGTTGTCTCATTTACACTCATACCACATCAACATGTTTTCATACGTATGGCTTTATTAATTAAATCACTTCTCCTTAAAATTATTAACTACTTAAAGCCTATTTAACATGTTTGGTATGATCCGCTTTTAAACATGTGTATTAGGATTTTGAATATTATTAAAATACAGATTGGTAAATAGCATCACCGAAAAAATTTGTAAGCTTGGTATCAAAATTAGTATCGTTTATGTCATTAACGTTTACAAATTGCAAAACACGAGGATTTTTTTTTAGATGTAAATCAAACACGATTATATTCCAAAGTAGGAGAAGACTAACGATTTGTTCATATATCGATACTGTCAAACCTTTTAGTTTTACTGTTTGTTCTGTTAAATCATATAAAGTTATCTCTTATCAATTTGTTAAATATAATATCGAAGGATATTGGTGTATATTAAAGTTTACTTCATTATTGTTCCCAAAGAAATTAAAATATATTGTATAAAGCTTAACTTTAACCTAAATGTTAATCATTTATTTGGGTTGGTCGCCTCCAATTATCGCATGGAACCTAAATAAAAAAAAACTAGACTTAATATTGATAGATCTTCGTTTCAAAACTTGTACAAAAAAATAAAGACTTAATTGGTTCTTTTTTACTGATCTGAAATTAATCTCTGCTTGTATGATTAATTGCAATATGTACCAAGATTTTCAGACATAGATACATGTTCGTGTGATCAAATGAGAACATCAATCTTAATCTCAAATAGTGGTTTTGAAGGCAACAAATTTGGTTCATAAAAGTGAATGACGTGGCGACACTGAATTCCTAAACAACTGAAAGTAAGGATTACGAGTTTTAAGTAATGAATGCAAAAATACTCTACAAATTAATACTCTGAAAAAAAAAACCTCAAGTCATACCTTAAAACTGAACAATTTAATGTTTAAAGGTCTATTCAGTCGTTGTTACTAGTTACTTACCATTTTGTTGCATATCTCACGGGTTTAATTCAAATAAAGCATTATTTGGCAAATGTTTTATCTTCGATTCATTAAGACAATATACGCAAAACAGGTCTCTAAACTGTCCTAATCAATGATACAGAACTAACATAGTTTGGACTACTTAGCTAGGGCATCGGACACCTATTGGTTTTAAGCTCACAAAAATCTTCTCCTCTGAAACTACTTGACCAATTTAAAACAAACTTAACCACAATCATCATTGGGGTGTCTAGTTTTAAAAAAAATGTGTCCGGTGACCCGGCCAACCAACCAAGATGGCCGTCATGGCTTAAAATAGAACATAGGGGTAAAATGCAGTTTTTGGTTTATAACTCAAAAACCAAAGCATTTAGAGAAAATTTGACATGAGGTTAAACTGTTTATCAGGTCAAAATCTATCTGCCCTACAATTTTCAGAGAAATCGAACAACCCGATGTTAAGTTGCTGCACCTGAATTGGTAATTTTAAGGAGATTTTGCTGTTTTTTTGTTATTATCTTGAATATTATTATAGATATAGATAAACTGTAAATAGCAATAATGTTCAGCAAAGTAAGATTTACAAATAGGTCAACATGACCGAAATTGTCAATTGACCCCCTAAGGAGTTATTGTCCTTTACAGTCAATTTTTAACAATTTTCCAATGAAACTACTGGGCCAAGTTCTTAAAGATAGAGATGATTGTAAGCAGCAAGAAAGTTCAGTAAAGTAGGATGTACAAACACATCACCATCATCAAAACACAATTTTGTGATGAATCCACCTGCGGTTAGGGTTAGGGTTAGGGTTAGGGTTAGGGCAAGGGTCATTTGTTAAAAGATTGTTACTCCAAACAACAAAAGATGTGTTGTGATAGCCAAATGAGACAGCTCTCCAGAAGAGACCAGATAACACAGACTGTGTGTTGTGCCAACACATTGTTGTCTATATAAAGGAATTTTATGCGACGGTCATAAGTGTTCGATGTTAAAGTCATCATTTTCTATATAAAGACATATCTGTACTAAGCCTGGAATATGACAGTTTTATTCAATTTGTTTGTGTTCTTGAATTTCCCATTCGATAAGTGACTTTCCGTTTTGCAGTTTCTTTTGAGTTTTTTTTTGTATTTTTATTTCATTACGGCTGAGACTTGAAAAGGGCAATATTAATTGATATGATTTTCAGTATCTCAGTCGAGGTTTTTCTCGCTCGGCGCGTGTTGTTTAATAATGGACTTTTATTTTAGAAATATTATAAGCAAATTTCTTCTGTGATCTTATACTTCAAACGATATAACCCTTCATGATGTTGCAAAAATTTCGAAAACAAGACATATCCATCGCTATCTTAAGTTTTACTAGACCTTTTCATGTTTTCTTCTCAGATTACATGCCTTGCTCTGTAAGAATACGACTAGTGTTTTCATAAGAAAATGATTACAAGCATGTTTTGAAATAAATTGATGCGTCATCAACTGGTGTTATCGGTGTGATATGATTTATTCTACGAAGCCAACAGACGTAATACGGAGCTCTACTTCAAATGAAGGTAGGATTGTGCTCACAGATAATTCACAAGAAGCGGAAGAAATTGTTCTGTTTACATGGTCATGAGCTGAGATTGATAAATGATCGATGTGCTTTACTATGAACTCGAGATGTAAGAACCGGGATTCGAACAGAATTTGTCATGCAGTCAGGTGTTTTTTTCTAATGGTAATATTGATTAAAGAAAACGGCTATCTTTATTGAAAATTGGATTCTTCGAAGTGGATATTGATATATTTTAAATTATAATCCATTCTCAATAGTTTATATGTTAAACCTTTTTGACTCGATGCAACCCAAATGTGTTTGAGATCCATCCCATTTCTTAAACAAGCGTGCATATTCCGAACTTAAACAGCTGATGGGTTTTTAACCGTTTCGAGATCTCTTTCTATCCAAAATTGTAAAAGCTTTTCATTCTATCATATCGACACCAATATAGCTTCATCTCATTATTTGTTTGTCTTTCCATGTTGTAGTGAAATGAGATGATTAAGGTGGTACATATTTCTATAGATAGATAACTCTGTAAACATCACCTGACCTTTTAAATCACGTTCTCTTGTTAAGGAAATAGTAAGATTCCCAATGATAAGAATTAGTGTTTATTAAATGATTACATGTATTTATCCAATAAAATTTCAGATAAAGTGCGGGGTTTAAGTTTGTTTTTCAATTTATTTACTTTTGCAGTATGATCAAAGTAAATATTTTGTCAAAATTATATTAAAATTAAATGAACCAAATTAATTTTAGTCGAAGTTTGGTACCACCTTATTAACGTAAAGGGGCGTTTTTCAAACGTTTTTTCCTGTCCCAGCCACTTTTGAAAAAATGTGTTTGATATTTGCAAGTAATTTGGTGCAGTCAGTACATTGAAGTAGATTTAACATTTTTAAGCAAAGAAACAGTCTATTTTTAAAGGGATTGGTAAGATATTGATTCCTGAATGGCCTAAAACAACCAAATCTCCTTCGGTATCTGGTTTTTAAATTATGAAAAAAAGTGTACAGCTTAATACATGCTTTGACAATCAGTCTTGTTACTATTGCTATAGGGATTGTGGGAAAAACATAAAACATGTGAATATGTCCCCTACGAAACAAGTATGGACGAAAACGTTTCGTAGTGGACATTACCACTACCATGCAGTCTATTTTTTACTCTTTTTTTTAATTATATTTGTGCAAAATAAATAACAAGGGTTAGTTTCATGTGATTTTTAGTATGTCTTTATTAACATAGAATAGGGTTGATGTCAACTACGAAACTTTTTGTCCACTGCGAAACGGTTTTGTCAACTAGGAAACGCATCAAAATGTCCACTACGTAAAATGAGTTGCACCTTCATATGTGAAGTACTGTCTAATCTTTATCGATAAACAATGGTTCTCCAACTCAGAAAAATTAAATCTTTCTAGTATAAAAAGTAAACAAACTGTAATGTATATAGGAGACATTTAAAATTGCGATAAGATGTGTTTAGAAACAGTACACAAATGATGAAAATAATATCATTTTAAAGAGTATTCAAGATTGCACGTTTTGTTTACAAACATGTCTATAATAGAGATATTTAAAATAACTCTAGAAATAAATTGTTAGACAAGTTGATTTCCCATTTGTTCAAGTTTGAAAAACACGCTTTTATTGAAAAACGACCATAACAGGAAAGTAACACGATGCGTTTCGTCTTGTTTGAATCAACATTTTTAGAAATAATCTTCATTCGCGATTCTATAAATGCTGTTTTCCCTAACAATACAGTCTATTATCATGGTTGCAATGTTATTTTGGGTAAAAAAACCAATTATGAACTTTGGAACAACCGTTGTTTTTCAATAGAAAGTAAAAGCAAAAAAATACTTACTCCGTATAAAGCTTACAACGGAAAGTTCTTAATCTAATGTTAAATCAAAAGCTAAAACACATCAAACGAATGGATAACAACTGTTATATTCCTGACTTTGTACAGCCATTTTCTTATGATGTAGAAAATGGTGGAAAGAAACCTGGTTTTATAGCTAGCCAAATACCTCACTTGTATTATAGTCGCATCAAATTCCAGTATAATGCCAATGATGCGTAAACAAAACAAATAGACATAAAAAGTAAAAATGTAAATAATATAGCAGTCAACATTGTGCTATAATCAAAATCACTAAAAAAATCATACAATAAGGGAAACAAAAAAGCACTAAATGGCATACTGACCAACCATATCATTTTCATATAGACAAACACATATCAAAAACGAAAGACACATATTAATACGAGAATATAAAAAAAACATTAATGACAGAACGTACAAGTAAAGGATGTACACCTCTAAGGAGCTGAACATTTCTAGAATTAAACTTTTTTCTTAACCTGATTTTGGGGTTTCTAATACTGTAAAAACAAATAATGTGAAGAAAAAATCATATGGTGGTGCACTTCTTTTGTTTTTTCTACGGCCCTTTGAAAGTACCTAATTTTAATGATTTTCAATTCCTCCACAATTTTTAGCCATTGTTGTGCTATTATTGTAAAAAAGATCACAGGTCCACAATTAAACTTACATAAATATTTTTAAATTAAATTTAACCTTTACAAATGTAGGTAGGTGTTAATTATACAAGGAAGTTTTACAATGTTTGGATGCTTTTTCGTGTCAAATGTACCATGCTGTCAATTTTGTCAATATTTTTTTCTTCTCAATTTGAAGAACCAAAACTCAAATTATTTCAATTTTTTTGTTTAAGAAAGTTGAAAACAAAAAAGTTGATATGGAATTTACATGTTTCTGGTAAAATAATTTCTTCTACCCTTCATCCATTTTCTTTAAATTTTTGCTAACTAGACGGACTATATTTTTTAACAAAATTTCAATACACTTGAAATTCATGTCTTGCATACTTTTAGATAATCCGCTATAAGTTTTTGTTGTAGTGTGACACACATTTTATTTTAGATGAAATCTTCACAGAAAGAAAAAAAATAGTCATTATTTAATTGAAACTTTAATCGGGTGTTAAAGTAAGAGTAATCTTTTTATCTTCGATATTCATTGGATGATAATAAAATTTCCTGAAAATATCTACATAAATGACCAATGTAAGGGTAATGTTTCAAATTAGCTTAACCCAGCCTCTTTATGTAAGTGTCTGTCTCAAGTCAGAAACCTGTAATTTGATAGTTGTCGCTTTTTGCTGTGTTACGTATTTGTTTTTCGATCATTATTTTATATACACATTCGGTCGTGAGTGTCTCGTTTACCTTGTTTTACATGTGTCATTTCGGGGCCTTTTACAGTTGACTTCACGGTATGAACCTTGGAGGTAGATTTTTTGTATATATATATTCCAGTATTATTGAATATTCATATATCTTGAATTTCAATATTTTGGTTGAATCTTTTCGTGAAAGAGAAAACAGGCGATCATTTCCGTAGCACGATTCAATGATTATTTTTTTTATTAAATCCTCTTTTATTTCTTTAACCAGAGGTTTTAAAAATCTTGATCACGGCTGAACTTTTACGTAAAGACATGCTAAGATTGGAAGACATGATGAGACCAAATTATTCTCGAGGTAGATCGGTCCATAATTTATCCTTCTTGTCATACTTTAGTTAAGTAATTACATCAAAGGTCATGACATACAAATGATTAGAAAACAAAAGATTGACAATTTGTTTTTTCAAAATAAAATAAAAAGTGTCTATATACATTGTTTCACTCTCATTGGTTCTTTGGATTTCAATTTACCCTTAAACGCAACTCTTCATATTCAAGTTCAGATTTATATGTATATATGTATATTGTCTTTTGTAATCAAGATGATGGTCTTAACATCACTTAAAGTGAGCCGGAAATGTGTCGTGATGTACAATTAGGTGTAATGAAATGGATCCAAGAATAGCCGGAAGTGACAATTATTGATGTCAACTTAATTAGATCACACAATAGTGGCAGTTATTGAAACAATTTTGTCACGTCATTAGATATTACCGATATGATAACACATGCGATTATTCGAGTTGTATTATTTCTAGAATAGCAACAGAAGTATAAATGAAACAAAAGAAACTGTAGCAAAACAAATCCCACTTAAAGATGGGGTTGATTTCATGTGCCCCACCCAGTAAAGTTTATAGATATGGTACCCGTTTTGTTGCTGAATGTAGTGAAAAGGATACTTCCTCAAATCTGCTCCTCATTTGCCTGGATTATTTTTTTTAGTGTAAACTTTGGTGTGTCCGAAAACGAATTAAATTATAAATGGTACAGTAAAGCAATATTGGTGATCTCTATCATAAATAATAACAATCATTGGGTTATGTAATCCTTTCATAATCAATCGTTGTGAGGAGTCTGACATAACAATGTTTATCATAAAGAATGTTTGTCTTCCAGAATAGACCAAATCGCCTTTTCGTTCGAGTTCGGTAACAGTAAATGATTGCTAATTGTATGCAACTGTTTGAGGTTACGACTATTTAGGTTGCTGTTGCTCCGAGGCAACTATAATGCAAACTACTGTTCTACTGTTCGTATATATCTGGATAAGAAAACAAACAATGTATAAAGCAGGTAGAATCATTTAACGTATCAAATTAGCATAAATTTATTCAAATAGTCCTCTAAGTCACTAAATGTCATCACCCTTGTCAAAGAAAAAGAGGAAAGAAATATATTAAAGGGACAGTCAAACTCATAAATCTAACATAAACTGATAACGCCATGGCTAAACATGAAAAAGACAAACATACTAACAATAGTACGCATGACACAACATAGAAAACTAAAGAATAAACAACACGAACCCCACCAAAACTAGGGGTGATCCTGCTCCACATGTGGCACCTGTCGTGTGATGCGATAACAAATCCGGTAAAAAGTCTCATTCGTGGGTCACATTCATGAAAGGGAAAGGGATTGTAGTTACGACGTAAGGAACATATCCGATATCATTTGTGAAACGGTTATTCCAAAACGGTCAACCAACTCGTGATGGCGTCCGTAAAATGTACGAAGGGATGATTTCAACTGAACCATTTGGAACTTTTGGTTTAATAGCAACCCTCTATCAATAAACGCATGATAGGAAATGCAAGCACGGGAATATAGTAGCAATTGGGAGATATATACACCGTATGAAGGTGCTGCTGGAATGTTGCTACTTAGAAATGGAAAATTCACAATTGGAAAGCTGAAATCATTTCTTCTGTCGAAAAGTTTAGTTTTCATCCCTCCTTGTCAATTTCTAGCTGAAATTCAAGTTATGAGGCCGACTTAACTGTATTTGTATTATCCTTCATCTCTGGTTCGACGGGATAGATGCGTTTCACATAGTCACACATTTTGAATTATTTAGTGAGGGGATATGTTGAGTTTCCAAGTTATGGTCAATACCTAATTCGTTTATCAAGCAGTTAATGTGAGGAGTTTTACACACAAAAACGATGTTGTTTGGGGCTTTATCAAGGGAACAACAAAATAATTTTCATGGAGGAAGATAAGTGTTTTCCAATTTTTGGGTCTTTAAAGATTGACGTAGCATGGGCATTTATAGACCCATTCAGTTTCTTAATTCTGATTTGTATCAACGACTTCACTGCCTTAATCTATTCCAAAGAGTGTATACGTCTTCATTCTTAGTCCATTGCCTGGCATAATCCTCGACTGAATCCATTAAAACTTTGAAGTTGTATATCCAACTGATGTTTAGGCTTACGATATTTCGGACCTTTTTGATAGAATATTTCGAAGAGAAGTATTATTAACAATGTTGAGGTCACAGGTAATAACGTGGCCAGCAGGATTATATGTGAATTGGGAACTAGCACAAGTGCACTCAGGAGGTTAAGACTTGAATGAGGAAGTATTTTCGATTGAACTAATTTATGATGAAGGATATTGCCTACGTTGACGCTATCGAGACCTTTGTTGGCAAAGGAAAGATTAAGGAAAGATATTTTCTCTTTTTCATCTGTTCCAATGCGGACTGGCTAGAAAAGTCTGTGACTTGCAATATCGGACATTATAGTTTATAGTGTGTATTGGTTTGAATGAGGGTTTTCAACAGTCAATTCTAAAAATAAATTAAACAGAGAATGAAGTTTTGAAAGGGGTAATGAATAAAGTGTCGTGCGAATGTTTATTATTTGGTTTTTATCTGTTGTGGCATGTGTACTATTATTTGTATGGCGTTGTCAGTTTAGTTTCGATTGTCACTTTGGTATATTTCGTCCCTCTTTTATTGAATATTTTTCCTAAATAATCAATAACTAATTTAAGGATACGCAATTGAAGCTGTAGATTGAGTAAATTGGTAACAGCAAAAGTTCAATAAAACTTTGATTAATTTAAAAAGAAAAAAAGTATTCGTACTCGAAATCGAATAAGAGTCATACACCGCTTGTAATTTTCTTGTACCAAAACGTGTTTTTTTTTCTTGATTTCCCTAATATCATCGTGATCGTCCTTTACTATGGTAACATATTGGTTTTTTTATGTTAATTACGTGTTATTTTTTTTGCTGTGGAGATGTAATTTGGTTTTTTAAATATTTGACAAACAAAACCGTTTAATGGCCACTGAGCAAACACCCTAATGAAGAAGTACTGTTATAGTTTTATGCATGTTTATTCCTTTTAAATGTTTTCAATCAGATTTTTCTGTCTGACGTGTTTCATTCCTGCTCCTAAATATCTTTTTGCTTAAATAAAAAATAATTCCTATTTATCTTTGTTAGTGCTATAATCGTGCTTATTGCGTATCGTCTGTCTTTTTGGTGCGAATGTTCATTTAAATGACTTAGGTTCTTAGTCACATACTCGATAGAAACAACAGCATAAACGTCAAAATTATACATGACTATAACAAGCCATTTCAAAATGCATTATAGGTTAAAGGTAAATGGACGTATAATCGTGTAAAAATGACGACAATTTTGAAGATAATTAAACGCAAATACTGCTCTTACAGTAAGCATAACTGTAGGTCAAATATGTCAAATACCCTAATGACTTTATCAGCACGATACCCACAATAAAGGGCAGTTATACATAAAGAATCGGTATACCACAAAATACTTTATTCACTATATAATACCTCCATGTGTATTGTTATGCAGTTGATCCGAATCACCTTGTATTTATTTAACAAATTTGAAAGATGAATGATGTTTCAATGTGATGCATTGTATCGTTTTACTGAATAATACAATTTAGAAGAATAACAGGAGGATGTGTCGTAATATTACAAAATTCATCTATTTTGATATCCCGACTCTTCCGGAAAAATTACACTTACAAACAACGGTAGGCATAATCAACAGAAATAAAAACAGAAATCATTCTGATTTTATTTTCAATTTGTAAATAAAACTAATTATCTACTGTTGATAATTATTGAAATGCAAATACATGTAGGTCAGGTTGACTTAAATTTGAACTATTTTGTTTTGTAACATAGGTACGACCTTGTGTTTGGGATGAAGTCGTAAAGATAATTGACTGGAGTTGTCGGTAGCTGCAATTACATTGAATTTTCATCAATCATCATCAATCAGTCATAATAACTAAACATATAACATTATGTATCCGAAAGGTACAAATTTAACATATTCATCCACAAAAACAAAGACTGAGTTTATAAATCACGAATCAAGAAATTGAAAAATCACGAATAATTAATGAGTGCCAATCATTAGTTTATTTATTGATTTATGAAGATAAATCTAGAAAACCGCTTCAGACGTAATACGTGTTGCTTTCCATTTTTTTTTACATCACTGGATTGATACCTCTGCTGGTGGACTATCAGTCCCCGAGGGTATCATCAGCTCATTAGTCAGTGCTTCGGTACTGACATGATTTAACAAACTTTACTAAAATTGTCCATTTATAAATTTTGCAATTATTATAAAACTAAGGTTTCAACTCCCTCCGGCAAAGTTGGCATTAGATGAATTTGGTTATTTATTTTACGTTTTTATGACATATATCTCTTCAACGATTTTTGGTACTTATCTATGTTTGGATTTCAAATGTTTGCCTTTCAGCGTTCCTGGTGAAGGTAAATCCAGAAAAGCGCTTCGGACGCAATAAATTATTAAACGTGTTTTCTATTTTTTTTAAATCTATAGATGAATTTGGTTATTTATTTTAGGTATTTTGGAGATACACCTCTTCAACGATTTTCGGTATCTTTGGAATTACAAAGTCTTTGCCTTGAGCGTTCCTGTCGTAATATTACAAAATTCATCTATTTTGATATCCCGAATCTACCGGAAAAATTACACTTACAAACAACGGTAGGCATAATCAACAGAAATAATTACTAATCATTCTGATTTTATTTTCAAATTGTAAATAAAACTAATTATCTACTGTTGATAATTATTGAAATGCAAATACATAAAATAAATAACCAAATTCATCTAAAGCCAACTTTGCCGGAGGGAGTTGAAACCTTAGTTTTATAATAATTGCAAAATTTATAAATGGACAATTTTAGTGAAGTTTATTCAATCATGCCAGTACCGAAGCACTGACTAATGAGCTGACGATACCCTCGGCGACTGATAGTCTTTGCCTTGAGCGTTCCTTATGAAGGTAAATCCAGAAAAGCGCTTCGGACGCAATACATTATTAAACGTGTTGTTTACCATTTTTTTTTCGAAACTTAGTGTATGTTATCATACATCAACATATAACATTGCTTTTCTATCTTTTACACGATTTCAAATGAAACATTCATATTAAAGATGTATAGGTTTATAATTGATATAAACGTGTGGAGAATATAAGTAAACTAAACGTGCAATAGGGAAGTAGTTACTTTATGGTCACTATTAATTAATAAAATTATTATAAAATGGTCACTATAAATCAAAAGAATGGTCATTACAGCTACAAAATTGATTATAGTAACTTTAACCTTTATAAATCCAAACCCCTATTTGCAATCGTTATAGTTATAAAGTGTTATGAATATTGTAAAAAAAAACATTTTTTCTTTTACTTGCACGTAACCATGTTGACCACGTTTATCTTTTACTGTCTTTTTTTTTTTATTAGATTCTGCAAATTCGAAAAATCCAACTAATAGATATGTTAGATTCCATATGCTTCATAAGACTGGCAACTTTGGTATTACCGAATGCATGGTAAAAGATACTTACTCAATTTTCCCCAATATAAGCACGGAGTATTGTTTTTACTGTACGACTTGGCGAATCTGAGAAACTTAAACTAAAAATTATACAGGTAAGCTAAATGGATGATTAGAAAATAATAAGAATCATTACTCCTTCCGCGATAAATCGTTTTGATGCGTTTCACATAACAATTATTTTATCAAAATGGATGTGTTTCATTTCTTATTACTGAAGAATAGATTACTGCACTTTTTCGTTCGAGTTTGCCAACGGTATTTTATTGCTTATTGTATCACATAGTTTTAGTTTCAAAATATTTTTGTTGTTGTAGCTCGAAGACGGTTATTATAAATACTACTGATCGTAAATATCTGGTTGAGAAAACAAAAAATGCATCTTACATATCAAATCAGCATATGTTTTTTGTTTGTTTTTGTTTTATTCAAGAACGTGTTATAGTATTCTAATGTTTTGGCCGATGTCTGTTGCTATAATAAATGACAAACAGGAACGTTTTATGCAATAAGCTTCCTAACGTGTTTATCTCCAGCGAACTTGGTTCTTAATGTACAGAAACACATTAGTGCACATGGTATGGGCACTGACCAAACAACTTAGTGCTAAAGGTGTACTGTCATAACTGTATGCATGGTTATTCCTTAAATTTTCCCAATACGATTTTGTTTTCTGACGTGTTTTATTCCTACGCATATGTAGCTTTCTGCTTAATTACATATTGATTCCTATTAATCTTTGTTAGTGTTCCAATCCTGCTTATTTGGTATCGCCTGTTGTTATTTTGGTGTGAAAGTTCTTTAGATATAGTTAGGTTTTTCGTCACAAATGCGACTAAAATAATATCATTAACGTCAACATTTTACGTGAATATAACAAGAAGCTATTTCAAAATGCAAAAAACCTTAAAGGTAAATGGCCGTACAATCGTGTAGTTTTACAAAATGACAAAAAATGTGGGGGATAATTAAAAGCAAATACTGCTCTTACAGTAAGCTAAACTGTAGGTCAAATACCCAAATGACTCTATCTGCATGACACACAATGTGAGGGCAGATATACATATAGATTGGGTATAGCACGAAAATATTATATTGACAAATTCATACATTCATGGGTATTATTATGAAGTTGAACCGAAATCTGTTTGTATTCCTATAACACATCATAAAACATTATTATTTTAGTTTGAATACGCTGCATTGTTTCTTATCACTGAATAATACATTAGAATAACAGGAATATAATGATTGTAAAGTTGCTCATAAAAATCACACAACTCTTCCGAAGACAAAAAACACGTGCAAACAACGTTACGCATAACAAAATAGAAATCGAACACTTTTTGTTAATCATAAGACGGAAGGAAATTTATGTATATTTAAGTATACTTCGGGTATTGTCCTCAAAGAAATAAACCATAGTGTATAAACCCTAGCATTTACCTTAAAATCAATCTTTTATTTGCACTGGTGGCACTTAATAATCGCCTGAAACCTAAATCAAAATATCTAGACTTAATTATGATGGATCTTTGTTTCAAAACTTGTACAAAAAAGTAAAGACTTAATTGGTTCTTTATTATTGATCTGAAATTAATCTCTGTTTGTAAAATTAATTACAATATGTACCACGATTTTCAGACATAGATATGTGTTTGTGTGACCAAATCAGACCATCAATCTTAATCTTAAAAAGTTAGTTTGAAGGCCGCACATTTAGTACATATGAATGAACTACTTGGTGCCACGTGCTTTCTAGTTAATTTGTTTTTAGCGGTAAGCAGTTTGAAGTCTTGTATGCTAAAACACATGTTATTTTTAGAATACTTATGGTCGTAAGGGAGCTTCCAATTACATTCAAGAGGGGAGGGGGTAAGATATTTCCTATTAATGGTATAATGCGTGTCGCAAGACTGAAACAGATATTTTTATCTGTCCCTCTGGTATCTTTCGTCCCAATTTTTTTTTTTTTTTTTTTTTTTATATATCCAACTGATTTAACTTAGAGTAATAGACATCGTTTGTTAAATACTCAGAAAAGGGCAGACACAAGACTTAATCTACTGTCGAAGTTTGAAAATTAACAAAAGTTATTAGTAACTATAATAACAATGGTAATTTTTTTAAGAAACCTATCAGCCAATGGTGTACTAATATTATCTGTACAGTATTTTAAACACTATATTTCCAGAAAAGCAGATTTTTGTTAAATGGACACAAAGACTGTTTATTCACTTGTTCACGACCAATGTAATAATATTAACCAGAAATATATAGTATACTTTCAGATCCTTATGCACGGAAACGTTTATAACACAATATTAAAAGACAATTAATTGTTCACGACACAATGTTAAAAGACAATTCATTGTTCCTTTCAAAATTGTTATGCGATGATGACTGATGTACCCATATTTTGACTATTTTATTTATTGTGTCTGTTTTATTTAACGCATCAATGTAAATATAACGGAATTTGATGAGACTGTCATTTAAGTGAGAGGGTTAGCGCTATAGAACCAAGTTTAATCCACCATTTTCTACATTTAAAAATGCCTGTACCAAGTCAGGAATATGACAGTTATTGTTCATTCGTCATGATGCATTTTGTTATTTGATTTTTCCATGTGATTATGGACTTTCTGAATTGATTTTCCCCTAGTTCAGTATTTTTGTGATTTTACTTTTTTGTAAGCCTTATATGTGACACTACTTAGAACCTATAGTGTGTCTGCTTGGTGAACGCTCACTTAGACAAACCACCATCAATGTCACTTTTGACAGTTGTTATCGTCATTCTGATTATATGTATGTCGTCGTTTGCTTTTGTTTAATTCGGCGTTTCTATTGTTCTTTTGGTTTTCTCCTATAGTTGATGTGGTTCCTCGGTTTAAGTTTGTTACCATAACTTGTTGTTTCATAACCGAATTAAGATTATAGAACAGCGGTTTACCTCTGTTTTCTTTTTTTGGAATATTATGGAGAATAAAGGAAGTTATTTCTGTGTCAAACTATCCTCTGTTTGAAGTAAATCTTTCGCGTGCTACTTACAGAAATGTTCTTGCACATACGTGATGTTCTCAGGGTAATAATGATTGAAGATAATCAGTCAACTATTATTATAATAGATGCTACGACGTGGATAATGGTTGATTTAGATAAGAACCCAATCTTAATAGTTCGAATTTGACTCTCATTAACTTCGATGTAACACGTATATTTTAAACTCCAGCCTGCCTAACTACTCAGAACTTGACAAATATATTGTGTGGTATGATTGCCAATGAGACAACTGTCCGCAAGAAACCAAAATGACACAGACATCAACAACTATAGATACCACACGGCCTTCAAAAATGAGCAAAGCCCATACCGCATAGTCAGCTATTAAAGGCCCGAGAAGACAATGTAAAACAATTCAAACGAGAAAACTAACGGCTTTATTTATATTAAAAAGAATGAAAGAAAAACAAATATGTAACACATTGACAAACGACAACCGCTGAATTACAGACTTGGGACAGACAAAAACATAAATAATGTGGCGTGGTTAAAAAGCTGGTTGGTGTTTCAACAAACTTGAGACCTTTTTATTTTAAAAATTGTAAAAGCGCCAAAATAGCTTATTCTTGTTATTTGTTTATTTTTCAAATCAAAGTGGAAAGCAGTGAATAGGGTAATACATAACACTACATAAACATAGTTTGATTTTGAAGGTAAGATCTAGTTTACAGAAAGCTTTTTACCAATCAGCTCATAAACGTAATTGTGTTTTTCTTTTATGATTTACTCCTCAATTAAATTATAAGTAGGACTGTGACATTTGTCTGTCTTTTCGAAATAACCTAAAGTGTGGTGCACAATTTTCAATGATTTATTTAGTGTGAACCTTTTTTTAAATTATTTTTTCAAAGAAAGAAAAAAATAGATAAGTCATTCCTTCACCGAATCTTGAATTGAGTGTTTAAAAAAGTATTTCCTTTCATCGTTGTTGATTTATTGGATGATAACCAAACTTCCCTGAAAATGTATAAGATAAAGTAAGCTTGGTTCATAATTTCGGTTTTAATTTCACCTTTTTGTCATACTTTGATTTAGTTATTGTATAACGTTATCAACCAATCATCAGAAAACAAAAAGTGGATAAAAAATATTCAAGAAAACAACACAACTCATACATTGATTTAGTCTCCTTGGTTCTTCTAATTTCAATTTACCCGTAAACGCAAAACTTGGCATTCGTATTGACATTTATATACGTATATTGTCTTATGCAATTTAGATGATGGTCTTTAGATCACTCAAGGAAAGCCGGAAATTTGTCGTGATGTACAAATAGGTGTGATGAAATGGTTCCAAAAACAGACGGAAGTGACAATTATTGACCCAAATTTAGTAAGATCAAACAATAGTGGCATCTATGTAAAAAGTAAAATCACAAAAAATACTGAACTTAGAGGAAAATCAATTCGGAAAGTCCATAATCACATGGCAAAATCAAATAACAAAACGCATCAAAAAAACGAATGGACAAGAACAGTCATTTTCCTGACTTGGTACAAGCATTCTCAAATGGTTCCACCTGGATAATACATAGTAAACAATTGTATCACGTTATAATATATTACCGGTAGGATAACAATATATAAATAACACATAGCTAAGAGGGTGATAGAGCAGATTGGTATCCCGAGAAAACATTGTCAACCGCGGCGAAGCCATGGTTGACAATGCCTTTTCGAGGGGTGGTGATATCATTTAACATATCAAATCAGCTTAAATTTACTTTCATAATCTTTCAAGCCTTTACACTCACCACCCTTGTCAAGTTAATTTTGTTAAAGCCAGAATTAGTAGCTATGACGTAACCATAAACGTTTTGATCTATTTTTCCAAAAGTTTATGTTTTATTGTTTATTGAAAAATCAATTGAACGAATGATCTATGTCGGCATATACTTAACAATTTGCGAGTTGGTGACTGACACACCTTCACCTGTTTAGTAAATAGAAATTTTTTGACATAAAAAAACACGTTGGAGGTACGTGATTAGGGGGATGGATGTGTCTTTTTTGTTTAGTCTTTATGATAGATAAAGATATAGCGCAGAGCGAAGCAAGTAGAGCATTTTTCTAGACTATTTTATACTTAAGTAAATGCATTTGGCTATATAGGGTATTGTACGTCCTCTATGCCATTATGATAATGTTATTAATTTGAAGCGTCCTCTTTACAACCTAAAGTTATACTTGATGTTTGAAGTAGTTTTAATAATCGCAGAAAACAAAATTTCGATAAATATCATGATTTAAGTACCATGTTTACAATAGATTTTTTTTCACATCCATGAAATGTATCCAGTCTCAGTAGTTTTCGCACTCGGAGTCAAATAAGAGGCATACACCTTTAATAAATTCCAAGTACTGATACGTTTCTTTTTAATTTCCTAAATATAATGGTGATATTCCTTTACTAACCTTTTTTGAATGTCAGCAACATGTTATTATATTTAAATGCTTTGGTCGATGTCTTTTTATTTACCATTTGACAAACAGAAACGTTTTATGCTATAAGATACCTAACGTGTTCCTCCCTAGCTAACTGGGTGAATCATTGTTATAGAAACACATCAGGGTACATGCTATGGGTGCTGAAAATACATCTTATAATAATAACGTTAAAAATAATTTTGAAGGGTTTTACTGTCATAGTTTTATGCATGGTTCTTACAAGGGGGTACTGTCATGGTTTTATGCATGGTTATTCCTTTAGTTGTCCTAATCCCAATATCCTTTCTAACATGTTTCTTTTCTAAAGGAAAATAGCTTTCTGCTTAATTAAATATTAATTCCTATTTATCTTTGTTAGTGCTATAATCTTGCTTATTTAGTATCGTCTGTCTTTTTGGTGCGAAAGTTCATTAAAATTACTTAGATTCTTCGGCACAATTTCGATAAAAATAACAGCAGTAACGTCAACATTTAACGTGAATATACAAATAAGTCATTTCTAAATGCAAAGTTATAAGTCAAAGGTAAATGGACGTACAATCGTGTAGTTTCTCTAAATGACGACAATTTGGAAGATAATTAAATGCAAATACTGCTCTTACAGTGAGCATAATTGTAAGTCAAATACCCCAAGGGGTTATGACTCTATCTGCATGACCACACAATCACGTGCATATATAAATATAGATTGGGTATAGCACAGAAATATTATTATATTTCAAATTTAATAAGACCATTAGTATTGTTTTGAAGTTGAATCGAAAGATTTTTGTATTTATATAACACATTAGAAAATATTATTATCTTAATAAGATTAACGGTACCAATTTTCTTGCACCAGATGCGCATGTCGACAATATATGTCTCTTCAGTGATGCTCGTTGCCAAACTATTTGAAATCCAAAGCTTATATAAAAGATGAAGAGCTATAATCCAAAAGGTCCAAAAAGTATAGCCAAATCCGTGAAAGGAATCAGAGCTTTGCACGAGGGAGATACATTCCTTAATTTATTATAAATTCTATCATTTTGTAACAGCAAATTTTAATAACACAAAAAATCCGTATTTTCATGCCGCTACTGGGCTGGTGATACCCTCGGGGACTAATAGTCCACCAGCAGAGGCATCGACCCAGTGGTAGTAATAAGATTAACGGTACCAATTTTCTTGCATCAGATGCGCATTTCGACAATACATGTCTCTTCAGTGATGCTCGTTGCCAAAATATTTGAAATCCAAAGCTTATATAAAAGATGAAGAGCTATAATCCAAAGCTTATATAAAAGATGAAGAGCTATAATCCAAAAGGTCTAAAATATGCTGCATTGTATCCGTATCCCTGAATAATACATTAGAATAAAAGGAATACCAATATTATTAAAAAATTGCAAATAACACAGTCATCCAACTCTTCCTAAGAAACAAAAGCCCGTGGAAACAACTTTTCGCATTTAAAAAATAGAATTCGCACATCTTTTCTTTATCAATTTGTTAATAAAACTATTAACTTATTGTTAGTAATTAATGAAATACAAATACAAGTAGGTCAAGTTGTCCTAAATTTCCACTTTTTTTATTATTACATGGGTACGAACTTTAACTTGGGATGAAATCGTTAAGCTAATTAACTGGATGAATTAGTCGGGAGCTGAAATTATTTACATTGAATTCCCTGCAATTAGTAGGAATATTGAAATACATTCCAACATTTATTTATACGTACACAGAAACAAAAGAACATTTCAAAACCACGGGTTATCAATGTGTGTTAAATGTTGCTTTATTCGAGATTTAGTTATATGGCATCATATAAGAACATATAACATTGCTACTTATTTAATATTTGACACGATACTGAACGCGCGTTTTTATATAAAAACAAATTGGGTTATATACGTTAAAGCTATTATTGTCAATCGCTAGGGCATTGGTTACTTTATTGTCACAATTTGTTAATAAAATTATTTTACAATCACAATTAATCTGAAGAACGGTCATGATAGCTACACAATCAATGCTATAAACTTTAACCATAATGAAACCATCCAACTTCCTTATTGCAAATCTAAAAGTTAAAATATGTTATGAACGTCTTAATTGTTTTATTAACATACATGATACGACTGTATGTATCCCTTTATCTCTATTCTTAACCTTTGGGTATGTTTTACCATTGGTACGTTTCAAAACCATAATACAATGAAATATAATTTAAAAAATCGCAAGTGTATGGTAAATAAATATTCTGTAACAATTATGTAAACGAGGGACAAAAGATACCAAAGTGACAATCAAACTCATGAATCTTAAACAAACTGACAACGCTAAGCTAAAATTGAAAAGACAAACAGACAAACAATAATACACATAACACAACATAGAAAACCAAAGAATACACAACTCGAACCCCACCAAAAACTAGGGGTGATCTTAGGTGCTCCGGAAGGAGAAGCAGATCCTGCTCCACATGTGTCACCCGTCGTATTGGTTATGTGATATCAAATCCGGTTAATAGTCTAATTCGGTAATGTTATATCAACACATGTTTACGTCACCGACGATTATAACATTTTTAGATTTTGCCATCGTTTATCTCGAGCTCAGAATTATTCGCTTATATTTTTCCGTTTTGGTTCAAAAGTATCAGACATTAAATGTTTATTGTTAAGCAAGATCTTACTCAATATACGAAAATATTTTCTTAATTGTTTCGAGAGAATCATAATATTTAAAAGGCAACAACAACAAACAAAAATTAGCCAGAGTTCTTGAAGGCACAACATGTGACAGTATGCAAACATAATATATACTTTGATTCCCAACCTAAAAGAATACAACAAAAATGTAGTCACTTATTTTCAGTTCCATCTCCTCGCTCTCTAAATTTTTTTGACATTTAAGTTTGTAATTCTTATTTTGTTTGAAACGTGGACTGCTAACATGAATTCATCAATAAGTTTATATAAAAACGTACTGTACGTTTATATATTTGTGGTATGTAATACAATGTACTTTTGAGAGAGACAGTTATCATGAAAACAAATTATTTATTTGTCAAAATTAATAAATAAACATGGTATCATTTCGGCAGATGTCTGATGACGTATATACTGACGAAGTTGTTACCCTTTTTATATTATTTAACACGTGATCTTCACGGTTTTTTATGAAATGCTATCGCATGAAGAAATAATTTTCATACTGGAGGAAAAAGGTAAATATAAAAAAGAAGATGTGGTATGATTGCCAATGAGACAACTATCCACAAAAGACCAAAATGAGACAAACATTAACAACTATAGGTCAGCGTACGGCCTTCAACAATGAGCAAAGCCCATATCGCATAGTCAGCTATAAAAGGCACCGATAAGACACTGTAAAACAATTCAAACGAGAAAACTAACGGCCTTATTTATGTAAAACATGAACGAAAAACAAATATGTAACACATAAACAAACGACAACCAATGAATTGGGACAAGCACATACATAAATAATGTGGCGGGGTAAAACATGTCACATTTTTTCCATAAAAAATATTCATTTTTTTTTATCATACAACTAAAAGTAAATTTTGAACCTTCATTATGTAATATTGCATCCTTTGTGAATTAAAATATCTTCTCGTGTTGAATAAGATATTATATAACGAATGATCCCTATGTAACTTCTTTGCTGTGGAACAACTACTATAGGGGAAATAAACAATAACTAAAATCACACATTTTCATACAACAACATGTATCTGTTTGACTTAAGTTATCTCAAGTTTTATAATAATCACAGGTTGATGTTGTTGCTTTAAACTTTAAATTAGTGTGGAGGAATTATTGGATAAGGGTGTATTCATCCATGACACAAAGTAAGTGTATGTAAAGAAAAAAAAACCTTGTTCATTATATACACAGGAATAAATACAAAAGACAGGCTTTTTCCACATCTCAACGTCACAGTGGTCCGGATCCTTGTAGAATACCTTGGTGATTTTGAATAATACAACAATGAATGAATAAATTGATGATAAAATTGATTTGGTGTGTCCAAAGTTTTGGTACCCAGTACAGTATAGTATGTAATAAACGGTTTATCAAACCAATTTCTGTGTTTCAAGGTATTATTTTCTACTCACTGTTTCTTTCCTATTTAGCATCGTGAGCTATGTTGGGGATGGTCAGGTGTGCCTTTGAATTTTGACATGAACATGTCTTGCTTTCCTCGTTGAAATAACATTATGCGCAGATAAAGTTCGTCTCAATAAGCATTTACAATACTAGGAAGTAGTCTGCCATTTTGCCCCACAATATGTTTTTCGTGTTGATCTTTTTTGTAGTATAAAATACCTTTTGGTTCCAGGCTAAAGTTGATATTTTCTAATTTCTTCAAATAAAGATTACATTTCCGGAAACGTCTCCTCGAAGTGTCCATACCGCGCCAATCAACACCAAAAAAACAATTGCCTCCTACATTTGTGTAACACTCAAAACATGTTGTCATTGCTAATGAATATAATGACGTCTAACATTTTATATATTTGTCCAGGAAAGTGCACATTCCTAAATAAATGTCTCAGCTGTTGTTTTTAATTCTGCAACTTAATGAGTTAAACTCAATTTGAATGTATTATTTTTATTTTATTTTTAAATATCTGAATTACATAATTAATGTAACTCTGAAATATTGTCGGGATATTTGAATATGTTTTTTTCTAAATCCTTTTTCTTGTTTTAACCCTGGTGTCATCAACAAAGTTGTCAGCACTTTTCTGTTTACATGAACTTACTAGTTATTAAATAGGTTGTCCCTTGAATACCACATAAATAAATAAAATGCGTGCATACTTTTTATATACTTTTATAAGAAAAAGTTTCTACTAATCCCATTTTAAATTGTAACTTGAATTGTAATCAGGACTGTTTTGTTTTTAGTATATATGTTCAAATGATACTTTGATACAATATAATTTAAATTAAACGTGTCAGCATTAATAGATGTAAACCCATGGTTGATTCCTTGGTGCATTTCCTTCTTGTTCCTTGTTCAAATTGTCTTTTGCGTATTTACAGTCTTGTTGCCAGTACTAGTGTGCTTGTTTTGCCAACATATGACGCTTCATGATTGATTTCTTTGCCAGATTTATTTTAATGAAATAGCTTCATGGCTTTGTTCTACAATTCATAGTTGTGGTCAATTTTTCTAAAACCAGTCTTACGGTTGTCCTTAACTGGAAGTGAGGGGAAGTTTGATTACCCCGGGTTGAAAGCCGTACTGTGATGTTGAAATGAAAAACAACATGATTGTTGTGTATTTTGCTATGAATATACCAAACAAGCAAAATCTGTGCATTCACAGATTTTGTGTCTAGGATAAATAACCCAATATTCTTTATTTCGCTCACAATAATATAACATTTAAGGTAACAACCTGAAGTAGTGAGTATTATAAACTCGAAATAATGTATATAGGAAGATGTGGTATGAGTGCCAATGACTCACATCTCCATCCAAATAACTATTTATTTATGGATAACTCTTTTTAAACGGGTATTTGTTCTTGGTGCATTTTCATCTTGTTTCTTTCTGATCAAATTACAGTACATTCCTAATTGATTCTATGACGTAGTTATATCACGGACACTCTATTTAATTTTCCCCATTTGAAGGTTACATGAATGATATCAAAGTCACGATTTCGTGAACCAAAGTCAATTCGTATTTAATAATATTTCCGTTAGAAAAAATGGATATGTTGCACAAGTGATCGACATCCTGCTTTGTAAAATCCGCATATTCTCCTCCTTTGCAAGATTACAGGCATTTAACTAAAACGACCAACCCTTAACCAAGAAGGATAATTCATACTTATCTTAACTGCCTAAGAAATAACAGAACTTATTATAGAAGAAAAAAAATCTCGCAAAAGACCTCCCGATATATCAAATTGTAAAACAGAAAATGCAAATGATCTGTTACCTACATAGTATGCTGGGTTTATTGTCTAGGAAAGTGGTTCTATATTTGTTTGAATTTAAAAGAGAGCTTCTGCCCAAATAAAAAGTTTAGTTGCCCATACCTCTATAAACAGAATTCAGAACGTTGGATCACTGTTATCTAGGTTTTAATTGTAACTTGCAAGCTGAGTTAATTACGAAATATTGTTTAGAAATATTATAGTACATTTTCCGCGAGTAGGAATTGTTTAAAGGTGATTTCAAAATAAGTTTTGGTTAACCCAGGTAAAAAAACGTATATAAACAACCGAAAATTGTATATCGTGTACACATGCATAGATATCCGACACAATGAATTGATTTTCGTATTTTTTTTTCACGGAGTAAATCTCTTAATTACCGATTTAATCGATGATTCGGTCTGCTATAATTAATTCTGTCAGTTTTCTTAAAGAGAAAAGACATTTTAATATTTCGACTGTGATTATTTGACACTCTTGTGATACTAAACTTTACTATATCTAAAATTAATTCCGAAATAAAACTCGTAAATTTCCTTTACTAAAACAATATTTGGGGGGGGGGGTTACATATTAATGATCAAATATATAGAACAATGAACTAACTGGATTTACTTCAAAAAATATATTATACGTTATTTTGAATAGGAAAGTAATGATAATGTACTTGTTCATTTAGTAATTAATAAGTGCAAACAATATGTAAATGTAAAATACACAAGTAAACAACCGTCTAAAATGCATTACACGAACCCCATTGACTGGATGGTAATAATTCTAACGTAATCTCTGAAGACATATTTCGTATTGTCAATCAACTCGTGAAATTGGAAATTACATTAGGATTATCTCCCCCTAATTAGTATTCACACCGCCGATCGCGCTTTAAAATATCAATAAAGCGCTCAGGTATATCGACTCCCACCACGCATGCGTGATTCCCCAGTCTTCTTCTTCGGCGAAAAGTGTTCACACGCTTTATTTTTTCCTCTCGGAAATGTAACTTTTTTGATTTATATATCGTGTATTTTCATAGTTTAATTTTAAGTTTTTGAGAAAGACGCTTTTCATTGTCAACATGGCAGAAGCTTTCATTACGGCCATTAATTCGGCAAGTGAAGAAGCAAATTCTCCTAAAGCTACTCTGTCTCGCTCTAATAATAAAAACGAGAAATCGTCAGGTAAACAGACCGGAAGTCGTAAAAAGACGACAAGTAAGTCTCGTAAAGCTAGCAGCACGTGTGCTAAAGAAGTATCAGATGTACCGGAGACAATGTCAACAACAGGTTTGTCTGTAAACATAGAAAATGAATTGAGGACAGAAATTTCTAGTGTCAAAGAGACCGTTAATTCGGTGAATTCTCGAATGGACATTTTTCTACCTCTTTTCGAGAAGTTCGTTTCTCTAACTGTCACTTCAGGTGGACAAATAGAAACGGACAGAGAAATTGCCACTTCAGGTGGGCAGATCATTTCTCAGGACTCGAGGGACATTGCCACGTCAGGTGGGCAAAATTCTCTCAGACATGCTAGTGTTGCAAATCATGATAATGACATTGATGATGCAATTTCCCTTCAACCGGATAGAGACGAAAGAAGGGGTCTTGATTTAGATTTAGATTCTGACAATAAATCCCAACATTCTTCTGTGAAAAACAGTACACACAACCGTTTTCAGAGATATTCGGTAGTTGATAAGGACTCTCTTGATACTGAAAATGTCAGTAGAGATATCCTTGGTGACATTTTTGGTGGAGATACCAAAACTAAACCAGACAAATCTGAAGCTGGTATTGTTCTGGATCAAAGTCAGATTAATATTTTGAATCAATCATGACACTGTGATAATCCTTTGTTATTGTCAACTTATAAAGAGGAATATAGGGTTAGTTTTCCAGTGAGTGATAAATCAGCTGATATTCTTAACTTACCAAAACTAGATGACATTACTCAAACTTTACTGTGTAAACGACATGGTCCTAATGCTGGTAAAGCTCATAATAAACTTTTTTCTAAACCTGAGAATTTTTTTGAAAATATGGCTTTCAAAGGTCAGTCAGCAGCTAGAATGGGTTTGATTATTACGGCATCCATGCAACAAGCCTTGGGTTCATTAATGGAAAAACTGAATGATTCTGAACCAAATATTGATTTACTTGTACAAATGGTCAAAGACATTTTTGCCATGTCAGTGAAATCTATGGATCAAACAGCTAGAACAGGTGCATTTCATCATCTGATCCGTAGGAAAGCTACTTTGTTAGATACAGGTCTAGAGGACATAACTGAGCTTAATGATAAGTTTTTATCTCTTAAATTGTCAAGTGATGGTGTTCTTGGGAAAGATTTTGAAGAGAAACTGAAAAATCGTTCAGAGACAAACAAACAAATCAAAGATTTACTACCAGAGTTAACTCGTAAATCAGCTACCTCAACTTCAAGTTTTAAGAGGAAGAGTGCTATCATTCATACTAGCCAAGACACTATTGGTCTTAAAGTAGCTAAACATGACTTTTCCAATTTTCGCATTCCTAAGGTAGCAGCTAAACCTAGTGAAAACAAAGGTGGATTTAAACCTAATTTCAGACGCTTTGGTTCTGGTAAAAAAGAGGCTGATTGTGAAAAGAAAGGTTTTTTTCGTGGCAATGGTAGATCTAAATGACTACAAAAAGCAGGTAAATATTTTATGTCAGAATCCAGAGATACCTGTAGGAGGTCGTTTAAAACTTTTTTGGCAAAATTGGGCAAAAATAACAAACGGCAGTTGGGTTTTAAAATAATAAAAGAGGGTTACAAATTGGATTTTTCGGGGAAAATCCCACAAACAGGAATAAAGAAAACAAATGATCCTGCGAAAGATTTACCTATTCTGTTAACAGAAATAGATCAACTGTTTGGAAAAAACGCTATAGAAAATGTACCTGTAAAGGAAAAAAATTACGGTTTTTACAGTACGTTTTTTCTAGTACCAAAAAAGACAGGCGATTTGAGACCTATCATAAATTTAAAACCTCTGAACAAGTGTCTCCAGAAAAAACACTTCAAAATGGATTCTCTAAACAGTGTCTTAAACTTAGTACAAAAAGGAGATTGGGCAATTTCTCTCGATCTGAAAGATGCTTATTTCCACATACCAATTCACGAAACACACAAAAAGTATCTAAGATTTTGTGTCAACAATCAGTGTTACCAATTTCTGGTGCTGTGCTTCGGTCCAACATCAGCACCACGAATTTTCACAAAAGTGTGTTCTGTAGTGGCAGCTCATTTACGAGCCCAAAATATTCGTCTAGCAACTTATCTAGACGATTGGTTTTTGCTAAATCAGACCAAAAAAATGCTGATTTCAGATCGAAAGAAAACGCTAAAACTCCTAACAAAGTTAGGATTTGTAGTAAATCTAGAAAAGTCAAGCCTAATTCCAACACAATCAATAACATACATAGGAGCACTGTTTTCTTTAAAAGAGGGAATGGTTCGTCCTACATCAGAAAGGGTGTCAAAACTCCTTTCTGCAGTAGAACTTATCTTAAACAAGCAAAATCAAGCAACAGCAAGAGATTTTCTACAATTATTAGGTATTATGGCTTCATGCATAGAATTAATTCCAAATGCAAGACTCTTTATGAGACCAATTCAGTTACACCTCCTTTATCATTGGAAACCAGTTTGTCAAAATCTAGGAATAAAAATTCCTTTTTCGAAACATCTAAAAGGTCACCTCAGATGGTGGTTAAAAATAGAAAATTTGGTCATAGGCAGATTAATAACACCTTGGGAAACGTCAATAACAGTAACAACAGACGCATCAAATTCAGGGTACGGAGGTCACATCAACAACAGTCTCATAGTTCAGGGTACATGGTCAGTAGAAGAAAAACTTCTCCATATAAATTCTTTAGAAATGGAGGCAGTTTTTCTAACTGTAAAACATTTTCTCCCAAAATTGATAAAATTGGAGAAGAGTCGATTGTTGTGCAGAAGAAAGGGGTAACTTTTGTTCGTCATGGACTATCAAAACAGGATAGACCAAAACATTTTGGCAGCAAGATTTTTATTCCGTCTTATCAATCAGATAAATTATTAGATCCGAAGCGGTCTATTTATTATTATTTGAAGAAAACTGTACCTTTTAGAAACTCTGACAGTGAGTTTGAGAACAAGTTGTTTTTATCTTTTATTGAACCGCATAAACGGGTTACATCACAGACTATTTCGTCTTGGATTGTTAATGCAATTAAATGTGCTTACAATGAAAAAGACAAAAAATTTCGTGCTCATTCTACAAGAGCCTTGGGCCCATCTTGGGCACTTTTTAACGGCGCATCTGTGAAGTCTATTATGGACACAGCAGACTGGACAAAGGAATCAACCTTTACTCGTTTTTATTTACGTCACATAGATGTTGAAGTTTTAAATTCTGTGTAAATAAGAATTTTGTATATATATGGAAGAAAATTCTGAAAAAAAGAAAAAAAAAGGAGAAAAATTTATAGAAAATGGAAGAAAATTTTTTAACTGTATAGTGTTGTGTTATTTATATCTGAACTGATGTGAAGAAAATACAGTATACAAAGTACAGAAAGATTCTTCAGCTGTGGATAGCTTAGAAATCTCCTAATGTAATTTCCAATTACGTAAGTATTATGAATTAATATAAAATTGAGAAATGTGTTCTCAAATTTTAATTTTATGATAGAATAATACTTACGTAATTGGCTCCCACCCACCTCCCCTTTTGAATCTTTTTCGGTGAACACTTTTCGCCGAGAGAGACTGGGGAATCACGCATGCGTGGTGGGAGTCGATATACCTGAGCGCTTTATTGATATTTTAAAGCGCGATCGGCGGTGTGAATACTAATAAGGGGGAGATAATCCTAATGTAATTTCCAATTACGTAAGTATTATTCTATCATAAAATTAAAATTTGAGAACAAATTTCCCAATTTTTCGAAGAATGGTTTCAGCTTTAGCACCCAAACACTTGGTATGAAGGCTTCCTGTAAGCAACAACCCTCATACAAGGACATCATCCTGAGATACCAGACAAGTCGTCTTATATCAAATTTTATCGATTATGTCTTATTTGTAACTTGACTCAGTGAAGAATCTCGAGGCGTATTGTTCGTATTTAGCAGGAGATGCCTACGCTGACGATATACGACCGGTGTTTCTTCTTTTAGAGCTTTTCTTGTAAATGCGTGTTATCTTGATTTGTCTTCTTAATCAATTAACTATATTTGATTATAAATTAACTACAAAAATAACTGTATATTACAATATAGTCAATGAGGATAGAATTTTACCTAGCTTCCAATCTCGTTAAAAAATACATACAAAGTTTGCCAACACCTTTTCATTTACACCAGGAACTTTATTTTTCTGCATATGACTGGTCAGTGACGTCTAAATCAAAACCGTTTAAAGGCAATAAAAAGCAAAATTGAAGCGTTCTAAAACCTAAGAAAACAATCAAAAAATGTTATGCCACTTACGGCGTAAATAATTGATGCCTAGATAAAGAAACACTTCCTCTTTCGAAATACAGCAATTGATAAACAGCTTATTTACAAAATTATAAAATCCTCCATCGAGATGATAGATTTAAAAATCATCTGTTTTACATGTTGCATAATTCAGAATTACAAAATTCTAATCATTACATAACTATTCACATTAAAGCATCTTCTAAGGATTTAAAAAAAATATATACAACTACGTACTTTCGAAATCAAACTTATCAACATCAAAGATCTTAAGAAAAGTGTCATGAATATATGAAAATCATACAATTTAAAAAATGTTTAATGTTTTTTAATATCAATTATATCTGTTTTATAATTGTAAACCTAAGATGCAATTGTCAATTTCATTCAGTTCTGATTCATTGAATTAGTGCATCATCATATAATAATTATCTCGTATATGATCAGAACACTCCTGTCATGAAAAGAGGATTTCCTAATGAGCACGATATGTCCTCTTATGTCATTGTTATACAGCTGTTTTGGTTAATACCATTAATCGTTCTGACAACCCTTCATTCCATTCTTATATAACGTTCATAAAAGTTCTTTGTCATTTGAAACGAAAGAGTATTGAACTGTTTTTTTTCCATTTAGCACATCTGGTGTAGCTTTCCATTCTTGTTTTCGCAATTCGCTTTTTTTTCAAATCCGCTCAATGACACTGTATATGCCGTTGTAGAACATATTGTCTTCTCTGAATAATTGCGTCTTAAACGTCTTCTTCACCAAGCTATGGGCTTTTCGAATATCAAATATAGCTGCTACCACTGCATCGAGTATGATAAGATATTTATCCTCTCGAAACAGTTTTAAATATTTAAAATTTAGCTATTGGGATTGGATAAATATTGTAATACACGAGATTTGGTGGTGGAATCTGTTTTTCTAATGATTATATAAAAAAAAATAGGCAGGCAAACTTACTCCTTCTTTTCGAATGATTTGCAAACAGATGTGTTATGCAGAAAGGGAATACATTGACGAAGAATTAGAGAACTGAATGTATCTGTCATAACCTATAGATACAAGTATTTTAAATTATTTAGTTCATTTATAACTCATTTTATCCTTTATTTTGCAATGAATGGTTAATATTAAGTGGATTTGAATTGTACTGATATTTAATGCATTTTACCCTGAATTGACATGCAACTTTGTTTACTTGATACGAATACATGTTATTCTTCTGTCTCGATAAATCTTTATTATTGCTATATTTATCAGCATATATTTGTACTTCTATGCCTTTTTTATCATTGTTCTTTTATAAGAATAAAAAAAAGTCTGTAACGTGGGAAGCTATATCCTGATGCTTGAAACAGTCTAATGTCAATTTCTGTTATAATAAAACCTTTACAAATCCTAAATTACATTCATAAAATAAGATATGGAAATGTCGATTTTGAGGGCTTTTCCGTTTTGGTTTTTTTTAAGGTGTTTTTTTTTTTTGGGGGGGGGGTTTATTAACTCTTTTGATATACACTTTCAAATATAAGTTGTATATTTACAGTGACATTTGTAGCTAGGTAATCACATCGAAATTTTTGTTCCTCAATTATTCGTTTTGTAACGTGCATTACGTAACATGAAAGTGAGTTGTGTAACCTGGAATAGGTTTGTCAGCCAATTTCGATCCGTTTCTTACGGCGACAAACGTTCCATAAAAAGTAAAGCAAGGTATGAGACTGGCAGTTTATTCTGAAAGTGCGTTTTTCATGTTTAGATGCTTAAAGTACATGTTCAGAGATATAAACATAAATTTTAGTTGGAAAACGGCGGATCAGATAATTCGAACCCATGTTGCCATGTTGCCAAGTATGAAAACATACAGCTGTCTGATATTAGGTTTTATCGTTCCTATTGAAGATATACCATCAAGGCCCTTCTTACACACGAACATTTTAAAGTGTTATTTAAGTCATATTAAAAGAAGCATAAATATGTGTTACATTTTATGTATTTGTAATGTATTTGGTTTGCTATGCTGATATACATATGAGAAGTAAAGTTTATTTCAAAAATGATCATCCTATTTTTGTTATACCAAAAAAACTCCGTCAACCCTGTTAACCGCGGGGTAACAAAACGTTAAATTTACTTCTGACTTTGGTAGGGGACGTGTATACATGTATGTGTATTGTTTCAAATAATAAAACACTTTATAAATTTGTTGCAACAGACGCTTCTTGTCTACCATTTTTTAAGAGTTTATTTAACAAGTAAAATATCAAAAATACCGATCTCCAAGAGAAATTCACATTGGAAAGTCTATTATTAAATGGCAATATCAGAGACTCAAACACTTTAAACGAATGTTAAACAACTGTGGTATTTGTTACGAGGTACAGACATTTCCTAATGTACAAACTGGTAGGTTGAACTTGATTCAGTGGCATACAATTTCAACATATTGACAACATTGTGTGAACAAGCCATGCCTTCGTTTTTTATTTGTTTCCTTGATATATCTATTACATAACCGATTTACAACACTTGAAAAACTTTACACTACCTCCACATTAATAAAACACCTTCTGTCTCCGATCATGCAAATTTTTATGAATTTAAACCACACAATTATTATTATGAGGCTGACTTCATGCAGGAACTTCTTAGGAAGAAAGATCAGAAGTTTGCGATATCCTTAAACTCTACTTTCCGCTATATAGATCATGTTCTTTTATTAAATATCTCAAAATTTGGAGAATATAACGAGCGCAACTATCCCATTGAACTAGAGATAAAGGATACACCAGATACAGTTCAGTCGACCTCATATCTTGACTTACATCAAGAAATTGACAATAAGGGTCGGATGAAAACAAAAAAGATGATTTCAGTTTTCCAATTGTGAACTTTCCATGTCTAATTTCCAAATGATGAAGTTGAAATCATCCCTTCGTACATTTTACGGACGCCATCACTAATTGGTTGACCGTTATGGAATAACCGTTTCACAAATTATATCGGATATGTTCCGGGATCCTTACGTTGTAACTACAATCCCATTGCCTTTCATGAATGTGACCTACCGAATTAGATATAGGAAGATGTAGTGTGAGTGCCAATGAGACAACTCTTCATCCAAATAACAATTTAAAAAAGTAAACCATTATAGGTCAATGTACGGCCTTCAACACGGAGCCTTGACTCACATCGAACAACAAGCTATAAAGGGCCCCAAAATTACTATTGTAAAACGGGAATGTTTTCGACTATTTACCGGATTTGTTATCACATGAGCAACACGACGGGTGCCACATGTGTAGCAGGATCTTTTTACTCTTCCAGGGCAATTGAGATTCCCCCTTTTTTGGTGAGGTTCGTGTTGTTTATTCTTTAGTTTTCGATGTTGTGTCATGTGAAGTATTGTTTGTCTGTGTGTCCTTTTCATTTTAGCCATTGCGTTGTCAGTTTGTTTTCGATTTATGAGTTTGACTCTCCGTTTGGTACCTGTCGTCCATCTTATTTGAAACATGCATTTATCCTTTAGTTTTAACACAGGAGACTAAAGTCAGCTATTGGTTTCTTTAAAAACTAATAATACCTCTCGACGTCTGTTACTTTTGCTGAGTTTAGGTTCTAAACTTAAACTGCAGAGCATGTTGAATTGTCCTTCCTAAAAAAGGAAGTTATTTCCATAGTTGGATGCAAATATGCAATTGTATATACCATGTGGCTTATTCAGTGTTCTTAAATGTTGTCCGAATCAATATTTTAGATAATTTTGATACATGTTGTACGTCTGATTTAAACATCAAATGATTTATAATATTATTAGTCCTTCTTGTGCATATGTGAATCAAATGTGCACACTGCAGTGTGTAAAAAAAACTCCGCCAAATCCGTACAAGAAAAAAATCATAAAATTCTTAATCTCACCAAAATGAATAAAGGTATAAGAAAATACACCATATGTAATTTCATATCGTGCGATACCTAATATACGATTGTTAATAGTATGCAGTTCTGAGGCATTGACCTGCTCAACAAAGAAATAATGATTATATGTTTAAGACATACGTGCATGAACTAAAGCACTTCTGTTTCTGAACGGAGTACTTCTTAATGATCATCCTTTTCCTTTCGTGTCAGGATAAGACAGCTATATAATGAATCTCAATATACTTTTTTTTAAATATACATCAATGGACCGAACGTGACTGTGGTATAGCCATACTTTTTCAATAGAAAGACGAATGCTGTGAGATATTCGTTAGATTATTGGACTGCAGCCACGTTTTGGACGCTATTTAACTTTGCACGCTTTTCAAAAACCCATTCCGATAAATACTAAATTGTATTGATTCCGTGGGTGGTTGCCACATATTATTGTTGATTAACATAACGAAATAAAACAATAATAAACATCAGAATTACGTGGATGAAACACGAATTTATCGAATCAAGGAAATATGTTTTAATTAATCACCATTAACTATGCATTGGTATTTACAGTGAAATTTGATTATAATACCTGACAAATGAATGCATGCAAAATGACTTTTAATTCATGGAAATTATTGGTCAATTATAATTGTTCAACCTATGTCATATGGAAACAAGATGTTCATAAAGCCATTAATACATTTTTGATTGCTTACGGGTCATCCTTTTAGAACAATTTTTCAAACAATAACAACCAATTTTACCATACATACAATACAGAACTAACCATTGTCGCTCGAAAAAAATATGTAATAAACGTTTAATTAAGTGCGAAGTTGAAAAGCATTGACGAACCCAATATACAGATTTTACCGAATAAAGGTTATTTATTACTGGGATGGAAAATTCCTGTTTTTCAAGTTTTATAAACAGTTAATTTAAACTATATGGCAATATCAATATGATTCATTTCACCACTGAAGTGCTGACTTTTGGACATTTGTATGTATCAGTTGTATCTGCAAGTTTCAACGTCTTTTTTAATTTAATAATGATAATCTCTGTTAAATAACCAGCATTTTAAAAGAGTGTAATAAAAAGATAGTATTCAAATTACGCAACCAAAGAATCAATTGAAAATTACACGGGAAATGATTCTCCTAAGACTTTTTATAGAGTTAGTATTGGTACTTTTTCACTTTTAAAAACTATGAAGATTTTAACGAAAATAACCAAGTATTTTAGAAAATTTCAAAAACCAGGTTTTTAAAGTGGATCGAGTATCTTTTCCCGTCCGTTCCTTCTGGACACTTTGCAAATTAAAAGTACATTTTTGGTCTAATGTTTTTTTCCATGATTTGAATATGAAACATCAAAATTGAAATATCAAAAAAATAAGGTGTCCTTAAATATTATAAAATTTTCGGAAAATGTTTATAAAAACCAAATGCAGATATTAGACAACAGGTGTGTGTTGTTTTTTTTTTGTGTTTATTTTAGACTGCTTTTTGTGTTTTGCGTTTTTACCAACATGGCAATGTGAATTAATCTTCACCTGTTCCTGTTTCTGAACAGAGTTCTTCTTCATGATCATCCTCTTTCGTGTCAGGAGCAGACCGCTATGGAGATCACCTCTAGTTTTTGGTGGGCTTCGTGGTGCTTATTCTTTAGTTTTCTATGTTGTGTAATGTAGTGTTCTATTGTTTGTCTGTTTGCATTTTTTTCATTTTTAGCTATGCGTTGTCAGTTTATTTTCGATTTATGAGTTTGATTGTCCCTCTGGAATCTTTCGTTCCTCTTTTATCATTCATGCCTTCTTTTGAATATAAGATAATAGTTTCAAGATTTTAATGCAGTGTGAAACGCATTTACGTTAAACTTTACTTGTATAAGGGTACTCAGTCTATGTAAGCAAATTAATTATATTGTTTCATTTTTTTTTCATTTTTTTTATATCGCATACGATGAATCCTGATATCATTGTATTTTACATTTAATGTATCCAGCGTGATTGTGGTAAAACAATACCTATCCAATATTAAGACGAATGCTGGAAGATGTTCGTTAGATTATTGGAAAAGAAAAAAATGGTAATTTTGGACGCTTTTTAATCATGCATTGAGTCTGCACGCTTAAGAACCATTCCAATAAATACTAGATTTCATTGATTCCGTGGGTGTCGGTCACATTATTTATGTTTAGCAAAAAAAAATCAAACTATAATAAACATCAGAATAACGTGGATTAAAAACGAATCAAGGAAATATGTTTTAATTAATCACCATTAAATATGCATTGATATTTTCAGTGAAATTTTATTATATTCTCTGACAATGAATTCTTGCAAAATGAAGTTTGATTCATGGAAATTATTTGTTAATTATACTTGTTCAACCGATGTTTAATAAAAACAAGATTTTCATGATATCATTAATATATTTTTGATTAGTATTTTGGTTATACTTCTATAAGGGGGACAATATTTTGAACAGACGCAAAACAATCTAATTATATATACCACAAAACAATAAACTAATGACGCTCGAATAAAAAATTTAAGAACGGTTTAATTAAAAACAAAGTTGATGAGTATTGAGAACCCATATTTTGAAAGATTTTGTCGATTAAAGGTTACTTTTTATAGGATGGAAAATCTGTGCCTTTTTCAAGTTTAATAAACGGTTAACATTAAGGCAATATTAAAGATGATTCATTTCACCACTTGAGTGCTGACTAATATGTAATATGTACCCGTTGTTTTTTCTAGTCTCGAAGTCTTGTTAGTTGATGATGTTAACCTCTGTTTCAAAGTAACAATTTGATATAGGAAGATGTGGTGTGAGTGCCAATGAGACAACTCTCCATCCAAATAACAATTTAAAAATTAAACCATTATAGGTTAAAGTACGGCCTTCAACACGGCGCCTTGGCTCACACCGAGCAACAAGCTATAAAGGGTCCCAAAATTACTAGTGTAAAACCATTCAAACGGGAAAACCAACGGTCTAATCTATATAAACAAAACGAGAAACGAGAAACACGTATATATTACATAAACAAACGACAACTACTGTACATCAGATTCCTGAAGCATTTTTTGCGAGTGATATAGAATTAATTTCTTTAGTGAGGTAAACATTATCAATTATAATTTAGAATAAATAATTCTCTCGTGACTTTTCATACTTTTAACATTGGTATAACGTTACTTTTAAAAACTATGAACAAGAAACAAGCCGTATTTGGCACAACTTTTTGGAATTTCGGATCCTCAATGCTTTTCAACTTTGTACTTGTTTGACTTTATAAATATTTTGATATGAGCGTCACTGGTGAGTCTTATGTAGACGAAACGCGCGTCTGGCGTACTAAATTATAATCCTGGTACCTTTGATAATTATTTACACCATTGGGTCGATGCCACTGCTAGTGGACGTTTCGTCCCCGATGCTATCACCAGCCCAGTAGTCAACTTTTCGGTGTTGACATGAATATCAATAATGTGGTCGTTTTTATAAATTTCCTGTTACAAAACATTGAATTTTACGAAAAACTAAGGATTTTCTTATTCCAGGCATAGATTACCTTAGCCGTATTTGGCACAACTTTTTGGAATTTTGGATCCTCAATGCTCTTCAACTTTGTACTTGTTTGGCTTTATAAATATTTTGATATGAGCGTCACTGATGAGTCTTATGTAGACGAAACGCACGTCTGGCGTACTAAATTATAATCCTGGTACCTTTGATAACTATTAACAGGGGGAAAAATTAGATTATTTTAATATTTTAAGAGAGGCGAATGATATCAAATGAGCATTCATCTAATTAGATCAAAATAAACTAAAATGCTATGACAGGTGATGTCCGATGCACCAGAAGGGCAAACCCTGTTTCACATGTGACACTCTTCAAGGTGTGATTTGAATGTTGCATAATGTGTTAATATACTGTATTTGTTCATTTATGTATATATTTCTTTATAAGTTTTGCATTACATGCCTTCTGTACTTTATGCTAGATTAATGTTATGAGTATTCTGTAATAGAAACACAAATTCAGTGTGCTTATATCTGTATTATAATGTGTCATCTAATCTAGCTGTATTATTCGATTTGTCATCTTGTCGTATCTACTACGCCTTTCCGGTAATAGTGGTATAAAACAAAATTCATACTCAAAAGTAAAATAACAAACAAAAAATCCATGGAAAATTTAAAACGGAACGTCGGTAACCAAAAGGTTAAGTCATAAGCTTAAATGCATCAAACGAATGGATACAAACGTTCATATTCCTGGCATGAGACATACATGTTCGTATATTAAAAATTGCAGATTAATACTGGTTTTATAGCTAGCTACACGTTTTAACATTGTGTTATAATCTTAATTACTATACAAACACATATTAAATTATGTATGAAAAAACATAAAAGTCCATATGCATGATATATACAAAGCACATTATCAATCTTAAGTAAAAGGATACAAAAATTCACAATAACACAATGACAGGTTGTATCATATGTAACAACAAAACACAAAGAGGCATAAAGTCAAATCCTACTAGCAAAAATAAAATAAAAGAATACAAAAGAAAACATCAGAATATTAACACAGTGACTATGTTTGTGTATGATTTAGTAGACTGCTGTTTCCTGTGCGATTTATTAGTTTAAATATCTCTTTGATTTTTATGTCTTTTTTTATAGAATCAAATTATTTCGTCATGAATCCGATTATTAGCATTAAAATATGATGACAATTAACTGAGAAATTATCCCAGAACCAATACTTTAGACCGACTTTAAAAAACTTAAACACCACTTGCAAAATGCGGCAAGCAAATGTCAAAGCAATTTTGATTCCCGTAACTGGATTAAATTCGTGTCGTCTATCTGTATTTTTATAGTCTGTTGGCATTGTATTTATTGAAACAAATTCAGTTAAACATATTTTTATAAACTGATAATTTTGCCTTTGAAGTCCTTATAGTCTTGCATAGTGTTTTTTTTTTATTTCTACAATCCAGTGTATATGCACCTAGCACAATGTAGAACTATTATATTTTTCGTTTATGTTTATGGTTTTAGACAATTATTTATGTTTGACAATGATCAATAATAACGGTTCTGTGCTTTGATAACAATATTTTGTGCTATGATAGAAATCATTGCAGACTTTAGTTTGTATAGTTGAATCTTTTTAGAAAATAACTCACAGTAAGTGCAAAACCAAGGACAACGTCAAATCTCATATCGTTTAGGTTTAGTATAATAGGCCTATTTCCAATGTCGTTATTTAATTTTACTATTGACACCATATAAGCCTCAAAACCATTACACATTGTCAAAAAAATAATAAAGAAACCACATACAATCATTAACTCGTTCAAATGACTTAAGGCAATATTCCAGAAACTTTAATCTGAAAATGCAGAAAAATACATAACAATAGAAATGAGAGAAAAAAATAATACAAAAATAGATATATGTATAAATTAATAAAAGAAGGATATTAGATATCATTGCCATTATGATATAATTATAAAAATAAACACAAAAACAGACCTAAATACCTCATATTATTTTGATTCGTTAAATGTCTACATATTGTTCATTTTTCGTCTATGTTACACTGTAAATGGGTGCCAATGACATTAACATGGCATTATAACTGACGTTATTTTATCTTCCGCGAAGACCCATTGCTGTTGCAATTGACAAATCTTAAAATGAGTCCCTTTTTGGTTTGAAACCCTTCAACAATTTCGGTCCATATGCTTTGTTGGCTTTCAAATATTCGGCGTTCTTGGTGAAGTTTAATCCAGAAAAGAGTTCGGACGCATGAAATTGATACAATTGCCATTTTTTGGCCTTTAATCTCATTGTTAATGCCATGCGGTATTGTATAAGTGTAATATTTTGTGTCATTTTGTATCATCAGATGAGTTGTTACTTTTGCAATCATACCATATCTTCTTATTTCTATATGCACCAGTTAAGAGTGTCTTATTTAGGTTCATGGTCCAGAAATGTGTAGACTTACATCAATACAGACAAAATTGATCAGGAAAGTCATATTTCAGTCGTATGTGCATACTATATATTTCAAAATTCTTTCAAAATAGGTATTAGAGGTTTGGACGAAAATATGACAACTATCTTGTATACAACAAAAAAGTGTCATCGCTGATACAGTTCCTTCCCATTGCAAAACCCAAAACAGGCTGAACTGTCTTGATAATTTGACCTGTTGATACTATTTGTAATGCTTTTTTGTTATTTCATATTAATATGGATCTTGTCTATATACCAGCTTTGATTATTTGGAACATCTACTAATTTTCACTTCTTTGTACTACATTTGTATGCACATCAAGATTATACTCCTTTAATCTGTACAGAAAAGTTTTATCTAATTCTAATTGTATAGTTTTGTTGTTGATATTCACCCCATATGTATCTAGTGTTAAATTAGGTATATATATGAGAGAACTTTCTTGGTATTCCTAAATATTGAATAATTTTATATACACAGAAGTAGTATACAAAGGTAGTTTTTATTTACCTGTATATATTATGAAAACATTGGTTTTTTTTTTAAGTGATTATCTTTTAAGTGGTGGTGTCTTGCCATGGCTTTGTTTGGACTTGTTTCTTTGGTTTTTTGCCTGGAATGTTTGTCCCTAATATTTTTTAACTCTGTTTTTGCATTTAGGTATCGCAGATCAAATTTATTCGTTCATATTGTGCTAATTTACGGGTTTTTTTACTGAGTTAAGCCTTCAAATTGATATTTTTCACGTGTTTTTTTATGTTGTGATGTTAAACTATTGTTTCAGAAAAATGAAACAGGTTTGGTACCATTGAAACGTTGAATCTCGTTGCAAATGTTTGCACCTGCCCTAAGTCAAGAATTTGATGTACAGTAGTTGTCGCTTGTTTATGTTATTTGTACGTGTTTCTCGTTTTTATATAGATTATACCGTTGGTTTTCCCGTTCGAATGGTTTTACACTAGTAACTTTGGGGCCTTTTATAGCTTGTTGTTCGTTGTGAACCAAGGCTCAGTGTTGAAGCCCGTACATTGAACTTTAATGGTTTACTTTTATAAATTGTTATTTGGATGGAGAGTTGTCTCATTGACACTCACACCACATCTTCCTATATCTATGAACATCTTTGTATCTGACAGACCCATGCTGGTTATGTGGCAAATACGCGAATGAAATGCCCTGATATCATGAAGCTTACATGGTGACGATCATCTCTTATAGATCATATAGCATCCGATTGACCTGGTCAGAAAATCAATACTTCATGATGACAGATCAATAAGAAAAACGATTAAATATGTTCGCAGGAAAATGTTAATAAAATTCAATATTGTGTTCTCCTATTTTCATATTCGTGATAGAATGACAAATTTGCAGACATTTTATATGACAAGGTTGATCTATTGGCAACCTTTCTAATCACCATGTTGCTGGAGCTCTTTTCATTTACCAGAAGAGTAAAACTATGATTGATGTGTTTGACAGTTATAATGTATTTCTATCAGTCAATGCATGACCTTCCACACTTGACCAGGCCAGTGACGGTCACCTTCACCAGATTGGAAACTATTTTTGTTTATCTCGCAGAACTAACGAAACGCTTACTACGACATGAATGGTTGTTTTCTGATTTAGACATCGCTCAAAAGATGATCAATTAATAATGAATATTCTGGAGCTTATGATAGAAAGGGATTGCAGAAGTTCCCTAAATTGAGGTTAAAAGCAAGATAATTGGAAAAAAGTTGATCTGTTCAAATATTCTATCATATGCATTATCTGTTTTTTTTAATTTGCGCTATCTTCAAGCTTCAAAAGCTTTTAAATTATTTATAGAAGAAATAAAAATTAAAATCGTTTATGTCGTCAACAAGGTATGCTGGTTTGTAATTATAAGGTTAACTTAACTTATGTTGTCCAAATTATTGATACTCCACAATGTGTTATTAAGTCAGCAGTACAAATGGGTTCACCCATACGACATGTGAGTGCCGAGAATATCTAGCCACGTGTGTTTGAATTGTCAAGATATTTGTTCTAAATAAAGGCAACAGTAGTATACCGCTGTTCAAAATTCATAGATCGATAAAGACAAAAACCAAATCCGATTTACACACTAAAACTGAGGGAAACGTATCAAATGTAAGAGAACTACGACACAACAGAGACATAACACCAAAATGTAACACACTCAGGAACGAACTATAATGTAACAATGGCCATTTTTCTGACTTGGTACAAGGCATTTTATGAAAAAATGTTAGGTTGAACTTGATTTTGTGGCATGCCAAACCTCCTGCTTTAATGGCAGTGTCAATTATGACATTAAAATGGCAACATTACACGACAGGACTACAATAAATAAACAGATAAATTGGAGAAAAATATAGGACAGAGAAACAAACGAAAAATAACCATGAAAAGGTAACAGGTTAAAAATATGTTTTTACGCCAGACGCGCGCTATGTACACACAAAACTATGCTCAGATGTAAACAGCTGTTAAATTTAGATACAAAAAAGCGTCATATCTATTATATAAGCGTTTGTGACATGTGTTATATGATACACACCATTTGTGTTTATGAAAGTTGCATTGGCGTTTGTTTTTGTTGACTTCATAGTTTATGATAGTCAATGTGTTTCTCTCTGATTTGTTTTCTTTCAATCGATTGATGACTTTTGAAAAGCGGTATACTGTTGTTGACTTTGTGTAGTAGCACTTTACATCAGACTGAAAAAGTAGCGTATGACAGACAAAGGAATAGCACCGAATAAAAATAATGTATTTAAAACCATTTATACCAACACCAAACGATTCACAGCTTTATACAATACAAAGAAACGACACAATTACTGGCGATTTACTTGACCTTTTTATAGGACATTTTCATATTCAATGGACAAGTGATGATTGATGTTTTCTAATCATCCATGTTTATGTAGACTGTAATATCATTCTACAAAAACCTATTAAAAAACATGGCATTACTTTATCATAAGTGAAAAGATAAATTAAAGTACATTTTCATTTAAGAAAAAAAAACGACTTCATTCGTAACTGATACATCATTATCTACATGCAAATAATATAACCGTTTTCAAGGAAAACTCATTATCAATGATTCCATGGTTATTATTGAGGAAAACCATTTACATTACAAACTGTAATTGCTCTGCATTTGTCCGATTGTAATCAAGGATTGATCGTCGTTATATAATATAAAAGTATGTCAAATTTATCCGCTATTGACAAGCATTGTTTCCGGAACAACTCCCAATTGTTTTCTATTAGACAAAGTGACTGTTATATTTTTCCTGTGTGTGACACTTTTTATGTGATAAGACTTTGGTATATAACGACAAATGATGTTTGCAAAGAAAAAAGCCTACTTACACATTGTTTATATATTTTGCGTATATGTAAAACACGAGGCAGCTTTAAACCAGGGTATAGACGTGGATCTGTAGTTTTGTATTTGTGACCTTAATGAACATGAAAAAGAAATGTTACTTATGATTTATATATGTATACCTCTGTCCAGATTATGGTGTTATTTTTGATAGGTGTCTGGTGCAACGGTGTATGGTGAATGTTGTAACGTTGTTTGTTGAAAGGAAAATGTTGTTATGGTGTATGGTGTTAGTGGGAAGTTTACACCATCCAAGGACTATTTTAAGTTGTTTTAAAATAATCATACAAAAATGATGAGATGTGGTAAGATTGCCAATGAGAACACTATCCATTGATCAAAGGATAAATATGTGACAAGTCAATTAAGACCATTCACAATATTTTATAGTAAGTTTGACAACATATAAAAAGAATTTAAAGATAAAACAATGCACGAGAACCAAATGACAGACAGCAAGTTGTTTTTGTTCAGGCACAGCGACTTTGGGTTTTATTGGATATCTATGGACGAGTTCTCACTTGAGGATGTTTGCTCCTCCATTTTTTTATTTTTTGTCAGATGTCGGAATCCTCCGCGTTTTTCTATGTATTGTCATTAAAAAAAAGCCATATTTAAAATTTTTATAGAATTCTTGTTATTGTTTCATAGTTCTTGAAACAGATAAGGTGCCAATGTTAAATATAAAAGAAAAATCTAGAGAGAATCATTTCCCGCCAAACTTTCAATGGCTTATATGTCGGACACGAGCACACGGACCATCCATTTTTTTCTACTTTTTTAGTTTCTTTATGAATATACTATAATTTAATAACAGTCTTTCAAAAAGCTTGTTATTTTTTAACAGAGTAGCGATCCTTAATTTTTGTCTTTTGCAATTTAGAAATCTTTTTATCAATTATATGGATCTCATATATCATGGGTTGAACTGAAAAATTACGTAGTCATATCAAATTATAGTTTACAGAGCGCGAGACTGCTCTCAAATAATAAGTACAATTTGTGACTCGAAAATAGATAAAATCCTTAGATTTAACTGGTTGAAAAATCGGAAAATAAAAAATAAATTGAAAAAAACTTCAATAGTTGATGATCTAAAACTGCACAAGATTATCACTCAAAGGATAAGCATGTTTTTTCCAATATCTTTAATGTTATTTTAATCAAAACTGATATCTGATTATGACTATATTTGATGTTTGAATGTATGTTCCTTCTATATTAAAAAAGAGGGGCGAAAGATACCAGAGGGACAGTCAAACTCATCAATCGAAAATAAACTGACAACGTCATGGTGATAAGACTTTGGTATATAACGACAAATGATGTTTGCAAAGAAAAAAGCCTATGTCATCCAAAAGACAAACAATTGTACACACGACTCATCATAGAAAACTAAGAATAAGCAACACGAACCTCACCACAAAATGGGGGTGATTTCATGTTCTCAGGAAGGATGAGGAGATCCTGCTCAACATGTCGTGTTGCCCATGTTATATCAAATCCGGTTAATATTCTAATTCGGAAGGTCACATTCATGAAAGGGAAGGAGATTGTAGTTATGACGTAAGGAACATATCCGATATCCTCTGTGAACCGGTTATTCTGTAACGTCAACCAACTCGTGATGGCGTTCGTAAAATTTACGAAGGGATAATTTCAACTTCACCATTTGGATCTCTTGATTAAATAGCTTCCTGGTAAGCAGCAACCCTCTATCACGACTATCATGATAGAAAATACAAGCACGGGAATATCGTATCAATTGGGATATATATACCCTGTATGCAGGTGCTGCTAGAATGTTGCTACTTAGAAATGAAAGTTTACAATTATAAAGCTAAAATCATTTCTTTAGTAGTAAAGTTTTGTTTCAACCATACCTCATTATTAATTTCTAAATGTAAGTCAAGATATGAGGCCGACTTAGCTGTATCTGTAGTATGCTTTATCTCTAGTTCGATGGGCTAGATGCGTTCAACATAGTTACCAAATGATGAATTATTTAGTGAAAGAATATAATCTATATAGAGGAAAGTAAAATTAAAGGATATTACTAGCTTCTTAACTTTCTTCGTAAGAAGTTGTTGAATGAAGTCAACCTCATAATAATAAAGACGCAAGTCGACAATCAGAGTGGCACAATTGGTTCTCATTGAAATGCCGACAGTCTGATGAAAAACACGTCCTCTAGAACAGGCAGTTTATCAATAACTTTGAAGCCTGGCTTTGATTACTGATAAAATAGGTATTAATTACTTAGAAAGAGGTTTCGTGGAGCACTTGGAAGACCCAGCAATATACCGTTGTCTGTAAGGACACTTATGTAGTTTATGTCATCCAATACAGTGATGGAAGATCCAGTTCTTCTTCTTTGGTTGAAATTCCAAAGGAACATGGAACAGACCTATGACCCTCTAGGATTTTTCTTTGGTAAGTGTCGTAAGGTTACGTTGACTCAGTTACATGTATAAGAGCTATCAGGCATGTACTTAAAAGAGTTCCATAAAGTTGTAGCAATTGCAATACTGTTAATCTAACGTGATATCCATTTACATTTATATATTTATAAAATATCATTTTGCTTGCATTCCTTATTTCCAAAACATCAGTTAATGTGTATAGCTAAATTGTAACTATGTTACCATATATCATATTGATTACTTTTTACTACTTAATGATGTAAAAAGAGCTGTCGTAACATCTTTCTACGTCAAAACAAACTGTTTGACAATGTTTATAATTGTTATTTACATAACTAGATACGTCAGAATGTAAGTAATAGTCTACGAAAAGTCGTAATTTCAAATGTATCTTTCACGTAAGGCTCATGTTACTGGTTATGCTAATTGGTCATTTGACTTGCTTTTAAATTGTCTGATAGAAATATTTTTTAGAGTGTACACTTTTTCTATAACCATATAGCATTAAATACAACTACTTTCACGCACCCAGAATCAAATGTTTTAGTTCTTTTAGCTTTGCAGAAGTAAGCTATAACTGCAAATGGTTCGTTTAAACCAAATTATATACAATCGTGAACGGTCAATTATTTCTGAATCTATTGCAACTTCAGTTGAAGTGACGGCAAAATTACTTTATTAAATATTGAATATTAAAAATAATAATAAAAGTTTCATTTGTACAACAGTATTGCTTTGAAACATTGATACATACTCATATTTTGTTCAAACATTCAATTTGGTAGAGCTGCTGGGTGAAAGTTTCCGATAGTTTCACAATTTCATAATTCATATATTTTTTTTTCTTTTTGAGTCAACAGGTATAGACAATCAAAATAAAATCGGTACCATATTTTGTTTTGACATTCTATTATTATGACAGTATCGTTTTCCTGCACTATACAAATATCTACGTTTCTGGAAAATTAATTGATATATCAATTTGTGTCATTTTAGGTTTACAAAATTTGGTAACACCTTACATAACTTGTGTTGATTTGGATAAACCATTAGTATTATCTACCTTAGTAGTACAAAATATTCGTTTTCCATCGCTATATTTATATTAGAATTTAAATGTCATGTTGTTTAAATTGGTATACACAACCATTTTGAGTTCTTTAAACATCATCATTAGATCTAGAACTTTTTCCGGAAATATTTTAAAGTATGTACATTTGTACTTCTGTTGACCGTAGGTTGATTTCAAATTGGCTATTTTTTAATGCTCCTTTTTGGTAATACAGCTCTTCAACCTCTTTGTTTCTTACATATCTATGGCATTCAAATATTGTGCTTTTGACGTTCCCGATGAAGTTTAAGACAAGTAAAGTGCTAGAACATATAAAACTTATAACGTCTGTTATTCATGTTTTACCAAGTGTGTATCTCTTTTTCCTCAGTAGTTAAACAATTAGGATTAACTGTTCGTTTTATGTGCCTGAAATATGGATGTTTGGTAAATATTAATTTGGTTTTTATTAAACCCTTTTTCAGTCGACACCAGCTGCATCTGACAGTAGGACAATGCTCCTAACGATATCGTGTGTTAACCGATTTTAATCAAAGATTTAATGAATATGTCATACAAAATGTGTCTTAAATGAGCATGTATAGAAATAGAAATGAAAACATGTTTTGTTGCAACCGTCACTGTCAACTGTGAGTTGTTAAAAACATGCATGTCATTATATTTTTTCTAATTGACTTCATTTTCAGACAGTATCCTAATAACAGTTATTTGAACAAGAAACTTTGAATTATTAAGATGAATTAATTGCAGTGCAGTATATGCCAAAGCTATAATACAAGACGTGTTTTTCTTATCGTTAGTGATTATTGAAGTGGTTCAATAAACTGATTACGCACAAAATACTTATAAACATTTTAATTGGTTTATTCTAAACACCATTTCGTCCTTGCTTTTCTTTCTCAACAAATAATTGCATTTACAACCTGCATTTTTCATTGGTTCATTACAGTTATTTGTATTTTCAACATAGTTCTTTCACTTAAATCTGAATGAAAATCGTAGTGTCTATTACTCTTAATCAGACCTTCAAATCAGTCGACTTTAGAGATATCATGATTAAACTATGCTCAATCTTGACCAAATTCCTACCCCCATCATCAACATATATATATGGCTTGGTTCGTGATAGACAGATTGCCTACTTTATCATCTTTGAAGAAGATATATTAATTGTTTATTTAAGACGGGACAAATGAGACGAGGTAATTTGCAGTGAACATTATAAACTGGAGATGTGAGATGTACTGCTACACAACCACATGAAGTATGAATATGCAGCCGACCTTGATCCTGCCATGCACAGTAATCGTCAGTCTTGCAAAACTGTCTAAAGAAATTTTCAATTTCATTTATGGGATAACATGATGCATGAACGATGTCTCTTTTGAAATATTCTATAACATTTTTTTTTTACTCTCAACCTGCACAAATACCCAAATTATTTTGTAACATGATTTTCTTCAGATTCAAGTCAGTAAAATGTACAATAATTTATCAAAATGAATATGCTGCTGTTAAGGTTATACATATATGTGCTACAGTTATGGATTGTTGTATCGTTACATTTTATCAAATTGTAATTATTATCGTAAGTCACTTTTCTATGCATTTGCTTTATGTAAGTTTTTTTTTTAAATGATGATACAACGCCTTGATGAAAATGATGGTAAACTTTTAGCAAGACCTTAACTATTGGGAAACCGTTATTTTTAATAATGCCATAGTCGACACTACTTACATTTTTTTATTTACCACTGTTTAAAACAAAAACCTGTTGAAAATACTAGTAGTTATGTGTGGTATTAGTACTCTACAATTCTGTTTAAGAAATTAAAGTCAAATAGTACCATGATTATCTTCCAACGTAGAGCTTGTTAATGTTATATTCATAGACAAAATGAAAAAAATATATGATGTACCCGTACATCCAATCACAGCGCGCCTAAGTTGACACAAAATTATCACCTAAAGCAGACACACTATTATACTATTTTTTTGAAAGTGAAAGAAATTTTCCTTAGATCGTACAGGTTATTTCTGCATTAGTTACCTCCTCTTGAAAGCCAAACATCTCTCCGAGTGTATACAATTAAGGTGGCCTCAAATCTTGACTTACATCTAGAAATTGATAATGAGGGTCGATTGAGAACAAAACTTTACGACAAAAGAGATGATTTCAGCTTTCCAATTGTGAACTTTCCATTTCTAAGTAGCAACATTCCAGCAGCACCTGCATTCGCTGTATTTATCTCCCAATTGATACAATATTCCCGTTCTGCATTTCCTATCATGATTTTCTTGATAGAGGGTTGTTGCTCACAAGGAAGCTATTATATGAAGAGTTCCAAATGGTTAAGTTGAAATCATATCTTCGTCAATTTTACGGACGCCATCACGAGTTGGTCGACCGTTATGGAATAACCGTTTCAAAATTGATATCGGATATGTTCCTTACGTCGTAACTACAATCCCCTTACCTTTCATAAATGTGATTTAATGAATTAGACTATTTACCGGATTTGCAATGTCATAAGCAACACGATGGGTCCCACATATGGAGCAGGGTCTGCTTACGGAAAGAGCACCTGAGATCATCCCTAGGTGGGTGGGTGGGGTTCGTGTTGTGGTTCGTGTTGTTTATTCTTTTGTTTTCTATGTTGTGTCATGTGTATTATCGATTTATGAGTTTGACTTTCCCTCTGATATCTTTCGTCCCTCTGTTATATACACTGTTGATATTGGGAAGGAAATGGTAGTGGGTTTTTTTGTTGTTTTTTTATATAAGTAAAACATATCGTTCTAATAAAAAAAAATTGATTGGAATCTGATTTAAAGTGTATTGTCGTGTGAATGTTAATCACATGTAGATAACAACAAGTAGTAAAACAAATAAACTCATCATTGATTCAAGGATTGAAATTTTGAATTTTGAGACGCGCGTTTTGTCTACTTTGATAAGACTCCTTAGAAGCGATTAAATCAAAACCTGAACAAATATTTTTTCAAAATTTTGAAAAGATTGATATAATTGAAGAAAAAAAGGTTTATATTTTATTATATTACGTGTATTTTTTCTTGACACTCAGAAATTATTTCACAGGAATACTTTATTGAAGCTTGGACCATGAAGTAAAATTGTAACAAGCAATCTAAATAATAAAAAATATTTATTTGTTTTATAAAGTATGAAAAAAGGACTTTCAGTCATATTTTCTTTTTCGGTTATTACAAGTCATCCTTTCCTGTGTATTTAATCTTGAAAGTGGTCCTATCCTGTTTTTCGGTACGAGAGCCATTAAATATGTTTAAGAAATAATTCATGGGGGCTTGAATATATCGTGATTTTACCACGGGTTGGCCCTTTATGACAAATATTTTACCCTGAGCGATAGCGAGGGGTAAAATATAGGCATAAAGGGACAACCCGTGGTAAAATCTAGATATATTCAAGCCCCCATGAATTATTTCGATTCTAATAGGTCAAATACGGCAATTCTTTTGGATCGAAGCGCTCTAGGTGGAGGCAAATATTTGCCATTCCCATAAATAAACGCACTATTAAATTGGCGTAAAATAACGGAGCAAACTGAATTAGTGACATGCTTAAACTATTTAAAATAACGCATATAGATAGTTTTGAATTATTTTAAATGATAATTTACTTGTATGTCTTAAATGTTTAAACAAATATGGCTTATAACACATTTTAGCATCGTTTGTTTACGTTGCCATGTTGTGATGATTTTCGGTTTTTCAAGCGTGTATTTTCCCGTAAAATGCTCATATTCTAACGTCATCGTATTATGACGTCGCGAAACTCATTCATAAAAAAGCATATGACGTGGGAGTACGATCGGAACAGCCCATGCAATATATTCAAATTTTACCACGGGTGTGTACTCAAAGCGTTTGAAGGACGTCATGTTAGAATAATGTTTTAACTATATTTCGGTAAATATTATTTACTGGGTGATAAACAATCAATCAAACAAAAGTCAAAATGAAATTTTGCCCTTATGCGAACAGTAAATTTTAGTAAATTATATATTAATACTTTTATCAAATAATCACCCAATACACATACCGACCAACTAGCCAATCCATCTATATGAATATTTGTCAATTAATATACATCAAAAATGTTTATCAACCAAAAAGTCAACTAAAACGAAAACATTACCTTAGAAACACAGAATGACTTTCCGTGACAAATATGTGCTAAAACAAATAATTTTTATTGACTTGTAGCAATGTTATAAAAGCTTTAAATTTTCGATTAAATCAGTACTGCAATTGTAACTTTTGAGTCGATCTTTTTATAAATGCATCAACTTTAGACCCGACACTCAATTAATTCGTAACCTAACATTTTCATTATATAAATTACAATCGCTGCCTTAAGCCTTAATCCTGTTAATGTACGTATTGTCTAGTTTACCAAAACTTAATAAATTCTGGTACTGTCAAGGATAAATTATAAGTGATATCAGTTTAATACCTTCACTACAACTACCTTCTCTGATTCAAAATTCTGTTTGCCTGTTATATTAATCCCCCGCCTCGGATACTGGCCTACTATATAACTTTATAACTATACTATCTATAGACAATCATCTTTTCTTAAGGGATTATATTAATGTCAAATGAATTTAAAAATCCTTTTATTCTTCTCTGATTTATGAGGTTTACTTTGATACTAACAGCCATGCTATATAGCTCTGATTTTAATGTTTCGAAATATTGATATTTTAATTACAAATTTAAAACTAAACTTATTAAATAGAATAATGAAAGAAAACTCCAGTTTCCCGTAATAATACTGTTGGCTTTTAATATTTACTTGGTGTCCCGTCAGATGACATGACGATGACAGGCTTGGTCAGATTATTAGGTTTTCTTTCGGTTGTCGAGTGGTCTCAGTAGTAACTACTGTAATCACTAGACAGTCATCACCAGCTTACCCCGGTGGTGAGTTCGAACACCGCTCAAGCTGGTGCACTCGACTTCAATCTTAATTAATTATGATTGCCAGTTTTCTTATCGAAGGTCGATGTTTTTTTCCGGCCACTCAGGTTTTCTCCGCCAATAAAATCTGGCCGCCGCGAAATAACTTAAAGGCGTGGCTTAAAAGTGGCAATTAAACACCAAAAAGCAAATCAAAATAAATCATATCTTCTTTTCAATGACGCAAAATATGCTATTTGTACACTACTCCTGAGATAGCTTCAAGTGTTTTGGGGGGTTTTGTTACTCAGTCTTTCGTTTATATATCTAGTTTTATGTACTATACACATGGTCTATTTCTGTTTGTTTTGGTTTTATTCTTTTTGACGCCATAGCGTTCTCATTTTATTTTCAACTTATTGATTGTGCCTTTCGCTTTTCTTTTTTATGAGATGTAACACATGAGATCTTATTTAATCTACATGTCATGTGAAAAAAATATAATTTTTTAGACATTAATTACAAGAAATAAAAGAAAACCTTGAACTCCAAGAAAAATATGGATATATACTAATATAATAATCACATAAAATGAATATCTGTCCAAGCTATACTCGTAAATTCTCATCATGACATCTTTATTTGATTAATAACTCCTAAATAATATTATGTGGAATTTTTCTGAAGCATACCATGAGTTCCTTTGGAATTATGAATTGATATGAAATGTAGTTAAAAGTCTTGCTTGACATCTCGTTTTATATTACTTCCGGAATCACCCACATCATTAATATGGACTAGTAAAATACCTAACTATCGGGTTTCAATTAAAACTGTTCGTGAGCTTTAATTTCCGCATGAAGAATGAAACCAAGGCAATTATATAGGATTATAATCATATAGCATTTCATATAATAAAAATGGCTTTACACTAGTAATTTAGGGACCCTGTATAGCTTGTTGTTCGGTGTGAGACAAGTCTCCGTGTTGAAGGCCGTTCATTGACCTATAATGGTTTACGTTTATAAATTCAATCATATACCCACAAAGCATTGTCCGATTTGCACTGCCTGAGATGCTATTAAAGATCATTTGCATATTTTGAAATACGAACAATCCAAATGATCTGATTTCAACGAAGATTGAAAGTATGTGTTCAAACATGAAAGATGTTCTGAAATAAATCATAACATTTACAAAATACTTATTGAAAAATATTTCAAGGCCTTTTCATATAGATCCAGTTGAGCTGGGATGAAAAAATACTTCCTTAATCCTAATATAGGTTATATCTGTATCACAGAGGTTATTATACCTTTGTTGCAAAATATTTGTCTTCTCTTCCACTGTATATCAATTACATTATTACCTTTGTCTCAATCAGGGATGTGTGCTTTTTGAAAATATCATCAAGCAAACATTTTTTCGGAGATGGTAAAGTTCTTAAGTTACATCTAGAAATTCACAATGAACGTCGGTTGAAAACAAAACTTAACGATAAAAGAGATGAGTTCCGCTTTCCAAATGAGAACTTTCCATTTCTAAGTAGCAACGGTCCTGCAGCACCTGCATACGGGGTATCCCTATTGATACGATATTCTCGTGTTTGCATTTACTATCATAATTTAAAATAAAATGTTCCAAATGGTGAAGTTGAAATATCCATTCGTAATTTTTTGCGGACGCCATTACGAGTTGGTTGACCGTTATTAAATTACCGTTTCACAAATGATATCGGATATGTTCCGTACGTCATTACTACAATCGCCTTCCCTTACATGAATGTGACCTACCGAATAAGACTATTTACCGGATTTGTTTTCACAAAATCAATACGACGGGTGCCACATGTGGAGCAAGATCTGCTTACCCTTCCGGAGCACCTGAAATCATCCCTAGTTTTTGGTGGGATTCGTGTTGCCTATTCTTTAGTTTTCTATGTTGTGTCATGTGTACTATTGATTTTTTTCAAATTTTAACCATGGCGTTGTCAGTTTTATTTCGATACGTTAGTTTGACTGTCCCTCTGGAATCTTTCGTCCCTCTATTCTATCATTGTGGTGTCATTTTATCTTTCTTTACATTGTCTGTTTCTTACTCATTATTGAGTTTAGATTTCAAATTGGTGAACATATTGGATAGACAGGTCAGCATGATAAAATTCCGAGTCGAGTTAATCAACTTCTTTTCAATAAATATCAAATATTGTCAGCGTACTCATCCGTTGACAAACTGAATACAGTAGTATGCGTTGCGACTTGTTTTCTACCGTGCTAAGATAAATTAGTTTTCATCAACTTTCCATCATGTCAGTTTAATACCATTAATACTACACAATGTTCCGGAAGTAGATACAGTGTTGTTGATTTAAGTGTAAACATCAATTGTGAACACATACTATTAGGTCTGGTACGACAAAAAAGGCAACAGTAAAAAAACTCATCATAGATACCAGGACTAAATTTAGTAAATACGCCAGACGCGCGTTTCGTCTACATAAGACTCATCAGTGACGTTCGAATCCAAAAAAGTTAAAAAACCAAATAAATTACGAAGTTGAAGAGCATTGAGGACCAAAATTCCTAAAGGTTTTGCCAAATACAGCTAAGGTAATCTATGCCTAATGTAGAAAAGCCTTAGTATTTCAAAAAATTCAAAAATTTGTGACCAGTAAATTTGTAATATAACCATATCAATGACAATTCATGTCAGCACAAAAAGTGCTGACTACTGGGCTTGTGATACCCTCGGGGAAATAAATCTCCACCAGCAGTGGCATCGACCCAGTGGTTGTAAATAACATACCGCTATTCGAAAGTCATAGATTGATTGAGGGTGAACAAACCGGGTTACAACTAAAATCGAGGGGTACACATCAACTTTAAGGAAAATCAACGAAACAACAGAAAACACTAAAGTGCAACAAACAAAAACAAACAAAAATGCAAAATACACAGAAACGAACTATGAGATAACAACTGCCACTTTGGTAGAGAACATTTTAAGAACACAAGTGGCTAACCAAAACCTCGCGCTCTTATGTATAAATTATATATATAACTTTTGGACTAGATTTAATCTCGGGTTAATTTCTGAAATTTATTCTTACGTACTTTTGATTTTTTAACTCTGTATGCTAACATTGCCTAAGTAAATTTTAAAATTGTTTGTATGCTCATTGACCGACAAATTTATGTGATGTATAAACAATTTCTGACGTCAGACACTCAAATCAATCAATGTGTTCGTAGATAGAACATGTTTTTGTGTTCTGTTAAATTGTTCCTTTTAAAACTGTTATACGATGATGACTGAAGATGTACTTATATTTTGACTATTTTATTTATTGTGGTTGTTTATTTAACGCATCAATGTAAATATAACGGAATTTGATGAGACTGTTATTAAAGTGAGAGGGTTAGCGCTATAGAACCAGGTTTAATCCACCATTTTCTACATTTGAAAATGCCTGTACCAAGTCAAGAATATGACAGTTCTTGTTAATTCGTTTTTGATGCGTTTTGTCATTTGATTTTGCCATGTGATTATGGATTTTCCGAATTGATTTTCCTCTAAGTTTAGTATTTTTGTGATTTTACTTTTTATGACAATTTTTAATATAACACTAAAACGAAACATTAATTGACAGGAATACAGTATAAATAAATGCAAGAACACCAAGGACAGAGAAATACACAAATAAAAATACAATAGTACATTTAGACATGACAGGATAAAAACAAACAAGTAAAACAACATAGGACATCACACAAAAACGACACAACAGAACCACGAACTGTCTGTCAAACGACTTAATCAACGCAACAAAAGTTATGTTATAGGGAAAATTCTCAAAATTGGATATAAATCAAAAGTAGGTTTTAATTGTGTTATTGGATGTAACTTTCACACCCCTTTATGAACGCGCACTGGTATTTGAGCCATTCATTGGTGTGCTAGTTGGTGTATGATAGTTGATATTCGTCTGCGAAAATCATTTACATGTTGATACCATATGAATAAGTGATTTCTACGTTTGAATGCTCTCTTTAGCATCAGGGATAATAGTCCAGTCATTCTAGCCAAAATATGACCAAACCTCAAACTAATTGCAACAGAATGTTCTTCTATTTTTTCAAGCTGATTTAGGTGTACTGTTGAACATAAAAAAAATCGAGAATGATTTGATGAAGGGAAATTGTTAATTTTGGGTGAAAACCTTGATTTTTGGTGAAAAATCGCTGAAAACTGGTAATTTGTCGTAACTCAAAAACAAAAATAGCAACTTGCATAATTTTTAATGAAGTCAATAGGTATTATTACAGTAATGATTTATTTAAACGTTGATGAACTGCAAAGATGAGGAAATTGAAAATTTTGGGCGAAAACCTTGAAATTTGATGAAAAATCGCCGAAAACTGGAAATTTGCCGTGAATAAAAAACAAAAATAGCAACGGACACAATTTTTAAGAAAGTCAATAGATCACTTTACAGTTATGATTTATTTAAAAGTTGATGAACTACAAAGATCAGGAAATTGAAAATAATGGGTGAAAACCTTGGATTTTGATGAAAAATCGCCGAAAACTGGAAATTTGTTATAACTAAGAAACGAAAATAGCAACGTACATAATTTTGAATCAAGTCAATACATCTTATAACAATGATAAAACATATTAAACTATGATGACTTTTGAAGTATAGGAAGTAATAATTTTGGGTGAAAATGTAGTATTTTTGATAAAAACTGGGAATTTATGTTTTCTTAATAAAAATCAAATTATATTATGAGTCTTCAAATTAATTTAAATATATATGTTAAGTGTTTAGATCGATCAAATAATGACCAATTCGTAAATTCAATAGATCTTATAACAACAATAAAAAAAGATTGACCGGTATGATACTTTTTTTTAAAACCAAAATATTTACTTAATATGATAACAAAACCATGCAATTGTTTTACCGAAAGCCCTTAATTATGCTTATTATGTTTTTGCGTATTCTACATAAATCTTTAGAAGTTGATTGTCACTTAATCGTCCATATCAACTGTTTTGCACGAATTTGTACAACCAGTTCCTTTACATTCGCCACAAGCTACTGAACATTCAAGTCCGTTTTTTCTACAAGTACATCTTTTGGTGTCACAGTTTGTCTTACAATTGCATCGAATAATGTTCAGCAATTTAGAGGGAGCTGCGTCCATTGTAGACTTAACTGGAACAAGGTTTCCATTAGCGACTTTCCAACCCCATTCACACGGATTTAGATTGTCCTTGTTCATCCACATTTTCATTTGAAGATAAGCCCTCTGGCTATGAAATGAAGCCGCATTTGATGTTGGCGGCAAAGTATGAATTTGAACGCATGTTTTGTTTGTCAATACTCTTGCAGCAAACTTCCTGTACCGAAGAACATTCAGTCCTTCATATGGAGCACCATTATATAAAGAGGAAATAATGTTTTCACCAGCAGAAATAACATCATCCTTTGCGTTAGCATTGCATAGTAACGGTGCCTGAGTTTTGAGAAAGTCATTTTCTCCAAATTTTTTTAGGGTCGCTGCCTTACTGACACCGAACATTCTTGAAGTTGTGTCACAACCACTGATAGCATGAATTAGAGGTAACAATGTACAAATTTCCTCACCAAGCAGCAATTTTGTCTTCAAAATATCCCATATCTTAATATGTGTGTTTACTTTTGACACATTGCTGGATTTGAATATCAGCGAATCTGATGTAACGTCCGCATGATGAAGGAGTAGTACCAGAAGATCAGTGTCCTCTCCAAGTAAAACAGTTGGTTTTGTTTTCGCTGATTCGATGGCAGTAAGGGCTATCAATACATCAGCATCGGCATCTGCATGTTTTGTTTTGATTCCCTTATCTACCATCTTTGCACTCAGGAGGTTTATAAAGTTCTGCTTATTCTCAATGTTAGCTAGAAACATTTCTTTTTTAGATTTGAAAGGAGTTCTATCTGTGAATGTAACTTTTGTGCCTATGATTCCTTTGGTGCGCCGCTGGTGAGTGGCATCTTTAGTATCTGGACCCGAAGCATATCCATCAAATACAACTATAGCTTTACTGTATTTCCGTTCTACGCTGTCAATGTACCTTTGACAAATTTCACCGAAAGAAAGTCCGCTTTGCCAGTGTATACGATGGAGAAGAGAGCCGCCATCAATAACATACTGAGTTTCGTCGTTTTCGCTCATTTCAAATGCGCAACAATTGCCCTTTCCCCAAATAGCATCCGCAAGACTAGACTTTTGTGCTGTTCGCATGAGACCATTTGGATCAAACATTGAGCTGGGATGACTACAGAGTTCATAGGAGAATATTTCGGACTGATCTTCATATATGCCATTTGATGCAGCAAGAAAGCGCTGGAAGAGAAGCTGTGAATCAACAATAATGACATCATCATCAACTTTGATAGCCGATTTTGCACTTAAGAAAGTGGCCTGTTCTTTCCTTTTAAATGAAAATTCATCTATTTTTTTTTCCGTCCATGGACTTCAGTATTTTAATGCCTAATTCCTTCGAATTATCAACATTGACAAATTTGTCCGCCGAGACCCCTGTTTCTATGTTTCGCAAACTCGTTTCCTCTACAAAAGGACTTCTGCTAATAAGAAACGATAAAAATGTTTTCAAATCTTGGCAGTCTCTAGATCTCCTTGACTCTCCACCTTCTTTATGTTGTTCACTTATTCCATAATTGACTCCAGTAAACTCTTGCAAAGCATTGTTCATTTCCGCGCAGTCTGGCATAGATAAAATCCATTGAGCTCGCTGACCCTCTGACATACCTCTTCCTTGAGTCATACCGCCTGTCGTCTTTAAGCTTCTCATTAAAACCTGTTTTATGACCAAATCGGAAGAAAGACCGGCCCAGAATTTATCACTCCTCCTGATAACATGATGGCCTGATTGTAGAAAAGCTAATACTTCGGGATGGGTTGTTTTCAAGTTCTCCATTTGTTGCAAGTATACCCGTGATGATTTGACATACAGATTGTGTCCCGAAGCTGCAAGATATGGAAGCATGTCCTTGACTGTATGTAAATGTAGTTCCCAGTTACCAGTCCTTTCAGCTTTGATGAATCTACGGAGAATGTCTATCATATCCATATATTGGAACCATAGTTGTGAAGTACGAAAACTTTTGTGTGACTCCCGAAAGTTATCTATCCTAGATTTAATTTGATCTATTAAAACATTGTCGCAAGCTTTTTCGACGGATATGTCCCCTTTCAGTAGTTCATCCAACATCGCATCTGCTTCATGCAACTCATCCGAATGGTCCTCAGCGTTAATATCGGTATTGTCGGTATTTATGTAATTTGCTGGATTAATATCATTGGTACCAGTCTCATTTTCGATTTCATCTGGAAGTGGTATGCCGTATATGTGTGACAAGATTATTGACGTGAGTGCTGTATCTATCAAAAAATGTGCTCTTACAGCTCGTGCAATAGCCTTTCCGCTAGTCATATGAGTTACTGCATTTGGTGCATACACTGTTTCAAGTAGCTCAGTAATTCCGGATCCTTCCATCAAGTGACCAATGCCGCCTACAAAACTCATTTCTAAATGAAAGCCTCCAAGTCTCAAGATAACTGACTTTAATGGACTGTTCAATGGTTCATCTTTTATCATGTTCATTGCCTTCCAATAGAGGGGTTGATCAAATGTCAAAATAGGTACACAATGTTGAGCCTTTGCGTGCTTGCCTATGAAGTTAAGTGTTGAATTTATACATGTGAGATCACTAGGATTCATGTCTATCATTGGCAAAAAAACAACAGATGATTTTCCTGGGTAGTCACCGTCCATCACTTTATGCATAATTGCTGGCCAACTTGGTCGGTTGCATGTCAAAGGCCAGCATACTTTTGACAGAAGGTCTAACTTCCACGTTGTATCGATCATATTTGGCTCATAATGCATGGTTGCGAACTCTGCCTGTAACGATTGTTTAGATTGCATTTTATAATATTCTATGTTAATTTTTGCTAGGTCAGAGACTTCCTTTAGTGTGGGAGACAGCCTAGGGACAGCTTTGTCAAGTCTGAATCCCGGAGTGACAGCTGCAATCATGCCCATACCATGAAATGTTCCATGACCATCTAAAGTTCTCAGATTATGGTCCACGTTATCAGCTATGTACTGGACTAAAGTGCCATTCCCAAACTGTGTGTCGGTTCTGTCATGAGCAGCAGCAGCATTAAGTTCAAATCGTTGAACCTCTGTGTAGGAAGAAGCCAAACAAAAAGTTTTCAAAGTGTCCAATAAAAATCTTGATCCAAAGTGATGGTGCATTTGTACACTGAGGGCAATTTGTAGCGATGCAATAAGTGTTCTTGGTCGAGAAGCCTGAATAATAGCTTGACCAACAGATGCAACTTTAACAGAAGAGTCGTTTTGACTAAATAATGCACGTAGTAATGTTTGTAACGAATCTAGGACAAATACAATGTTTTGCTCTGAGTTTATATCCACAGAAGACGGATACACAGCTTTTGAATCTTTAAGACTCATAATATCAGCTTTTATTAACTTAGCTGCTGTTTCTATCATTGATAGCTTTTCCTCTTCTGGACTCTTAGATGATGGTCTTCTGTAAAATTCGTTCAGTATAGATGATGCTGTTCTCCTGAATGTGACTATATTCGGCTTTCCGTTTACTTCCGTGATGATGATATCGGATCCAAAATAAGTCTGCAGTCTCTTTTTCATGTGCACCACACTATACGCCTTATCTCCACAAATGTCTTCCATAGCCTGAACAAGATCGCTTACGGATGCAAGATCGTCTTGTGTTTCTTCTAATTGCCTAACTATTTGCAGGAAAGCTTTCTCTGATGAATCTTCTTTTGGTCGTCCTGGTGTCGTTCGTTTGACCTCTTTGTTTGCTTGCTTCGAGACGGGGATTTGCTTACCAGTTCTAAAATTAACACTACATGTTTGGTGGTATATTGCGTCTGCCGCGTGCAAATCTGATGGTGCAATGTTGAGCCTCCTCAAAACGATTTCGGACCATTCATCATTTCTTTCTTTGCAGATGTTTCTGAGGGTGTTAGAAAAATCTGTTGTCCTAACAGGAAACACGTCAATTCCCCTTTTGCTCTCTGAAAATTTTGCAAAATATCCACAAAATAAACAGTTTTTCTGGAACTCAAAATCAGGAGTAGAAGATCTCAAGTCACGAGTTGGCTTGGGTATCGATATATCCTTTTCTCGCATGTCCCTCTTGATTGAGTTAGCATTAATGTAATCACGTCTACATTTCTGATGAACCTTTTGTCCTGGAGTTGTGACAATTGTATCATTTCTGGTTTGGCTGGTCCTGTTAACCGTGTTACAACCTTTTTCTCTTGGTGTGTTATTTCTTCACCATTTTTTAGAGACACCCGACAAATAACACAAGCATCCATCATTACCTAAAAAAAAAGAAGATCAAACTGTTAAGATGAGATTCAATTATTTTGATTTTGCTTTCATATTATTTTTATGATATTAGATTTGTTTTGAATACAATATTAAAAAAGTTATGTTGACTTATAGCCAATAAATTATTCCGATGTAGTATCTGCTCTCAATTGAATTGTATAATGGTATTTTTGTTGAATATTAATTTCCCTCTGTTAGTTGATTAATAAATATTCATTTTTTATCATTTGATTTTTTTTTTAAATTGTCTCATCCTGTCCTCCCTATTTTTTTTATTTCATCCTAGTCCCCATACTAACATGGAAAAAAAAATGGTAGCTCCATAACACAAATTGTCTGCACCGATTTTGTATTTGATTATCGGTACAACTTCATTTTTTCATGAATTAAATTGGATTAGATTGTAACCTTTTTGGCACTATCGGCGTTCCATAGTTTTTTTTTTCGTCGGCAACTCCTGGCAATAAGAATAAAATTTCCTTTTTTCGGGACTATTTAATGTATGTAATGTATATACTGTAGTCCAAATATAAAAAAACAGAGCTGTTTTGTATGTGATTTCTGGTTTAGAAACCTCGGCAAACCGAAATGAGCTCATTTCTGCCGCGTACTACATTTTGACGTTTCCCGTGTATCTACGTCTTTTAAAAACATCCCACATACCTTGCATGGTAGCGTTTATAACTCTTAAAAATGTTAAATACGTATAAAACTTTTATATATAAGTTTTATATCAACTTACCAGAATGAAAAGGATGGAACCTAGATGCGTCGTCTGCAGTTGACCATTACGAGTTGTCTCCCATATCGTCATTCTTAATCTACGGCCGCCATTTCTTTCCATAATATATGAAGTAAAATCTAGATATTTTTGGAGCCAAAATTGACGACTTTCCCCTATTTCGATTTTTCTCGATTTTTGATATGTTTCTTATACGTTATATTTCTCACGAATTCCACAAAAAACATTTCTGTTGCAATTAGTTTGAGGTATAACCATAGAACTTTGGACTAAACATTACAAGTATTGGATGTTATTACTTCTATAATCGTATCTCGTTAGTCATCAATTTTAATCCATTCCAGCAGAAACTCGGATGAGTTGTAAATCGGTCGATTGTGTAATATAGTTTGTAGTTTCCAAACCGTTGCAATATTTCTTTTGTTATTGCTTTCTAGTTAGAAGATTCGCAGTCGTGGCGGAGACAAATAACTGTCCGTTTCATATTGTTCCTAAAATCATCAGACAATTCCGTCATCATGTCCTCTATATTGCCTCCACTGTCAAAGACTTGCTCTATATACCCGTTTAATAAGAATGATATATAGTATTTATGATGTTATACTTTCCGATTTGATTTGAATACGTTGGCCATTGGTTTGAAAATGTGCTCTCAGTGTACTTGTATTTGAAGAATTTTACCAGTGACGTCATAGTTGTTTAATAACACACTTCATTAGTATAAATGGTGTGCAGTTGTATGTAATGTTGTAATTTGTGGGCAGATATCCATTGTAACTATGTGGTTGTAATGTACTATCTTGTCTTGTCTTGTCTTGTAGTAGTTCCGTCCTATATAGGACCACCTCCAGTAACAAGAGTAGATTATAGATTCACAATTGTTTTATTTAAAATGTTGTTGTTGTTTAGGAACAGTAATTTACAAAGGGGTGGTTGCCCTTGATCCCTTTCTATTGCTACTAGGCACATCGTTCAGAATGTTATTTCTGCCTACGTGCAAAGAAAGGCATAGTCTTATATTAAGTATCTATGTATTTATATGTCTCGTGTTCTTGCGTCAAATTGCGTGAAGGTTTTGTGTCATGTTAAGTTGTCATCGTAGATGTATCTTTAACAGGAGGTTTTACTAGCCATCAGACAAGGTTCAACCAACCAATTTTTCTTAAAATTATTATTACAGGATTTCTATATTCATTCACTGGTATTCAGGTATTAAAATTTAATTTCTGATTAAAATAGTAGCGTTTACATGCATCGATAAACTTTGAGTACTGTAAGATTATATAGTTTATGTATTGTTTTATTTAAAATAACTTTTTGTCTCTTTAGTACAATCGCTCAATTATTTTATAAGGTCCAAATAATCTGGAGGGATTTAATTTATTGCTATTTGTTATTTAAGAGTTGGTAATAAAATTCGTTTAAGAAAATATTTAACAATGGTTAAAATTGATATCGTTTATTTCGATTTTGCTTTCTACATGTTTCTGCGTATATATATATGTATATATATACGCAGAAACATGTAGAAAGCATATATATATATGTCTGAACACGAAATTTGAAAAGTTTTTACTTGGGAAAAATCCGTGTACTCTAAAACATCTATTGCTTCATCTGCAAATACTGAATGGATTTTTTCATAGATTCTACATTATACTACTTCTATAAAATGAAGAGGTTTTCCAGAGTGTAAACGTTTCCTTGTTATCAACGTCTGTGAGTTGTATTGAATCGATCTTATAGTTAAACAAATTCCTTGAAGGAAGCCTTATTAAACTGTCCAGTGATAACGACAAGCACAAATGAGAATAAAAGAACATATCATGCGCAGAAACAAATACTTTAAAGGTATAATTTACATCATTGTATTGGAGCCAGCGTTTCAAAAGCTTTGCACTTTATCTGTCTGTGTCTTTCTTAAACATTTATCGTCAACCGAATGAAATTTGTTACATAACGCTTCCATACGTTATAATTCACAGTTGTAATAATTAGACTAAAAAAAGTTATCTGAACTTCCTGTTTTGCTAAACACTGTCTTTTTACTGAGAAAAAAATGCAAACATGGTATGATTGATATTTTAATATGACGACCTATTGTCGGCAATAAGTATAATCAAAATATATCTACCTTTATAGTTTAACGCACATTGTTCGACACCAAAGTCCCCAGTTTACAAAGGCCGAGTTCCAGATACAATATATTTGCTCTATTCTACAGCAAAATAAACAAATCAGTCAACTTCAACTTATTTTTCTTGGTAAAAGTTCATACAACAAAAATTCCATGAAATAACGTGATAGTCTTGACATGGCGATAAAACAAGGTGACGTCACAAGTATGATTGTGTAAACAAAAATTCAAATGTAAATACCGGGCGTTTTAAAATTTCTTGTACGCCTCAAAACGAATAAAATTACACTTCAATAAAATATATAAGTGAAAAATGCACTAAAAAAGATATTCATTGAATTTTATAACATTACTATTATTATTAAAGTTGGGTAAAACGGAACAGCTAAAACAGAATCGTCTGTATAGGGCTTTCACGGTTAAAAAAAATACCGCCATTGTCGTAACAATTCATTGTATCCATAGATTTGTTTTCACTCAAACATGTGTTTGGCATTTATATTCGTATTTTACTCCGACGCTGACGCTCAAGGTAAAATACTCGAATATAAATGCTAAACCCATGGTTAAATGAAAACATATATACGGCTGCTATGAATTATTTCTTAATTTCCAGTAACATCAAACAATCTGAGGTCATGTAAGGTTGATAGCAAATCAATTCAAGGCCTGATTCTGGTTAGTTTTTTGTGTCAAAATACTATAATTTTGGTTTCCAACGCAAATTGATTCCTTACTTTTTCTTTATTACTTTCTCTTATGTATAGTAACAGTTGGCTTCGTGTATAAAAACATCATTTGTGACTTCATTTGTTCTATCTTTTGTGTAAATCAAATGCTTAATTACAACAAACGTCACATTTCTGACTTGGTACAGACATTTCTTTATATTGAAAATGGTGGATTTAACATGGTTTTATAGCTAGCTACGACATTCACTTGTACCACAATCACATAAAAATTATATTATGTTGAAAACAATGTTTGAACAAAACAGATACAAAAAACCCTGGTAAATATATCAAAAATAGGGAAACGTCATCCAACCTTGCGTTATAATCTTAGTCACTATTTTACAAACAAATATGTCAAAAAAGGATAAACGAAATGGTATACATAGACAGCACATATCAAAAATGAATGCCATGATATTTCAAAAGGATTTTACCAAAAAAGAAGAAAAAATATATAAAAGTTATTAATTTACATAAACTAACAGAAAAACACTATAGCACGTGATTAAGCGGCAAAACATATAGACTACGATGTATTATATGTTTTGTCGATTATATTATAATCAATTAAACCGTTACTGGTCCTTTGCAACGGCATAAACCATACGTTATCAGTTTCACGTTTTGTAAACTATGCAATCATTGATCTTTAATTCAATACGGCTAAAGTTTTAAACTTTTAAAGTAAATTGCAGCTTACCAAACACAGCATATAGTATATCGATTACGATAAATATAATCATAGAAATGTAAGTGTGGTGTAATGAAAAAGGTTTTATAAATTATATGTCAGCTTTTTGATCGGATCGACATTAAATTCAAAACATGATTTAAAGAGGACGAAAGATACCAAAGTGACCATCAAACTCACAGATCAACAATTAACTGATAAAGCCATGGCTAAAAAGGGAATAAAAAAAAAATAAACAGACAAATAATAGTATACAGGAAACAACACACAAAACTAAAGACTAAACAACACGAACTCCTTCAAAAACTGGGGTGATCTCAGGTGCTCCGAAAAGGTGAGTAGATCTTGTCCAACATAAGGCATATGATAACGAACCCGGTAAATAGTCTAACTCATTAGATCGTGAAAAGTGTAGGCAATTTATGTTACGACAAATGAAACATATCCGATACTTCCCACAGAGACTGTTCACGTATCAATTAAGTAAGAATACTCCTTTTAATTTATTTCATAAATAGTTTGTTTCCATGTAACGTAATAAACGAAAAAATCATTATAAATGATTATAATGTGTACAGGCAAATTAATTACGAATTTTAGCACAATGTTTGAAAAATAAAATTTAATGCATTCTGAATTGAAAATAGTAATCGGAGCCAAAGGATAACTTAAAATATAATAAAAATAAAAAACAAAGCAGGATGTTTTTTTTTCGAATTTGAACCAGGTGTTGTTATAGCTATTAAACTAACCATGATAAACTTGATTGGCTTACTTAAAGTACGTTGAGTATGGATAACCTTCTAACTAGAGGAAATAGTTTTTTCTGTAAGCATTTTATTCCCACCGAGACTATTGTTTTACTCATCCTATTCGGGATGCTGTGATATTTAATACAAATTACAGAACGCAGACGATCGGATAAAACAACCACCATTATAACAGATAACTTAGATGTGGATATATCTTCGTCATTGACATATCACCTGCAAACTGTTATGTAATGCTAGCGGAATTATCGTCATATATTACTATTGCTTATATTCCCTCTCAATATAAATGTGAAACTATAAACACCAGTTTTGTACCATTCAAGCCTGATACTTTAAATAATAGATCATTAAAGTTCAATCATACGACCCTGTAAACATGTTCTATTAAAAAAAATTAGTATCAGACTCATTTTTAAGTTCTTTATAGTTATTTGTTAATAAAGGGACGTTTTATTGCAATCACGAAATGTCTTTGAATGCTTGGTTTGTGCTGCCTTGCACCTGTAATTTAAGGCATTGTACTGATATTTTCTTCGACGCATAACGCTATTTAATGGTACTGTAACTTTAACATATACTCCTTTTTTGTCTATCGCTACAATGATGTTAATTGCTTTCGCGCATATCCGTTTTATTATTTCATAGAATGTATTCTGTTCATGATTTTTTTCCGCTGTTTCTGACGATATAGAATAGTCAGCTATTTACTGCAATTTTTTTGTTTCGTAATACTTACTTAATAAAATCGGCCTGATAAAACTGTAACATTACAGGAAAAAGTAAAATCACAAAAATACTGAACTCAGAGGAAAATCAATTCGATAGGTCCATATTCACATGGCAAAATCAGATAACAAAACGCATAAAAAACGAATGGACAAGAACTGTCATATGCCTGCCTTGGTACAGGCATTTTCAAATGTAGAAAATGGTGGATTAAACCTGGTTCTATAGCGCTAACCCTCTCACTTTAATAACAGTCTCATCAAATTCCGTTATATTTACATGATGCGTTAAATAAACAGTCACAATTAATAAAATAGTCAAAATATGGGTACATCAGTCATCATCGTATAACAATTTTAAAAGGAACAATTTAACAGAACACAAACACATCTACTATCTTTGAACACATTGATTGATTTGAGTGTCTGACGTTAGAAAATTTTTATACGTCACATAAATGTGTCGTTCAATGTGCATACAATTTTAAAATTTACATAGGCAATGTAAGCATACAGGGTTAAAAAATCAAAATATGTAAGAATAAATTACAGAAAAAGACCGAGATTCAAACTAGTCCAAAAGTTATAGATAGAATTTATGAGAATCCAAAAATAGTTAATTCCACTACGAACGAATGGGACCAAATTGGTATGTCTTTTATCAACAATAACACGACGTTGATCTAATTTGTAATGGTTAAATTGATTGGTTGAACTTTTCATAAAACTTGTTCAGGTTACATATATACTGAGCCACAAAAGTTTAGCAACACTTTTTTTTTATTAATTTTTTTTTTTTGGTTTCTGGAAAAAAATATTTAAATATCATTGATACAATTCTTAGTTTTACCTGTTATTTAAAACAGTCGTACCTTTTTCCTGCTGATTGATTTCGCGCCATTTCAGCTTTGCTCGTGTAATTGATGTTTTACCTTCTGTACCTGTACTTTTGAAACGGTATTAAAAATCTCTTTTTCACTAACGTTCAGAAACACTTCATTGGTAAGAAAAACACAAAGTTTAACATCTTTGACAAAATTGCATTGGACGTCATCCAGGCCTCCCCGAAATTGCCAGTCAGAAAGGTATTGAAATGGTTGATGCCAGAATGAGGGTTGCTGACATCATGGCTCGATTTAATGTGCACAAGGCACCAGTTTAGAGACTAACAAACAGATATCGACAAATTACAACTGCACAGGAAAGGTCGATATCTCGTAGACAAAAAAAAACTATCGTCAAGGGAGGAGCGCTTCCTTCACTTTACGTCAACACGTGACCAGTTTTTTCCGGCTAAAAAAGTAGTGCATTAACTACGGGAAGCTGCTGTTGTGCCTGCCAATTCTTCATTGGTGCACTAAGGGCATGGATGAGAAATTGATTTTGAGAAACACTATACTCATTTACGCATGTTGACCCACCCGCGCTCCATACAAAGAAAATCATACTGAATGTGAGTGATAAATATTCATGTTGCTTCTGACATATCATGATTCCATTTTTGTATTATTAAAATTATATGTTGTTATGATTTTGTAATATAATACAATTTCGCATTTTTGTTGCTAAACTTTTTTTGGCTCAGTATATGTTCCCTTTATTGATACTTATAACACTGTAGTTCTTAATAAGATGTAGTATATTTTTATTCAACTTTAAACAAAATGATATTTTTTAATTTCGAGGAGAACGGCGAAACCACACATCCAATATTTCAACATTAAAGTGAATAGATAAAGGAAGATGTGGTATGAGTGCCGATGAAACAACTTTCCATCCAAGTCACAATTTATAAAAGTAAACCATTATAGGTCAAGAACGGTCTTCAACACGGAACCTAGGCTCACGCCGAACAGCAAACTTATGTAAGATTCATAACTACTAAAAAAAGTATATATAAACATTATTTTCACATCTAACTACTTTGACTTTTGAACACATGTCAAGCAATTATGAAATTCAAATATTCAACCGCATACAAGTCATATGACTTATATACTCCGAATTTATCGATAATAAAAGTACACGCCTGATCATGGTGGAGTAAGGTACACAAATATTAATAAAAGAATGTCATTTTTGATAACGGAAAGTTTTCTTATACCTTTGACTGTTTATTCACTCATATGGTTCACAAAACTACAAGCTACTACCTAAATAAACTTGATTGCTTGAACTTGTTCGTTTAGTAGTATGATGAATTTGAAAACCAAAAGTTCGATGTAAAATTAAGAAAATCAAAAAAATATAATTGAAACATTAAATGTCAAGGTTTCAATGAATTAAAATTTGATGGTTTGAAAATGAATTATCTCGACTTTATATTTGATTTATTGTTGTCAACGTAACTTTTGATTTGCAAATAGTTTGTGTTCACATTCGGGATTAATTAAAAAGTAGTAAAAGCAAAACGATAGCATAAAACCTGGTAGTTCTAAAGTATGATCAGAGTTCACATTAGTACGTTGGTAAACACCTTATTGTATGACATCATTTATACGTTCAATTAATGTAAAACGCGCTAGAAAATATGTTTCTTAACTCCGAGTATCTATGTAGCCGTCTGACCTTCTTTACGTAGGGGCTGCCTGCATGTGTTTATACTTTCCACCAAAATAACCTATTCAGAACTGGTATACAAACTGCAAACGACGGTAGCTGCTTCCTTGTAAATACCATATTATCGAGCAGAGGCCACAATTTTTGTTGTTTTTTCTTCACTGTTTTTTGGCATTCAAATCATCCATTAGGTAGGCCAAAATTGACAAACAGTACTTTACAGAAATTTATATTTACCACATACAGTAATCATTTTAGAAATAATTCATTTACATGAAATTCTGGACAAAAAGTATATCATTACAGTTTGTTCATGTATTCTATTTTTGTGTTATGCTAAATTTTTGTATTCTGGTCTTTAATTTTTGCTAATATTTTTGTCTTAATGTCTTTTTCGTGCTTCTTTGTTACATATTTGTTTGTTTCTTGTGGTGATTAAGATCATAAAATAATGTTGATTGCTGTTCCCGTATGTTTAATATGTTACTTCTTATGTCTGTTAGTTTTGTTCACACATCGTTGTCAATATTATTGAATTCGACATTCTACATAAGAACATGGCTCTACCGAGACAGGAATATGACAGTTTGTATCCATTCGTTGTACATACTTGAGACTTGGATTTTGTCATTTGATTATTGACTTTCCGTTTTGATTTTTTCTGGCAATTCAGTATTTTTGTGATTTTTTTTTATTTTTTTTACAAAACATCTGACTTTCTTAATTTCACAAAGAGTGGACAACAAATGTTGTATGAAAACAGAGGCGGCGTACATGTTTTGTACATAATATTATCCTTGAGGTTTAACACAGCCCTTAACAGAGAAATTATTATTCTGTTAAAAGATAACATATAGTAATATGTCAATAATTCAATACTTAAAAAATTTATCTTTGAGTAAGACAGTGCAGAACATATTTTCTTTAAAATAACCAAACTAGTTGTTAACTAGTCGTTTGGTCTCTTGGAGATATTTGCAGTGGAAATTATGCAAATGTTTTTTTTTATATATATATATATATATATATAGAAGGTCAAATATGCCCATTTTCCCCTAACATAATGACATCACTACTGACATTTCTAAACTTAACTTTCCAAACTATGTCACGATTTAAGTTAGCACTCCCAGCTAACATATATTGACTAACGCTACGGTTAAGGATCCCAGGTGTTAAATATTTGAACAGTGCTGTTTTAACTATGTAAACCTGTGATGAGTACATAATAAGAGAAATTATTTTTTTTTTCTTTCTTTTTGCTTCAAAAATGCAAAAGCTATATACTTGTACAATGAGTGTCTTAATATTGTATGTTTATTTAATATGTCAAGTACAATAATTGTGTCGCTTTGTTCAGACAATATAACATTTATTTATATTTCATTATCTTGATAAATGCCAAGGCTAAATTGATTCTTCCAACAGAATCGTTTAATACTATCGAATCATAGCTATATATTAGATGCAACGTGTATCGTTCAGTATATTGTTATACTAAATAAACAATATATGTGACTATAACAAGTACGATTTGTCAATTGGAATCTATTTTCAACCTTAAAACTATCATTACTCTTCATTTTACAATCGAAATTCATTTTGGTATATGATATTCTAAAAGTTCAAAGATTGTATATCCTACAGCAAATAATAGCTTTTTCCCTGTAAATTAATACAAGATGATGTAGGCTTAAATAGAATGTCTGTGGGATTATTAGGTTATTGGCCAAGTTCATTGTAATAGTGATCACTGTTTAAACCAGACACCGCTCGTTCCATCTATATCACATGTTATATAGTGAAATCAAATATCATAATCTTATACTTTATTGATAATTATATTTTGTTGTTTATATTTTTACAGTAGACTCGTTAAGTTTCTATGTCATTTAAAGTCTGAGATTACTTTGACGTTAAAACGCTGTTTTGACAGACAAGCTGGGCGTGGGACGTACAAGCTCGTATATTTATATAAATATATATGTATAAACGAGCTATTACAACAATTGGATATTTGCCCGTCAAAACTGGATTCGCTGCTTTGTTGCTTTTGGAGACGAATGACAGCATTGGACCCATATAGATCGGGTTTTAATTTGATCAATGTTTATTTATCTCGTCATTTCTGTTAGTTTTTTCTACCTACCATCCTTTACTTTCTCAAATTTAGCAAGCGTTTACGGTGACCCATCAATTTAGGCATTTTAACTTTCAATTTGAAAGATTGTCATGTAACCAACGTGAAAATGTATGGCGCAATGCAATATGAGAGCTGATTTATGCAAATGAGTCTAGGTTGATATGATTACATTAACTAACATCTCGTTTATTTACAATGAAATTCAATAAGCTGAATAGCAGAGTGTATTCCGATTATTATTATGGTGGGCTTCTAGGGGTTGAATGGTGAAAGGAGCATAAGACTTGTGCATGTGTCAGTCTCGAGGCATTAAAGTCTCTGGTAATGTATTTAAAAATAAAAGTAAAAATGCCATTATTGTTGGATCACTGTGAAAACTGTCCAAATATGAGAATATAGAGTGTTATACAATGCTACAACGAGGCACATCATTCATTTTTGACTGTCAAATAAAAAAAAATTATAATGGACAACATCTGACGTCCAACAATCCCAGCTTGTCTGACAAAACAGCCGTTTGACGTCAGAATAATCTCGGACTAGTTCATTTATTACAAAAAGAATTTACTTCATGATCCTTTATTACACCACTTAATAAATTGAATAGAGCACAACAAAATGAGCTATAAACTTTGCAATCTATATCACCAGCAATACGACTTCAAATAATTAAGTACATTTACAGTTAAGTGACACTCGATATTCTTATTTCAATATAATGTCCATAGAGATTAAACCATCTGTAATGTCATTGCATAATAGCTCTCTAATTTATTCCAGTTATTATATATCTAGTATATTATAAGAAAATTGTCGAAATCATTAGCTAGGGTGTTAATGAACGCCGATAGATCTTATTTCAGTGTTAGCCTTAACTCGTTAATAAAAAAAGACACTTGCGTCATAGAGATAGGATTAGTCAGCAAATTTGTTGCGATATTGATGAATCCATTCATTATGTTACTGACCTTTCCTATTTTTTGGTGTAAATAATATATGACAAGAATCATTGAGAAAATTATGTTATAATGTTTTTTGGAAGATTTTGCATGCAACTTATGTAAACGAAACGTGCATCTGGCGTACAAAATTATAATACTATATTATGACTGAATACTTAAATCATGAATGAATTCAAATTATTAAACACGAAAAATCAACCTCTACGTAATTGTAACATATGTTAACGTTGCAATTCAAGTTATTACAATAAATGAAACAATGAAGGACTGTTGTTCCTAAATATAGTAATATATATTCACAGTGTTTAGATATAGGAAGATGTGGTGTGAGTGCCAATGAGACAACTCTCCATATCCAAATATTAATTTAAAAATGTAAACCGTTATAGGTCAATGAACGGCCTTCAACACGGAGCCTTGGCTCACACCGAACAACAAACTACAAAGGACCCCCAAACTATTTGTGTAAAACCATTCAAACGGGAAAACCAACGGTCTAATCTATATAAAAAAACGAGAAACATTTTTACACATGCTGTTCTTTCATTGGCCGAAACACGAATCATAAGGTTTCGATATTTCCATAGATTTTGGATTAAAAAAAAAATCAAGGATACCAGGCGTATAATTTGGTACGTCCGTCGAGCGTTTCGACCACATAACACTTATCAGTGAGTTCGTATATTTTATGGAAGCTACTACGTAAAACAGCACCCTATATTTCAGTACAGGACAGCATGACTTTTAAACCGTTGATCTGCTTTTCGGAACTGCGAGTGTATCTTATTATTGTATAAATGTTGTTTATTAGTTTGTGATATTTTTATTCTGTTAAACTTTTGCCGTGTTTTGATACTTATTTTTATTGATTTCTTTTTGTCATAATAATATGTTATGTTAATCAACTGACTGACTTAAACGGAGTAATAGATCACATATTTTACACGTTTAAAGGTAAAAAAATTAAAAATACCAAACTCCAAAGAATTTCAAAACAAAGAGTCCGTAATCACGTGACAAAATAAAAAGCTAACACACCATCCGAATTGATAACGGCTATCATATTCCAGACTTGGTACAGGCATTTTCGTATGCAGAAATGTTTTTCACTCTGTTCTAGACTCGGGGCTTACATTTATAGCTGAGGAATATGTAAACACCTGCCTATCATTGGGAATTGTCGCTCGGGAGTTCCGAAACTCACCCTACATTCAAATGTAGACTAAACAAGACGAAATTAACTTATATTTAGACATATTTAGACACCCGACATCCAAGACTCTTATACATATAACTGTTATGTACCGATATCCTCAGAAATGTATGTTTTCAATTCAAATCAATTAGATATCTGTAATATCAAATGGATAGAATTTGACAGGTTGTACATTTAACGTTGTGCATGCAAAACCAAAATAATAAACGTGTTAAAACTTTATCTTTATGATGTGGAATAAAATCTAAAACCATGTATTTGGTCGTCATTTTTGAGACGTTTGCCATTTATCAAGGTAACAATGTTTATAATAAACAGGGACATGTTTAATTGTGAGCCTTGGAGATTTGAAGATTATTACAACGATAGTATAATAGTACAACATAGAGGCTACTTCATTGCAATAAACAATTTCAAAAAAATAAAACGATTGCTAATACATTCGAATTGAAATATTCATCAAACACCTCACAATAGGTGTTAAAAGGGAATTTCAAGTAAATAGTCATCAAAGGTACCAGGATTATAATTAAGTACGTCTACATAAGACTCACCAGTGACGCTCATATCAAAATGTTTATAAAAGTACAAAATTGAAGAGCTTTGAGGATCCAAATTTTCAAAAAAAGTTGTGCCAAAAAAAGGCTAAGGTAATCTATGCCTGGGATATATCCTTAGTTGATCGAAAAATTGAAAGTTTTGTATAAAAATTACATCATTATTGATATTCATGCCAACACCGAAGTGTTGACTACTGGGGTTGTGATACCTACGGGGACGAAACGTCCACCAGCAGTGGCATCGACCCAGTGGTGTAAATAGTAATCAAAGGTACCAGGATTATAATTTAGTATGACGGACGCATATTTTGTCTACATAAGAGTAAGTAGATATTTGTCCTATGTTAAAAAGTACCATGTTTTAATGATCATTTTAAATACATATTTTAACATTAATAACTATTTAACTCTTTTTACATTATCTCCAATTATAAAGCCAGATTTAGCGTGACAAACACTATCAAATTGAAAGTGACTGAGAATAAGCCGGAATCAATGTTTCCTATTGCACTAAAAAACTGCTATTTTTACATGTGAGAAATTTTAATGCTCGGAAGTGCCTAGCATGATTTTCCATAAACCTGAGGAAACAAGGCTTTCTCACGATTACTTCTAAAAAATACGACTTTAGAAATGTTGATTCAATTTAATCAAAGCAGAAACAAATGTAAATGACACTTTTTATGATCTGGAAGTGAATTTTCATATTAGTTATTTATAATCGACTGACGTTTTTACAGTTTAAGAGAATACCCATCAATCTTATGATGGTATTTCTTTATTGTTCAATTTAAAGAACTAAAAGAGGTTTATGTAAATTCAACTTTTATTTAATTTTTTATCGGAAGATTTCATAATCTAAAGTAACTTTATCTAGGGGTTCAGTGTCTGGAATATCCGCCATTTTAAATCATTGTGGTTTAAGTTTTTAATGTGAATATAAATATCATTACTGGCAGACAAACAAAACAAAATAGTCATATTACTTGCATTTCCTGGAAATTTTTCACAGATCCAGTTATTGATATGCAATGAATTCATTTCTACTGTTCGAAGTAAAAGGCCTTGTTTCTGTTTTGCAGCATTATTTTGCTTTGTGGGCTACATGTGTTTCTTCAAAATCAATATTATTAAATATAAAAGTTTACATTGAATGTACTTGTTTTGAAATTCTATACCGTGAGTGTAAGTTCTTCACATCTGACGTCACTAGCTATATAATACTATACATGTTGATGTGTGACCACTTTGTAAAAAGTGAAACTTGGACAATTATTCAGTTACTTAAATAGAACGATTCTTGTGCAGTAAAAGTTCGAAATAATATCTTCCGGTTGCCTAAATCTAATTCCGAAGGAAATTAAAACGCATCTATGGTATCATCATATATGGAGTATCAGATTCTAGTAGATCTATTATATTCGCATACAAAGTGTAATGTACCATAGTTCAACAACCTTGTCAATACGTAATATGGAAATAACTTCTTATTTTTGATGAATTCAAATCCATTCATATCATATAGATCAAGACAAGGACGTTTTTTTTCATAAAAAAGTATTTTCTGGTAAATTAACCTCACTGTATCACTTAACCTCCAATATTGTACAATTTATATGTATCCGTATGTTGACATTATTCATGTTTTTGTTTTTTACTGTCCATAATTCAATTTTTGTCCTTGAAATTATGGATGGAAACAGTAGTACTTATAAACAGTCTATGCGGTAAAGGAATTCACATTCATTTTTACGTGCATTTGCATGTATTGCCTTTCGCGTAATTCCAAAATCACAACCAGTACTGAGTACATGGAGTATGAAAATCAGGAACATTTTACATTCGGGTTGACATTATTATGAACATATCTGATCAATGACTTTAAAAACGAAGCATGTTTGCGAACAAACGTTTGAAGTTATAATTTTATGAACTTGCATGAGTCGTTTGTGAACGTAGTACACACATCTGCTAATACGGGATATGCAAAGTCTTGTATAAAAAGAAGCAGATGGGGTTTGTATATTTCATGAATTGACAGTTGACAATTCGAGAAACTACATGAAAGCTTTTGTAAAATATATTGGACTAATCTAAATCTTATGAAAAAAGGTTTAAATATGAAAAACCATTTAAGGTGGTATGGGAGTCTAAAATAAAACTGATAGAATGTGTTCATACTTTGCCAAAACGTGTATCCATTGATATATGTTGAAATATATAATAAACATGATAGGTCACCGCGCATTTTCTCAAGCTACAAGTCGCGACAAAATGACACATTTAGTAAGGATTATACAGGAAAAACACCTTTTTGTGGTTAGAATCTAAACAAAATGATAGAATTGTTAAATAATTAAGGAAAAGATAGCTTTCATACAATGCTTTGAGAATTTCAAAAGAAAGATAGGGTCAACGTGAGTTTTTTTCCGGCTAAAATACAAAATAGGAAAATTCCATGTAGAATCCTTCAGAAAATGCGCTATTTTAAAGTTACCTTCCCTTAAAATGGCGATTTAAAAAAAATATAAAACAAACAAAAATATTAATATTTATAAGTGATATTCTTATAAATTGGTTCTTTTAAATGAAAATTTATATTAAATATCTGCATTCCTGCATCTAATTTTGCTAACTTAATGGAATATCTGGACCTTTGGTTAACTGTTTTTTACAATCCAAGATAGAAGAAGACACCATTACCACTTTAACCATCAAACTGATTCAATGATGTCGAATTCGTAAACATATGATTAATGAAAAAACTATATTAATATTCTATTTAATTTTTACATTTGTTAGAGATACATGAAGTACCGGTACCTTAATCCGGCCTCGTTAACGTTAGTATATAGCATTTCATTGATAAAGTTAGTACTTATTAGTGCACAATATATATATATATATATATAGTAATAATGACATGTATGTAACTGAATAAAAATAAGATAACATGATGTACTATAAATTCTAATTCATGAAATTAATTTAATTTTTGCTGCAACCAGGTTATGGAATTTTTCATATTTGCTTTCTTCATTTATCAATATTTCATGATATTGAAGAAATTCTTCTTTGAAAATTTCAAACATATTAATTTGTGTTGTTATTTGTTCGGATATATAGTATCCTTTGTATACAGTAAAAAGAATAATTGTTATTAAATCATTAATACTGCAATAACTTGTATCTTTTTTTGTATCTGTACAAAAGTGATGTCATTGATATTATATGATGTCCTATCTTAAGTTTATCAAGTTATACTTTTATTTGATCCCAAAATGATTCAGAAATTTGCATGTCAAGAAGTAGTGCTCATAATCTTCGATGACATCACAAATATTACATAGCGGAGTTTTAGTTAATTACCAAGAGAAAAGTAATTGTTTGGTTGGTAAAATGAAGTGCAGAAATTTCCATCTTAACATTTTGAATATATTATCTTGTATATAATAAAAGATATAATCAAGCATTTGTTATCTTTTGCTTGAGTCGTTTTCCAAGATAAATATGTTGTCCCATTTTTGAAATCCTATTGGTTTTTCGTAATATCTATTTAAGAGGGAGATGTAAATATCTTTCGAGGAAATGATTTAAGTGATACCATTTTTCCTTCTTTATCTTTAAATTTATATTCGGAGTCAATAGCAAGTTTTGTTTTTATTGATACTTCTTTAGTTAGCTCTTGTAACCATTGTTTTGGTATTGCTTTCATTGATTTAGAATATTCCGAATACCAGTTAGCATGACAGGATAGTTTATTTAAGATCATGTTTTGATTAAATTTTCCTTTATTTTCAATAATGTCATTTAAAAATAGAATTTTACTGTTTATCCAGTTTTTGAAAAGAGAAATTTACCGTTTAATTTGATATGTTTCTTTCCCCATATAAGCTGCTTTTTTGTTTATATGATAGATGATCTGATTATTTTTCAGATTTTGAATTTATCCATGATATGATTATTCTTAAGTAAAATTGTGGAATTAGTTTGAATTTTCTTAACCAAGAACACAGAACAAGTTTTAGCACTTTCCACATGTTAAACAGAATCTAATTTTCCCCAGATCACATTATATCTCACCCGGATTTAGGTAGGTCAATGTTTTTCGGGCTTAAGGTTATTGGTCCGTTTCTGTGTGTGTTACATTTCAGTGTTGTGTCGTTGTTTTCCTCTTATATTTAATGCGTTTCCCTCGGTTTTAGTTTGTTACCCCGATTTTGTTTTTTGTCCATGGATTTATGAGTTTTGAACAGCGGTATACTACTGTTGCCTTTGTTTACTATGTTTACTGTTAAGTTTTTCATTGTTTTTATTTTCTTCGTTAGATGTGAGTGAAACCAAAATGGCGAGCAGCTTTCCATAGCAACTCGCAAAATTAAAATTCCACTTGCCAGCTTGGCGAGTGATTTTCTGTTGGAACTTATCGTTTTCTCTCAAACATAATAAATAAAACATCTATAATCCATTTAACTTTATAATACTAAATGATTTTACTTATCATAAAGCAATTATAGGTTTCATAACGAGTGAGAATTAGATATCGCTTGATATCAACTCGAGTTATTTAATTTCAATAAAATAATAAACGAGCCTGTGGCGAGTTTGTTATTACTATTTAAATTAAATAAAGAGAGTTGATATCAAACGATATCTAATTCTCCCGAGTTGTGAAACCTATTTCTCTTATGGTAAACATGCTTTTTGTGCTTAATACAAAAAAAAACCGCGAAACGTCGACCCAGTCGCTTGAACATAACTGCATTGTGACGTCATATGTCCTGTTCGTCGTCAATCTTCAACATAAGACTTTTTTAAAACATTTTGTACGCTTCAGAATGTAATAATATTTGAATAAGAATATATAATAAGGTGAAAAGTGTGCGTATTTTCTATATTATTGAAGAAATCGCTTATCTCCGTTGCAATGGAGGAAATGTACATCATTGTGACCTTTAACTGTCAACAATGACCTAAAGAATAGCCAATGAAAATGCCGCAATATCGTTTCAGGAGGTTTCGTTGGCCAATCAAATTAACGCATTTTTCGTATCACTTTTTCGTATCACACTCCGGACAGTGTGATACGAGAATTATCTATTCATGCGAGAAATAGATAACAGGCCCCAACCATAAGAGAATCAACGTTATATAAGGTAGCACTCAATTAGTATTGTAGCTACCTTACCACAACTAACAAGCTAAAAGAGTTTTTCATAAAAAAAAAATTCATAACCAGAGTTTTATTTGAATGTCTGAGTATGTACAGTAATTATCAACGATACAATTTAATACAAATGGTGAAATTAAAAAAAAAACGTGAATTATTACACTGTTCTGCATTTAACAACTGGTGTATGCTTAGTTAGTTTCCGGTTTTGCTTTTTAATTGAGCATGAAGAGTTCCTTTTTGTTTTGTTATTTAACAATTTGAAATTAAAATTTATAATTTTCCTCCAGATTGAACTTGTTGAACATATAGAGATTTATAAATTAGCAATGTCATTTTCAGTTGATCTTTAATTAGTGTATAATTGTCTCTCTTTTATGATGAGTTTATTTTATAGCTTTGCAGAAGAAACACACAATTGATGAGACGATGTTCAAGGAGGTTTTAAAACGGGAATTCATGGCAAAGAATGTGTAAAAGTCAAAATGTTTTGATCATGTTCCAAAGTAAAGCTACAGTAATTAAGAAAAATTCTTTCAAATTAATATGTAAATTAAATAAAAACATGAGTTGCTAAAACTGTAAATATATTACAACAAACCTTTCAACTTCTAACATCTTCAGAGAGATACCCGTCTTAAACTTTTTTTATACAACAAAAAACAACCAAACACGAAAAACACATTATGCAGATATCACATCTTTGTAAGGGATTAACCTTATGTCTTATTTGTAAAAATAAAACCGAAAATAACCACAGAAGTACGTCATAAGTCCAACCAGTTTGGAATATACTTGAAAAGAGGAAACTGACGACACTTAGTATAGAATGTAAAATCAAGATGTACGTGCGTAACAGGATGTTAGTTAAAACATCTACTGCCGTACCACATCCACAAACAAACTTTCATTACAATTTATGTATTTGTGAGTGGCCAGTAACAGAGAGACGAAATATAACAAAGACATATTTAAATTAATAAAGGAAACCAAATCGGCAATGCTATGGCAAATTACAACGTACAACAAATTGAAAAAACACCAATACACGAAACACAACAAAAAAGTATGAACGAGACGAGAATGATATTTGGCCTTTTAAACATGTTTTGATTCAAGCGTCAATGTCGACGAAACGCGCGTCTGGCGTATATAATATATATATATGCACATGTAAATATGCTTCATGAAACCTAGCACATGTAGATGAAAAATATCGGATTTTATCAGATGTATACATATATCAATAATTTCTAAAATCATATTTTTTTACGAGAACCTTTTTTGGTTTATTCAGATAATAATTAGTTTTGTTTTAAAGTATCCAAAAGTATATTGTCTCAAAAGGTAAGATTTGCAGAAGAGCTATCCTGGAATGTGTGATAATTAAATGTACTTGTAAACAAGTGCCTCTTTTCATCCCAGGAATAGGTTAGAACCTAAGCTGTATTTGGCAAAACCAGTTAGATTATTTTATCATCAATGCTTTTCAATTTCAAACTCTATTTGGACTTGTTTTATTAGAGTGTCACTACTGTGTATTTTGTAGACGAACAGTATGTCTTGCTTACAAAATGGTAAATCGGGTATCTTTAATGGGTTTTCTTATAATCTTCAGTACTAGTGTGCCACCTATCTAGAAGACATAAACTACATGACAAAAGAGTGCTACCAGTATGCAAATTGTTTTAACCTTTAAATGTCATTTACAAAGTAAAAAAATACTCAGTAAGGTGTCGCAGCTTTATTTTGAAATATTTAGCTAATTTTTAGTGGTTGACAGGAAATTCGACTTGATATATCCTATCAACTGTAATGTAACTAATGTAATGTAATATACTTTGTAGGTTGATACAACTCGTGTGGGAATTTCAGTTTAAAAGGTTGACCGGTCAAAAGTAGTTGAAGCCAATTAAGAAATCGTGGATTCATGTTATGTTTGCTTTAAGGTTTTTTTTTATAAAGGATGAAGGAGTTGAATAGTACCGGGATTACAATTTAGTACGCCAGACGCGCGTTTCGTATAAAACTCGTCAGTGACGCTCATATCAAAATATGTATAAAGCGAAACAACTTCAAAGTTGAAGAGCATTGAGGGTCCAAAAGTGGGTTTACCAGAATTTGCTAGCGCCAACCTCTATATAGAAACACAGACACATTCACATTAACATTTATTGTTTAGCAGCTGTAATAACGCAGCAATGTGTTTAAATTAGAGCAATCGTCTCGGTACAACAATATTGTCAATAGATGAATACTGTGTTGCCCTTTATACCTTTTTTGGATTCGAGCGTAACTGATGGGTCTATTGTAGACGAAAAGAGCGTCTGGCGTATATACTAAATTTAGTACTGGTATCTATGATAAGTTTATTTATGAACTTCATTGATATGGTTATATTTATAAAATCACTGTTTACAAATTTTTGAATTTTTTGAAATACTAAGGATGTTTCTACCTCAGGTATAGATTACCTTAGCTGTATTTAGCAAAACTTTTAGGAATTTTGGTCCTCAATGCTCTTCAACTTCGTTCTTCATTTGCTCTTTTTAATTTTTTGGGATTCGACCATCACTGATGAGTCTATTGTAGACAAAACGCGCGTCTGACGTATATATAAAATTTAGTTTATATATGATGAGTTTACTTATATATGTCATAACTATTCTACAGTGCAGTTGTTTGCCCAAATAACCTAAAGGTTTCATTGTATAGCAAGCTACGAACGTTACATCTCCTTTCCATCATAATGATGTTAAAAGTGCAATTTAGTGGGCTCTTTACTTTACATTGTATTACTTTTGTACTTCTCTGTAGACAGATGATGCATAATATCTGGAAAAAAACATGTTATTACCCGCAATGGTATTGTTTAAATACGAAATGGTTATCTTTAAAATGACTTACTACATTCCATTTACGTCTAGAACTTTAAGACTACGTTTATATAGAAAAGGTCGTTTGGTGTATATTAGGCAATTTAAAAGCTTTTATTTGTCTGTTCGTTCTGATTCATTATGTTGTTTTCCGAATTTACAATTACAAGTTCTAGTTAAGACAATAAAATGAAGAACAAAGTGCGATAAACACGTAGTATTTTATGGAACAACATCATGCTAGTACTACATTAAGATGAAATAGAATATAGATATATAACATGTATAAGGAAGTATTAGATGATACATTATTTTAGCAGAAAGAAACATGATTATGGCTGTAACAAGTTCAGCAGAGATGTTGTTTTGAACTTTCAGATTTTTATATTTTATCCCTAGAAATATTTTCAATAAATGACATTTTATTATTTATGCAGGATAAGTGTACACTGCATCTTCCAATTTATAATGAAATCCCTGTTTTAATTCAATATTCAAAATGATAAAAACAATACCTATACCTTTGGACGCACAAATGTTTATGGTTTTTCATTTTCATTTTCCATTTATCTTAATCATATGTCCGATATTTTTCGTCTTTTTACATCAGCTTTTGTCATTGTAACACCTGTCATAATTGACGATGCGTGACACACTTTTGACACTGGAACAAACGCGGATAATCTCCACCGTTAAACCAAGGTAAATCTGGGTGATAGTGCTCCTCAATGTACAGATTTTTCTCCTGATAGTGTTATATGAACTGGTGATAGCAATGTTATGTGTTTTTCTTCTGCTTCATTGGTTTGATATCATCGTATTTAACAGCCAACTTATATTTGATGCAAGCATAAAACTTGTTTCGTCATGTTTCATTACGTTCCATCTCATAATCCTGTATCAGTTATTGAGGTAAATAATAAAATGGCGTTGACATCATAAAGGGAGAGAGTGTAAATCAATATCCTGCATATACTCTATAGGTCTTTTCGTCTATGAATTGCTTTTATATTTACGATTAAAGGTATAACTTTCCTCTGGGATGGACAATAACAGGAATGATCAAACATCTGCAAACTAAATAATATCCTGAAAATAAACAAATAAAAAATAGACAAAGTCAATCATTGACGTAATAACTATGGTATACGTATAGGACGGACACTTATCAATTAAGAGATTGCATGATTATTAATTGAATTTAAAGCTCCCCCTTCTACTTATGGCATTTCATTGACGGAAGCAAAATATATAATTATAAACGTCTGTTGGAAACAACTTCTTAAAAGGAATAAATATCAACCATCTTGAATATACTCTCAGCATATCAAGCTATCTTAAAGTAGATTCTACAAACCATTGTATTCGTCATTTATATGTGTTTTATTAACTAGAAACTTATTGTTTAGTTTTTTTTGTATGCTTGACTCATGTTAGTCTTCTAAATCATTACAAAGCAATAAAACTTGATTGGTAGTCGGAGATTAGTTGGACGGACTGAACTCTTTATCTTGAGATCATTCTTTGCTCACATAGAGAAGTAAAAAAGCAAACTCCAAGGAAAATTCAAAACGGGAAGTTCCTTATAAAATGGCAAAATAAAAGGCACAAACACATTAAACTCATATGGTAATGTGAGTTTTCTTTATCGCGTAGTGTCTATCGTTCGTTCTTTTCTTCAAAACTCTTATCTTCTGAACCTACGTTGTACAATTTGAACCTGACTTGGGCACTATTTTCCTTAGAGTTTCAAAAAACACTACGAAACAACCTGTCAACTATCATGGTCGACATTGTTCTAAATTAAACATATGGGTTAGGGTTAGGGTTAGGGTTTGAAGGCCGTACGGTGACCTATAGTTGTTAATGTTTGTGTCATTTTGGTCTTATGTGGATAGTTGTCTCGTTGGCAATCATACCACATCTTCTTTTTTATATTTGGATATAATGGAAAAATTGTACAAGATATATTCATTTTACAGAAAAATTAAGGAATGATCGCAATGGTAAATGTTCGATTTGATAAACAATATCGGACGAGTAGAGTTATTGCTACCTAATGACAATGTAAATCATTTGTATATGTTAGTTCCTTTGGTTAATTTATTTGACTGAGTACAAAGAAGTCGCCTTAGGATGAGTAGGTAACATGTTGAAAAATTATATGATCGGTAATGTAAAAACAGTAAATTCAAAATGTGCCATGCAAAAATTTAAAGATCCAAGAAATTTTGTAATTTTAATTTGGTTTGATTCGAGTGCCAATGATGAGACTTTTTTAGACAGAAGGAGCCTTTTGTAGGTTAACTAAATTATGACCATGGTTGAATTTTAACGGTCCACTGTAATTAAAGGGATATATATGTATATCATTCGAATAAAACATTACGTGTGTTGCTTTTGTTTTTGTTTCGAAACAGGTTTACAGGTGAAATGCTTTGTGCGGTACATAGTCAATATAAAATCTTTGTGTCTACATATTTTAAGTTAATTTAAAAGATTCTAAGATCAATTCGTAACACACCTGAATAATTGCAATGTCATGTTTTGATATTGTTTTTCATAATTGTCTTACGTTCTCTTTGAATCTGTGTGTGGTACTCGCTTTGATCTCAGTTGAACATAGTTTTAACAGAAACATTGATAAATGCATTTAACTAGTTTCGAATGCTTATAAATCTGAAGACATTTAGACAATAAACTGGCATTGCTATGAAAGTTTGAATACAGAATTGTCTGTCTATATTGATTAGCAAAAACATGCTACAAAAATTGGCACTTAATTAAAAATCTTCACAGTATTTTTGTAGGTCTCTGACTTAAATAATGAAATTTTATGAAGTTTTGAAATTTTAAGTAGGAAAGTCTTAACGCTCAATGTTTCACAATACTCTATTATTTTACGCTGCTGTAATGATCGACATAAACTGACATTTCAAAGCGGTTTACTTCTTCACCAAATATTAGCTTAGAATTATGTAACTTTTATTTGATTTACAAGAACAACTTTTATGAACTTGGACTCAATGGTTTAAACAATGGGTTTTTTTTTCCTCTCAGTATGCCGTCTTCCTTTTATCCAATGTCTCTGTCAGTGCATTCTTATTTAGAACCTGGTCTGTATCATTCTTGCTTCATCATAATATCTGCTTAAAGTAGGCAATATAATTTCTTATTAAGAAAAAGCAGCTGGTTGATAGATACCTGCAAAGCTAACATTCAATAGTTAGATTGAAGAGTGAATATTAGGAATTTGAAATTTTTAAAGTTTTTTACGACTTTCAGATGTCTGGCCTTGTTTTCTTCACAAAACCTTTAACAGCACAAATTGATCTTAGTTACGTCAAACATAATATGTAGGTCTTGTTAGTATTTTTCAATCGACATACCAAACAAAAATGTTAAGATAAAAACATATTTTTAAAAAAATTGGGTCATAACCGAACGTATCAAATTCATTTTTGAATTTAAAAATTAAATTAACAGCAGTAGTATAATGTTTCAGTGATAAGTTGTCTTTGGGTAGGGCATAATAAAATTTGGGATCATTTCAACGAAAATTGGGATTTGGTGGCGTTTGTTTATATTTCGAGGGGATGATTTCAAATTTTCTTTTTGGAACCCTTGGTTTGATAGCTACATTGTAACCTGCAACTAAGATCTTTAAATCAGTTCCCTCAAAATTTGCTCAAAATCCTGAAATTAATCGTCAATTTCTTTAAAAGTATTTTTCTGATATTTAGATGAATTTAGATCAAAGAATATTTCATTCACCAATAAGCTTGTAAAAGATCACAATTTAACCAACAGCTATTGTAATGATAATATATTCATAAGATTTATTTGAGGTAAAAACGTATTAACTTATGAATATATCTGTCTGATCTGTACAATGTCAGTTTGAAGCATTAAAAAGAAGAGGTGTCAAGAAGTAATAAAGGTGAACAAAAACCTATTTATAAAATAAATCATCATTACCGCTTATGAGACTAAAAGTAAAAATAAGCATAATAATGACGGACAAAATTTGATATACAGCATGGGACATTTAGATATTGTATCTAAAGGAATTTACAATGTATACGCCACCGTTGTATTCCTTTTGTAATCGACGCTTTTTTGTTGGTCTTATACAGTTTTAATGGACATTTAGGACAAATTAGGAAAAACGTATGACTTCAATCAACGTCCTTTTTGCCATTTATATGTTATTTTGAAGTTTACTGTAAACTTTGGCTCATTACAATCTGTCTACAAATTTTCAATCGATCAAAATAAATTTACCACCTAACGTTAATAAAATTAACGGTACCAATTTTCTTGCACCAGATGCGCATTTCGACAAAACATGTCTCTTCAGTGATGCTCGTGGCCAAAATATTTGAAATCCAAAGCTTATATACATGATGCAGAGCTAAATTCTAAAAGATCCAAAAAGTATAGCCAAATCCGTGAATTAAGTTAACAATATATCAATCAATCTGCTGCATTTGAAATTTAGAACGGCTTTAAACTATATTAGTATTCGATGATTTCGTTAAGCAGCTCAGTAATCATTTTTCTGACACTAACATGATACCTTTTATAGATTCGCCGTTAATAAATCTTAATTAAAAAATAGTTTAGAAACTGAGTAAACGTGCAAACTTGACCTTTTAATCCAAACGTCCTCAAGTATTCAACCATTTTTTTATATCGATCATGACCTTCAAAATTTTGGAGTTTGATATTTCCTTGTAAAGTTGTTTTAGAAAGGTCGCATTGAATGTATTATAATCATTAACCGTAATTTCAAAAGTACATTACTAAGTTTTTCTTTCAGATATCAAACACACTTTACTGCAGCAATATTCTCAAATAATCCATGAATAAAGAGTGCTAGACAATCTATGCTTTTTATAAACATTCGTATGTGGAAGAAATCAACAGATGGCTATAAACAAATTGCACTTATCAGCTTTATATAGACATTTACCTACAGGGTCACTTATTTTGAGAAATGTCTCTCTTATAATATTTTTCAATCCAAATGCCCTAAAATAGCATTGTGCTATACTGAGATTCAGAGTTGGATACATAGTAAACATATTCGTATACAGAAGTAAACAACATATGGTGCTGTTTACTAGAAAGTGCATATGGAAGAGAAAAATCATGGTCTAATGAAATACATAATGATTAACCAAACAAATATGAAACGCAGAAACCAATGCAACATCTAAATAACAGACAGAATATTTGAAACACTCTACCCTCTCACAAAACGTTGACAATGGAGTAAATGAACAACACAAGAACAAAATTTAATAGTCAGCTGAAAAGACTTGAATCTTCAAAATGTTCATAGCCAATAACATAAAAACAAAAGACATAAAGTCCCAATTTAAGATTACTTGCTGTTACTAAAGGATAGAGAAGGAATTTACAAATTACAGATGAATCCTGTTCTTCTCAACTGATTAATCAATCATTCCAACAGGATTTAGTGTGAAAACAGCATAATAGGCATCATTATAACAAATCATGAACTTGTTCAAATGTATATAGCATCGACAGGACGAAAGACTATAAACTTTCAGAACTGTAGGCAGTTTTCCATATAAATATGGTTTATTTGATAAACAAAAATGTACGTATCGATAAACAGACGTCAGAATAAAAGATAATGCACCCTCAACTTGAGACTGTGAAACACCAAAGTTTAAATATGATCCCTTTGGCCCTTTTGGTAGTAATATAAGAAATACTACATGAAATCCTTTGGCTGTTATTGATTTGTTTGATGTGTGTGAGCATTTGATTTTGCTATTTGTTTGAAACTTTGAATTTTGAATTTTCTCGATTTCAGTATTTTTATGTGTTTTTACCTTTTAGAATGAAATTATGTATTCAACTGCATTCAAAACCATGTGCTCCACAGATATTCAAGAGAGGCGAAAGATACTTACGGAACATTCAAACTCATTAGTCTAAATTAAACTGGCATCGTCATGGCTTAAAAAAAAAGGACGAACAAGCAATACTACACAAATCACAACGTTGAAAACTAAAGAAATTAACACGAACCCCATCAAATACTAGAGGTAATATCAGGTGCTGCGCAATTGTAAGCAGATCCTGCAGAACATTAGGCACTCGTCATGGTGCGCTTTATCAGTAAAAACCCGGTAACTGGCCTGATTTAGTTAATCACATTCGTGAAAAGGTGATGGGATTGTAGTTAAGACATAATGAATATTTCCTCCCAAGCTGTGAAAAGTATATTCCATAACTATCAACCGACCCGTGATTTTGTTTGTCCTTTAAGTGATATAAATGTTAACGCCTAAACAGGAATAATGCTGTCATACTGGATGTGCATACAGCTAAATAAATCAGCTGTAAACCTTTCCATTCTAAACACACATATAATGTTTATTATTAGAGAAAAAAATGTATCTCCTGAAAATTCCTTGATATCAAAAAGAGATATGTTATTTCAATATAGAAATAAGCGAACTTTTATCTAAAATTGAAAACAGATTTTTTAATGGATGATCCATTTAAAAAAAAATCTGAATTCAGTAGATTATGTGGAAGTATATTGTTGAGAAAAAAAGTCGCTATTGTATCCGGAATTAGTGGACAGCATGTGTTTTATGGCTTTCTAGGTATTTTTCTTCCAAAAATAAGCAATTCCAATTATTTGAAGAGGCTTTAAAACCAGTCATATTCAGAGTAAGGCCTTTAACTTAGATATGATGTTGACGTGAATGTTTTATATGTTACTCTCTGTGTTTAATGAATAGTTTATAATTTATCTTTTAGGAGCTTTCATGTAGTATTTATGTTAAATAACAAGCAAACTGTTCGCTGCTGTGTCGTTTGGTACCAATGCAAAACACTTTCATTTGCGAGAAGTTGAAGTCTGATTTTGATTCTCGAAATAGGCAAATTACTACCATTTTGCTTTATTTGAAAACTATTTTTCAAAATGTGATGTGCAATGCCATTTGTTCAAACAGGAAAAAAATCAATTTGTTTTCAGATTTCTTACGTTAACCTCTATTTTCACAGTACTATGAAAGGTACTTTTTCAAGACCCGACAACCCTTTTTTTCGATGGAGGGCGATACTTTAATCCTTTTTTTTCAAAATTTATTCCTTTTCGATCCTCAACAATGAAAATTTCTGCTGTAAAACTCCCTGGCCATAAGGAGCATATCTTAACCTCGACGTTGTACAGTGGCATACTGGAAGGGGATTTTTTTTCTCCACTAATGTTTAATCGACGTGATGTATACTGATTAAAATTTTGAACACTTACTGAATTTGTTATAGAATATAAATGTACGTGATTCTATGATAAGAATAGGTTTATAGGTCTTTTTTTTTGTCGGTAATGTTATAATAGTGAATCTATCCTTTATATTTTAGAAAAAAAAATGTTTAGTATTCAGGATTGTCAAATTGACGAAATGGTTCTGAAATAAACGGATCCTTTCCTTTATATATTTTCATTATCTAAAAAAAAATCAAATGCTGTAATATAATCGTATTTGTAAAGTAATAAAATTTCTAACTATTTTTTTTATTTATTTTAAACTTAATTTTTATTGTTTAGAAATGTAGAAAAAAAGATAATGAAAAAGTAAATATTTAGTATTTTGGAAGCATTGAGCATAAGAAAATCTACTTGTGCTCTTCAGCTATAACAAACAGAAGCAGACCATAAATAAAACTAAATATTGCGATTGAACTGCAATCTCATTTACAATGCCTCGTAAAACATGACCGATTACCGTCTGAAAAAGGATAATAAACTTTTAAAACTGAAAAAAAACCATGTCGCAAAATACATTTAACCGACTTTTGATTCGTTATTAATGATATATTTTCAATAATATTTAGAGCAAAGGAGAGGTTTTGACATATTATTCTGTGATAACTGACATAGAAGTCTAGAACTACAGCTTTCTTTCTTCAAATTAACCAACAGTGACATCTGTACTGACCTAACTAAACAAATTACAAGATATTTATTTATAATACGTTTATATAAGTCCGTTCAGTCTTTAACGTTATATAACTAAAAGAGCGTGTGGTCCAGACTTAATCTAAATGCGTCAACGATAAATCAAATATACATCCGGAAGTAGCATTTTCCTAACCTTATTGCCTATATCATAATTCTATTTGTGACTAACGTTAACGTTAAAAAACCTCCCCTAGCTATTGAGGAAACTAGATCATTCGATATTCAAACGTGGCACAAATGTGTAACATAAGCTTCAACAAAAACACAAGTAAATATCTAAAATGTACAAGTGCTATGTCTATGGTATGAGTGTGTGTGCAAGTTTTAGAAAATCTGTTCTGTTCAGTATACAGTGGTAATGTAACAGGGAAACTTGATGGAATGCTGAACAACAAGTTTAATTGTTAAACAGCAATATGTGCAAAAAGGAATCAATCAGAGTGAGAGAAAAAAAAGAAACTCATTCTAAAAAACCAACAAGCATCTCCAGACAAATTCAAAACACACCAATTTTTATACAGCACTGGTACGAGGACTCAAACGAACATCATTTTTTTTGTTTCTTTCTAAAAGGAAAACTACACAAATATTTGGATAAAAACTTCTTACTGCGCATCCAATTATTTGTTAACAATAATGCAATTTCTTCTGAGCTTATTTGCAATAATTCCTGCGGTTATAATGACCGTTTTAGTTATCTTACAATTATCAATTGCGTAGGACGTTTTGATGCCACGATTTATACGCCATTAGGTTTAATTTCATCGTAGGAAATTTATGATTTACGTCAGTTGGACAACAAATGAACAACAGAAATGGCATTCTTATCATGTTTTTTTTATGTCATTTGCTTATATTTGAGTTCTAGATTTTTGGAAATGTTTCTTTATGAGCTCCATTTTTATTATTATACAACTAAACTGTTACAAATGTTTCATCATTCAAATAATCTAAATGTAATGGCAATAGTTGCATACAAATGCAGTGAAACTTAAAACAAATCTGCAAATCATATATGCTGTCAAACCTTCACCAAAAAAGAAAGAAAAAATACTGAAAACATCAAAAAAGCTTAGTTCCAAGACCCTCTATACAATATTTAAATTTCTCATTTAATGGACAGAGTTAAACTGATGTAGATATATATAAACATAGCACAATAGCACAATAGCACAAATAATGTTGTTTATCATATACTTATATGAAATATTACTAAAATTTTACAGTTCGATAACATTTAAAAATATTAAAAGGCTGTTAAAGGTTTGCTAAGTTTATTGAACAGATTCCTTAGAATTTCCTAAGCGGGCTGATGAAGGGACCTTTATTAACTGCTTCCGGAATGTTATTGCATGCCTTTCCGTTAATTTCCGTGACGTTTATCACATGCAACTTCGTGCATTTCCGGAAATTTGTTCGAAAAGCGGAAAGCCGCAAGTGATTTATCACAAAATAGTTGAGGAGCAAATATATGGTGTGACAAGATAAATAAAATGCTTGTCATATAAAAAACAACAATTAAATTAAAAAAATATAATTGGTTGTCTGTTAATTATTAATATTTAGAAATTCGTAGAAGACAATCTTTTAATCAATAGTTCTTGTCTATATTTCTTCTACTGAAGTATATGATAAAAAGATTATTACATGTCATTTTTCATATCAGACCCTTTATCGGCCCGCGTTCATGATATCATCCCTCGAGCCGGCGGCTCTTGAGCCGATATCATGACCTAGGGCCGATAAATGGTCTGATATGAAAAATGCCATGTAATAATCTATACATATTTCCTAGTATATCCGATTATCTAGTTGTATACGTGATACGCCAATGACGATAATTGATTACCATTCAGTGTAAAAAGGTCAACAGATATGTCGAAAACAAGATCAAAATCGTTTTGTCTTTTGCCTGAATCAATGATATCAATATTAAACAAGCTCCCTGTCAACTGAATTATTTAAAACAATTGAAGGAAAAATATGTGTCTGTCGACTTTTATTTAAAAAGAGGTTAATTTTCGCTAGATCATGTCAAGAATCTTACACGTAATTTGTTTTTTGCAATTATTTGACAAGTTAATTTTTATCCGCTAAATACGGAATTATCTTGTTCTCTTCCACTATGATTATACTAATCATTTCTGGCCGTCGTTCGTTTTCAAGGGAAACAACATATTATCCTGATGTTGCTAATTGACTGGGTCATTGTACAGAGCTTAAAGTACAACACTAATTGCGTAAAGAAATTAATGCATCTTCTTTTTATATCTTACGATCTGTTGAAATAGTCTATTTAAATGAAAATGATACCCTTTTTATCGACATGTCATAAATCATCTAGCTTACTAGTTACATACTAGTAGATGTTTAAAAACACGGTGTGTACGTAATTCACTCAATGAGCCAAAATAAAAGAGGGACGAAAGATACCAGAGGGACAGTCAAACTTATAAATCGAAAATAAACTGCCAGAGCTAAAAAATGAAAAGAACAAACAGACAAACAATAGTATACATGGCACAGCATAGGAAACTATAGAATAAACAACACGAACCACACCAAAAACTAGGGGTGATCTCAGGTGCACCGGAACGGTAAGCATATCCTGACGGCAAGTTCACAATTGAAAAGCTTAAATCATCTCTTTTGTCGTAAAGTTTGTTTTCATTCGACCCTCATTGTCGATTTCTAGATGTATCAAACTTTTTATTATTTCTTTGTGTTTTTTTTCTTGAGAATTGAGTTTGAAAATAAAGATATTTGGAATATTATGATCACAAATATTCGAAGTCAGAAACGATGTTACCTTGCATATATCGTGCTTCTTTTATTTGTTGTCGATGAAATTTTGCATGAGAGATCTTCCATAGGACGAAAGCGAACACAATCCAGCTGGTATTGTGCTTTATTTTGTTGATTGAGAATAAAGGCGATTGCGTAAAACATTTGAACGACTCGAATTATTAAGAAGTAAACTTTCAACTACTATATATGTGTTTAGAGGCCATCTGAAAGACGCCTCCGGATGCGGGAATTTCTCGCTACACTGGAGAAATGTTGGTGACCTTTTGCTGTTGTTTTTTCTATGGTCGGATTGTTGTCTCTTTGACACAATCCCCATTTCCATTCTCAATTTTATTGTCCTACACTGATATTTGTCCAGAAATAAAATAGATTGGCCTGGAGATGTCAATTATGCGGTCGTTTGATTGCTGTGTGTGTAAATCGAATGCACTATGTAATTTCTAAAACATTTCTAAAACAACTCGAAGAATGATCTGATGCAACTTATTTTTCATACAAATTGTTTGGTCAATGTCCGCAAGATTTTACGGCAATACTTGTAGAACGGAACACTTGTAATTGTACTGCTATTAACCAAATTCAATATTGGTAGATTCGTTTCATTTACACAGTATCATGTGACAAATACGTGATTGGTTTCTCACAAAATCTGGGAAAGTCAGATAAAATATATATCGAAATGAAATAGGATTAAGTTCATTGTTGTCTGGGAGATAAATGAAGAAGTAAAATGAAGCATGCAATTGGTGCCGTATTTTTCTTCTTTGTGGTGTACCGTTCCATTTGATGCATATTTAAACCACGAAAGACGTTCAATCAAATATATATTCAATTGACTGTATGTGGAAGTCAGCGTGAGATAATTCTTTATATTTCAATAGAACCTGGATCATCAGGCGTCAATTTGATTCTTGGTCTTTCTACCTTCTGTTACCGGTTAACTGACAAATGAATTTTAATGATCATTTGTTTTATGTAAATGTACCGAACAGTTTTTTCCTCCAATGAATCTATCATGTTCGATAAACTGTATTGTAGCAAAGAGTTAATTAACAGAAATATCGAACTTCGAGGGAAATTCAATACGGAAAACCCTAATGTATGCACTATCAAAAGCTCAAGCACATAACGAATTTTAGCAAATATTCGAAACGTTCACACTAACAGATAAAACCAGTTGTGTTGATTTTTATTCATTCAATTTGAAGTTTTTGTAATTTATATAACCTTAAATTGTTTGTACCATTCAGCATACATTAAAATGAGATATTTTTGCAAAGAATTTGCTAATATTTAGGGTATATTAGGAAGTTCACTGTGTTTGTTTTATTTTATAGGAACGATGTTGACTAGAAACGCAAATCTGTACATTTCATTTGATATGGAAGTGGCTTCAAAACAACAAAAGTCCAAGCATGAAGCTGTTCAAATGTACAAATTGTCTGATTCTTTTTGTAATCTGTTGGTAAGATTGAAGACCTACAATGTACCAGGTCAGGTTATTGTCCTTACTGGACTTTATAGTTTAACATTAAGATCATTATACGTCTAGCATACTAACTGTTATGTTTAGAGTAAACAGTTGAATTTAAACCGTTTATGACGTTAGTTTCCACCATTCAATTATCTGGGAAAATAAATAAAAAGATTATAAAACGACAGCCCCAAAAATACAATTTGTCATGTTTAGGACTTTGTATTTATCTAATGTTTAACAGACCTGACATGCTGTGAATAGTTATCATCAATCATTATTGTTGTTCGTCTGTTGTAAACAGCAAAATTTGAGAAAATTCGTTTTGTTTTTTTAAAGTTATTTGAATTTTATTTTCGGATTTTTTATTGATTACGGTACGAGTTTTGCGTTTTTAGTTAGAGCGTTGTACAATGTAAACAGTTACCAGATGTTGTCTAAATCGCCACCAGACAACATCTCCTAAACTTTAAAATTTAAGTAGATGTTGTAATGTTACAAATCATCATTAGGTTGCGTATCAAACTTATTATTTATGTATTATAAACTGCATGATCACGAAATGTTTTGATATTGTTTTCTTCTTTACACCTTATATTTGCTTGACAATGTTGCAGGGTTTAACACTGGTGAATACATTGTGCTATAACACATAAGAAAGTCTAGTTTATAATATGTCAAACAGAGAATACAGAATTAACCTTATTTTTTTCTAAAACTAAGTGAAGAAAATAATTTGATATTGGAATTAACCGTTTTGTCTCATAGTCTATTGTTTAAATTATACAGATAAAACGTTGAATTGGCATTAAATTGTGACAGACGTCAAATCTTTCTGAAGTTGGATTCATATAAATGTACGGAAATTGTTCTTTACACAATGCAACTTTATATAGTGACACGATGTATGTTATATAGAGAGTTCATGATCAGTCGGTTATCATAATGTACTTTGAAAAACGATTCCGAGTTATAGTCATACAAATGCATTTTTTTTCTATTTTGAAAAACACGTGTGACATTGTAGTTTTGTTTTATATATACTTTGATTGAGGAATGCAGATGGATTTGCATTGCATGTTCATCTGATTTTACGCGAAGATTATCTTTGTAAATAGGGCCGATTTGATTCATGTTGAATTTGGCTATTATTTTAGATCCTTCATTTTGAAAAGAATGTCAACTGTTTCGTTTGATTGATTTTCAAATATTCGGTATTATGAGTTCTTGATGAAGACAAATCCTGAAAATCTTATAGGTCCAGGATATTAATAAACTGTGGTTTTCATTTTTTAACGTACATAAATGCAATTCGAAAGCATACAATTTTAGAAAGTGTTGTTTTCATGTTATGTCAAGTGACAAACATATCAATTATGATAAAGAGGACTTCAACGTTACAACCTGAAAAACATCAAAAAGGTCTTTCTAAAATAAAGTGGATGCCTGTTTGAAGGGGAGGATTTAGAGTGCCACTGAAAAAGTGTGTGTCGGAGAGAGACTTATCTTTTCCCTTGCAGAACGCCACTAAGAGAGTTATAAAGTGTTATATAACGTGGAGAACATCAGTCATAGAATGAAACGTTCACAATCAAACCGGGAGTGGTGGTGAATCCATAAATTCTTATGATTGTAATAATTTACATAATTACATGTTAAAAGAAAAAAAAAATTGTGAGAAATCAGTTTTACTGTACCTTAAACTATGCCTTTTTTTCTTTTTTTATCTATTGAAGTCGGTTAAATGCACTCAAGTTTGGCATATTGTTTTTAAGTTTATCAATATTGTGAAATAATGAGATAATTTGGATTCTAGTAATTTATTGCTTGATCAGACAGATGCAGACTATTTTATGGTTAATGGAATAGAAGATTGCAAGGAAAGATCTTATTTCTTCTAAAGTTGAATTTATTCGTTATGTCTAGTAAATAACGTATAGAATTACACAGTCATTCAATATCTCGGTTAATCTCTGTATTGTTTACATACATTACAAACACTTTACTTTAACTATAACACATTTGTGTTAACTGTACTAGAAAACCCTATATGTATAAACACAAGAAACAGAAACATTTCCGAATGTTAGATTACATGAACAGCCAAATACTTAAAAATGGGGGTCACCGGGCAAATTTGTTCAAGACATTCAAATGGATAAAACCAGAGGAAACCGAAAATCTGACAACAAGCCAGCTTCCTTAATAGTTTACGGCTAGGACATCATAAGAAGACGCATAGTACATCATGTTATATATCACTTCAACTAAATATATTGTTAGTCATTGTACTTTTTTTAATTCAAATTTAACAGCGAATAAGAATGTAGGAATACATATTAGTTTAAGATTCAATTTATCTTCTTTTCGATTTTAAGCCTTGTGGCTAGTTTTTCAAACAAACAGTGGAGATAACAAGCTTTATGAAAGTCGAGAAAAATCACAGATTTGTATAAAGATATCTTCGAATGTTGACAATTATCTGGTTAATGCTTTAACGAAGAATCCAGATAAACTTTCAGAAATATTAAAAAAAAATACTATGGTTTAGTTAGAAATCAACATAAGTTAATAATACTTTTATTTTCAAAAAGTAGATTTAAAGTTATTTTATTTTAGTTGGCCTGCTACTGTTAAAAAGGATATGTTGAATAGGGGTAGATTATCTGTCTTTCAATTAGTCGCCAAGGTGCTTTCCCAATACAATACAACGCATTTATGGTACTCGTTTCAACCATGTGTTGCTTTGTTATCTAATAACCATCAACACAGACTATCCTTCATCATGGGTGTGGCTAATAGACGGGAGAGACCTAAGTGACCATCTTACTGAATAATATTACACCACCAATAGACAAAGATAGCCTAATTTATTGCAGATATAGCATGACACCCAACAAACGAAAAACCAGTTAACGTTAGACGAGGAGCAAAGAGGATGCGGAAGATACCAAATAAACTCATCATTGATACTAGGATTGAAATTGTATATCTGCGCCAGTCGCCCATTTCGTCTACAAATGACTTATCAGTTACGATCGAATAACAAATGTTAAAAAGGCCAAATAAAGTACGAAATTGAAGCGCATTGAGGACCAAAACTCCCTAAAAGTTTTGTCAAACACGGCTATGATAATCTATTCCTGAGGAAGAACAGCCTTAGTATTTTTGTGATTTTACTTTTTATTATGTCAACCATTTAGAGTGTTGTAAACAGTACATTTATAATTATGACCATATCAATGATAATTCCTATCAGCACAGAGGAATAGTCAAAATCAAAAAGTAGAAAAAGAGCCAGTCAATTCAAAAACAAAATTCGAAAACTCTCATAGACGAACACAAATACCACCGAAAACATGGGGTGATCTCAAGTGTGTCGAAATGGTTAGCCTATCCTGATTGAGACGTGACACCATATTAACTACATAAGGCAAAGATATCAACATATGTTCACATTTAGTTTTGTGGCAAATTATGTTTATCGAAAGTTTCTGACAAAAGTTATAATTCACGCATTACAATAATTATTTTTGACTTTAAATATCCATCAATACGCTTGCCTTTATGTAGAACATAATCCATCCAGTCTACCGTAATCAATCCTGTATATGAATGATCAGATAAAACTAAAATAAGAACTTTGATTCGTTTTGTACCCTTCAAAGACTAGACTAATTGAAACTGATACCATATACATCATATAATCCTCTAATTATTATCAAAGCCAATAAAGCCATATAACAGTGACAATTTCCATCACTGACGTGTAAACTGGTGTGTTGATCAATTACATACACTTTGTAAATCTAGATGGTATTTGAGTGGTTTTTCATCTTTCAATAAGTCTATTGATTCAGACATTTATAAAGACGCGATATGTCACTCAGTCTTAATACGATTATATAATAGAATTTCGTGAAATTTTTCTGTTCTGTTTTTTGGACATTTATTTATGACAAAAGAAAGATGTATAAAGTAAATTAACAAAAATACCGAACTCAAAGAAAAAATCAAAATGGAAAGTTTTCTATCAAATAGCAAAATCAAAAGCCCAGAAATATCAAACAAATGGAAAACAACTGCTATATTCCTGACAACTCGGTAAACGCATTTACTTATGTCGTAAATGGTCAATTAAGTCTGGTTTTACAGCTATCTAAACCTTTCACTTGTATGAAAGTCACATATAATTTTATTATATTGGACATTAATGTTCGAGCGAAGCAGAGAAATAAGTAAAAAATTCTAAATTTGAGTGACAGCGGTCCACATTGTTTTGAAATCTAAATCAGTATAAATGCACTCCAAGGTTTTATATTCTACAAATGACATGCAAGCAACACAAATAAAACTGTGAAATGTCATAATTTTAAGGATTTTTTTTAAAGATCTTCACCTCTTAAACTTAATATTTAATTTGAAAGTGGTAGATCTAACACCTTATAAAATTTGTTCACCGCCATCTGTCCGAAAATTATAAGATCAATGTAACCTGGACAGCTTATATGGCAAAGGTTTTTCGTAATAACTCGTTTATGAAGGTCCCTTTTAGTGGGTCTTTAAACAGCCACCTTACAATTTAGAACATTTAAGTCTGCTATGCAGGAGGGAGATGTATATATTCTTGTATTTGAATTACCCCATGTTCATTCTTGTAAATGAACCGTTAATACATCCTTGCCTTCCATAAGACATGATGTAAAATAATAGCTAAATATTATTGAACTTCCGAAAATGCGAACTGAAAGGCAATCTGATCACACATTTGAGCTGCAAACGACATACAACTATATTAAATGGTACTTATTCATTTTATGTTATTAGCTATGAGAAACATTTAGATGTCAAAATGAAACTTTCAAGGATGCAATGTGAATATAATTAATGGTTTCCAAGATAAATCACGACATCGTGTCATCTCTATAATTGCTAACATTTTCTTGATTTAGAAAAACCACAATGTATAATGGGGAAAATTCCACGTAATCTTCCAGAATGAATATACACAAATGCAATGATTGAGATAATCTATTTACTTGTTCGTTAAATTTGACTGAAACTCTCAATGATTAGAAATAGTCAGATTATCTGACACCTACTAAGTATCTCATATCGTCGAACAATTGGGTTTAAAGTTTATAGATTTCATACTGTCTTTTTTATAATCTCAATTCTGGTCTTATTTAATTGATTGACCTCGAATTCATTTACAAGGGAGAATGTTTATTGCATTTTATCCGTGTGTTTGTCGAGATTAGATTGTTAACTTAATTGCCTATTAGATATTAGTACAATGCATTCACATTGAGCATTGAAGCTGTGAACAAACTTTTATGAAAGGAGACCGTGCCTATGAATCGTTGCATCAATAAAAAATTAAGCATCAAGCACCAGTAAGATAAGACTCACGTAATTGCACGAAAAATTATGAGTCAACATAAAAGATCGAGAAAGGCCTTCAGATTATCAGCGACTAAGTTAGTATCAAAAGGTACCTGGCTTAAAATTTACTACACCAAACGCGCGTTCGGTCTACACAAGACTCATCAGTGACGCGCAGATCAAAATAGTTAAATACAAATCTCTAATTTTCCCCATGGGATTTGCTCTATCCTTTTCTTTTTTTTGACAAATGAATAATTTTGAAATTTGCTGCTTATTGAAAGACGGTTGTGTTTATGGGAACGTCCAGATGGTGGTTGAATTAAGGAAAGCGTCTAGTATTTGACCTGAGGTTGAGGAAGTACCATTTGATGTATTATCAAAAAGAACAACCGAATAAATAGGAACTGACGAAATCTCTAGCCGAGCGAACATAGGAGAGAAGCTTTAATATGCAATTATGAACACTAGATGATTGAAAGAGGAAAAAGAAGACACGAGCTTCAAAACCCAAAAGAAGAAATGTACTGCAGAAATGTATCTGCCTGCAAGAGGTGAAAATAATTAACAATGAAAGAAGCATCATTATACAGGTCAGCGGTATACAAAATCAGTAAAAAGCAACTTTCCAAAAAGCCAGAAAATCTTTGTTGTGTGATGGTATAAATATGCTGCCATGTCCACTCTGTGTTTTTGTTAGATAATTTTCATTGTATCCCTCTCATAAGTTAAGCTGGTTAAAATTTGGAGCTGTGTAACATATTTATTTTTGTACATAAACAAGGCCATAAATTTCCTTTTTTGAATAATTTTTGTACTGTTGACCTTGCGGGTTTGGCTTTGGACATTGTTGAAAGACCTACGTTGATTTATAGATGTTAATAAAATTGAGAATGGAAATGGGGAATGTGTCCAAGAGACAACAACCTGACCAAATAAAAAAACAACAGCAGAAGGTCACCAACAGGTCTTCAATGTAGCGAGAAATTCCCGCACCCGGAGTCATTTGGTCTCTTCGTCGCGAGTTGTCTCAAAGGCATTTATACCTAGTCTTTTTTATATAAATCCATGAAAATAAACACAATCGATCAGACACACCTTAAAAAACAAAAGACTGAGCAGCAAAAAATCTGATAATACCGGAAAAAAGATGATGCGCTCCAGAGGGCAGAGCCGCTTCTACCTCAAGGGGACATCTGTATTATTGATTCATGGGGAAAAGAGTTGATGATATGTCTCATTTGATAATGTCATGGGACAGGGTATGGGCCGACTACAATTGTAACCTCTCCGTCTTCATCTGTTAAACAGATATTCAATAAAGGTCAACCAACTCATTAGTTGCTAAACATTCTGAAATAACGTTAATGTTAATTGACAGAAATGAAAGTATAACGAACTAATCAAATGAAACAACACACATAAGGAAAAATCATGAATCTGGTAAAGAGAAGTCACGGAAAGCACAATAAACCAATAAAATGAAAAAATAAAATATTTGCTAACAAGAAAAACCTTTAACGGATTTGTGTTAAGTACATATGTACGGATTACTTGTAATGATCTCATATCTGCCTCAAGCAAGTCTTGTGAACGAAAATCGGTTGTTTCCTTTTCTTTATTATGTGAGAAAAATATGAAACTGAACATCTGACCAGCTGCCAGCGATGTTACCCTTTTTTAACTTCTAGTTTAAAATGCAACATATTTTCTGGGTTTTTTTTTAATGTTGACACGCACATTTAACCATGAACACAGTTTATTAAATCAAAATGTGTGGTCAGAAAAAGGTTAGTGAATAACATAAGGAAATATCCTGAACAAGTCAACATGGATATTCAATATACCTCGAATATAGTAAATTTTTATACCATTGTAATAAAAAATCGCTAAACATTTGAATATTGTAAATATTTTAAAAGAGGGACGAAAGATACCAAAGGGACAGTCAAACTCGTAAATCTAAAACAAACTGAGAACGCCATGGCTAAAAATGAAAAAGACAAACAGAAAAACAATAGTACACATGACACAACATAGAAAACTAAAGAATAAACAACACGAACCCCACCAAAAACCAGGGGTGATCTCAGGTGCTCCGGAAGGGTAAGCAGATCCTGCTCCACATGCGACACCCGTCGTGTTGCTTATGTGATTACAAATCCGGTAAATAGTCTAATTCGGTAGGTCAAATTCATGAAAGGGAAGGGGATTGTAGTTTCGACGCAAGGAACATATCCGATATCATTTGTGAAACGGTTATTCCATAACGGTCAACCAACTCGTGATGGCGTCCGTAAAATTTACGAAGGGATGATTTCAACTTCACCATTTGGAACTCTTGGTTTAAAAGCTTCTTTGTGAGCAGTAACCCTCTATCAAGAAAATCATGATAGGAAATGCAAGCACGGGAATATCGTATCAATTGAGAGATATATACCCCGTATGCAGGTGCTGCTGGAATGTTGCTACTTAGAAATGGAAAGTTCACAATTGGAAAGCTTAAATCATCTCTTTTGTCGTAAAGTTTTGTCTTCAACCGACCCTCATTGTCAATTTCTAGATGTAAGTCAAGATATGAAGCCGACTTAACTATATCTGTAGTATCCTTTATCTCCAATTCGATGGGATAGATGCGATCCACATAGTCACTAAATTTTGAATTGTTTAATGAAAGAACGTCATCTATTTAGCGGAAAGTAGAGTTAAAGGATATTGCTAACTTCTTATCTTTCTTCCTAAGAAATTCCTGCATGAAGTCAGCCTCATAATAATAAAGAAACAAGTCAGCAAGTAGAGGGGCACAGTTTGTTCCCATTGGGATGCCAACAGTCTGTTGAAAAACACGCCCTCCGAACGTCACATATATGTTTTCAATCAAGAAATCAAGCATCTTGATAATATCGGTTTCTTTACAAAGTAGGATTTATCCCTCCCTAAGACAAGATACTTGTATCTACGTTGGCCATTCTTTTTTATGAAGCAAAGTAATACCAACTCTTTTAATTTGTCTTTTAGTTTGGAATGTGGAATACTTGTGTAAAGAGTAGAAAAGTCAAATGTTTTAATACTGTTACAAGATGAAAGAGGGTGAGATTGTATGTACTCTAAAAGATCTTAGGAATTTTTAAGTATCCACAACTGATTCACGCCACCTCTAGAATAGGCATTTTCACAATAACTTTGAAGCCCGTCTTTGATTGCTGATAAAATATCTTCGGGTTTTAATACCCAGGAAATCTATTGCAATACTCTTTCCGATTAATTTTCTCGTGGCTGAAATACCAAAAAAATCAAAATTACAATGAAAAATCCGATTTATATATCATAAACGTATATTAAAACTGTCCATAATACTGTGCTTAAAAGAAACTCGTATCGCAATCGAAACCTTCATTCTATTTAATGTCTAAACCCCTTTAAAGTAATTACCTTTTAAACTTTATAACTTATTTTGCTCGACCTGAATTGTCACGAAATACCTGCCAATGAACTTTAAATGTGCACTTATAAAAGTATGTATAATCTTTATCTTGTAAGCTGAATGACAAGAGATTAGAAAGACTAAAATATCGAACGTTATAGAGTCAAACAACTCACAAAGGTCCTTTATAGAACAATCATAGCCGTAATCGTGAATGCTGCCTAAGGGGATTGATTTCGTAGCTTTACCAGATTAAAAAGCAAATCAGAATACATCTTTTTTATTACCACACTAGCAGCATTGAATTCCCTTTGGTAGTGAATAATGCATTATATGATTTTATGCACCCATAATTATAAATTAATCGTTATCGAGTTCGCTTCAGGTATAACTATGAAATATAGTACAACAATTTGTTCAAGGATATGAAGCTACAATTTTGTACGCCAAAAAAACGTTTTGTCTACAAAAGACTCATGAGAAATGCACGCATAATTTTTTTTTATCTTAAATTGCAGTGCAAATAAAATATTTTTAAACCTGTCGTTGAGTTGTTGTCCTTTGTTGATGTAGGTCATAAGTGTTTCTCGTTTCTCTTTTTAAATATTAAGATTAGATTGTGGATTCTGCTTGAATGGTTTAAAACTAGTCATTTATGTGGTCAATTATAGCTTGGATGGGGAACTGTTTCATTCGCACTCATGCCACATCTTCTCATACCTATACACTAATTGAATTAATTTTTAAATGAGTTATGATCCTATCAAATGAAAATGAAAATCGTGTTGTCTTAATTGCGTGTTTGCCTTAATATACATTTGTAGATATAAGAAGATATGAAATGAGTGCCAATGCGTCAACTCTGAGTCCAAGACAGAATTTGTAAAAGTAAATTAGTATCGGTTAAAGTACGGTCTTAAACACGAAGCTTTCATTCACAACGAACAGCAAGCCATAAAGGGCACCAAAAATGACAAGTGTAAAACCATATATACAGAAACACCAACTGTCTAATCTATATACAAAACTAAAAATACTAATGAACCATATCAACACACGACGACAACTTCTAAACATCAGCTGGTTCCTGACCTAGGACATGTGCAATCAATTGTAACCTTTTAAATAGATACCAACCTTCATTCTTAAATATTAATTGAAATGGCATTAATATTTTTTTTAAATCATATTAACACAAACACGTAAACATACACTGATCAAATAAATTTGATATATAACACAATGTAATAAAAAATAACATTATAAGGATTGAGATGTTAATAATTATCAAAGGTACCAGGATTATAAATTAGTACGTCAGACGCGCGTTTCGTCTACATAAGACTCATCAGTGACGCTCAAATCAAAATATTTATAAAGCCAAACAAGTACAAAGTTGAAAAGCATTAGGCGAAATACGCTACCAGGAAGACAGATATAACCTTGGACAACATGCTGCCTGATTAATTATGTACAAATGTATTCAATTAAATAATTCTACATAGGTTGAAGTGTAAAATAATAACAGTTTAGAAATGCATGTTCAAATGCTCTGAAATATATTAAAAACCAAAAGGGATAGAATATTGCAATACTTTTTTCACTCAAAAATTTAATACTGTTGCACCAATATAAGTTTCTGGTATATAATTTTATACATGTTTTATATTATTACCATGTTTATACTTTTCTCCCAACAGCAATCAAACTCAGAATGCTAGGGTTTGTTTGGTAGTGTAGTATGTATGTGGTTGGAATAGATAAATTTAATTCAATATCACATGTAAGATAACTCTTAGGATTTCAGCATGTTAATTTACCTTTGCAACAACACTTGTATTCTCCATAGCTTACCTGTTTCACTTCAAAAGGTTTGACCTTGACAAACATGTCCTCCTCTTTTTAACGTTTAAATTTATAGACTCTCTTCACAAAACCTTCTTATAGGTAAATGTTAATATTTTTCGATAGTACTTTTTTTGTAACGGAATATTTGCCGCTGATGTAAAGAAAAAAACAACCAATCAACAGTGACACATCTTCAAAAAATCTAATCGGATCATAAATTTCATAAACAAAATGTAATGTAACAGATTACAACCAAAACACACATGAAAAATCAAAAGAAATAAGACGTGCGTATACACCAACAAAACAAGACGAAATTATCTAAAAATCAATCAAAGGGTTGAAAATACAAAAAAATATTTCGAAAATTCTGTTACATACATTTCATTTAATGCACCAGAAATTGCAAAAATGTTCAAATAGTGCAGTGTTAATTTTTTAATGTAGAGCTCATTTACAAGTTCATGTAAACTGACTTAAATGTCAACTATAAACTGGGGTAATGACACAGAAGCATTTTCATGATAGCTTTTCCTATAATGTACATTTGAACCATATAATCAATTTTTTATAGACATATCTTAACTGAATGATTATAAACCGTATCAAATAAAAATAACAATGTTATGACTTTCTCATTTTCATGACGCTACGCGTCCATCAAATGCGTTTCAGTAACATTCTAGAATGTAATTGGCAATCAATTTAGTAATACAATATACAATATTCATGTCCTTTCTGAACTAAATATGTCTTCACATTCAAGATATCGACATATTCTCATTTTCCGGATTACACAACTGTACTTGTTCAGCTTTTAAATCTTGTTTTAGACCATAACCTTAATATAATGTATAGATCAACCAAATGAGTTATTGATAACTTTGAACTAGTTTTTACATGTAACTTCTATGTCATTTAGTTTTAAATGTAGAGTTGAAACGTCTCATGGCAATCAAAAATTCGTTTTTTTATATATATAAATTTAGTCTCTGTAATTTGATTATTTATTTATACTCATTCCAAATTGAAATCCTTGTTTCAAACTTTATATATTAACAACAATTATTAACCATATTCAGTAATGACATAGGTATTCGTGAAAAGGAATGGATATAGATTACAATAAAATGAATATATGTGCAGGAGATATTCAGCAGCTGTACATCAAAATGAAGATGTCTGTAAAATGAACGAATCGCTGATAAATCCAATCTTAGTCCCTTAAAACATGATTCAGTACAGTTCCTTGTTATGGATATGTTGTATGCCCACAGTTACAGTCGCTAACACATGTCAACTTTTTTTTTAGGGTTGAATTTATGTTAGATCGCTGGTTATAACTCGTGATTATACAGATCAATAGACGCACGTAACATAAAAAATTAGTCAAGACTTATTGAAATTGTCAATTTTTTCGATAGAATCGCTTAATTTAAAGTTTCATACAAAATTTAATCAGAGATATCAAGAAGAAAAACATCCTTGCCATTTCAAATATTCATTTTCCTGATATTGAAACCACAAACATGTAATTTACATGAAGAATACGTACAATTATTTGGATAATGGAAAACATTTTAAAAAATAAATCAAAAGTTCAACTCATATTTGGCAAACCGGATTGTTTTATATCGCATTTGCCATTGAAAATTATTAAACATTGATCATTTCATATATGATGAGGAGCTTTGGGTTACCAAAAAGGGTTGGGGTTTTTTTAATTAAAGTTATGTTCCTTTTTTTACAACACAATGCATTTAATTAATCGTATGGGAAGATGCTGTCTGTACTTTACCACCAAGGAAGCGATAATTATCGTTCTATTTTTTCATTTCGCAAAGAATCGTTTCAGTAGGTAGAATATACGTCAAACATTTACTATAGAAACCCTCTTACACTAGCACTTGAGTCAAAGGATATTTTCCATTAGATTTAAGTGGCAATACTGTTTGAAGCCAAATGTAAACAATATTCTAACAAGTATCTTACAAATTAGAGGTATAAAGGTTTATAAAGTGATAGTATATATTATTTTGTAGGTCTACTGTCATTGTTCATTTTTCGTGATTAATTTTTATAGTATTTCACTTCATTTGTATTTTGGAGACTGACGCAGTGCTGTCGTCAGTGTCACTGACATGAAGACTATTTAATTCTCCTCTGCAACAAATTCCTATTCATTTCAAATGCCTCAAAATTGGATAATGTCGACTAAACAATGTATAACTCACATCATATTTAGATTAATTGCTTCAGAAGCAAGTCGTAAATTTATGAATTTGGTTAATTGTGTTTATGGGTCGTATGACGATTGTTTCCTTCTTACATAAAGTAATTAAATCGTTATTTATTACTCTCTCTAGGCAAAAATCCTGAATTTATTTCCTTCAACCTATTTTAACAATGGTAACGTGTAGTGTACTTTTAAAAGATACAATACATAAATAACTATGTTAATATGAGAGAAACACTCAAACCCGAATTTACATTTAAAAATGTGAAGTGTTTAATTATGTTATAATTATAGTTCTACAATATGCAATAATATTAACTCACAAAGAGAATATCTTGAATATGTAGCAGATCAACCTTATATTTACTCCAAGCCAGGCAAATATAACAACAGAATATGAATAACCTAACTTCACTGATGAGTCTTATGTAGACAAAACGCGCGTATGGCGTACTCAATTATAATCCTGGTACCTTTGATAAATATTTACATCATTGGGTCGATGCCACTGCTGGTGGACGTATCATTCCCGAGGGTATCACTATTTCAGTAGTCAACATTTCGGTGTTGACATGAATATCAATAATACGGTCATTTTTACAAATTTCCTGTTTACAAAATTTTGAATTTTTCGAAAAACTAAGGATTTTCTTATCTCAGGCATAGATTACTTTAGTCGTATTTGGCACAACTTTTTGGACATTTTGGACCCTCAATTCTCTTCAACTTTGAAATTGTTTGGCTTTATAAATATTTCGATATGAGCGTCACTGATAAGTCTTATGTATGCGAAACGCGCGTCTGGCATACTAAATTAAAATCCTGGTACCTTTGATACTATTTTATTATTTGAAAATTTACCATTTCTTAATAACTGTTCAAATGTCTCTTGGTGACTGTTGAGTAACTGTGCTAGCCGGATTTTGTCTTGTATTAATCTATATATATTTGATAATCCTCTTCAAATGTATGATGGTGATGCCTTTTATGGAATGATGAAATTAGTAACTACACATACCTTATCCTTGTTAACCTTGAACTAGAAATTAAAAGTACAACAAAATCAAAAAAATCTCTAGCATATCTCTACATTTTTTAGAAGATGATACTGTCAAAGGACATGTGAAAACTAAGATCTATGATACAATCATGGATTTTATCAAATCCCAAATTCATACAGGACCAAACATCTCCCCTTCTTATTTTTTTTGAGTTTTCAGTTTTTTATAAATATGGCTCATATTAGTATGTTCCTGACTAACAGATGCATATTCCATATTTAAAAAAAAAATCCATCTGTGGTAAACCAATTGAAGTTCAAACGTTCTAGTGTCTTGATAATAATTTGTTCATTTATGTCTTATCTTTCTAGTGAATTGTCAATATTCTGTCGATGATCCCTCTTTAATATGGACATACTTAAGATGGATATAATTACCGATTATTTCAGAATTGTAAGACACAGCTCTTGTATTTGTAATTTTGTTAACCTTGACGTTCGTTACCTTAGGCTTTGGTATTTTACTCCATTGAAACGTGCGTCACTCATAAGTCTCCTGTACACGATAATTGCGTCTGGTGTACAAACAATATTTCTTACATGTTTGATCAGTGATTTTACTGTAGATAACCAATTCGTTTTCTTCAAAACAATGAGTATAGTCAGTCATTAAAGCCACCTACTTGTATAAAATAATACAAACGAGAAAACGTAGATATTTTTGACAAACAACACTAAATTTGTATCGATATTGGCTTTGAAGCCGTCAACTAAAGGTGGCTTTTGAATCGGGCAATTTGAGATGCAGCATTCAGGAGGTACCTAACAGGTGGACACACATACATGATCTAGTGCATTTGGACGTCATTATATTCAAGGACTAAATCTTTATAAAACTATGATGAGGAATTATTGCAAATTGGATTACATTCAACAGGAATTAAATAGAAGTAAGAATATGTAGGTCACCATACGGGCTTCAACAATGGCCATAACACAAGATGCATAGCAAACTGTGTGTATGCCTTCATAGCTGGGGTATGAGACGTCTGCTGAACATCGATATACTAAGATCATATTCGAATTCATTGATTACATTTGTTTATAAAACTTTCATGAAGAGAATGTGTGCATTGGTCGTTAATTGTATTATACTTTGAAGTGATTTGTTCTCATCTAAAAATGTAGTTCCTGAATAATTTTTGATTACACACATTCAAATATTGCATATGTCAAAGGGTCGCAAACAAACTGATTAATTTCTAAAAAAAAATATTGTTACAGATACAGATCAATGTCGCATGGTTGTTCACGTGTTTTAATGACGTTTACTCATCAGTGTATGGTATATTGAGCTGATTACTTTTTTTCATTTAGATCATATAGGTGACCAGCTAACACTTTGATTTCCTCTAACTACTAATTTCCACAACCTTGACATGAAATTTCATTCATATTATTCAGATAATTACATTGAAACCTGTCAATATTTGATTCAATAACATCTAACACATAGACAGCTAATGGTATGGGTTTTAAATGAATTTAATTTGGATCACAATAACATATAGAAAGAACAAAATACTTTCACGATAATGACAGCCAATAAGACTTATGGGGAATGAAAGCGGGTTTGTTTTCTTTAGATATATTTTTTCTCCCAGCAGCAATTCTTTAAGTTTTTTGTTACACTTTGTTCCTCTAATTTATACATTTTATACGAATTATTCCTGTTTGTTTTTTGTGTACATTTTTGTCAATATATTGAATTTTGTATGCGACTGTCATACAATTGATAGGTTATTTAGTTAGCTGAAACACAAAGGTGTAATTCATCAGTATCAACATAAGAAAGTGCCTGGACCAAGTCAGGATAATGACATATGTTAACCATTTGTTTGATTGGGTTTTTATTTTAGCTTTTATGTTGCCATTTGATAAGAGACTTTCCATTTTATTTTTTCTTACTTTAAAGGGATTTCCTTCCACTAGAACAAAGTGCTTCCTATAAATCCTGATTCTTTTGAACTTAAGTTTTTTTAGATTGTAGTACGAATTCTGTGATCAAATGTCAAGAATGTCGTTCTACATTGAATGTCCTTTTTTATCTTTTACCTCTCTTTTCTTTTGTTTTACTTTAAAAAAGTTACTTGTATATAGTATACTTAGAAAGTCGTGAAGCTATCTTTTGTGAGCAAAATACAAGAGACTTTGTAATGATAAGCCTTTATAAAGAAGATTGGACGCACTCATATCCATGTCATCCTTTGTAAACTGCAATTGTTGTCATCTGTACATAGACATTTATCATATGTTATTAGGCGGTAGTGATTTATATATCAGTCAAACATTGCTATCTTAGGCCGTGTTCACATTGACCTAAACTCGGTGTTGTGTTAGTGTACCTCACACATAAACTAAACATAATTACGTTCCCATTGATAAAACTCAATGTTTACATGTAGTTTAAATCATGTTTTGTCTACATGCAGTCGATAGTCGATGTAGGCCTTGTGTAGGTTAAGTGTACACAAAACTAGACATTCCGAACTGTATTTGTTTCATTTATATGTAAAAAAAAACGTTTTTTATATAAAATTGATACTTATAACACTTATTAATTAAGTTCTTTACAGAAACATTTGTCTAAACTTGATATATTTATTTGTTATAAAAACACTTTCCGTAGCCTTATTAACCCCTTATCAAAACTCATCCATCATCATTGCCGAAAACATTATTCCTTAGAAAAGGTCTTCCCAATTCGACTGGACGTACACACTGACAGAAACATTTGCCACTGGTCTTTACTCAAACAACGATTCACTCATAAATGCATTACTGAACAGAGGTAAGGTTAATTGTTTGTTTGTGTAGAATTTAAGATCCGTTAAAATACAATTAAAAATTAAAAAAAATATCACCCTCTCCTTTTGCAAAAAAAAACCAGCTTGTAGAAACAATATCATTTGAAACAAACAAAAAAGATAGAAATGTAGTGATCCTTAACATTGCAATTCTCTTTTTTTTGGTCTATAAGCACGCTGATGCAGCCTTTACTTTTAATGCGAAGTCAAGACATCTTTAAACTACTGCAAATCATACAAAATGACTTTTTTAAAGCAGCAACCACTTTACTTTAAAAAAAAAAAAAAAAAAGAGGGGTCTGAGTCCGAATTTTTTTCTCGCGCGAAAGTTAATATCCATTTTTTTTCAATGGTACCAATTCAATATTTAACACTATAATGTTTGGGGAATCTTTGGATTCATACTATTATTTCATTCTAATCATCTGTATGACCCGTTTTTTTCTTTCAAATTGTGGAAAAATCCACCCCTCCTTTGTTATGTCAAATTGTCGTTCCCTTACTGCTAGAAAAGTTGTTCGAAAATTTGAGTTCGGTTCTACGTAATGAACATTTGAATGACATATAGTTTACAAGTGTGAACACATCTTATGTACAGGTAACTAAACAAGGTATATAGATGTGGACAAATCTTATGTGAAACTAGTGTAGATTACATTAAACCAAATGTAAACATGTTTACTGTACACGGCGTTTGGTGTGAACACGGCCTTAGATTGGATAGACCACCTCATTACATTAAGGCATTTGATGTCATTTAAGTTCGACCACAAAAACCTCTCTTTTGTAAACAATGGAGCAGTTTTTGTAAAGTATAACAATGCCCATAACCTTAAACATGGTTTATAAGTTGGTCGCTATTATACAGTCCGCCAAAAGTTAAGCACCACCTGTTTTTTTTGCACAGATTTTTTTTCAAATTTAAAAAATCAATTATTCAACGAACAAAATTAAACAATCATATAGCAATTTTGCTAATGTATACCATAAACAAACCAGAAATGTAATTTTAGTCACTTATGAAGGTTCTATGCATGTAGGTTTTCCGTTCATAGAAAACGTGTAAATTACTGAATTTAGAAACAGAATTTAAGTTTCACTTTAATTTTATTTTTTTACAAAAAATAATCACCCAATATTATTAAAACTTTCTACACATAAGCTTTAGTATGTTTGGCAATTTTAATGACAACATTTGAGTCAATAGCATGCATAACAACCTCACTTCCGGTAGAGTTTCAAAACACGACGTTTCATTCTCGGTATAAGCCTTCCAGCTTTATTTTAGGAAATCTGTTGCATTAAACAACAAATACCACTTTTAAATCGACAAAATATTGTGAAGGTGGATCTCTGTGATTGAGATTTCCGCCAATGGCATCTCAGACATGTTTGATAGGGTTTATGTATGGGGACCTGGAACGCTAAAAAATAGTGTAAATGGCTTGTTGCTCTTTGGACTGGGGAAAATCCTTGCTCTGGGTGTTTTAGCGTTGTCGTCCATGTACAAGTGTCTTGGCAATGTAGACGCAAGTGGGGGATTATTAAAATGAGGGACTACAATGTTTTAAGGCTCAAAATCTCTGTTTGTCTGTCCGTTTGTGCTACCCTGCAGAACATGCATACCCAGCTTATAACGGTATAAGAAGCAACCCCGTACTGGAACACCACCAGCACTGAATGCAGTCCTTGTGCAAACATTGTTTTTGGTCATAGGCCGTTTTGTTTCCCCGCGAAATTCGTATTTTGGCGTCTACTGGCAGTAAAAGAAACTGACTACCATCTGAACAATGAGTGTTTTGTCAGCTTCTTATGTTCAAGCATGGATAGTCATTATCCCATTAAAACCTGACGTTGGAGTGCCTATCTGTAAGTACAGGTCTCTATACACCAAGACTTGCTCTTCAGTTGCCTCTGAGAAGTCGACTGACCAATGTACGAACACTTACACGACCACCTGGAGAAACTGTGTATTTGTAAACGCGCAGATGACATTTGATAAGAGGTTGCTTGACTGCTTTATCGGAGTTCAATCTTTTTGGTCGTAATTGATTTTCTTAGTGTATGTTGAAGGTAATTCAAAACACCAAACATTAATATTTTTTTCGCAATAGTTAAAAAAATATTGCCAGTTATATTTCGGTGGTGCTTAACTTTTGGCGGACTGTATATTAACAAAAAACAAAGAAAAACATTTTCAGATGTTTTTAAACTGTATTTGATTATTTTAAATATATCACTACATTTGTTTTAACTTTGACTCGTAACCTCTACGAGTTTGCTCTCTCACTGAGTCTTAAATATGAATAGTCCGATACATAGAACTTTCAGTATGTTCTCGAGTTCGTCTTTTTGAATCAGTAGAACACCTGAATGGGCATGATTGAGTTTTTTGTTTTTGTTGTGGCTACACCTTTAATTATAACGTTTCTTGCATAACTGTACAGATGAATAATATATGTTAAAAATCTTCAAATTTCAAAGACATTTTCGATCTGTTCGATTATACGATTATAGTTAGAGGCACTTGAGGAAGGTTAGTGTCTTAATGAAGCTGGCTGGTCATGTTTTGGAATTTTTGTCAGATTTTCGAAATCCTCTGGTGTTACCCATTCGAATGCCTTGAAAAAATTTGCCCGGTGACCTCCATTTTTCTGTTTGTTAATCTTTTACATGTATAATGATAAGTCATCTGTAAAAGCCTTATAAAATTTTAATTATTTTTTAATAGTTTTTGAGAACTTAAACTTGTCGATGATGAAGCTATGAGAAGTCAAGAGAGAATATGTTCCGGCCAAAATTGCAAGGTCTAATATCTCGAAAACAAGCACGGTGATTCTTTATGAATCCCCTATCAATATAAACTAGTGTTTTGAAAAGTTAATTAGTCAAGTAGTAAAACAATTATGTCCATAGCACGTTTATAAATAGGCATTTGAATTGTCGAAATGCACAACTGTTGGAATTTAATTGGTTCCGCTAGTGTTATTGTATATACCTAAAATCCTTCATCTTCAAATACAGATATAGTCATTCAATACGGTTATGACATACTATTTTATAATAAAAAACTGAATGTAGGTTATAATAAATCATGGACTCTTTTTGTCTCAATTTAATGAAACCAGATAAAGCCAAATTTAATCCAGATTGCAACTTTTCAGAAACCAGAGACATGACAACAGCTTCAGCTTCTTGTTCATTGTCAGCTCATTTATGAATATAATTCTGATTACCTATGATATATTTTGACAATGAATTTTACAAATGATGATTACTTATCCTGTCAAAACGAATTATGACCAACCAAATTTGATTAATAAACAAGGTCTGTAATACGACAGGTGCCACATGTTTAGTGGGATATGCTTATCCTTTTGGAGCACAAATATATAATAATCTTATAATACGTTTCTATGTATGTTGTGTTGTCGTTTGGTTTTGTTGCACTTCGGTGTTTCTGTTGTTTTCTTGTTTTCTTCTTATAGTTGATGTGTTTCCCTCGGTTTAAATTTGTAACCCGGATTGGTTTTCTCTCAATCGATTTATGACTTTTGAACAGCGGTATACTACGGTTGCCTTTATTTACAGCTAAAAGAATGTGTAACACAGGATTTAAAGTATGAGAACGTCTGCTTTTGTTTTAAACTATAAAGATCAATAATTTGTTTTTCGAAAGATCGAAAAGACCAAACTTCGCTGGATGATTTTGTCAATAAATATCTATGTTTTTGCATTTAAAAGTTGAAGGAAGTGTAAAGAAAATATTTTTTATAGTGAAAACAGCCTTAAGTTTTAAAAGAAGCCGACATATAAGTTAATAAAAAATTACAATTACTTAAATAGATGTTGACGCAGACTTGGAATCTCAAAAAAGATCAACGTTATATATTCAAAACATTTAATTAAACGATTATTTTTCCGTTCGACGTAATATAGTAATACGATTAATCTTGTTCCGAATCCGGTATCATCCAATTAATACGTGTTAATGACTCGGAAACAACCAATATCTACTTCCTTCTACATCACTGAATGGATTCATATTACGTCTAGACGAACTTACTGAACTCACAACAACAACAAATAAAAACTATTAAACACCACTTCAAGGATAAAAAACATTTTCCAATGAATATTAAATTATATCTGTCGCTATGACTTAAACCAACTAAAGAAAGCACAAACAAAATAAGAAAATTGATATTTGACATTTCCGGAATTTTATACTTTGCAACTTTAGGCTTTAAGTTGAGAGAAAGTAAGCGGAGAGCATGATTTTCATTAAAAAATCATGTTTGTCTCTAACGTATTCGAACCTGAGACGTCTTGTTACAAGGTAGCGCGTTACCCGACTGAGCTAACGAAGAACTTCCTTAGCTCACCCACTAACGGGTGACTAAGTATCAACTAGAGATGGCAACAGATCTGATGCTCTGATACTCGATCATGATACTCGAGTACTCGCAAGTACTCGAATGAATCTTAAACGTCCATTGAAAAGTTTACATTTTAGGTGGTTGGTATTGTATTTGTTGTTACCTTTTATAAACATATAAACGAACGAAAAACGTACTACAAACATAGCTTGATCCTCTGACTTTTTTGTATCAATTGGACAATGAATTACCGACCTCAGTTTCTACAAATAACCTTTTATAATAACAATCATTGTTTGTGTACGTGCACGTGCTCATGAACAAAATTCCAATCAAATTATAACGATTTGCAAATAAAGTCCGACAAATTAGACAATATATTATATATATCATTTGTTCCTGAGGAGCTGGTATTTTTTTATAATATGACTTTTCCATTAATTTGTCAACTTTTTAGTGTGGCTCAGTCTTACTTTTTCTTTGTTTTGTTATTTGAACTATCGTTTGTCTGAATTCTCTTTTTTCAATTAGTCCTTTGTAAACGAAACGCGCGTCTGGCGTATATATAAAATTTTAATCCTTGTATCTATGATGAGTTTATTAGCTATGATATTTTCATTTGATGTTCGACTTTTGGGTTTGAATGTCGCTTTCGTACTTTCGCATATCTTTCAATTGTAAATTTAACAATTATAGTTAAGTTACAAATACTTAGTACAGAGTAATTAAATATATCTAAATTTACATCTCATACCAATCACGGTCATTTTATAAATTTTCTGTTTACAAAACTTTGAATTTTTCGAAAAACTAAGGATTTTCTTACCCCAGGAGTAGATTACCTTAGCCGTATTTGGCACAACTTTTTGGAATTTTGGGTCCTAAATGCTCTTCAACTTTGTATTTGTTTGGCTTTTTAACTATTTTGATTTGAGCGTCACTGATGAGTCTTATGTAGACGAAACGCGCGTCTGGCGTATAAAATTATAATCCTGGTACTTTTGATAACTATTTACACCACTGATTGATTACACGTACTTTTGATTTCAGACGAAAACGACTCTAAGTGGAAATGTGAAGAGAAATATCTCAAGATAAATAACAGGCAAATGAGTATCCGAGTACTTATACTGTACTCGAGTATTCGGCCTTTCGATCGAGTACCCGAGTACTCGAGTACTCGTTGCCATCCCTAGTATCAACCACATGCACTTAGGGAAGCAATCATGTCAAACTTGAAAAGTATTTCTCTTTGTAGTATTAAGGTGGTATGGGAGTCTAAAATAAAAATGATAGAATTTGTTCTTGAAACTTTGAAACTTTGAAACTTTTATTTTCACTAAAGGCCTCATATGAGGCATAATAGTACAATAAATTTAACAAACAATAAATTTAACAAACAACAGTAATGCATGAACTAACATATATACATATGAAGTAGGTGTATGCAGAAGAAAGAGTAATATCCATATATTATCATTTAAATACAGACATAACAATTTTGCAAAATTTTGCCAACCCAACAAGTACATATTTATCTTGACTACTCATTAAATGTGACAAGCTTACAGTTTTTTTTATTTTATATATATGATCAGGTATAAACTTGAGTCTTTCTTGAGTAAAAAAGTTAAAATTAAATATATAATGAAATTCATCACCCAGTTCTTGCTTATTACAAAGATCACAAATTCTTTCAGCTCTATTGATACTAAAAAATCTACCAGCTTCAATTGGCAATTTGTGGCTACCGAATCTAAACTTAGTAAGATTATACATAAGATCAGGTGGGAGTACAGTGAGATAATTCTCAAATTTAAAATCAGATTTATAAATACGGTAATTTATACACTTCGGTGAGTCATATACTTGTAATTTCCAACCTTCTACAAATTTTTCATGAAGAACTTCATACTTTGTCAAAATGTAGTATCTATTGATTTATGTTCAAAATTATAATAAAAATGATAGGTCACCGCACATTTTCTCAAGCTACAAGTTGTGACAAAATGACACATTTTGTATGTATTATACAGGAACAAACACCATTTTGTGATGAGAAACTTAACCAAATGATAGAACTGTTAAAAATTTAGGGAAAGATAGCTTTCATACAATGCTTTGAGAATATAAAAAGAAAAGATAGGGTCACCGTCCGTTTTTCCCTGCTAAAATACAAAATAGGAAAATTTCATGTAGATTCCTTCAGAAAATGCACTGTTTTAGAGATACCTCCCCTTAAAATGCCAATTTAAAAACAATTAAAAACAACAAAAAATAATCTACACTTGTAAAAATATTAAGATTTATAAGTTTTATTGTTATAAATTGGTTCTTTTAAATGAAAATTCACATTAAATATCTACAATCAGGCATCAAATTTTGCTAACTTGATAGATAATCTAGACCTTAGGTTCTCTGTTTTTTACAATCCAAGATGGCGAAAGACACCCATACCACCTTAAGTCATAATAAATAAAAGTAAGCTCTCCGTTTTTATTTGGATAACTTTTAAATTAGGTATCAATACGAATATGGTCTCATTTATTAAAACCAAAGCATCTTAATATACATCTCACGATTACTCTAGTACGTTTGAATGAATATTAATGATTGTTTTACACTCATTTGAATGTACATATGCACACTCTTGTTGTTTTGGCGGAAAAATAATGCGAACATGACGAAGCACTTTATTAGAGTAGTTTTTCAATGCGCAAAAGTAATATATGTTGAAATAATTTGACACTCTAATCATGCTAATGGTTATATAACAAAGGAATCAATAGCTGATTTTATTGACAATGTTCGTAAACTTTGTGTTTGATTTGGTATTATAAAACTTGCCTCCCCTGATCAATTGTATGCACATTAAATACATTTGATGTTCTATATTAAATGCCCGGTATCTTTGATGACTTTTTACAAGCAATTATAAAAGAGGGACAAAAAATACCAAAGGGACAGTCAAACTCATAAATCTAAAACAAACTGACAACGCCATGACTATAAATGAAACAGACAAACAGAAAAAAACAATAGTACACATGACACAACATAGAAAACTAAAGAATAAACAACACGATCCCCATATAAATGTATTATCTATACTACAACATATCAGACTAGAACCGATAGTACCTGTTTACCAAGAGATGTACAATAAACATCATGGGCCGAACTAAAAATAACTACAACATAGATAACTATTGAAAACAAAACGACAAAATAATGAACAATAGTAATAGAAAAATTAAGCCATTCTAACTATAAAAAAAACGGGAGAAATTTTGTGCTTACAAAGGTTGATCATTACCTGTTTGAATAGTGGCACCCGCTATGTGACTCATTACAAGCAAATAAAGTTATTACATTCGGTAATATCACAATCGAGGTAATGCCTCTACGACTAATGTAATAAATATGTGGTCATTTTGGACATATCAACCAAACCATGATTGAGTCCACAAAACTTATTATATGGGAATACTACGACTTGCGTAAACAATCTGTGATTATTTGGGACAAATATTCAATAAAGGTCAGCCAAATCATGAATAAGTTCATAACCCTTATTTGAAGGAAATACTTTATCTTTATCGTTCAAACCTCACTTTCTATCAAGATCATGGTTGGACACGCAACCACTTCAACATCAAACTCAGTCTTAATTTCCACGCACATCTGGAATGTTACCACAAAGAAATTGAAACAATCACAGTTCTCAACCAGTCCTCATTGTCAATTTCGGGATATGAAGCAGACTAAACTATATATGTGATATCACTTATTTAATGTCATATGCATATATGCTGTCAAAAGCATTACACTTTTATAAAAGAACATCATCAATATTCTGTATATATTTATACGTAATTCTGTACTTTTGTTAATAAGTCTTTTGTCTGCAAGTACATTTAACCCGATATCCAATACATCGTTACGTTGTAGAATTCCATTAGTTGTTGCCTTTGGGCACATTTAGATGGCTATATTTGTTATTAAACAAGGACAGAGGCTACTTATAGTTTGCTTAATTCACTAATTCTATAAATTATGCTTGTTTTGTATAGTTCCAATCTATCATGACATGGTTGAGTAAATATGTGGTATCTTACTCCTTCTCTCCATCATTACAACAAGGAAAAGATTAACAGACAAAACCTAGTCAGATCTTGTTTCGTCTTTCGAGTTTGTTGCACTATTATATTTTATTCTGAGAAATTGAGTGGATACGTTTTTTTTTATCTCGACGGTATCGCCAAGACATTTTAGTCTAAATTTCATATGAAATACCATCTGGGTGCAAATATCATCTAGTCAACTTTATATAATATACGATGAATCAAGAAAAACGGAAACATTTGTACTCAACATGTGTGACATGACACTTCGTCCTTGGCAGACCTTATATATATAAATCCTGAGAAAAAATAATAACTTCATCTGTACATAACATTCATTCTTCTAAATAAAGAATAGATGTGTTAAATTAGACTACTTTCCAGCACGTTTTTCTTCAAAATATTGAGACAGTGACCATTGTTCTGTTGAATATGACCACCATATAAACGTGTGACATCGCCCTACTAAATTGTATTTAAACTTTTCCAAATGAAAACAGTACGCTGGTGCATACGAAGACATGTCATCTAATGAAATAGGTTTATCAGCCTAAGATCAGGAGAAAAGTGTTTAATAATGATTTTCAAAGTAGTTTAACCTAATTTTGGAATACCGTGTTGTACATGACCGTAGATCGAACTGGTTACCTTTCGCATGTAAGCTGATTAATGCTGTTTCGAATCCCCGAGAGTGTTTTATTAGTTGTGGAATAATCGAAATTGCTATCATTAAGTAAATGAAAATTGGACGCTAATGACATCTTAAGGCGACGAAGTTGTAGCGTTGAGAGTACATTTCCCGATCTAGATATCATTCTATTCTAAGAAAGTATTTAAATGAGCTAAGGCTGTCCGGAAACAAGGCGACAGTTTATTTAGATAAATATGTATTCGTGTTGAAATAAATTACAGAAAACTAACAATTTGTTGAATTGTCTAATGATTTTAGATGAACATTTTAGTGTAGCGGGAATTTCTCGCTACATTGAAGACCTGTTGGTGACCTTCTGCTGTTGTATTTTTTTATTTTGGTCGGGTTGTTGTCTCTTTGACACATTCCCCATTTCCATTCTCAATTTTATAATGTAAGGTGACAAGACGAAACAAGGTTTGTCTACGTTCATATTAAGAAAAATAATTGATAAGGTCGTTTTACTGATTCATCCTGACATGAATTATATTAACCCATTCATTTAACTTATTGTTTGCAAAGAATTGGGCTACAAAGATGACTCTGTGGAATACGTCGATTGATGGTACTTGGAATGCAGTAAAGTAGAGGAAAAAAGTTATTACTTCATTAAACTGGCTACTTTTTTAGGATTTTCAAGTCATTTTGTTCAGATTCGATTTCGTATAAAATTTGGATTAGTAAAGGTACTTCCGGTTTATGGTTATTTTGCACCCCACACCAAACAAAACAGCCTGTTAATGTAAGTAAAATAATTGCTAGTTGACGACCCGAAAAACCTTTTAAAAAAAAAAACCAGAAGATAATAGATGAAACTGGCAAATTTGAAGCAACGCGACATGAGAGAGAAACATGAATTCAAAACCTTGCGTTGTTAACCCTACCTACTGGCAATACTCAGTCCATTACAAACCTAAAGTGATATTAGCCTTTCCAAAAGTGTGATCCGATTTCTTTTTCTGCGTGATAAACTAATCTAAGTGAAATGTTCACTTCATTATGCGTCTTCTCGATCTCTCCTTTTTTTCTCTAAAAATTCGTGTTCTACAAAAGAGTCGCTTCATCGATAAATCCGAATTCCTTTCCTAAATACATTTTACAGACATTTGTCATATATGTAGACAATTGAATTGATGTCTACTCTTTAAACGTATATACAATTTTTTGCTCTGTGGTGGGGTTGTTGTCTCTTTGACACAGTCCCCATTTCCTTTCTCAATTTTAATGTGTATAACTGTTCTATAAAAATCAATCTCATTGGCAATCATATACATATCATATACGATTGTCTTTTTGCTCTTTGTGTTAAGTAATAAAAAGGAGAGTGGACGTTGAAAATCAATAAAACAATATATATTTTATAGTTTATTTCAGCCCCTTTTCCTACAGTACAAAGATTTTTATTCATCAATTTACAATTTTCTCTACAAAAAAGATTTCTTGAAATTATTAGGTTTTATAGATTAAAACGATTCATTTTGATGTGTTTTAATTTAATAAACGTACCGTTTTAATCTTAGAAAATATGATTAAACAGTTTATTTCAATACAGTTTTATTTTTCATATGACACTTTGTCTCGACAAAAGACAATATCATGAAAGCATTAGATTTCTTAGTTTAAATCAATCCTTCTAAATGTAATTTAGGTCAATAAACTTTCACTTTCCTTGGAAACGTACCTCAGCAATTTCTTAATAAATGTCAGTTGATAAAAAAACCCATAGTTAATGTGATTGAATATTTTCAACGCATTAGATTAATGCTTTCGATACAGACTACATTAATCATAGTATTAAAAAATTATCAATTTACAATAAATATTTCTGACATCACTAGTGACTACTGCATGTGTTTAATTTCATTTTGTTATTCACTGAATCACGTTATACTCAAGAGTATCCGATAAATAGCACACCCTAAACACATATTGTCGGTTTAATTGGGCATTTTTTACTACTATGTGTAATATTGCACTAGTGGGCTAATATTTGCCCAAAAATAGGTCTTGGGTTGATATGCATAAAATTAGTCAACATATATACCAGGATAGAAATTTTAAATTTGCGTGATACGCGCGTTTCGTCTACATAAAACTCATCTGAAACGTTCGAATCAGAACATGTTAAATAGGCCAAATAAAGTACGAAGTTGGAGAGCATTGGGGACCAACAATTCCTTTTTTTTTGGCAAATAAAGCTAAGGTAATCCATTCCTGGTGAAGAAAAGCCTTAGTATTTAAAAAATTCAAAAGATTTTTAAACAGTTAATTTATTGTTTAAACCATAAAAATGAACAAGCATGGCAAAATAGAAGTGCTGGCTTCTCTCGGGGGAGATAAAAACTCCACTAGCAGCGGCAGCGACCCAGTGGTTGTAAATAAACTCATCATAGATACCAGGATTTTAATTTGATATGTTCGTCATACAAGAGACTCATCAGTGACGCTCGAATGAAATAATGTTAAAAAAGCCAACATTTTTTTAATTTTTTTTACAAGTCTTTTTACCGGAAATAAACGTTGCTTGCTTCTAAAATCCCCATCATCATTTAAAACCACACAACGATTTAAAAGAAAGTTACTGTATTTGCGTCGAGTATTTGACATCAATACCAGAAGATGACGTTTTACATCAATGAAACAACTACACAACGGAAAAAAAAACAGTCCACGCTGTGCATTTGTTAAATGTATTTCTACTTGTATACATCTGATGAGTTAAGCTTTATTTCATTTTTTATAGTTTGTTCTTATGTTGTACTTTTAAAGGACTGTCCCAGGTTAGGGGAAGCGTTGGGATCCCGCTTACATGTGTTTAGCTAAACACTAATGTATTAACGCTCCATTCATAATACAACTATTAACCATATTCATAACTTTTAGGTATGTATTGCCTTATTATTGTCGGATTATATAATGAATTAAAAAAAAGACTTTATGCCATTAATTTTCCACATAAATTTCGAAACAAAGGAGATATAAGGGAGAAAAGCGGCATTTCTTTTGATATGTTGATTATCACTATCATTATCATTAGTTCAGGAAACTGTGATTTCACGAACTTATTCGTTCCATAGAATTGTATTTTAGAAATAGATAATATTACAGCTGTAATCAAAATTCGTTGTACTGACCAGAAAATATATAAGATCAACTGTTTGTGATTTCTTCATGCAAATGAATGTATCGATGCATAATGTGTGCCTGTCCCAAGTCAGAAACCTGTAATTCAGTGGTTATCGTTTGCTTATGTGTTACATATTTGTTTTTCGTTTCTTTTCTTTGATATAAAAAAGGCCGTTAATTTTCTCGTTTGAACTGTTTTACATTGTCATATCGTGACCTTTTATAGCCCTTTATATAGTAATCTCAAAATTAAGGATACTACTATATTACTAGAATTAATGCTTCATACCTTGATCTCTTTTTCAATTTTGACATAGATGGACGACTTCGCAATACAAATCTATGATAAACGGGACGATTTCAACTTCCTAATTATTAATTTCACAATTCGCAGCAGCCATGCCCCCTCGTATGATGTTTACATATCTCAGTTGATACGTTATGACCGTGCATGTTCACACCAATTTTTATCATTTTTGAAAATAAATATGTTGACGTATTCTGGTTAAGTATCATATTGAGACACCATCAGCACGACGGATGCCACGTAAAGCAGAATCTGATTATCCTTCCAGAGAACACGAGCTCATACCCGAATTTTGGAGGGGGTTCTTTTTGCTACGTCTTTTTTATGTTGTGTTTTGTGTACTATTGATCTTTTCCCCTATTCGCCATAGCGTTGACATTTTATGTTCGAGTGTGATAGTCCCTTGTCTTTTTCCTTATTAGCCATAGCGTTGTCATTTTATGTTCGAGTTTGATAGTCCATTGTTATTTTTCCCTCTTAGCCATAGCGTTGTCATTTTATGTTTGAATTTGATAGTCACTTTTTTTTTCATTATTAGCCATAGCGTTGTTATTTTATGTTCGAGTTTGATAGTCCCTTGGTTTTTTTTTTGTCACTCTATAGAGACAATGTTTATCGTTATATATCTGTATGTGTGTTTTGATTGAATACATATATCCCTCAATCCTTTCATAATGTCTATCCCTTAACAATTTTCAAGATTAGAACATGGATTAACTGATGTCGTATTATTCACAGAGTTTAAAGTTTTAATCTCATAAAGTATCATGAAATTATATGGGCGTTTTTCAATAAAAACGTATTTTCTTGTCCCAGCCACTTAAAAAAAATGTGTTTGATCTTTGCAAGTATTTTTATGTGCAGTCAGTACATTGAATTATATTTAACATCTTTATGCAAAGAAACAGTTTATTTTTTAGAGGGATTGAAAAGATATTGACCCCTGAATGGTCCAAAACAACCAAAATGGCATGTCCCTAGACCGCCTGTTCAACATTCATACTCTAAAATAACGTAAAAAAAAAAAGAAATAAATGGTTTTTTTTACCTTACATAAGTTCTTTAAATATTCAAAAGTATGTTCAGAGCCAATATATTTTAATAAACAGCTTTCATTATAGTTTTTTTTAATTTCAGAAGGTGTGTCCCTCACAAAATGTCCACTACGAAACGAAGTCATTAAAATTTGTCAATAAACTGTTCTATAAAATCAATGTAATTTTTGTTTGCAAGAGATATAAACATTAGGGTCTTACAAAAGAAGTGATGTTTTTATAACGGCAATTAAATTGTTGGTAAGAAAAATTGAGCACATCAAATGGACCAGAGTGATACCGTATTTTTGATAATGTCCACTACGAAACGGGTCAAATCTCCTTCAGTATCTGGTTTTAAAATTATGAAAAAATATCAGTGTACAGCTTGATAAATGCTTTGATGAATACAATCAGTCTTGTTACTATTGCAATATAGGGATTGTGGGAAAAAAATAAAACATGCGAATACGTCCCTTACGAAACGGTCCCCTACGAAACAAGTATGGAAGAAAAACGTTTCGTAGTGGACATTACCACTACCATGCAGTCTTTTTTAAATCATTTTCCAATTATATTCGTGCAAAACAAATGTTAGTTTCGTGTAATTTTTATTATGTTTTTATTAACATATGATAGGGTTGATGTCAACTACGAAAATTTTTGTCCACTACGAAACGGTTTTGTCCACTACGGAACGCATCAAAATGTCCACTACGTAACATAAGTTGAACCTTCATATGTGAAGTTCTGTCTAATCTTTATCGATAAAAATGGTTTTCCAATTCAGAAAAAAATGATATTTTTCTAGTAATTAAAATAAACAAACTGGAATGTCTATAGGAAACATTAAAAATTGCAAAAAATATGTGTGTTTAGAAGACGTTTCATAGGGGACAAAAGTCCCCTACGAAACTGTACACAAATTATGAAAATAATATCATTTTAAAGAATATTTAAGATTGCACTTTTTGTTTACAAACAGGTCTATTATAGAGGTATTCAAAATAACTCTTGGAATTAAATTTTAGACAAGTTGATTTTCCAGTTTTTTTAGGTCTGAAAATAACGCTTTTTTTGAAAAACGCCCATATGATAGTCCAAGAAAGAATTTTATGTTTCCGACTTGTTAGAAAAATACGCTATTGTAAGTTCGACACTTATAATAAAAACGTTACCATAAAGTGCAAACATGTAATAACAACTTGTTGATCATATTGAACTGATATGGCGTCCTTCAGCTCAAACAACACCTGATTACTGCTATTGTGTCTTTAATAATAGCTTACAATATTCTGGTATTGACAGATGGTAAAAACAACTTATCTGGTTAACATGAAAACTTCGATGGTTTTCTTGTTTACCTGCAAAAACGTATTTTCTTGAATTGTGAAATTGGGGGTGGGGGGGGGGGGTAATTGTAAGACGTCATAAAAAAGAAGGTTTTAATCAGTGTAAAATGGTAATAAAATGTACTGATTAAAAATCCTTTTGTTTGCAGATCATATTAATTATTTTTGAAATTGTCGTATTTGTCATTCATCAAATATTGTAGACAGCTTCTTGTGGCACGTTAAACAAGCAATGTTAACTATGTGCACTACGGTGTCACCGATTAACACTTTGTAAAGACTTGTATAACTTTTAAGTAGACCTAGCGTCTGACGTCAATCATAATGCAATTTTATCTTTAAGTTGATCCGATATCCCGGGGATTGCAGTAACCTATCCTTCATTAACCTGATTGCGAACATATAAGTCAATGAACAAAGGCTCTTTATTAGTTATAATTTAGTTTAATTGTTTAAAATTTGCTATATATTAAAGAAAAATAACAAAAAAAATGAAATTGTTTTACAAACTTTGAGTTTTTTTTTATATATGATAAGGATTAACTTACCCAAAGATCTGAAGACTAGATTACCAGTTTTATTTGATAATCTTATTGAAAGTTGTAGTAGTCAATGCTCTTCTACTTTGTACTTTTTTTAATAAGGTTATGTAGATGAAACGCGCTTCTGACGTACAATATGTATCCTGGTACCTACGATGAGTTTACTAATAGGTGTTTATGTTTGTCGCTGTCGACCTTGCTACCTGCAATTAACAATACGATGCAAACCAGTATTGTAGAAGAAACTGTTTACTTTTATAAAGGGAATGCTTTCGCTTTCTATGAAGAATTTCTTTAACCTAGTTTATTGTGCGTGTCTTACCTTCATTTTTGTTAGGTTACTCTGATATATGACTTCACCAATGAAAAGCTTTAATTTCTCCTCAAATTATTTAGAGATTGGTATGAACACAAAACGGACACAACTTTGAATAAAGCTAATACTAACAATGACCACTGCCCTTTCCTCGCTTTTGATATCAGAATCATTAACAGAAAACTTAATACTAAAATTTATGATTTTTCATTTCCTATCATTAACTATCCATTTTTAGATGGTGACTTTCCCTTGTCACCATCTTACGGTGTATATATATCTCAACTTGTACGATTCGCTCGTGTATGTAACAATGTTTTAGATTTTAACGAAAGAAATTTATGTATTACTGAAAAAATTATTACACCAGGGTTTCGATATCACAAACTAGACAAAACCTTTACTAAATTTTATCATCGGTATACGGACATCATTCTTAAATATAGCTATACATGCATACTTCTTATACGTTCAGGTATTTCACATCCATTTTTTAGTTCACCTGGCCTCATCACTTGGCGTCCGTCGTCGTCGTCGTCGTCGTCGTTAACAATTTTTCAAACATCTTCTCCTCTGAAACAACTGAATGGATTTGAATGAAACTTGAATGGCCGCCGTTACTTAAAATAGAACATAGGGGTCAAATGCAGTTTTTGGCTTATATCTCAAAAACGAAAGCATTTAAAGCAAATCTGACATGGGGTAAAAATGTTCATTAGGTCTATTAGCCCTGAAATTTACAGATGAATCAAACAAACCATTGTTGGGTTGCTGCCACTTAATTGGTAATTTTAAGGAAATCTTGCAGTTTTTGGTCATTATCTTCAATATTATTATAAACGAAGATAAACTGTAAACAGCAAAAATGATCAGCAAATGAAGATCTACAAATAAGCTAATATGACCAAAATTGTCAATTGACCCCTTAAGGGGTTATTGTCCTTTAATGACAATTTTTCACAATTTGTTCATCATATTTGCTAACATTAAAAAATCTGCTCCTCTAAAACTAGAACAAATTCAACCAAACTTCAACTGAAGGATCAGTAGGGTGTATAAAATAAATTCTGTGCTTTATTTTTTATTTCGTCAAAAAACATGGCCGCCATGGCTAAAAATAGAACACAGGGTAAAATGCAGTTTTTGGCTTATATCTCAAAAACTCCAGCATTAAGAGCAAATAAGACAAGAAGTTAAAGTATTTATTAGGTCAAGGTCTACCTGTCATGAAATTTTCAGCCGAATTGGGTAACTGGTTTTTCAGGTATAAATGCCCCTGAATTGATGATTTTAAAGAAATTTTGCAGTTTTGGGTTATTATCTTGAATATTATTATAGATACAGATAAACCGTTAATAGCAAAAATGTTAGGCACCGTAAGATCTACAAATAAGTCAATATGACCAAAATTGTCAATTGATCCCTTAAGGAGTTATTGCCCTTTAAAGACTTTTTTCACAATTTGGTCATCATGTTGACTTACTTTAAAAAATCTTCTCCTTTGAAACTGCTGTATCAATTTCAGCCAAACTTAGGCTAAATGAGTTTCAGAGTATCAAGTATAAATTTTATATTTCATTTCCTTGTATGTCAAGAAACATAGCTCCTATGGCTAAAATAGAACATACGAGAAAATGTTTTTTTTTTTGCTTTTGAAGAAAATAGGACGATTCAAAGAACATTTAAATAAATTGAAAAGCCAAAATAATCATTGATGAGAGATTTGACCAAAAAAATTAAGGTGGGCGATTCAAGAAATATTCTTTATAAATCACAAAAATGTCACTATTCACCTCAGAAGCTTACAAAACAAATAAACTTATTAGGAAGGGATATAATTATGGTACTGTTGTCAGGTCATCAGGATTTGTAATCACATAAGCAACACGACGGGTGCCACATGTCGAATAGGATCTGCTTACCCTTCCGGAGCATCTGAGATCACCCCTAGTTTTTGGTGGGGTACGTGTTGTTTATTCTTTAGTTTTCTATGTTGTGTCATGTGTACTATTGTTTTTCTGTTTGTCTTTTTCATTTTTAGCAATGACGTTGTCAGTTTGTTTTAGATTTATGAGTTTGACTGTCCCTTATGTATCTTTCGTCCCTTTTTCATTAAAGATTGCATATTTTGGCGTTAATATTTGCATCGGAACTAAACACATTTATAGAAAAACCAGTTGTTGGCATGACACTGGTTATGTTCTTCTAATATATGTTATGATGGTATGGTACTAAACCCTTAACGGGATAATTGTGCTTGATATTCATATGATGAAGACATAATCTTCCAGTGTATATAAAGTGCGAATCCAGCTAGTTCATTTTTACATACGCGGGTATGTCTATTGTAGAATAAAGGATCATGGGAAAACTGTATTTGTTTACGTTTTGAAAATATCAAGTTAAGTTATTTGAAGGAAAGTTTTAACATATTTTCATTGTGATATGTCTTTATAATATACAAACATAGCATAAGAGTTCAAATAAGTGTTATAAAAGCATCATAATATAGCATATCGATTATTGAAAGCGATCCATTTTAACTATAGATGCGATGAATTATCACTGTTAGTGCAGTCATAATTAATGTAGAATTTTCAAAGATGCGAGAAATTTTTATTGTAGAATTATGTGATAAATGCACTTGCAACAAATGAAAAAACTTAGTTGATGACTTTAGGATTTTTGATACATGTATTTTCAAATTGAAATACAAACTCCTCATTCATTCTTTATCAAACTTGTTACAAAAGCGATTCTCAAAATGAAAAATTTTAGATCCCGAATGGATACTACCGCAGAGGTAAAACCATACACATTTGGGTTATTGTACACGAAATGCATACTACAATTCATTTTTTTTTTATTTAAGACCCTTTGGAACTTTTTGTGGGCTATTCCAGAAACTAGGCAAAAAATCCCCATGCTAGATACACGGTTAGATTCAGCATGTCAACGAATCCAAAATATATATATTAAAGGACTTTTGTCTATAAATTTGGACCCCACAAAATTGAAAAATAAAATTGAAATAAAAAAATGCATGCATCGGATACATTTGTTATTGAAGGCATGACTGTAATAATAGGATGAATATACAAAAATATCTTAATCTGGGGTCTCATTGGGGGGTTCTGATCCTGGATTCCGCTTACTGTTTTGGCAGATTCCCGTATTCCGCTTATTGTTTTGTCAGATTCCCGTATCCCGCTTATACTATGCTGTTGTAATGCCGTGTCCCGCTAGACTTCATTTCTCGTTTTTCACGACACAATCATTTGACTTTCACCTGTCAGGCTTGCAAAAAATCGGCAATCCGGCGTCACGCTTATACCCAAATGCGACCCACTATTTTACTCTATTCTGACTCATATTAAGCCCATTATAAATATATAAAAAAAAAAGTAGCGTGGATTTTTGCATCCCGTCTTTATCCCGTCTCGTTTCGTTTTTGAGCCATATATAGATGTCGTACATGTATGTGACAATGAGACAACTCTCCATCCGAGTCACAATTTATAAAAGAAGACCATTATCACGTCAAAATACGGTCTTCAACATGGAGTCTTGGCTCACACCGAACAGCAAGTTATAAACGGCTTCAGTGTAAAACATTTTAAACGGGAAAACAGAGGTTAAATCTATATCAAGATGTACGTAATTAGTGGTGAAGTGTCATGGAAATGGATAAACAAAATAAGGAAAAAGATCCATACACGCTTTATAAGAAACTAAATGGAATACATTTGAAATAAATGTTATTTCTATTGAATTTGTAAGTCTTAGAGTGTTTTAAAACCAAACCTTCCTCCGTAAGTTAAATTTTATTAAATTTTTCTTTTACTTTATCTATTGAGCAAGTCGGCTAAATTAATGCTTTACAGCTAATTTCCTAATGCATGTAAAGCAAAACTTTGGTTGGCTTGCTTGCTTTGTTTGTTTAATTGTTTATACAAACTTTGTAAATAAGATTGACATTTTTAAACAATATGAATAGGCAAAGTTTAACCTGTTTGTTTAATATTTGAATTAAATTGGGTGTTATCATAATGATTATACAATAAAAGAAAAGCAAGCAAGTCAACTAAAGTCTTGATCTAAATTCTTAAAGAAACGAGCTGTAATAGATAAAAAAAAATATACAGTGAAAATGCACCGCATATACAGTACTAATGATTCGCTCCACAGTTAAAATGAAAGAATAGTATCATTATTCGACAGTTAACATGACTAGCATTACGAAATCATCATAGTGGAATTTAGTTAAATATGAAGAAACTGAATGACAAATCATATTCTACGTTATACAACTTTATTAATTGTATTAAAATGAATATTTTTTACTGCAACAACATCTTACCTGTTAGTTATAAAGCACCTGCACGATCTGTTCGTGAAATGTCCTAAATATTCACCTATTTTGGTATATATTTAACAGCTGGATGGCTTTAGGCGCGATAAGCCCCGCTCGCATCTCTTTCTTTGTTATATTAGTATTATGTATTTCTGAACATAAATATTTTAACTAATTTTCTTCATTTTCTTCAAAAATAAAAAAATGTTCGTCTGTTTATTTATCATTCTACATTAGACATTTATGGCATATACAGTAAAAATGATATTTTAGGATCCGCACTTTACATACACTGATCTTCAATCATTTTAATTGAAGTTTGGGGCTGGCATGTCAGTACACTGCTAGTAGGTTTTTTTGGTGTTTTTTTTAACGTGGATAATATTTTTTATTGCATTCTATTGCTGTTAACAATTTACTTAGGGTACAGCATTGCACTAAGTATCCCTGATATATTAGTTATTAGGTATCCAGGAAGAATATCTAATAAAAGTAAATTGATGTTACATTACAATATTATAATATTTTAAATGATTTTATGTTTACCGAAGAATTTCACTTCCGTCCGATAGTGGTTTTAATATTAGATAAATGTGCATCGTTTTGATATCATCATCTATGTGATTTGGATAATATTTAATTCATGATACTTAGTAGTTTGTTGTTATTAATGTATTTATGTCATTTTGTTAATTTTCTTTGGTTCCATCTTCTGACATCAGACTCGGACCTCTATTGAACTGAATTTTAATGTGCGTTTTGTTATGCGTCTACTTTTCTACATTGGCTAGAGGTATAAAGGGAGGGTTGAGATCTCATAAACATGTTTAACCAAGCCACATTTTTGCGCCTGTCCCAAGTCAGAAGCCTCTGGCCTTTGTTAGTCTTGTTTTTAATTTTAGTTTCTTGTGTACAATTGGGAGTTTAGTACGGCGTTCATTATCACTGAACTAGTATATGTATTTGTTTATGGGCCAGCTGAAGGACGCATCCCGTTGCGGGATTTTCTTGCTGCATTGAAGACCTGTTGGTGACCTTCTGCTGATTTCTGTTCCATGCATGGTCGGGTTGTTTTCTCTTTGACATATTCCACATTTCCATTCTTAATTTTTTTTTAAAGTATATCGAAAACAAACTGACAGTACAATGGCAACAAAAAAAAAGCACGAGAAAAAAACAAAAAACAATACAAAATACAAAACCAATGAAAAATATAAGCTCTGAGAAACACGAACCCCACCATTAACCGGGAGTGATCTCAAGTGCTCCAATAGGGAAGGCAGTAGCCCTTTTCACAATAAATCTCAAGTGCAAAATGTATCGTAAGTCTAACATATTCCTTTTAAAACTATTCAAATAAATTTTTTTATCGTAAGATTAATTTTACACTTTTTTTTGTGACAATGGCTACTGTGGTTTTACATGTGGTACCTATCATGTTGCTTATGTAAGTTCAAACCTGGTGATGAATCCAAATGAGTATGTTATATTATAGAAAAACAGACAGTAGTGTGGTTACGACAATAAACAGCTTTCGAGTTTCGATGCATTTCCGTCAAAAACTTTGGTTTTAGAGAACGTCATTTGTGCGTAAAGGGGCGTCGTCACTTCCATTCCAATGTTGAGCAAGTGTTTGGAAAACTCTAATTCTATATGTTCGAATTATTCGGCAGATAGAATTCTCAAAATTGGCAATCAGCATTGTTGTCATTAGGGAATTGTCATTAATTACCTACAGAACAGCCACTATTTCTAGTTTATCCTGCACAATGACGATCACTAAGACGCTTGATGAACGTAAATAGTGCAGGGATACAGGCGACCTCTCGATCTGGTAAATGACGTCATAAAAGCGCGTATAATTGACGAGTTTATTCCGGTGACGGATGAACTCGAAAGTGGTCTATTAGGACATATTCTTCGTCATCTATGAATCGGATATTCTATAATGGTCAACAAACTCGTGATACCGTCCGTAAAATTATAAAGGGATCATTTCAACTTAACCACTTGGAACTGTTATTTCAATAGTTTCTTTGTTAACAACAACCCTCAACAGTTGCTTCCATTAAAATGTTTGTTGCTAAAACACGTTATATTCAACAAAAAATATCAAACGATAGTATTACGCTTTTGGTATATTAATACTATGTATCTTGATGTAATTTAAGATAATAAAAGTTTTATTTCTATTTGGGAAATTTGTTAGAACATGGTATGTCAACGCTTGTTGGACTTAATATGATCCAGTTATAGAACTAATTTAAATTTTATGTATTATAGAAATCTTTCTTTGTGTGTTTTGAAGACATTAAAATGACAACTTTCATGAAAATTTACGTCAGCGACATTCTATTATCTGCTTTTATGCGTAAAACAAATTTGTGAGATTGAAAAGTTTTATTCTTGAAGCCCTATGCATTGACGTCTTCAATTGTATTTTTGGTTGCCACCTAACATTAATTTCCTTAATATCTCATGCTACTTAAATAATGGGGTGTCCTAAATTTCATTTCTTTGGTTTTTTGTGTAAATCTTTTAATAATCTCAAGCGGAACTGAATATTTTAGAAACATTCATTTTAAGGCACTTAAATCATAATCTTACCTTTTTTTATTAGATAAGTGCAATTAGTGTTTTACCATGATGCAAACAAAGTATTATCGTCTTCCCTTCACCTATATTATAAGACTCTGTCACTCCGTAAGTCTCGTATTAAGACTTTTAGACGTGAGCAGACATTATCAGTGACGTTGTTACAGCCAGAAATCGCCTTTAAATTGTAGCCAACAAAAGACACAAATCTATAGTAAAATTTAACAATATTTATTATACAAAAGTTTACACGAAGTATTTTTACAAATATTACTGTCAACTTAACTGTCAAAATATGAGTCCACTCTTTTATCTGTATCTGTATCCGGAAATCTTTCGGAATCCAATCTGAATATTATGTTCACTACTAAGGTCACAATCCAGTATGATGTTGTTTGTTGAATAAAAGTGTCAATCCAAATGCTGTGAATACTAATGTCTATCAATGTTTATGTCCAAGTTTAATTATGAGAGTTTAACTTTAGTGTCTGTATGTATAGTGTTGTCATGGAAAATTCTAGAACACTCTATAATGGAACATTGTGGAAAATCCTGGAAAGTTACAACGGAAGTTTCTGGAATAACGTAGAAGTTTAAATTACGCATCTTTTATAAGGATCATTCTAGAAAGTGCCAATCATTCTGTGATTGTTCCAGTGATTCCTAAACTGCACAGTTATATAATTATTTGGTAAACAACTATCAGGCCATACAACACAAATTAGGCCAACATAAATAAATACAATAATTACAATATCATAACAACGTCACAATGAGTCAGAAGACTTCATCAAGAATAATTTCCTCAATAGTAAACAGTTCTACGGGACAGGAAAAAGAACACTTCAAAATAAATAGAATAAAGGCAACAGCAGAAAACCTCTGTTCAAAAGTCATAAATAGAAATAGCAAAACAAATCGGAAACAGATTACTATATATACTACGTATAGATTACATTTCTCTGTGGTATCAACAAAACACATTGAATAAGAATATTCCGGTCCTAGACAATTAATATTACCAAATCTCACAATTTCCAATAAGTAAAAACACTCAATCAAAGACTTCTAGCCAACTGACCAAAACAAAACCAAATTTTATAAACAAACGATTCCAGCCTGAATCATTCTGACCAATTGAAAACATATTAAACTGTAGTTAAACAGGTCGGGACCACTATCTTATATGGAAATGCATAAATTAGCATACTTATGTTCTCGCACATGTAATTGTTTATTTACATGTGACGCAATTTATTTTTACCTAGGTTTTTGACCAATCCACTAAATGAGTAACAATGCATGATGGACTACTACGTGTTTACAATCAACCGAGAACACGTGCTATTTACTAAAATAAACACATTTTTTTGTGCATTGCGGAATTCACAATTTCGCTTAGTTTTTCATTTTGTGCATCCTCATTTATAGTTCGTGATACAAAGTACTCCTTCCATGCTCAGATTAACAAAGAGTTGTTTCTATGCGAAGAAAAAAGGGTTTGAACTACCCGATATATAGCCATTAATATATTTGATGATGGCACGGAAATTTCATGTGGATGTGGATAGCTTGCTTGCTTTGTTTGTATACTGTACAATTTGCACCTGTCCTAAGTCAGGAATCTGATGTACAGTAGTTGTCGTTTGTTTATGTAATATATACGTGTTTCTCGTTTCTCGTTTTGTTTATATAGATTAGACCGTTGGGTTTTCCGTTTGAATGGTTTTACACTAGTAATTTTGGGGCCCTTTATAGCTTGTTGTTCGGTGTGAGCCAAGGCTCCGTGTTGAAGGCCGAACTTTAACCTATAATGGTTTACTTTTTAAATTGTTATTTGAATGGAGAGTTGTCTCATTGGCACTCACACCACTTCTTCCTATATCTAATCATATTAGCATAACAACCAATAAAATTCAAACATAAAATATACAAGTTAAACTATGCCTATTAATAGTGTTTAACGATCTCAATCTTATTTTCAAAGCTTGTATAAACAACTAGACACACAAAGCAAGCAAGCCAACTAGAATTTAACTTTGCAGTAAAAACTTTTGTGGATAGTTGTCTCATTGGCAATCATACCACATCTTTTTTATACTATATACATTTTTTTTTATTAGATATATTTCCTCTCTTTTTATATATTATATTGGGCCGTTTTTTGTTTTTTGTTTTTTGTTTGTTTAATTCTTTGGTTTTGTTGTTTGGATTTTTTGTTTTATTGTTTGTTTGGATTGTTTCACACAAGTATTTTTGGGTCATTTGTAGCGTACTTTTCGGCATTGAACCTATGACTGCTTTATTTACTAGACTTTTTATGTCTTTTTTGGAAAGATGTCTCATTTGGCACTTTATACAAAGATCGTTTTAGAATAAGAATAATAGGTAATATTGCACCCACTGTGATCCAGAGGTTTTAAATATTGAAGATATTTCTCATACGTAAACATATGACAGCAGCCGAACGATAAAAACCTCTGAGGTATATTTTGTGATAAAATTAGCAACAAACGGACTTTATCGATGGATTTAGCTATACAATATGTATTAAGATTTATACCGTACCCGCTCAGTGGTGGTTCCAAGGAAAGGGGGTCCGGGGGTTGGATCCCCCTTTTCTTAGCGATCAATGCATTTGAATTGGGACATGTAGTTGGAACCCCCACCCCCTTTTGTCCTGGGTTAGGACCCCCTTTTAAAAATGACTGGATCCGCCCTGCCGCTTTCATAACACTTATTTTAAGCATACTGAATGTTATGATGTTCTTACTTTCAGTTCAGGACCTTATAAAAATTTTACACATCCAGTACAGAAAGAAGTGTTTCAGTGATTAAAATTTTTCGTGTTTTTCTAGGCAGAAATAATTTTTGAATGACATTATACAGGTTTAAAAAGCTCAAATTTTTATAGTAGACAGTGGTCATTTCATCTGAAATTTCACTGTTTCAGGTCGTAAAATATTGCACAGGTACAATGAATAACAATGGAAAAAAACCTGTTCAACAACTTTAACAAGGCGAAAAAGAAAGTCGAATAGTGAAGCCCGTAAACAAAACTTTTTTAATCTGAGCATGCAAATTAAAGATTATGTCATATATTTTACAATAATCACATTCGAAGAACAAAAACATATATTTTGAGAATCCCAGACCCTATATTAGTTGACAGTTCTTCCACTAATTCCACGTGTTTTTCGGTTATAATAAACTTGTAGTAGCCCACAATGCATTGCAGCTCATTGAGTCGATTGGTCAATTTTTCAAGGCCGTATTGGCCTTGTGTTTCGGAAATTACTATGCAAATATATTCTGACGTAAAGAAATCTAGAGTTCTCGACCTGTTAATGTTCTACCTGAATAAACCAATCGACTACAAATTATAATAATTTTTAAGTAGAATATCTTAGATATATTTTGATAACACAAAACCATGTAAAACATAAAAATATAGTTTCATCGCCTACATACCCTAGTCAATGGAGTCCGTACAAAGTGCAAAAGAATGTACGCAACATATACTTATAGATGTATATTATCGCCATAAAATGAAACAAAGCGTATGTCATTAAATCATGAGAAGTTGACAGTCCGGAAAACTGAGATTTGTCAAAAATACTAGCTCGCGATGTCAATCTGTGTCAATTTAAGGAAGGAAAAAGAAGATATAAAGACTTTGCACTTTTGTTAGATTGTTATTTTACTTGCAAGTTACCGTTATTTTATTTTAAATTTTAAATCAGTCAATCCTTGATTATTTGTATTTTAATATTTCTTATCCGCGACATAGATTACCTTAGCCGTATTTGGCACAACTTTTCGGAATTTTTAATCTTCAATGTTTTTCAACTTTGTCCTTGTTTGGCTTTATAACTATTTTTATATATGCGTCACTGGTGATTCTTATGTAGACGAAACGCGCGTCTGGCGTACTAAATTATAATCCTGGTACCTTTGATAACAACTATCTATGTGTGAAACATAAAGAAATCAATTTCAAGTTTATGATCATGTCTATATTTTCTAATGACATAGATGGCTTAAAACTAAACCAAAATTAATACGGAACTGTTGTTTTGTCAGATAAGTACAGATAAGTTGAATCTTTTTATAGAAATAAAATATAACAGACCTTTATCTGACACAGATACTATATAGTGCATTAAAAATAAAATTAGACCGACTATATCATTATAACTTATTAACCTGATTAAATCTAAAACATTTTTGTATATACACTGTCTGTCGGTCTTATGCCCAGAAGATGGTAAATAATTTCATTTACTAATTAGATGATGTATTCAATAATTGGATAAAGTACGTTTGAAGAAATGCTTTGACGGAAGCCATAAAGTATAATTCCAAAGAAAATGTTAATATATCCTCGAAAACTAATTGTTTTACGGCGGAGGGAAACAAGAGTGCAGACAACACAGATCTGTGAAATGAGAAACTTGATTATACAATAACTTTCTATGACTAAAACTTTAAACACTTGAAGTGAACGTGTCCTGTAATGTTTTGGTTTAGATTCACAACAGGTTTACATTTCTATTTGCTGTCTAAGCTAAAGGGGTAAATTCGAATGACATTTTGTGTTTCTGGGTTGTGCACACCTCAGGACAATTAAGGGAATCATCGTTGGAGCGCTATGATTGAATATAAGGGCATAATATATAAAAAGAAAGAAATTATATATGTAAAATGCAGTGTGCCTATTCTAGTACTAAAGATTAAAAAACACAGAAATATTTTCTTGAAAATTCTTTATAAAGACTTCCATATGTTCATACCAAAATTACAGCTGCTTTAGATACTATAAACATGCTTTCTTTGGAGATGGACATACCACAAATTGCCTTCAATTTCTAAAACGTAATAAAAAGGTGCCAACATCATGCGTAACTGATTAGATCAGGTTTGTATGATAAGTGGCAAAGTTGAAAATGTTAGTATATTTCATCTATCGAGAGGAACAAACAAACGTTTTCGCTTTACCTATGACCATTTACGCTGACAATTTATCCAATAAAGCGCTACGGATGCCAAAAACCCGTATGTATTTCTGTGTTTAAGAACCCTTGTAACAACTGTCTTTTTGATCCGTGGTTATCCATTTACATAAAGATAAACTTCTACCAATATCAAAAATACTCCCTTTTCCTCTTGACAATTCAAATTTCCCGAATGTCATTAAGCAAGTCATAAACAACCAATCAATAAAAAGTTTTAAGAAATATTATATTCTTATAAAACAAAAATGTACAGTTTTTTAACTGGTAATAAAAGATGACAAATACTATAATAACGACAAACTTAATGTATCATCCATCATTCCTGCATGCAGCAATGCTCTTTAAAAGGTAGGCGCACTTTAGTAGCTGTTTGTACTTTGTGTGAGGTTAAAAGATATATCATATTGCTATATCCGACTGGTTAATACCAAACATTGAATCAATATTGAATTACGTCAGTATAGACATCCTTTGAATTTTATCTGAATTTTAATGTCGCTTATATAATACTATGTCATATACTATGACGTTTGTCTTATCAAAACATATATAACATACAACTAAAAAGCATGAAAACATGAAAACAGTTCTACTGCATCTTTTTTATAATTCACAAATCTGAACTCTGATGATGCAAAGGATAAGATGGGTGACAATAATTGAATTGATCGGTCATAGTAACCGTTTCAAAGTCGATATCGGATATGTTCCTTATATTGTAACTACATTCCGGTTCCCTTTTCATGAATGTGACCTACCGAATTAAAAAATATTTACCGGTTTTGTAATAACATGATCAACACGACGGATGCCAAGTGTTGAACGGGATCTGCTTGACCTTCAGGAGTACATGGGATCACCCCGGTTTTTTGGTAAGGTTCGTGTTGCTGTTGTTAACCCATTTGTGACATTTTGACCTGTGGTGTCTGTTTGTTATGTTCACACGTCATTGTCGATATAATGGAATTCGATGCGACTGTCATACAAGTCAGAGGTTTAGCGCCTTAAAACCAGGTGTAATCCAACATTTGCAACATAAGAAAATGCCTGTACCAAGTCAGAACTCCTGCACCTTGAAGTGGCTATCAGGTGGCCGCTAAATATATATGCGTACTAGTTTAGTGAAAATGGACGTCACACTAAACTTAAAAACATATTAATGAACTTAATTTTTTAAAAAGGGAAAACCATTGCAAAGGCCAATGGCTTCTGACTAGGAACTAGCGCAAAAATGCTGCGGGGATTAACATGTTTTGTGAGATCTCAACCCTCAACCTATATATCTAGCCATGTAGAATAAAGGAACACATAGCAATACGCCCATTAAAACTCAGTTTAAAAAACTCCAAATCCGACGTCAGAATGGCGAACAAAAGAAACTCAGCAAAATAACAATGATACAGAAAATTAACAAAGAAATAAATACTAGCAGTAGCTGTTACTGACATGCCAGCTCAAGATCTCAATTAAACTGAGTGAATCAAATAATGCAATCCCTTTAGACCTGACAACAGTATCGTAACTATATCCCTTTCAAATAAGTCTGTTAAAAGGGTGTAAAAAAAATTCAGTCATACAGAGAAATCTTTCATTAAAATCAAATACGTTGTTACATACACGAGCGAAATGAAAAATTTGAGATGTATCAACACCATAAGATAGTGACAAGTGACTGACACCATCTAAAAAAGGATAATGAACAATAAGAAATGAAAAATAATCTCTTTTATCATAAATTGTGGTACAAAGCTTCCCATTAAAGACATAGATATCAAGATTCAGGAAAGGACAGTGTTTATTGTTATTTTAAGCTTTATTTGAATTGTGTTTAGTTGCTCTTCTATCAAATACTAAGTAGTAATAACATGTAAATGTCTTGACGAATACAAAAAAAAATGCATTCGGTACAGTTGCACTTACTTAGAATAATCTTAACTAATAAGTAAAATCACAAAAATACTGAACTCAGAGGAAAATCAAATAACAAAACGCATCAAAAACGAATGAACAAGAACTGTCATATTCCTGACTTGGTACAGGCCTTTTTCAAATGTAGAAAATGGTGGATTAAACCTGGTTCTATAGCGCTAACCCTCTCACTTTAATAACAGTCTCATCAAATTTCGTTATATTTACATAATGCGTTAAATAAACAGTCACAATAAATAAAGTAGTCAAAATATGGGTACATCAGTCATCATCGTATAACAATTTTAAAAGGAACAATTTAACAGAACACAAAAACATCTTCTATCTACGAACACATTAATTGATTAGAGTGTCTGACGTCAGAAAATTGTATACGTCACATAAATTTGTCGTTCAATGTGCATACAAACAGTTTTAAAATTTACATAGGCAATGTAAGCATACAGGTTTAAAAAATCAAAAGTATGTAAGAATAAATTACAGAAATAGACCGAGATTCAAACTAATCAAAAAGTTATAGGTAGAATTTATGAGAATCCAAAAATAGATAATTCCACTACGCGATTGAATGATTTTGACTTTTGTGGTTCAACGTATATAGTAATTCATAATAGAAATATATCATAATGACATATAATAGACCAATATAATACTGACGGGATCTTTTAAAGTACAGAGTCACGTAATAAGAACAAAAAAATACAAAACAAACCACCAAAAAATGAAAGCCAATACAAACACATTGACGAGATGTATAAGTACCATGCCACGTCAAACGGATATCACATAAAACCATTCAACAGTAAACTATTATGTGTAGAATACAATAAATATGTTTTTGACAAAATCAAACACCATATCACCTTACGTATAATAAAGATAATTCCTCGACCAGAGCTATCGGTCTTATATTGTTAATTTGGATGTAACAAAGAAAAATAACATTAATACCGAACTCCAAGGAAAATTCGAAAAGACAAAGTCCATACAAACTGAAAAATCATATGTTATCAACAACTGCAACACGTGGAAAAGAACTGTCATATTCTATATACAGACATTTTCCTATTAAAATATATAAAAAAAACAAAAGATGTAGTATGATTGCCCATGAGACACCTCCACAACAATAGACCAAATGATACAGACATTTAATACATTATTTGTCACCATAAAGCCTTCTACAATGAGCAGACCCCATTCTAATAAACTAGTTTAACATCGCAACGTTCGATATTTGCCTTTCCCAAGTCAGGTGAGTGTTATTCAGTGGTTGTCGGTTGTTGCTGTTTATCATAGTTGTGAATCGTTCACTTTTTTGTACATAGATAGGGCCGAACATTTTATCGTCTGTATTATTTAACAATTGTGATTGCGTGACCTGTTATAGAAAAGCAAGCTATAATGCATTCTTAAATTTATACTAGTAAATAAAAAATCAAACAGGACAACTTGAGGTCTAATCTGTATAAAAATAACGAGAAACGAGAAATACATATGAAGCACACACAAAAAAAACTACACTGAACACTAGGTTCGTAACTTAGGACAGATGCATGAAAATGAGCATGTTTAGTAATTATAACCAACATATCAATAACTGAGACAGTATTTCAACATTTCAACATAACAAAAAAACTATAAAATATTGATTTAAACACGATAAGGATTAAAACTCAAACTTAAACCTGGTAAATGTGAAAAGTTCGATAATATCACATAGCTTTAAAAACAAATTCTTCAATCTTAAAACATAGAATAAAATAAAGAATGTTTAACAATATCGAGTCCTGATTAGCTGTAAACTCAATATTCAATAATAAAGACATGTTCTTATTTTTACGCCAAATATTAAATTACGCCTACAAAGATGGTAGCTAAGATACGCCCTGCAGGTTTGTACTGTTCAGTAACAATATTGGGAAGGATTTAAAGATTCGTTAAAAACTATATTACTTAAATGTCAATAGTATGGTATAACTTTGCAATGTCCTTGTGCAGATGAACAAGTTTATTATTGACGTTATGTGAAAGTAACAAATTAAAAAAGATATAAAACGGAAATTGAAAAAAACCGTAACGTTCAAAGTTACAATAAAAACATTGACAAAAAGAAAAGAAAATACAAACAACATTTACCAATACACAATCTAGAAAAAACTTAAGATAACCAAACCTCACCACATATATGCCAGTTAAGGTGGCACGATTGTATTGCCTATTAGATATGGAAAAAAACGACGATTTGTTTCCTTTACTCGAATCCTACCATTCTTTAGAAAACATCATAAAAAATTTGAACCAGTAAAAGCCAATGAATGAATCATCTGACAGATTTCTGTATAATGTATACAATTATACGGTATAACATTTTAAAACCGGAATAAGAATATGTGGTTAAGTAAATTGAACTTTGCTGAGTGGCGACTTCAAAAAGATATACGTTCTTTCTCTCGAATGTCTTATAATGTAATTTAACATAATTTGTTTCTTCTTACGTCAGCAACACTATCTGCCTTTGTAATGAATCTCTTTTATAAAAAATTAAAAAAATCTAAAATCAAGCATACAATGTGATGGCCCTTGCTAGATACTAATTAGCCTATATACACTTTACTGATCAAAATAATGCGAAAATCAAAGAACGTGCCTTTCAGTTTGATAATATAATATTTGAAAATATCCTCTCTTAAGTTGTTAGATTTAAAGTAGTTCTAAAGTAAATTCTAAAAAAATCACAGTTAAACTTTAAAATTCTATAGAAAAAAAACAAGTTCCATATTTCTAAATAAACCGATAAGTCTATTAACAATATAACACTGCCCAGTCTAGACGGTAGTGGTTTAATTAAATGTAACCCAAGACAAATTAGAAACATACATATAAGTTAATCGGAATGTGTATGTCTTCTATTACATTTCAATCAGTTTATATAGACTGTGAAACGTATATTGGTATGTAATTCATTGTGCTGCAATTGATTATGTCTCGGAGTTTTTTTGCAAACAAATATCTAATAACATTTGGTTTAACCAATGTCTTGTACATTTTTTAACAAATTTAAGGAAAAAAAACATATTGTAGAATTGATTTGGTTTGTGCTGTGAGAGACATTATAAATTTTGCATTTGGCAGAAGCTACTTTTGTAAAAAAATTTTAGCAATCGGCTGATTTTCTCTTGTTTAATATGAAAAACAGCAGCTTTAGGGAGAAACATTCTTACGTATCCCTCTCAAATTGGAAAACAGTTGAAATACTAAAGCGTAAAGACACAATAATAAAAACATTAGCAAACGTGTAATTATTGCAGTAGACATTTTCAGAGCAAATGTTTACAAGTCTAATAGAAGCACCAGCCCAGTAGTCAGTACTTTGAAGTTTTATAGCACGGTATTATAAATTAACAGTTTAGAAACTTAGAAATTATAAAGAAACTATGGTTCTAACTATCTCGCAACTTCTCGGCTTTAATGAGTTTGCCTATTAGGTTTATGTCCATATGGTCCTCTAGTATCGTAAGATTTTTTATGAAAAAAATCGCTGATATTTAAACGTCAGAAGGTAAAAACATCAACAAAATAGTCTGTGTTTTGATTTTTTCTCATAATATAATAATTATGTAATATTTTAATCGTTTATAAATGGAACGTGTACATCCAATCATGATGGTTTTGTTGTGCTGTTGCACATTCGTGTATTTTTGTCTTTCAATTTTGCTTATGTGCTTTGTCCATATGCCTTCTTGTTTGCCTTGTTGGTCATGTTTTAACTTCAATTAACTGCACCTTGAAATACATATCAACTCTGGGAGATGTTAGAAGACAAACAGCAAAATCTTTAAATAGCTTTCTTCAATTGAATTCAAAATAATTCAGCGATCAATGATGATAAAGTGTAATGGGTCAAACCAGTGACATAATGTTCATGTATGTATGTAGTGAACTTTCATGGTTTATTAAATAAATGGAAATTTAAAGTTGTCATTTTATAATGCATCAAACATAATCCTTTCTAAAAATGCTATAGTTATATTAAACTTTTATTCATTCAAATTTTTTTATTTTTTTATTCATTGTAATCAGATGTAATCATGATTAATTTGCTAATGTAATCATTAATATAATCAGACACTTTCAGAAATGATGTAATTGTTAATTAAATTTAATCGTACAAATGAAAAAGTAATCAATTTTACATTGAAAGTAATCTGACCCATCTCTGGAAGCTTAACACACTGTTCACTGCTGTACCTCTATTGTTGACATTTTTTCTATCATGTCTGTTTGTTTTGTTCACACATATAGTTGTCAATATAATCGAATTGTATGCGACTGTCATATCAATGAGAGGCTACGCTAGCTAGAAAGGGAGATTCCGTTAAGAATTTTCCTTGAGTTCGATATTTTTGTTATTTTACTTTTTTTAACTTTAGAAATTGTTAAAAAAAATATATGGTTTAAACTCCGTCACATATTCTCCGCTTTGATGGTTTTAACTATAATGTTTATGTTCAAATAGTCATATAACGTCTCGAGTATATCCACATCCCCGACTTTCCATAGGTCCCAATGAAGGTTGATCTATACGTACTAGATTTATTAAGTGCTACTTTCATTTTACATCCCTTCACTTACATTGTGTTATTCTATCAATCCTTTGGTTGTTGCTGTCGACGTCCTTCGGTATTACATAGCCACAAGTAGTTTTTAACGATAAATCTTAATGGAAAAAAACAACATATAATTGAATAGTCATTGTCTTGTCCTTATCCATATTACATCTCATAAATTCAGTATAACAAAGACTGAGAAAACAATATTATCCTTCAACAAAACAAGTGATTCTTTCATTAGACAGATTCAATTAAAATTTAACAATATTTATTACCATTGTTGAATTGATTCTCGTCCTGATGTATATGAATGTCATACTAATTTCCAACGAAATTGAAATATTATATATTTGCATTGTTGTTGTTTTGAAACTTTTTTGGTTAGATGTGTCATTCAGTAAACCAAATGTTATTTATAGTGTCGTTTTATGCATTATTATAGTTCAATAGTTGGAAAATAAGAAACGTGGTTAGATATTACATTGTCTATGGATAACATGTACTCAAATAACGACCTTGCTGTTTCATATCTTTTGTGATCTGAGATGAGGTAATCTATTTGTTTAAAATGTCAGTAGAAATATTGTTGACAACTCTAGAGACTGCTATTTCCTTACGGTTTTTTTATAAGACACGGTTATTTCTCTAGTTCTTGATAATGTGCCATTAACTTTGTTGAAAACAGGTAATGCAAAACTATTTTATTATTTTGTGGAATACATAAATGGGATAATTCACGCAACTATAGTTTTTATTTTTTCTGACCCATGTAATTTCACAAAGTGCCCGAAGTATTGTCAAAACAAACAGAAAAGTGAGTCCAAAAACTGTTCCTATTCGTCATACTTCAAAACGTTATGCAGAAGGATGAAGCCCATAAAAACACTGGATTCTTTGTTAGTAAATAAACTCATCATAGATAACAGGACTAAATATTAAATACACCAGACGCGCGTTTCGTCTACAAAAGACTCATCAGTGACGCTCGAATCCAAAAAAGTTTTAAAAAGCCAAGTAAAGTTCAAAGTTGAAGAGTATTGGGATCCAAAATTTCTAAAAGTGATGCCAAATACAGCTAAAGTAATATATGCCTAACACATTATAAAAACAGAATTCGTGTGAAAAAGCACAACACCGAAAACAAAGAACTGAAGATCAATCCCCTAGCTAGATATGATCAAAGAAAAACTATGGTGTCTTAAATGAGGAATGGTGCATTGTCATGAAATTGAAAGCGGAACTTTTCTTTGGGCATCTGACACTTATCTTTCATAATCCAGTATTGTAAACTTCAACTTGTAAATATCACCAACTACTTTATATTTTGTTTTATAGATGTTGAACAAATAATATGCAACTTGATCACATGTAAAGCTGGTACTCTGTGCCGCTCGGCTGTTATACTAATTACATACATCCCAAATATTTATGTTTTTTTTAATTAAATGTTGGGTATCAAATTAATTGCCTTACAGGTCGTTTTTGGGGAGAATACAGCTTTTCTATTGTATTTTAAAGAGAACTCCTGGTGTCATCTTGCATACGTGTATAATATCATGTTGAACCCCTTGAGCCGATACTGGTGTTGTGAAATGATACAATGCAAAATAATCCGTGAAATAATATTTATGTGACTCATAACTTATAAATAAAGGCAACACTAGTATACCGCTGTTCGAAATTCATATATCGATTGAGAAAAAAACAAATCCGGATTATAAACTAAAACTGAGGAAAACACATCAATTATAAGAGAACTACGACACAACATTTAAATGTAACACTCACAGAAACGAACTTTAATATAACAATGGCTAGTGTTCTAATTTGGTACAGGACATTTTAATAGAAAAAAACAAAAACAAAAAAGGTGGGTTGAACCTGGTTATGACTAATTTTCTTTAAAAAGAATCATCTTGAATATAGAACGTCTTTGAATAGGAATTAATCTAAGAACTTGCTTTAAACAGGTTAGTAAAGGTGGATTATATTACAATCAAAGTAGAAATTCACTGCAATTTACATATTGATTTCTGCATTAATCGTTATTGGTACATTTAATTAAGGAAATAAATTGGATTGGTTCCCGAAAGTGCTTAATCGGAAATTGAAGTGCAGAAATGTTTTTGAAAGATAAATTGCAATGTACAAGTTAACATGCTTATCAATTAATGTATCACATGTCTTTGAACATATTGACAACATCCAACGGATTATACACAACTTGAAAGAAGTTTATATTCTAAGGCATATTTGAATCAAAATTAATGATGCAATGCCTTTAATACTTAGTATAATTCCTGAGGTTATTATCCTTCTAAGGATATCACTTTGTCATTCGAAATAAAATTCAGATTGTTTTATATTGATTGAATGAGAATATGAATGCATTTGACATTTGTCATATATCTTTGAAGTGATAATTATCTTCTAAAGCTTTAATATATAAACGCTCATTTCTAAAAGCCTTCCTCTGAAGAAAAAAATGAAGCAACTACATCAAATGCCTAACGAGTTTTGGAACAGTCCAGCACGTTTTCCATTGGGTGACAGTCTTTAAGCGTTTGAATTTGCCATTTGATAAAGGACTTTTTTGTTTTGAAATTCCGTTGAGTTCGTTTTTCGTTGTCGTTATTTTAATTTTTATAATTGAAAAAAAGCGATGCTTTGAATGCGCGAAATCCATGTCGTACATGTAGAGACATCATATAGGTTCTACTATTTCAAATCTCTTAAAGTTATGATTTTCAAACATGGAATATTGTATTATTTTTCTGTACCAAAACATTTAGTACAATCAACTACTGTAAAATACACATACCTAAATATTACAACAGTTTTGAAGAAAAGAAATAGTACTAAATGTTAAAGGTAAATTTCCATTACTGATTTTTTTTTTAGTACAGAAATAGTACCTATACCAGTATGCAAAAGTAGCTGTGTACACAGAATGTAAACTATGGTGAAAAATCGAAAATGGAATTTATATCTGCAACTTTTGAATTTTCATGGATGACTTATTTTTAATAAATTAGTAATTATATAACACATTAAAGCTAAACATGAATGTGTCATCAAAGTCACGTCTCAGTCCATATTATAGCTGGGAGCCTGGACGTGGTGGATCAGCCCCGTTATCTGCTAGATGCAAGATGTTACGCTGGAGGTATGGATCAATGTAAACTAAGTATGGTTACATTAAACTTACTCAACGCCGTTCAGTACAATACCTATGAAGATGAGAGAATGTTATATTGTCCGAAGACCGGCTGTACCTGAGATATTCGGTAATGGAACAGTTTTCATTCATGGTTACTAACATAAGCCTAATAACAATCTATGATTGATTAGGTGTTCCTGACCAGGCTTCCATCACTGAGTCCAGGATTATCTACCAGCAAAACAGCAACATGGTTAGCGGCCTGCCTATCTGATCAACCTAGCCCTGAAAGCGGTCGTTGTGAAGGAAGAAGACGTCGAACCAAACAACAATAGTCAGTAACCAAATGTATCCAGCAAAACCAAAATGTCAGGTAGTTAGTAAATTGACAACACAATATTAAATTGGTCATCAAACACCTTCGATTACCGAGCTGATAGTGCGAGGGCTTACTAGCCAGTCATCATTGTTGTTAAAAACTACCCAGTTAATAAATGTGTATGCTTGCTTGGAGATTACAAAACGTGACAAGGAAAGATCCTTCATTTTCCAAAATGTAAAAAAATGGAAGTACTAAACAAATAAATTAATACAGAATTGCACAAATATCACGTTCCTAAAATCAAAACACCACCTCTCATCGAAATTTCTATAGATGATGGGACAATATAATTTCATGATTCATCAAAAAGGGAAGAAAAAAACATATATAAGCATTGCAACCCGTTATCAAAACATAAACTGTCAGTTGCAAATTACTTCTATGAATTTGCGAGGCACAGTAGAAAGTTAAATGTCGGATACTAATGGAAGATGTTGATGGATTGATATTTAGTTATCTTATCAGAAAGGGCGATAAACAAATAATAAATGATTTGATAGAGAGCCATTATTTAACATAGTACATAGTATAATGTTTCAATATAAAGATTGTCAATAAGCAATAACGTTTTAATTAAGTATTATATAGTCTAAAGTAATGTTGTTTAGTCTGTTTGTATGTTTAATACTACAAAAACAAATGTAAACGATTTCAAGAGTTATAAAAATAATCAGATGTGGCGTGATTGGCAATATCCCCTTACAATTAGAGACCGAATGACGTAGATGTAAAATCTAACGAATCTATTTGATAAAAAAAAATAACCAATACAGGATTACATCTGTGGAAATATTTATGATTTAAAGAATTTAGATATATTGTAAAAAATAAAACATACTTTAACAAACTGTGTCGGTCTAGTATCCTGTACTATTTGGCACTGGGTGTCATCATCATCGAGTTAGTTGTCCTATGAATGAAGGGAAATCATTTTATTCTATTTCAGTATGCTGAATCCGAACCGAGTAGTTTTTAATATATATCTCAAAGGTTGCTTGCTCAACGAAGAAGCAGTAAATACCCATTTTCAAATCTTTGATTTAACTATCCTCTTGCATTCATGGCAACGCGCTATCAGAAAATCGCCAATTGAGCAAAACTAACTAAAACAAAGAAATACAAGATGACAAGGCAAAATAATATCTTTATAAGACATAGATGTAAGAAAGAACAAATTAAAATCACAAAAATACTGAACTCAGAGGAAAATCCAATCGGAAGGTCCATTATCACATGGCAAAAACAAATGACAAGACACATCAAAAACAAATGGACAACAACTGTCATATTCCTGACTTGGTACAGGCATTTTCAAATGTAGAAAATGGTGGATTAAACCTGGTTTTAAAGTCCTAAACCTCTCACTTTGATGACAGTCTTATCAAATTCCGTTATATTTACAATGCTGCGCCACTTTTTAAAATGGATTAAGTCGTTTGAATCATAAATGCATTTCATCGTCGGCTTTATTTATGATTGTAACACAGCACATGGTGTAATGTTGTAAGCTCTTCTCGGTGATAATTCGGGCAACATAATCCATTTAAAAAGTGGCGTTTGCACTTAACTGATAAACGTAATAAAAAGTATTGAATGTTTATCAGTTTTTCTATGTTTTATGTACATATTGTTGTTCTTTCTGTTTGAAAATGTTCAATGTCCTTTATAGCTGTGTATTATGTATTTGTTTTTCTCATTGTTGAATGCCGTACTGAGTTGTCTTGTCACAATCATTCCAAGGTAACAAGGACATTTCTTGTTCATGTAGATGTAAGAAAACGTTCTGTGATATGGATGCTAATGAGACAACTTTCAATCCTAATAACAATTTGAAAAGTAAACCATTATAGGTCAATGTACAGCTTTCAATACGGAGCTTTGGTTCACAACGGACAGCAAACTATAAAGTACCCCAAAAAATAGATAGGAAAACCAACGGTCTTAATAAAAGCAATAGTAGTATACCGCTGTTTAAAACTCATAAATCCATGGACAAAAAATAAATCGGGGTAACAAAAAAAACTGAGGGAAACACATTAAATATATATAAGAGGAGAACAACGACAAAACATTAAAATGCAACACACACAGAAACGTACTAAGCATTAGACAAAGTCCTATGAGAATAACAAATATAACATCAGAAACAAATACATGAATCTATATAAAAAACGAGAAATACTTGTGATTTTGTAAAAATTCTCTAGAACTGACATATATTTTTTTACATAAATAAGGCCGTTAGTTTTCTCGTTTGTATTGTTTTACATTGTCTTATCGGGGCCTTTTATAGCTGAATATGCGGTATATATGGGCTTTGCTCATTGTTGAAGGCCGAACGGTGACCTATAGTTGTTAATGGCTCTGTCATTTTGTTTTTTGTGGATAGTTGTCTCATTGGCAATCATACCACATCTTCTTTTTTATATTATCAAGATGCTTGATTTCTTGATTGAAAACATATTTGTTACGTTCGGTGGGCGTGTTTTTCAACAGACTGTCGGCATTCCAATGGGAACACATTGTACCCCTCTTCTTGCCGATTTGTTTCTGTATTATTATGAGGCTGACTTAATACCGGAACTTCTTAGGAAGAAAGATAAGAAGTTAGCAATATCCTTTAACTTTTACTATGCATCTATCCCATCGAACTAGAGATAAAGAATACAACAGAAGCAGTTAAGTCGGCCTCATATCTTAATTACATCTAGAAATGGACAATGAGGGTCGGTTGAAAATAAAGCTTTACGACCAAAGGGATGATTTCAACTTTCCATTGCTAAGTAGCAACATTGCAGCATCACCTGAATACGGGGTATATACCTCCCAATTGATACGATATTCCCGTGTTTATATTTTCTATCATTGATAGAAGGTTGCTGCTCACAGGGAAGCTATCAAACCAAGAGTTCGAAATGGTGATGTTGAAATCATCCTTTTGTAAATTTTACAGACGCCATCACGAGTTGGTTGATTTGTTATGGAATATTAGTAACCGTTTCACAGATGATATTGACATAGTTTACTTAAGCCGTATTTGGCACAACTTTTTGGAATTTTGGATCCTCAATGCTCTTCAACTTTGTACTTGTTTGGGTTTATAAATATTTTGATATGAGCGTCACTGATGAATCTTATGTAGACGAAACGCGCGTCTGCCGTACTAAATTATAATCCTGGTACCTTTGGTAACTATGTACACCACTGGGTCGATGCCACTGCTGGTGGACGTGTCATCCCCGAGGGTATCACCAGCCCAGTAGTCAACACTTCGGTACTGACATGAATATCAATAATGTGGTCATTTTTCGAAATTAACTGTTTACAAAACTTTGAATGTTTCGAAAAATTAATGATTTTGTTATCCCAGGCATAGTTTACCTCAACCGTATTTGGCACAACTTTTTGGAATTTTGGATCCTCAATGCTCTTCAACTTTGTACTTCTTGTTTGGCTTTATAAATATGTTGATATGAGCGTCACTGATGAGTCTTATGTAGACGAAATGCGCGTTTGGCGTACTAAATTATAATCCTGGTACCTTTGATGACTATTGGATATGTTCCTTATGTCGTTACTACAATCCCCTTCCCTTTAATGAATGTGACAGGAATTGTAATAATATGAGCAACACGACGGGTGCCACATGTGGAGCAGGATCTGCTAACCCTTCCGGAGCACCTGAGATCACCCCCAGAACGGCAATAAAACGACTGTTTTGTTGCTTAATTTTTCTCTGATGTGTCATTAGTACCATGCAAAGTATATTACAACAATATTATATTGCAAAAGTCGTGCAAGTTCGTTAAACGGAATTGTCCTGACGCTGTGCTGGTGACAAGAAAAACGCTCCTGGTTCTGTGCTCCTATGTCCTGGTTCTTTTATATTTTAGTTAAAAGTGGCATATATTCAAGATCATTGATGCTGTACTGTTATTGACTAATTAGCTGTTGTCTGCTTTCTTGAAATTGACATTGTTGTGAATCTGTTTACTGTTATTATGAGAGAAAAAATACCCCTATTTTTAATTTTTTTTTAACTAACTGTAATTTTATTTATTGGCCTGTTAATGGAACCCTTCTTGCCCCCTTTTAAGATAAGAAAATATGTTTACGATTTTCGGGATTACGATCATTTTGCAAGATCAAAAAAATACGTTGTAATTTATACAATACTTATGATGTGGTATGTTTGTTGTCAATGGACAAATTTCCATAAGAAACCAAAGGAAGTATTTGTTAACAACCATACGTCATCGTACGACCTTCAACAATAACCCATAAAATAAAAATGTAAAAGGTTTTGCATAAAAATGGAGAGCAAAAATATAGGACTTTCTGAGCGTTTGAATCACGTCTTTGGCAGCTTAAAACACATTTGTTTGTGAACAATTGAGTGCTGACTATAAGAATGACAATAGTATTGCGGGTTTGTTTGTTTGATGGTTTTTTTGGGGGGAGGAGGGATGGGGATAAGTTAGAGCGAGGTTACAGTGAAAGCTTGGAATAGTTTCCCGTAAGATTTAAAAGTTGTATTGTAAAAGAAAAATGTATCCTATAGCTATTAAGAATCACTTGCTGTAAGATTTTTCCAACACATTTTTTTTTGTCTAAACGGTTATTAGGTGGTTTTTTTTTCGAAAGTTCGATAGAACACTAAAAAAAATCACTATTTTATGAAAGGGCAGGCTAGAATATGTCAGAGAATGTAGACGAGATAACCTAGAGAACACTAATAAAATTAAGATTTCTTAGCTTTTTTCATTTCAAAATAAATATTTTTGATAAAGAATTACGGGGGAGGAAGTGAACAATGTGTCCTTCTTTTCAATATATAAATATTTTTCATGAATAAAAATAAAATGTGCCTTGATTATAATTGAAAATGAGTAAATGGAAAAAATACCCAACTAAAATACACTTTTATTTTAATATTGGTAATATCACTAAGCTTTTTAGTTTTGTTTGTCAAACACACCATTTCTGTAGTAATGACTCCTTACTAAGATATTTCACTTCATTTATTTTTTTTCTGCATTTTTTTATATTGTGAATTCATAGAATTATTATATGAAAAATGTAGCCTTAATTTATATTTAAAAAAATCTGAATCTAAACTGAATATATCAAACATTTTTGTTTCCATCTATCCGTTTTCAGGACTTTAGCAATCAACGATAACACCCCAGGCTCCTAAAAAATCAAGCCGGGTGGGGGTTCAAAGATGCAAATTAAGTACTTAAAATGATATATCAATATTTTATCTTTTCGTGTACGGTTTATGACCCCTCATGTGGCCTGTCAATTCCGAAATGTGCAAACTGCAATAGTATACAAACAGCACAGACAATGAATAATAGAGATATAATTTTGTACATATATCAAGGGGAAACTTCTTGCAAAGCATTATTATTTATAGTTCATTGTTGTATTTAGTAGAAAAAGAGAATTTAGTGAAAATAAAATCACTATTTTTGAAGAAAATTCACAGACCTTTGTACAGAGATTTTTGTTATGTTTAGCATTGGATCAACACAATGGTTTATTACCGACGGTAAAAAAAATAAAAATGTCTATTTACCTTGCACATTTCAGAAAATTTAGATCAGATAACGAAACTGGTTCCAGCAACGTTTATAAGCAATTTAAGATTGTGACCCTCACAGTTTCCATTCACCACAAATATTCTCGTTACAACGAATCATTTTAAATACAAAAATACGTGTTGCATGCAGCCTTTTGTTTATCTATTAATATATGTATACGGATAAAGTTATGAAAGGCAGCAGGGTCATCAGGGTGAGGAGTCCATGTCATCTGAAATAAATGCTAAGCATAGATCTAGATAGCGACGTATAATCATGACATTAAAAAAAGTATCTACTTTTCGACTTTTTTTCGAACAAATTGACACATAAAATGAATTATATAGTATTGTGGAATTTTTACCTTATTTTACATACTATATATTGTTATCTGATATTTGACGAAAGATGTTGCCCTTTTATGTTATTATGTAATACAAGTTCAGATCATTTGAAAACACATAATTTTTATTAAACAGCCAAATGGATGCACAAGAGCTAAATAGGAGTCATAGATCCTGTTGGCAACAACTATCTGGCTTATTTTATTGATTTTGTAACATTTGTTTCAAATATGACCAACTTCTTATCCAAAATCACCAGCACCGTATCAGGACCCACCAGCACAATGACAGGACCCACCAGCACAGTATCAGGACATGAATAAATTGAGAAAATGCTAAATTTTAATAAATTGCAATGTTTTTTTCACAAAATTGTTCTGTCGTGTGGATTGCGGTATAGAAAGCATTTTTGTTTTATTTTTTCAGTGCGAGATTTTCTGAAAATGAGCATTTTTGTGTTACGCTTACTGAAACAGTTTAGAGGGCCATTTTTTTAATGGTTTATATATGAACCCCTAAGAAACGAAATTGAAAACTCTCAACTGTTTTCTTCCATTTTTTTATGAGTGAAAACGTCAAAAATCATCATTTTCGTCTTTGTTTACATTTTTACATTGATCACCAGCACCCGTCAGGACCGAATCACCAGCACAGTACGTTCTCTCGCAGGACAACCATACCCACCGTGGTACCTGTTTACCAAGAGATGTACAATAGACATCATGGGCCGAACTAAAAATAACTACAACATAGATAACTATTAAAAACAAAACGACAAAATAATGAACAATAGTAATAGAAAAAATAAGCCATTCTAACTATGGATTAAAATGAAAAAGACAAACAGACAAACAATAGTACACGTGACACAACATAGAAAACCAAAGAATAAACAACACGAACCCCTACAAAAACTAGGGGTGATCTTCAGAGGGACGAAAGATAACAGAGGGACAGTAAAACTTATAGATTGATAATAAACTGACAACGCCATGGCTCAAAAAATAAAAAGACAAACAGACAATTAATAGTACAGAAGACACAACATAGAAAACTAAAGATTAAGCAATACGAGCAATACGAACCCCAACAAAATCTAGCCTGGGTTGATCTCATGTGCTCCGGAATGTTAAGCAGATCCTGCTAGATATGTGGCACCACGGTCGTGTTGTTCCTGTTATTGTTATAATTATTTAAAGTTTGAATGAGTGTACACGGATCCGATCTGCGCCTTTATAAGCGTAAATTTAGGATGCAAAATACGTTGTTTTTTGTATAATTTAGAAAAGGTTTTAAGTAATTTATAGTAACGAAATCCCAGAATTAATAGTTACTAGTGATGCATTGGTTGCCTTCGTTAAAATTTTAAATCTATGACATAACTACACACACAACCAGGCACAACGAACGAGTTGATCGAGACAAAGGAACATACAGTCGCATAAAAAAGGAAAATTAACAATAGGGGATGAAAACTCTTCTGTTTTGTCGTAAATTTTAGTATGGAGTTTCCCTTTAGAAGTTGAAATGTCTAAATCTAGAATAAGGACATTACTGCTGTTTATGTGTTTATCAACTGAAATATTTGAAGTCAAGCTTTTAAACGAAGACTGTTCACTAGGCTGCCGAGATGTACAACTTCAGTGTATCCGAAACAGCTACAGAAATGAAAACATAGTATCTTTAATTTTATAACTTTTCAATGAAACAGTCTATGTTGTCATGGTTATATAAGACTTGTCATCAAATTAAAAAAAATGATAAAGAAAGCTTGAAGTTAGCAAAATCGTTTAAAAATGAAATAAAATTGTATCTCTAAATATCAATGTAATATTTGCAACTGGACGATAAGCAAACGACAATCAATGATCATCTTGCAATGTTCTGTTAACAAATGAAAATATCATTTTTAATACTGTGGCAATAGTTAATATATAAAAACGCCTTATGTCATAGAGTTATCGTTTATATATAAGATATTTTTTTTTCAAAAGCTAGTATACAAACTAAGAGCTGTTTAGAATTTAAAAATGGAAAAACTGTACAAAGAATGATAACTGGTAAACAAACAAAATATTTCTTATCAACTCTTAAACTTTTTATATATATTTATATTTACGCTGATTTAGTATACAACCAAAGAATGTAACCTTCACTAATATCGTGTAGATAAAATGAAATATGGTAAAGATGATATAATTTCTGTTGACCGGCGTATATAACTAAGACTTCAATGATATAACATGTCATATGAATGACAAACTATAGTTATTATTCAATTCAATTCACTTGAGAGAAACGTCAATATAGTTTTAGTTTTCTATTCTATTGATTGTTCTGCCCATTTAACCATTGTCGATTAATGTCATGACCGATACTTTTATTTTGTTTGTGTTGCCCAATGTACATGAAATTATCATTTTACTAAGTTGACTTACTGTACCAAGAATATTCACTACACCTTGAAAACTGAAAGTAAGAAATATAAAAATAAATAATGAGTTGGTGTAAAGATGTTAAAGGTGTCCTATTAGATATAACAGGTGTTCTGTTTGAGAGCGGTGCGAGTGAACCAATTAAAGGTTCTGTTGAAGCTATTAAAAGGTATGAACAGATCACAGGCACTTTTTTCTATCCATGTCACGTTCCCCAAATGGCACAATGATTGAAACTAGGTATAAAAGATAATAATAATAGATGATCATAGATCTATAGTTTGAGCCTATATTTTTCACATTTACTTTATATATGAGCGAATGAATAAATTGTTTATCTGTTTATATAGGCCACAGACCTCAATTAAATTCTCTATTTTAATTCACAGGCGCTTGGGTCTATGATACAGATTTTTTTTTTTTTTTTTTTTATTAAAATATTCAATTTTCTTTATTTATAATACATATCTATCACTTCTGTGCATGTCCCACTTAGTTTCGAGTGATTTAAACGACCCAGAGAAAAAACCAAATTTTACTATCCATACTAAGAAACTTAGTATGGATAGTAAAATTTGGTATTTTCTCAGGGTAGTTTCGAGTGATTTAAACGACCCAGAGAAAAAACCAAATTTTACTATCCATACTAAGAAACTTAGTATGGATAGTAAAATTTGGTATTTTCTCAGGGGCGTTTAAATCACTCGAAACTAAGTGGGACATGCACAGAAGTGATAGATATGTATTATAAATAAAGAAAATTGAATATTTTAATAAAAAAAAAAAAAAAAAAAATCTGTATCATAGACCCAAGCGCCTGTGTTTTAATTTAGTTCTTTATAACGTTTAAATGTTTCATTAAAAAAAATGCACCTAATCTTTTTGTCAAATTTTTTGTGTGTGTAAAGTACAGTTCTGAGGCTCCCACAGGGTGACCCCACCAGTTCGCAAGGTCGCTTTTAAAATCGTTGAGAGGTCGTTTTTAAGGGAAATGTACAGGTCGCAGGTCGTTATTCTCATCACAGAGGACAGAAGTCGATCAGAGGTCCTTTTTTAGCTCACCTGGCCCAAAGGGCCAAGTGAGCTTTTCTCTTCACTTGGCGTCCGTCGTCCTGCGTCCGGCGTTAACTTTTACAAAAATCTTCTCCTCTGAAACTACTGGGCCAAATTTAACCAAACTTGGCCACAATCATCATTGGGGTATCTAGTTTAAAAATTGTGTCCCGTGACCCGGCCAACCAACCAAGATGGCCGCCATGGCTTAAAATAGAACATAGGGGTAAAATACAGTTTTTGGCTAATAACTCAAAAACCAAAGCATTTAGAGCAAATCTGACATGGATAAAATTGTTTATCAGGTCAAGTTCTATCTGCCCTGAAATTTTCAGATGAATCTGACATTCCTTTGTTAGGTTGCTGCCCCTGAATTGGTAATTTTAAGGAATTTTTGCTGTTTTTGGTTATTATCTTGAATATTATTTAAGATAGAGATAAACTGTAAACAGCAATGATGTTCAGCAAAGTAAGATCTACAAATAAGTCAACATGACCAAAATGGTCAGTTGACCACTTTAGGAGTTATTGCCCTTTAAAGTCAATTTTTAACCATTTTTCGTAAATCTTAGTAATTTTTTACAAAAATCTTCTCCTCTGAAACAACTGAGCCAAATTAATTGAAACTTGGCCACAATCATCATTGGGGTATCTAGTTTATAAATTGTGTCCAATGACCTGGCAATCAAACCAAGATGGCCACCATGGCTAAAAATAGAACATGGGGTAAAATGCAGTTTTTGGCTTATAACTCAAAAACCAAAGCATTAAGAGCAAATCTGATCGGAAGTAAAATTGTTAATTAGGTCAAGATCTATCTACCCTGCAATTTTCAGATGAATTGGATCATCGGTTGTTAGGTTGCTGCCCCTGAATTGGTAATTTTGAGGAAATTTTGCTGTTTTTCTGTTATTATCTTGAATATTATTATAGATAGAGATAAACTGTAAACAGCAATAATGTACAACAAAGTAAGAACTAAAAATAAGATAACATGACCAAAATAGTCAATTGACCCCCTAAGGAGTTATTGACCTTCATAGTCAATTTTTAACAATTTTCACAAAATTTGTAGATTTTCACCAACATTTTCCACAGAAACTACTGTTACAGATAGAGATAATTGTAAGCAGCAAAATTGTTTAGTAAAGTAAGATCTACAAACACACCACCATCACTAAAACACAATTTTGTCATGAATCCATCTGTGTACAATGTTTAATATTAACATAGACCAAGGTGAGCGACACAGGCTCTTTAGAGCCTCTAGTTTCCAAATTTTACAGGTCCCAGGTCGTGTTTTTGGAAGGCCCTCAGGTCTGAAGTCGCCTCTTAAAAGCCCAGAAGTTGCAGGTTGTTTTTAACCCTGCGGGAGCCACAGTTATAGTCCAAAACCATATATCCAAAATTCAGAACGATTGCTCCTCTGTATTTTATAAATTCAGCCAATACACATCCATACCCCTATGGAGTATGGACAAGTCAAAAGACGTTCCGAAAAACTTTAAATATCACCTTTTTGCACCTGGCCTAATAACTCTTTCCATATTAAAATCATTCAGTTAAAATAAAACATCCAAAAGTTTATTTTAGCTCTCTTCTTTCATTTCCACCCAAGACATGCCAGAAAAGATAAGAAACGTATGAGATAGGGAAAGAAAAAAGAAAAAAACACTTTAATTAAAGGGAACTGTATTCGAAACATCAACGAAAAGTGGGGTCATTAATTGTGGTCTTGGGCCTATATATAAACATGTTAGTGTGCTATGAAATATCTTGAGTATAAGCATAGTGATTTATATAGTCCAAATAATTAATAAATTATGACGTCTTTCCAAGGTTATTTTAATTTTTTTTTTTGGAAGATGTCATAATTATTTGGACTGCCTTATCTCAGACCAAATCATGCATGTATGAGGGGGATAGGAGGGGTCCTGATCCTGAAATCCTGGGCTTAAAAACAAAAAATCCTGAGGTCCCAAATTTATGTAACTGAAATCCCGACATCCTGAAATTTCAAAAAAAAAGAATTCCTTGATCCCAAAAGGGTCAATCCCAAATTCCCAAGCTTAAAAACACCCGATCCTGGAGTCCCTATGAAGGTCCTATTCCCCCCTCATGTATTTGTAGTCAACCAGCAAGACACTCTAATGCAGATTGTTAGTATAACTTCTACATACATGACATATATTAATTTCCAAGTGAAAACAACTTAAATAAATATTCAATAAAATATAAATCAAAACTACATGGGGCAGGGACATCCAAAGGGTATCTTGTCCACAAGTACATGTAAATCAATGATGCTTTAATTTTTTTTTAATACTTATGTGTTCACTATTAATTTTGCTTATCATGCTTATGTAACTATGGTGATTAAATGAAATAAATGTATTAATTAGTCCTCTGGAAAAACAAGCTGATTTTTATCAGCTGGGGTTAAGCAATGTTGCCAATTGTGCATCTTCAAGTCCTGGTTTGGCCATCTTCACCAGCCAAAGATAATGATCCAACCCTTGGCTGTTAAGATGTGGTTGGGTAGGTAGTAAAAATTTACATTCTATCTAAAGGTGACTCAGTCATAAAGAATTTTTCGGCAAGTTGCTTTTTATTTAGTATTTTATTTTAGATTAAAGGACAGTAAAATTCCAGTGAGATTTTGTACAAATGAAACGACCAAGACAAGAAAGAAACTTTTACAGAAGTTACACAGTATTGGGTTTTCTATGACAGAAGAGGATGTATTTCCCCCAATACCAGCATGTTGTCAAATCTTGAAGTCTAGAGGGCTTAGACCACATCTTGTGGTAAATCCAGGTATATTTTGTCAAGTTCAGGAAATAGTGTATACAGAATAGCATATTTAAGGGAATAGTTTTACATATTCATGACTTTTTATTTTCATTGTATGTTTCCTCTCAAAAAGAAACGTTCTTGAAAAATTAGTTTGTTTACAGTATTGATTGCTGATTTAAGCAATAACTCAAATTGATTTCTAAATTTCAATAAAAATAAACAATATTAAATAATACACAGATTAAAATTGATTGTAAGATATGATAAATGTGCATTACTTGTGAGAATATTTACAATTTTGGAGAACTATATAAGTATTTTCTTTACAGATGCCCTGTCAGATTTTAGTGAGGTGAATCAAGAGAACCCTAACTGTGTTGTACTAGGAGATGCTACAGACACCTTCTCATATCAGAATCTCAACAAAGCTTTCCAACTCCTCATGTCACTAGATACACCGGTTCTCTTTGCTCTTGGAGGAGGGTAAATATATCAACACTGTAAACAAATTATTATGCTGCAAAAACAAATGAAAAATTGTGTATTGCTTAAAAATGTTGAGGAAATGAATAAAATACAATCTAAAATATTTAGATAAGTAATAAAGACAAACAATCTCAAATGTTTAAAATAATTCTTAATTCTTTATGTGTATACAGAAACAATTTTTCACTTAATCTGTTGCAGGAAGTATTACAAGGAAGGCTCAGACTTAACATTAGATGTTGGACCTTTTGCAAAAGCACTTGAGGTAACATCCCAACCACTTATTTAGTCCATGGGTGGTATTATGTACATGTGAAAGGACAAAATATATTGCAAATACAATTCATTTCAATATCTTAATTGAACCTATTCATGGCTCATTGAGAATATTATTACAAACTTAACAGAACATTAATAATAAGTGAATATTAATTTAAATACTGTAGATAAAATGAAGATTTTAAATTCAATTTTATTATCAAAAGTTTCATTTAAAACTTAAGCAAATCTTAAGTTATCTCCCTTAGACCACAGTATGAAGCAATAATGAATATGTACATTGTGCAGCTATAAAAACTTCTGGGTGGATTCATTTTTTGTAGTGCATATGTAAAACTTGATTAGTGTAAACTTACAAACATGACAGAAGTTTTGACCTTGAACTTGTTTTAGGCTTGTTTCCTTACAGTATGCTTGTGATGTAAAAGCAGAAATAGTTGGTAAACCATCCAAATCCTTCTTTGGTGCAGTACTCCAAGATCTAGGACAACCACCAGAGTGTGTAAGTAGGAAAAGTACTGTGTTTTGTACGTGTTCAGCTGTTCCACTCTGAATTTTTAATCCAAAATGTAGTTTGTATGTAAAACCTAACCAAACTCAATTGGTAAATCCAGACATGTATCCATTTACTTTACCATGACTAAGCAGTCATCATTATTAAGAGGGCATGTACTCACATCAAATTATGCATTTAAAAGGCTAAGAGTCTGGCTTCTGTCTCCAGCTGTTATAAATGACTGGATAAGTTGAACAGTACATAACAATAGTGGTTGAGGGAAGGATAATTAGTAATGGTTGATCAATTTTCATTAGCTAAAGGGAATGAACGATATGGTACAAATTGAAAATTACTACAATCAGCATGATTTACATGTAATCATTATCAGACTGTCTTATATTTCTTAGGTAGTAATGATTGGTGATGACATTGTAAATGATGTAGGCGGGGCTCAGTCATGTGGCATTAGAGGTGTACAAGTTCGTTCTGGAAAATACAGGTAATTTAAAACAAAACCACCTTCAAATTTACCCTATATTCATGCAGTATAAAACAAAACTATTTTTTATTTTATAACATTAAACATGTGAAACAAAATAAAAACTAAACATCAATATCATAATAATGCATGATTTTCTTTTATCACTACATGTAGTAAATTTGTATTTATAAAAAGTAGTCTTTTAAAATAACAGCCTTGTTATAAAAAGAGTAGAAGTAATTGTGTTTGAAAATGCATGAAAACATTATGCTTCTGTTTGGTTGAAATTGTTCTGTAGAAAGAATCAAATTAACATTATCAATCTGCATCTGAAATATTGTAATCATACCTTTTTTTCAAAGAAACAATGAAGGAGCATTCTTCTACAAAACAATTGTACTGCTATTTGCAAAAGAACCAACTTTTTTTAAACAATAAGAATGAAATTGCATTAGATAAAAATGAGAATGGAAATGGGGAATGTGTTAAAGAGACAACAACACAACCATGCATGGACATGATTGAACAGAAAACAGCAGAAGGTCACCAACAGGTCTTCCATGCAGCAAGAAACTCCCGCACCTAGAAGCGTCCATCAGCTAGCCCCTAAACAAATATATATATACTAATTCAGTGATAATGAACGCCATACTAATTTCCAAATTGTACACAAGAATAATACAAGATTAATAAAGGCCAGAGACTCCTGACTTGGGACAGAAGCAAAAAATGTGGCAGGATTTAAACATGTTTATGAGATCTCAACCCTCCCCCTATACCTCTAGCCAATGTAGAAGTAAACACATAACAATATGCACATTAAAATTCAGTTCAAGAGAAGTCCTAGTGTGATGTCAGAATATGTAACCAAAGAAAATAAAAAAAATGACAATAATATATAAATAACAACAGACAACTAGCAGTTAACTGACATGCCAGCTCCAGACTTCAATTACGGTAAACTGATAGGAAGATTATGTTTTCATCATATGAATATCAGGCACAATCCTTCCCATTAGGGGTTTAGCATCATACCACCTTAACATATATGAAAAGAACATAACTCTTCTCATGGTAGTATGTATTTTACTGAAAAGTAGGGTATATATAAAAAAAAGAAGATGTGGTATGATTGCCAATGAGTTAACTATCCACAAAAATACCAAAATGACACAAACATGAACAATTATAGGTCACTGTACGGCCTTCAACAATGAGCAAAGCCCATACCGCATATAGTCAGCTATAAAAGGCCACGATAAGACAATGTAAAATAATTCAAGCGAGAAAACTAACGGCCTTATTTATGTAAAAAAATGAAGTATATATTTTACTAAAAGGTCTTTAAACTTAACTTGATTTTTCTTTAATTCATTTCAGGCCATTGGATGAAAACCACCCAACAGTAAAGGCTGATGGTTATGTGGATAATTTAGCACAGGCTATAGACCTTATTTTACAATCCTGATGCAATGAAAATACTCTTTATTTTTAGTTATACATATCTGTGAATTGACATGACATTACTTTTGACTTATCAAGAGGTTTATAAACTTCAGATAACTTTCCTTGATATGTTTTATCTAGATTTATTTGTCGAAGTATGTTTATTTTAAATGGCTTGTCATGATCTCACTCTGTAGTCAGTTTTGAGACCCTTTATGAGAGAAATAATTTCTTAGTAGATTATTATATTGTTTATGAATAAAATAGAGTATTGGAAAAATTCCGTTCAAAATAGGCACATTGAATTGACTATATGGCTTTTACACTTAGCTCTATAACCCAGAGAAGTTGTAATCAAATTAAATGGAATAAAAGGATTAAGATTGATGAGACTCAATTGAAAATTAACGTCTTATTGGTTTGTTAATGTTATGGAATAAACTATTCCCAATGCCCAGAGGCTATATTACAATGACTTTGTCTAATATTTTTTCAACAAATATTTTAATCCTAAACCAATAAGATAACCTGATTCACTTATAGCTGTTAATTTCTGGGTCATTTGGTCTCTTGTGGAGAGTTGTCTCATTGGCTAGTTTGATTGCCAGCTTGACGCTGATTATATATTTATAAGTGTTTCTCGTTTCTTGGTTTTTTATATACTAGTAGATTAGACTGTTGGTTTTCCCGTTTGAATGGTTTTACACTAGTAATTTGGGGGGGGCTTTACAGCTTGTTGTTCAGTGTGAGCCAAGGCTCCGTGTTAAAGGCCGTAAATTGACCTATAATGGTTTACCCAGTACTTTTTTAAAATTGTTATTTGGATGGAGAGTTGTCTCATTGGCACTCACACCACATCTTCCTATATCTATCTTTTCATCACATGCTACAGCGGGTGTTGGTCCTATATAAATGTTGTTTGGTGGAATTATTTACTTAAGGTGGTACCCAACACTTTCACTTAAATTAATTTGGCTCATTTAAATTTCATAAAATTTTGACAAAGTATTTACTTTGACCCTATAACAAGTATTTAAAAATTTCAAAAATTTTGAACCAACCATTTTGTTAGAAAACTTACACTGGTTATATAGAAGTTTGACAAACAACAGTTTTGATCATTGAGAAGCTTTAATATTTCCTTTACAACACTATGTAATTAAAACGTTGAGCTGATTTTACAGAGTTATCTCCCTGTAGTGTTAGGTTCCACCTTAAGAAAAACCTCAAATTTGTTATGTTTAACATCCTGTTTGTACCTGTCCCAAGTCAGTAGCCTGTTATTCAGTGGTTGTTGTTTACTGGTGTATAATGTGTTTTATATTCATTGTTTTGTTAGTTTTCTCCTTTGAATTGTTCAATATTTTTTCATTTCAGGCTCTAATATAGCTGACTAAGTGGTATGGGTTTTGTGAATTCACATTTCTATAAGATGTGTCACGGTACTTATCTATCCCAAATTTATGTATTTGGTTTTGATGTTATATTTGTTATTCTCATAGGATTTTGTCTAATGCTTAGTCCGTTTCTGTGTGTGTTACATTTTAATGTTGTGTCGTTCTCCTCCTATATTTAATGCGTTTCCCTCAGTTTTAGTTTCCATGGATTTATGAGTTTTGAACAGCTGTATACAATTGTTGCCTTTATTTTTTGCTTATTGTTGAAAGCCCTAAGCTGACTTGTAGTTGTTAACTTCTGAGTCGTTTGGTCTCTGATGGAGAGTTGTTTTATTTGCAATCATACAACATCTTCTTATTTTATATTGAAAATGGCAATAAGTAAATTTTGTACAAGTTAATACATGTTTATATATTTATGTTATAACAAATAAAATAAAATGTATTTACAAGTATTTTTTTTTTACTGCAGCTATAACACTTCCTGTTGTCTTAATTACCAAATGAAGTAACAAAGATATTAAGTGCAATTTTGATTCATGTAATGGTCTTTTTAAGGGCATTCACTGACACTATACACTATATCAGCATTAATGCAGAATTCAATGGGACTTGATGAGTTCACTGGTACGAGCACTATTTGCTGACTCAGCTATTGAACTGTAACTTAATTTCCTATGCCATAATTTTGGGTGAAAGCTGAAAGTTAACAAAGATATTTATTGGATTCACTTTCTTTTTTCTTTGTTCAACTTCTTGAATATGTGAATTGTATTTATACTGATGTTGTATACCCTATTAGTAGAAGTTAAATCACCACAACGATGGAAGTTTTCAACAACCTTGACTGGCTATACAGCCCTTGCACGGTTGGTAATTCACCACATGTCTATCAGCTGTCATACTACAAGAGATTGTTTGTCTTTATGTGAAAGAGATCAAATAGAAATGAGGATTTTTTTAGTTTTTTGTGAGACAAAGAAAAGGAGAAAGACATTTTATTAATCGGAATAATAATAATAATAATTCTTTAAAAATATAATCATCTTATTATCAACTAAAAACACTCTGTAATTTTTCACAAATTGCTACACTTTTTTCTAAAGCTTTTCGTTTAAGTGTTATTATCAAAAAGGTACAATTCTTTTTCACTTTTTTCTTCAATTTTACATCACTGTCAACACTTTTCAACACTGCATCGAAACCATCATCTAATTCTATATCCTAAAAAAGAATTAAAACATGGCGTCAGTATAATTATACTCTCTCTTATCACCAAAAAAATAAGGAAACTATTAATGTATACATTACATTGGATACAAAATTAAAATGAAACTCTATCTTCTTAACATGGCATTTATATATTTGTAGTCAAATTATTGACTTTTCAGTACGTCTTATATAAGTCATCAACAAGCTGTCTACAATAGTTTCTTTGACTTGATTATGTCTTGTAATTGTCAGAATGTTTGTTGTTGTAATCAAACTGTTATAAAGTAGTAAAATCTCCCACAATTGTGGCCATACTAGTATTGATGTTTTAGAGGTTATCAGGTTGAAACATTTTGCTATCTAATATCTCTTTTTGAAAACCCTTTATGACCTGACAAGGTCATCTAAATTATAGTTCATTTGATATAGGCAATTTCATTTCGGATGATGCTTTGTGAAAACCTATCTCGAATGAAAAAAGACTTAAATAGGGTAGAATAGCAAGGAAAGAAGAACAATATCAGTATACTGGTATTAATTACCTCATTTAAACATACAACTATTGATAAATTTTTGTCTCGTGTTGAAACTACTGCAACTGGTCGACTTGAATTCACATCTAGTAAAACTTGCTGTATCTGAAATAAAGAATTTGGCAACATTTCAATACAAACTTGCATAATGAAAAGAAATCAATATTATATAGGTTTTCATAGCTATATATATATATAGTAATCTGGTATCTTGAATTCAAGCTTGAATCTTAGCACATGGACACTTTGTACAATTTTCATAACTTAAGTTTTCATGTTCTTTTTCGGTTGACTAAATAGATTTTCTTTTATAAATAACAAAAAAGATTCCTGGACAAAAGTAGAGCAAATTGTCAGTGGTTGGCTAATTTCGTTTCCTCATAATTTTGTTATTTTAGAAAATGTTGGTGATGGCATATCTTTGGCAGTCTCTGTATAAAACTTGACTACAAACCCCCCATTAAGGACTTGGTGTATGGTATAGACTCTTATATATTGTGGAAATCAGAGTATACCTGTCACAAAATATTTGCAATCATAGTTAATATATCTAAAGCTTAGTTAGGAAAAAATTGTAGATACTTATAATTCATCTGTGATAGCCAATCTAAAAATTCTGTTTTGATCAGTTTACTTGTAATCCATTATAAAGTTAACTTACAACTTGTGGAGTTAAAATCAGTTCTGTGGTAACAGTGCAACAAGCAGATGAAGTGTTTTCCAATTGCTCTAAAATTTCCTGAAAATGAAAAAATCAGACCTTAATTTTCATTTAATTTTAAAAGATAAATTGTGTAAATTGTTTTTGGTGGGCATAATAAGTAAATAAATTGACAATGATGTGACCAAAGGGTATTTACAAAAGTTTCAAACAACACAATTACTGCAAAATATCAATTCTAAAAAGTCTGGACAACTGAAAACATTTCTTCTATTGTTTAAATAAATTAAAATATTTCAAAGGCATTAAAAAATATCAGGTGTTTTATACTCATTCAGCACCTGATATTTTACATGAATATATATGTTAAAAGGCTATAGAAGTTTTTTATATTGTTGGATCGCTGTCTCATTGATGTTCACCCAAAATCTCCTATCTCTGATAGTTACCTGTTTGAGTTGCTCTTTCTTAATAGTATTCAACACTGCCTTCATAGAATCTCCCAGTCTGTCTACTCTTAGTCTGATATCGTCATGAACTGTCTTTGGAATAGCTTCATCTTTTAAAACCTTTAAAAAGAGTATATATTTAATCAACCATACACTAACTAGAATATGTGTTGATCAGCTACTACAAATATGTGACTGCTTAATTTAGTAAGTACATGTTTATCTCAACTCTCATTATTATTATTACAAATTTGAACAAATCAGTGTTAAATATTTGTATGAATAGCCCTCTGGTTTCTTTTGCCCCCTTTTGTATCTTGCCATTACTTTGCATCAATAATTATTATAAACTTCTTGTAAATTCAAACATGTGTATGTATTATTCAATAAAAGTCTTAGCATTTTATATTATGTCTGGTTAGAAGAGATGTGGCATATATTTATTTTTATTCAGATCAAACTATTTGCTACCACCACTCCAGGCTTGAACACTACCAAGAGATAAAAACTCCCATTTTGTAATTTTTTATATGAATTAAACAGGATTTTTCTCAATATCACAAAAATTAAAATTGCATTTGAGTCCAAATTGACAAAATCGCAATAATAAATGCACACAATAATTTCTGAAACTACAGTATAAAAAATAATAATATTTTAAACAAGAATCAGAATTTACAGATAAGAATTTTCACATAGCCTGTAAACAGCATTATTATATATACTGATGGATATTTCCTATATAAAACAATATCAAAATTCAACATCTTCTAATCCTTTCTTTAAGGAAAGACAGTTGTTTTCTAAAACCTGTGTCATGATATGGCAGGCAGAGTCAACTAAATTAGATAAATTGTCATTTTGAAACTTTTAAAAATGTAGTAGATGACTTAATTATAACACCAAACAAACCTTATTGATATGTTTAACTCTGTCTAACCAAGTATCAGTTTGAGCTTCAGATTTTATCATGGCTTCGAATTCCTGAAGATATTTCTCAAGAATAAAACCATTTTCAATAGCCTGAAAAATATCAATTAGTGAAATAAATACTATATAGTTTCTTAAAATTTGAAAACTTAGCTTCAAATGCTTGTATCAAAAAGTTACTAAGAAACTTGAATGTTGTGCCATTTTATATTGCAGACAGTAATCTATTTAACCAGCTGTTAGGCAGTTAGTTTTCTCATTTTTTGGTTTGTATTGTCATTTCAGGGCTTTTAAAACTGACTATGTGTGTATGGGCTTTGCTCATTGTTGAAGGCGGTACGGTGACCTATAGTTGTTAATTTCTGTGTCATGTTGGTCTTTTGTGTAAAGTTGTCTCATTGGCAATAACATCAACCTTTACACAAGTGACAACTGTAATTCTATATGAACCTGCTTCCATTGTGTAATTAATGAACATTTCAGGTATTGTTTGTTTATCAGTGACATATAAGAAAACTTACCTGTTTTGCTTGTGTTCCTGACAAACATGTCAAACGTTTTATACCAAGTGGTGACATAGAAGCTGACGTTATACAAAATGATTCGATATCTTTGGTATTTGTTACATGTCTGTAATAAAAAGATCACCGCCAGAGATATTATAACAATTAAAATTCTTTAGTCTAATGTATTGAAACACTTTTTTTCAAAAGAAAGGAATTATTGCTTCAAAATATGGGTATTTTTTTCATTTAAGGAATGATGCTTATTTGTTTTCTGAATGAAGAAATAGCATAAGAAAGGGGTGCACACTGAATAACCTGCATAGCAGATTATTTAAAAGTGTGAACCACCATTTTTAGGGTATTTGAAATAGACAGAAAAAATATTACAGTCATTCCTTATAAATAATTCTAAATTCCATTTGTAAGGAGTAAATTTTGACAAAACAAATGTTGGTTATATCATGGTCACATGACAAAATTATGTAAGAGCTGGAGGACAAAATACTTTCAGCCAATTGGAATATGTGTTACATCTAAAATTAAATTATTGTTTTTTAAAATTATATTGCTATCAATCAAATTGTAAACGTGCATCCTTCTGATCATTTCTGCCCTGTGAGATTTCCCCTTTTTACAGCAATTTGCAAGACAAAAGTATCAAAAGTAGTTTTTGAGGAAAATATTTGTAAATTATATTGAAAACAATGAACACTGTTGACTTTGACAAGCCATGGACACCTAATGATGAGAAAAGCTCTTATGGTCTAGGTGAACTACAAAACTAGTTTAAACAGGTCACATGTTGATGTGCCTTTAAAAAAAGACAAGAATCTCACCATTTATTAGTGGAAGATCTTTGGTAGTTTCTACTGTGTATTCATTTATTTTCATGGGTACCAATTTTCTTGGATTAATGAAATAAAATTGAGAATGGAAATGGGGAATGTATCAAAGAGACAATAACCCAACCATAGAAAAAACAACAGCAGAAGGTCACCAACAGGTCTTCAATGTAATGATAAATTCTGTTACCCGGACTACATTTTCGTGGATATTTGATTTTGTGGTGTTGCCAAATTCTGTTTGCTACCTTTATAAAATTTGCAGTTCCTTGAACATTAGAATTTGTTGTTCACCTGTACCCTAGTAATCAACAAAAATTGGTATCCATGAAAATTAATGAATCCACAGTATTTTTCTTCACTATTTTCTTAAACTTTGGATGATTTAGGTATTGGCTTATTTTATATACACTTGCCAATTGTTAACAGATGTATGTTGATTTCTAGAAGTCTTGTGGTTTTTTTGGTTTTTTTTAGAGTTGCTGTTACATTATTATTCATACTATGCAAGACAACAAAGCTGTTTTCTTTGTTTATTTACCTAAACTTGGTCCAATGTCAAAGAAAAGACTATAATGTATTTTACATTAAGAAATACTTACGTTCCTCCACACAATTCTGTTGAGAACTCGTTAGCTCCTCTTCCTATACTAACAGTATACACATGACTGGGGTATTCCTGTAATTATATATTATAAAATAGTTTAAACCTAAACATGTTAAATTTTACCAATTTCTAGGGGTCTCATTGATGGGTCTGATTCCAGATCATGCTTATTATTTTGTCAGGTTCCTGTATCCAGCTTATCATTTTTATCATAATGCTTGTAATTTCATGTGTCTGCCCAACTAATTTCACGTTTCAAGCTTTATAATTTGACTCTCACATGTCATGTTAACAAAAAAATAATGTAATCCTGCAGCACGCCAAGACCCCAATTAGACCCACTCTGTTGTTGAAAACCTAGTAAGCAGGAATTGCAATATGCTTCAGTTGTTGACAGCACAGAGTATCTGCATGACTTTACTGAATCTGTGTAACTTAGAGCATACAAAATGATATGTGCTACAAAATGACTACATCCTATCATGTTGTAGACTTTGGGTATTTGTGATGTTTGGTTAATGCCTTGTTAATGTATAAAATATATATTCATATCTATATTCATATGCAAAATTATTTTTTTACTCTATGAACAAAAACACTCATAACCTTAATTTATTAGCCTTTTTTTGATAAATTCAATAACAGTATTTGTCCCTACCTCATCTGCCATTGTTATTATATTAGGTATCTGTAATGCCTGGTTTAGTGGTTGAAGTCCTCTACAGATTATTACACCAGAACTGATGATTTGTTGTACATTATTTTGTAATGTAGTCAAATCTTCTGGCTTCATTTGAGACTGTAAAATAATATATCAATCTGAATTATTACTGTTATATTCATCATATGAAATGTATGTGTGTATTTTATATTCTAACATGACGTCCTTCAAACGCTTTGAGTAAACACCCGTGGTAAAACATGAATATATTGCATTGGCTGTTCCAATTATACTCCCACGTCATATGTTTTTTTATGAATGAAGTACCCGATGTCATAGAATGATGACAATATGATTTAAGTATTTTATGGGAAAATACACGCTTCTGATACCGAAAATCATCACAACAAGGAAACGTAAACAAACGATGCTAAAATGTGGTATATTAGCCCATTTTTTTATACATAGAAGACATATAAGTAAATTATCATTAAAATTCATCCAAATCTATCAAAATAAGTTTTGTGAATGTTTTGAGCATGTCACTTATTCTGTTTGCTCCATCTTTTACGCCAATCTAAAAGTGCATTAATTTATGGGAACGGCAAATAATGGCCTCCACCTAGAGCACTTCGACAAAAAAATGCCATATTTGTCCTATTAGAATTGAAATAATTCATGGGGGCTATCGCTCAGGGTAAAATATTTGTCATAAAGGGCCAACCCGTGGTAAAATAAAGATATATTCAAACCCCCATGATTATTTCTTAAATAATTGTTGAATCAAGGGCAGACATGCTAGATTAATTATCCCATCACATATAAAAACAATGGTAAGAACATCCCAATTATTTCTGACCTTTACAGTATATTCTTATTGTCCCATACTTAAGGTCACTTAGGTCGTACCTAACACTACAGGGAGATAACTCTATAAAGTCAGCTAAACGTTTTAATTACGTTGTGTTGTAAAGGGAATATTAAGCTTCTCAATGATCAAAATAAGTGTTTGTCAAACTGCTATATATCCAGTGTAATTTTTCTATTATAACAGTTGGTTCAATTTTTTTGAAATTTTTATATTTTTGTCAAAGGGTCAAAGTAAACAATAAGAAAATTAAACAAGCCAAATTAATTTTACTTAAAGTGTTGGGTACCACCTTAAATGTTTTATGCATACTGTTCTTTAGTGGCTTTTCAACAAATAATACACACATAGCTAGTTGAATGGGCTGTAAGTATTTATTTGAGTGAATCACTGTGAAGTATGGGGATTGCTTGTGATTTCTTTATGTGTGTACTAAATCTTAACAATAAATAGTTTAGGTACATAACATTTATAGGTTGCACTTTGTAAATACAGCTGTTTCTCAAAACACGCCTCTTTTGGGGAGATTTTGAATAATCATATAAAATTAATTTTGTTTACATACTGGTTACCAGTTATTCTCTCTATGTTCCATCTCATAGAGACATAACTTGGGAATGTTACCAGTAAATAAACATGTGCATATTGGTTACATTGAAATTTGTGGTAACCTTTCATTCGATGTTAGGGGTAGTTAAGAAAATTAGTGTTTAAACTCTGAGAATTTCAGGGCATATAAAAGTTGAAAATGTGCTGCACAGCCCTATATTTTGACCTTTGAAAAAATTGTGGTGCATATGAACTTTCAATTCTAGGATAAGATTTTTTTCAAAATTTCATTGTAAAATTGGTAAAGGAGTTTGTATGGGAAATTATATTGTCAATATTTACAGAAATGCAACATAAAACTTTTACAACACAAAATGTACTTTCCAAATAGTGTAGTGATTGAAGAACAATGCAAACTGTAAAAAACATTAAATGATAGAAGAGAATAACAAACATTGTAATTAGTGTTACAACATAAGTATGACAGATTTGGTATGTGTACTTATACTTACAGTTGTGGAGAAATCAAAAGAGAATTTATGAGGAGAGACTCTAGCTCCTTCCTGTCTGACATTACTATAAATCTTTCTAAGACATCCATTCAGTATGTGTGTAGCAGTATGATTCTTCATGCATCCTAATCTATGATCCTAAACAAATTATAACAAACATTGCACTTCATAAACAAATATCTTCAATTTGGACAACTTTAGTAAACAATGACTTGGATATATTTTTCTTTGATTAAAATCAACACAGGCAATTACACTGATTCTGATATATGTAAAAATAGAAATGAATACAAAGTTCATATTCAATTGGCAATGTTTTCCTGAAAAAAAACTGTCCCAAATCAGGAGCCTGTAAATTCAGTGGTTGTCATTTGTTTATGTGTTACATACTTGTTTTTCTTTTATTTTTTTACTTAAATAAGGAAGTTAGTTTTCTCGTTTGAATTGTTTTACATTGCCTTATGGGGGGCCTTTTATAGCTGACTACACGGTATGCGCTTTGCTCATTGTTGAAGGCCGTACGGTGCCTGTTGTTAATGTCTGTGTCATTTTGGTCTTTTGCGGATAGTTGTCTGATTGGCAATCATACCACATCTTCTTTTTTTATATGTATTAGTTTTATTTGGAATCATTACTGCAGAAACAATCTTATGCTATTTCTGAATTATCACTTATCTAAACTACTAAAGAAAGAAACTCCTCTGAAAGTACAAAGTCAGAATAATGTCTGATATGACTTATAAATGTAGTGTTTTTTACTTCCTAAATTTGTCTTGGAAACAATCTTTTTTCCACAGAAAATTTGAATTTTTAAAAAAATATCCAAATTCATAGACCATTATTGATCAGTGTCTTATATGTCACATGCTCAATCAATGTACTGCCTACAAAATTATAAAAACTCTTTGTTCAAATACTTGGCCAATTGTAAGGCTATTTTCTTGGCATCTTCTATTGGCAAATTGTAAGGCTATTTTGTTGGCATCTTCTATTATTGTATAAGCAAGGGATGTTTTGTGATGTAGGAGTACTTCCATTGTTAAAAACAAGTCTTGTTTGAATTGTTTTACATTGTCTTATCGGGGCCTTTTATAGCTGACTATGCGGTATGGGCTTTGCTCAATGTTGACGGCCATACAGTGACCAATAGTTGTTAATGTTTGTGTCATTTTGGTCTTTTGTGGATAGTTTTCTCATTGGCAATCATACCACATCTTCTTTTTTATACTTCCTCAGTTTGCTGCTCTATACGTGTGCATTAAAAATGTTTTCCTAATAAAGCTAATAATTACCTCATAAATATGAAGGAAAACAGAATCTCCTACACTGATACTTCCTGATTCCATGTTACCAATATGTAGAACATACTTATTAAATATTTGTACATCTCTTACATAGAAAAATCCATTCTGAAAAAGTAAATCTTAATATATATTTCCAGAGTTGAGTTCAATGTGAGTTCAATGTGCAGCAATGTAGAGGCTAGGTAGCTGCTATCAATATTTATGTAACAACTAGTCTCTAGCTACACATTTAATAGTAAAACTCTACATAGCACTACCTAGCTGCTACAATATTGAACCCAGCCCTGCTGAGCATGTTATTGTTAAACTATTGACATCATCATGATTATCAATGACTAGTAATCATTTCTTTCTCTTGTTTAATAATTTCAAAAGCTATAGGACTTTTCATGGATATAAATGATACATGTATATTAATAGGTTTAAATTCTGTTTGTTTATGAACTGATCTCTCACATCTCCAGTCAAATTTTTCAAAGAGATTTTCAGTAAGTCCATTAAAATGTTTGTATGCAGAAAGAGATTTTTTGGAAGATTTTAACAAAATTCCCAAACTTACATTTGTCTTAATACATCCCTTATCAGCAACTTGTCCACCACATTCCCCATAGAATATTGTTTTATCTAACAGAATACCAAACTCATCTTTTCCTACAGTTTCACCGAACAAATGGTTGTCTTTAACAATGGCTGAAACTACTGCCTCCATTCCCTGTGGGAAGTCTGAAAATATATCATGATAGCCATGCATTTCGAATTTCTGATTGTGGTATAAGAATATCTTTGCAATTTTTGTGCAAATAAATAATACTGGAGTTTTAATAATCAGTTGTTCAGTATAACTTTATTAAACTCCAAGAATTAATAACAAGAATACAACAGAATATTGTTTCAGATCCTACAAAGCAAATTCAAGTAAGATAAAAAAAAAAAAAAAGGATGCAGAGGACATAAAAGATACGTCATTTGAAAAAAAGCTCAAAACTATCTTCGCAACTTTTTAATTGTTAACAGTTTTCAGGTCAGCCTCAGTATTCAAACCTCTGAAAATTCTAAGATTCTAGTTAATCCAAATGTTAACAAAAGTGCACTCAGTGTAATGCTAAACAAACCTCCACTAATAATTCAAAGTAATGGAAAAATGGAATAGGTGCTAAATTAGTTTATTTTGAATAAAAGATCCATTGTTTTTAATAGGCCAGTTCCGGGATACAGTTTTCAGACAAATCTGTCAAGTGACTTATATATAAATGTGACTTCCATCACAACAGGACAAAAATGTATGCAGAGAAATTTCCAACACATGTTGCACAAACAGGTGAAAACGTTTTATTTTATACTGCACAAAATATTTATGAAAATAAAATTAAAAAGAATGGTCACCCTTCTTCAATCATACGGCAATCACAATTATGTACTTACGGAACATTAATTATTTCTTTACTACCCTACAGAATCGCGATTATGATTGTGCTAGAAACTTTTTTTAGAGCAGGGATACAGGCACCCCTTTTATCTGGTAAATGATGTCAAAAAGGCGTGTAAATTGGAGATCTTTTCCGCTGAAAGACATGATTCCAGAAATGACCTACTATGCTGGCATGCTGTAAAGTGCCAGTGAATTAAGTTATATAATAGTTTACTTACCATACATATTATCTCTACTGTGATACTTACCATACATATCATCTTTACTGTTATATTGATATGTGTACTTAAAACTGTCATCTGTAGGTGTTATTCCCAAACCAACTATTTCCTTTACAGTTTCTGGGGAAAGATAAACTTTTTCTGTGTTTTCAACCTGAAAAAATATTGTTGGAAGCACTCAAGAAATTTAAAAGGAAAAAATACATTTGTGAAATTGTACATGGGTATTTTAGATACATTCAGAGTTCATATAATGTGATTTTTTTCTAAAGTGGGAAATACATTGTTTTATTAACCAATTTGTTTAAGTACTGTGTATTCATTATAATTGTCCTTCCCTACACCTATATCACCCTGCTCTGTTGCTCAGTAATTCTCGTATCAAGACTTCAAAACAAGACCAGGCATTATCAGCCACGTCACAATGTGAGAGGAGAAGTTATCAGCTACGTCACAATGCGAGAGGAGACGTTATCAAGCTTGCTTTCATCAAGCGCATAACTGTCTTAAGGAGAGGAAAAAATACCATAAATAGAATGATAAACAGATAATCAGGTTTTCTACGTATATATATATATCTTTAAATATCAGCCGCTCGACACAATGTGAAGCTTTTTAGCTTATTCGCTACACTCACTTGCCAAAGAATTCACATTGTGGCTCGCGGCTGATATTTTACGATATCAATGTGTAGAAAACCCAATAATCTTTCCTTATTCGTTGGATACCAGTTTTTGTGGATTTCGTTGATAAAGGTGTACCAAGAGATTAAATGGTCAACAACTGAGAAATGTTGTACAGGCTTGTATAAAGACTTCGACTAAAGAAAGAAATTAAATGTCAACCAACATGCAAGTTTTCCTTCATCCACGAAAATTGGTGCCCACCAAAATAAGTGAATCCACAGTAACTTACAATTAGAATAAAAAATATTAAACTATGGTCAGCTACCATATTAACTTTTAAAAAAAAGGGCTACCACAATGAGGAAATACAAGAATTTACATATATATATTTTAGATGACTACACAAAATTGAGAACAGCAAAAGGTCACCAACAGGTCTTCAATGTAGTGAGAAATTCCCACACCCGGAGGCAATCTTCAGCTGGCCCCTAAACATGCATTATCAAATACTTTTCACCTTCAATCAAAAGGAATACATAACTCCTTTCTGTAAAAATTAGTGTCCTAATGACTGCATAAATCACTAATACCATAACGTTTCTATGTTCAGTCAACTGTGTAATCTATTGTCAAAATTTCACAACATAATGAAAATATGTGCTAAATTTTAAGTTGATGTGACCACATTTATCTACCTTAAACCAAAAACTTAAAACTGATAAAGGACATATTAATCATATGAAGAGATGCACTTATTGAATTACTTTTGCCTCTACTATTGAAGGCCTAGCATTAAACTTAACAATCGCCGCGATATAGCCTTTTTGTGCAAATACGGCATAAAGCAACCAACAATCAATCAATCAATAAAACTTATCAATATCTCCCCCTTTAAAGTAGACTGTCCCTCCTACCTGTTCTCCCCCTCTAAAGTAGACTGTCCCTCCTACATGTTCTCCCCCCTCTAAAGTAGACTGTCCCTCCTACCTGTTCTCCCACCTCTAAAGTAGACTGTCCCTCCTACCTGTTCTTTATTCTGATTCTGCTCAACAATCTGGTGTAAGCCCAGTATATCTAATGATACATTGTATATTTCCCCCAGGTGGGGTAACATTTCTGATGGTATGCCATACCCATCACTGTATTTACCATCTACTATATCCATTAAAATCTTATCTACAATAAATAACTTATATCTAATGATACATTGTATATTTCCCCCAGGTGGGGTAACATTTCTGATGGTATGCCATACCCATCACTGTATTTACCATCTACTATATCCATTAAAATCTTATCTACAATAAATAACTTATATCTAATGATACATTGTATATTTCCCCCAGGTGGGGTAACATTTCTGATGGTATGCCATACCCATCACTGTATTTACCATCTACTATATCCATTAAAATCGTATCTGCAATATGTAACATTCATCTATTATCTTTATACCTTAAAATTATATCTTAAAAATAAAAAAGAAGATGTGGTATGATTGCCAATGAGACAACTATCCATAAAAGACCAAAATGACTCAAACATTAACAATTATAGGTCACCGTACGGCCTTCAACAATGAGCAAAGCCCATACTGCATATAGTCAGCTGTAAAAGGCCCCCATAAGACCAATTAAAACTTGTTTTTCTTGAATAGTTGTATCAGTCAATCAAAAACTAAAAAGATCAGGAAAAATTGAAGGGTCTGTGTGCTTGTTTTTGAGATATAAGCAATTGAAAATTTGGCAGGAAATAATTTTCTCTACATTTTTCATACATTTATCCTTGGCACCTTTTTTCTTTCAAAAAAGATGAAAAAAATAACAATGATTACATAACATTTTTTTTAAATAACATTTTTAACTATATGTTATCTAATTTTGGAAAGAAAAGAAGGGGTGAATGGACAAATTGTTTTAATAGCACTATATGGATAAAACTAGAGATACCAGAGGGACTAAACTCAACGGTAACCCAGTCGCCCAATGCGACTAGATTTTTGGCTAGACAAATATATTTATCATCCTGATCGCCCAGCTGGCTACAAATAATATTTTGCATTGAATCCTGTGTCTATCCTTTCCCCCATGCAATAAACAAAAAACAGCGTTTAAAAACTGTTTCCTAAGGGAAATCCAATTGTCTTATCAAAAGGGAAAATAGAACTGCGGATTTTATTTTATTTTCTCTTTTTTAAAGCTTCTGGATTAATTCATTATTTTTTAGTGTTTTTGTTACGCTTTTGAATCAAAGATACATCCCATTTGTTAAAGGAGTTATTACGAATCCTTGCAAACACAACTAAATGTTCTTCAATGAAAACCAGATGCTCCGCAGGGCGTAGCTTTATACGACAGCAGAGGTTGAACCCTGAACGGTTGGGGCAAGTATGGACACAACATTCAAGCTGGATTCAGCTCTAAATTTGGATTGTGATTTAATGGTTGACACAGCATAGGTTTCTGACACAGAATGAATGTGTTCTAATGAACTTAAAATTTTTGTTTTCTCTTAGAGCAATTCACAATGCTGTTGAATATTAATCCTCTCAAAAAAATGTTTGAAGAAATTTTCTTTTTATTTATGAAATTTCAAATGAGAAAAATTGAACCCAATTTTTAAATCACATCCCCCTTTCCCTTATTCCAAAACTAATCTCAATTAAAATATTCTAATGGAGTTTGCAACAATAACTACTCATTTAAATACATCATAAAATATTAAGATGTAAAAAAAACTGCTTGTTATCACTGAATGGTAAAGATTATTCAAATTGATCAGTTGGTAGTAAAAAGTGAATATACATAGTATATTGTATATAACAAAGATTTAAATTGATTCAGGACAAAGAGAGATAACTCCAATTAAAAAAAAATTCTTGCAATAAGATATTTCTTGCTTACTATTCTGGACAAAGAAAGATAACTCTAATTAAACAAAAATTTGCTATTTCACAATATTGTGAAATTAGATATTTCTTGCCATTGCACAATACTGTGCAATTGAAAAAGTCTTGCTATTGCACAATACTTAATATAATAATTTTAGATCCTGATTTGGACCAACTTAAAAACTGGGCCCATAATCAAAAATCTAAGTACATGTTTAAATTCAGCATATCAAAGAGACCCAAGAATTTATTTTTTGTTAAAATCAAACTTAGTTTAATTTTGGACCCTTTGGACCTTAATGTAGGCCAATTTAAAAATGGGACCAAAAATGAAGAATCTACATACACAGTTAGATTTGGCATATCAAAGAACCCCATTTATTCAATTTTTTATGAAATCAAATAAAGTTAAATTTTGGACCCAGATTTGGACCAACTTGAAAACTGGGCCAATAATCAAGAATCTAAGTACATTTTTAGATTCAACATATCAAAGAACCCAACCGATTCATTTTTTGTCAAAATCAAACTAAGTTTAATTTTGGACCCTTTGGACCTTAATGTAGACCAATTTGAAAACATGACCAAAAGTTAAGAATCTACATACACAGTTAGATTCGGCATATCAAAGAACCCCAATTATTCAATTTTGATGAAATCAAACAAAGTTTAATTTTGGACCCTATGGGCCCCTTTTTCCTAAACTGTTGGGACCGAAACTCCCAAAATGAATACCAACCTTCCTTTTATGGTCATAAACCTTGTGTTTAAATTTCATAGATTTCTATTTACTTATACTAACGTTATGGTGTGAAAGCCAAGAAAAATGCTTATTTGGGTCCCTTTTGGGCCCCTAATTCCTAAACTGTTGGGACCTAAACTCCCAAAATCAATACAAATCTTCCTTTTGTGGTCATAAACATTGTGTTTAAATTTCATTGATTTCTATTTACTTAAACTAAAGTTATTGTGCAAAAACCAAGAATAATGCTTATTTGGGCCCTTTTTTGGCCCCTAATTCCTAAACTGTTGAAACCAAAACACCCAAAATCAATCCCAACCTTTCTTTTGTGGTCATGAACCTTGTGTCAAAATTTCATAGATTTCTATTAACTTAAACTAAAGTTAGAGTGCGAAAACCAAGAAAATGCTTATTTGGGCCCTTTTTGGCCCCTAATTCCTAAAATGTTGGGACCAAAACTCCTAAAATCAATACCAACCTTCCTTTTATGGTCATAAACCTTGTGTTAAAATTTCATAGATTTATATTCACTTTTACTAAAGTTAGAGTGCAAAAACTAAAAGTATTAGGACGACGACGACGACGACGCAGACGACGACGCCAACGTGATAGCAATATACGACGAAAATTTTTTCAAAATTTGCGGTCGTATAAAAATGAAACGCAAAACTCATAAATAAATATCATAATATCTAGTATGGTAACCAATCTTCTACTGTTAAATATTATAATATATACTGCAGCTGTGCTATTTGAGCACTCAAATTGCATTGACTGTATATTTATATGTGATATACAGTCACTGACCATATATCATCTTGTTTATGACGTCAATAAAACATACAGGTTCGCTGCAATTTTACGTTGTCCGCTCACAGTTAAAGAATGACAGTTTTTACCCTAAATACTTCATTTTGAACAGTTATAAGAGTTGCAGTATATAATGAATAACCTTGCATTGTCTCGAAATATCAATCTGTTATTTGTTCTCGGCTCGAAACAGGCAGAAATGCAAGGCACAGACTCGCTATCTACCTGTTCTAAGCCTTGTACAAATAACATTGATATTTCGAGACAATGTAAGGTTATTCTGTATATATATTTCTGTTGGCAATAATTCAAATATATAAGGCCTATAGAGAAAAAGAGTTAAGATTAGTCCCTGCTCCAAATACCTGGCAAAATATGTATACAAGAGGAGCAAACATCCTTCTCACAGCAACAAAATGTCAATCATTCATCCCAAATCTTTACAAAAACTTAAGTAGTTTTATAACTACCAACCTTTAAATATATGTATATTGAGGAACTATGCTGACCTGTTAAATGTCTTGAGATGGTATCCTTGTTAGAAGAAAAGCACTTGTCAAAAGCTTTTACTCCAATTGTGAATACTTTTTCATAATGGTCCTCACTCTCAGATATTACATCTTTAATCTGAAACAATATGTAATTTAATTATTATACATTTCAAAGAACTCCTATACAATGTTTTCACAGTAACAAGTTCATAATTGTATATCAATGAGTATGTAATAAAAGATATAATTATGTATGTCATGTGACTTTTTATAATAGAACAAATAATTTTATTTTTTTAAATATGTCGATACTTTGAATTGGTAACGTTGAATATGTTTAGCAAACATAGGAAACAGATTCAGTTTTAAGCATTATACCTGCTTTATCAAATGTTTTTGTATTTTATAAGCTTTATAAATACAGAACAAAACAAAAGAATTGGTGGTAATATTATCCAATGATTTTGTAGTAACCACAAATTAGTTTCACATTTCCCAATACTTAGTCTTGTATTATTTTTAATTTAAATTTCTTGTGTATAATTTGGAGTTTAGTATGACATCCATTATCACTGAACTAATATATATATTTGTTTAGGGGCCAGCTGAAGAACTCCTCCGGTTGCGTAAATTTCTCGAAGACCTATTGGTGACCGTCTGCTGTACGTTGTCTGTTCTATGGTCGAGTTGTTGTCTCTTTTACACATTCCCCATTTCCATTCTCAATTTTATACTCTATAACTGTTGTGTATAAACTGCAACATTAGATATTTTTAAAATATTTTTACTTTATTATGCTGGAACCATGTAGTTACGTAAAAATATGTAATAATAACACTCTTAAAGTTAATGCTTGTTTTTATCATTGAAATATATGTCTATTATGGATAATAATACAAGATTAATAAATATGGTTTTGGTACAAAGCAAAGTTGAAGGACAAATTAGTAATGATAAAACATATTCTAAATATATGCAAACTTTTACAGCCAAAACATGTACTAACTTACTTTTAATCTGTGTTCTTGCAATTCAGGAAAGGCTTCTCCCTTATAAATATAAATATATTGTAATTATTTCAGGGCTCCACACTGAAACTAATTTGAATGTCTAAGAGAGGTGTACATTTTGTCTTACATAGTCAACAAAATCTATTCAATTGAATGTCATTGCTAGAGAGCAATTGTTAAATATTTAAAGATGAAATCAGGTACTTCATATCTCATAGTTTACTAAATTTTTTATTTCCTTTGTACATGTTTTTTTTCTTCGCTTTTTTAATTTACCTTTTAAAAATTTAATACTTTTTCATTTTTTCAAACATGTAAAGTTTGACGAATATATTCAACATATTTCAGTTGCGAAAGGAGTATACTAATAATCATACCAGACTTTGGACGACAACATCCACAAGTGAAGGCACTAATCCATGAGGCATTTGTAACATTCGTTTTGATTGGTGAAAGCATCTGAACAAAACTGACCTCAGCTTGTGTCTATAATATATTTTTAACTGCTTGTTAATGAAAATTATAGGAAATGAAGTTAAAAAGTTAACAATGTGCAGATATCTGATAATTTAGGGAACACATTTTGTATCGAAAACATAAATGATCATAAATTTACAAGAAATATTTTCATATATTAACTTAAGGATTCAGGTGTAAATATTCTTGAACCTTTGAGGAAAACATTTTGCCATTTGTAACTAATAAAAGTTTTAAGAAAGTTTACATTATTCTTTTAACAAACAAATGAATAATTGGTTAACAAATGGTGAGAGGGGTTATCTCTCTTTGATTCACTCATTGTAAAGCATTACATGTGGCCAAGAGTTACATACTGTCATGTCCAGGCCTTTTCTAGCCTGCTTGCAGTATGATTCTGCCTTTGGTCCCTTGTGTAGAGTTGTCTCACTGGCAATCATACATGTACCACATCTAATAATTCTATATTTCGGGTTCTAGTCTCTTTGACACATTCCCCATTTCCATTCTCAATTTTATCATAAGGAATTAAATCATGTCATCAAAAATATTGACTGATTGATTTTGTTGGATATAGTTTTGCATAACTTATTTGCAGCTGATCTAATTGAAATACAGATATAAATCTTAATCTAATGCTGCTAGTTAATATGACTCTACCCCTGATCTCTAGTTCCTGGCAGCAAACCATCAGCAATACAGACTGAAGCCATTCTGGTGTGATCAGCAACAATTCTGTAGGCTGTATCTATAGGATCATCTGTTTTCCCACCATAACCTCTAATATTACAACTCTAAAATATAAGATTAGAAACCGGTAATCAAAGTCAATCATTATAGAATAACTAATTGAAGAATTCAAATAGAGAAAAATATTCAACGAGTGACCAAACAACACATTAATTCATGAATGCGCGCAGCACATGAGTAAATTACCAGTGTTGTTCGGTCACTAATTGAATATTTTTCGATAATTAAATTCTTTGATCAGTTATTCTTTTTATTACATTGGCAAATGGCTTTTTTTTATGAAATTAAAGTAGAAAATGTAAGGAACTCTATCTTATTCTACGCATTCACAATTTGTTTTGATCTGACTTTATCGACGTTTTGACAACGTCTATTGTTGTATGTTGTCAGAGGAGTGAAATAACCACATTAATTTTACATGTGAAATTATCGGTTTCTATTTCACTGGAAAATCAATGTTATTTATTGCAACCAATGTAATAAATGTAAATATCTATTAACAAATACATACTTTTCCCATATCTTTTCATTTTGTATTACTGCATTTGGAACTATATTTTTATCAAAAATGAAAATGGCTTATATAATGGAGTTATTGATATGTTGTGAATTTGTAAGTCATAGTGTGTCTACGATAATTCCCAATATCAAAGTATTTGGAAAACTGAAACAAACAAACCTTTTGAATAGCATCAAACATAGGAATAAATAGATCTGTATTATAAGTTGAAGATGTGTTGTTCATGACAGCTAACATCCTCTCCAATCCCATCCCCGTATCTACATGTACCCTGTTCAATGGCTCTAACGTTCCATCTGTTCTTCTACAACATAATGTTAAACTGTCAAAAAGTTGCAATAAAAACATTTAATAACTGCCACGATAAGAGCAGAAATATAGTACTCCTGCCATCGGAAGTTTTCTACCTTATGGTTCTGGTTGTTGTCTATTTGTTACTGCTTTCTCTAAGATAAAGTAATTTCCTATTATTTTGATGAAATTTGTGTAATATATTTAACCTAATAAATATATCCATTAATCAAAAGGTGGAAACGGCTCTTAGCTTCATTTGTGTTCAAATTGTAAAACATGTGTGTGTAAACTTAATTCTAAATACAAAATAAACATGTACCTACCTGTTGTATTGCATAAATACTAGATTCCATATTTCTAGAACCTGAGGTACCCCTGTATTGACCAGTCTGACTGAGTCTGGACCTCCTATATAATCATAATGAATCTCTGTACAAGGTCCACAAGGTCCAGAGTCTCCCATATCCCAGAAATTATCTTTCATTCCAAATGGTAAAACTCTGTCGGCTGGAACACTAAAAACATATCAAAGAATTAACACTACAATTTATCAAACTAATGTTAACAAACTAATTTTATGGAAATTTTATTTTGGGTTTAATAGTTTCTAGCTGATATTTTACTGAATTTGATGTTGTATTGATATACAAGTGTTTTATCAGTTGACAATAGCATGAATAGCAGAGATCATAACTAATACATTAAACAATATATTATATATATACATGTACAAACTTAATTTACCCTAAACTTAGCCATATATCTCTAGTTTCAATGTCAGCCCCCAGTCCTTGACCTTCCTCTCCTCCAAAGTATGTAAAGTACAGTCTGTTGATTGGTATTTTGTACACTGTTGTCAAAAGTTCCAACGCCATACTGCAGGCTTCCTTCTGCAAAAGTAAAACTATTTCTAAGTTTTATGTTTATGGGAAAAAAGTATGTTAATAATCTAGAAACTCTTTTTGTCAGTATAATATTTCCATTTTGTTTACTTTAAAACAAAATTCCATGTTCAACCTTATGTTGTCTCTACAAAATAATGAACTCAAATCAAAACCAATAATTTTGCATTTTGTATAAAAGCAACACTGCTATAGCATCCTGTGAAAATCTGTTCTTAAAGAGTTTTAATAAGTTTCTAACCTTGAAATAATCTCCAAAAGACCAATTTCCTAACATCTCAAAGAATGTATGATGGAAGAGATCTTTCCCAACATCCTCCAGGTCATTGTGTTTACCTCCCACCCGTACACACTTCTGGCTGTTGACAGCTCTTCTCAACTCTGACATAGGATGGCTCTTATCAATGGTGTCTAAAAATATCGGCTTAAACTAGAAAAAGAAAAATTTCAAAAGTTCATTTTCAAATCATGTACATCATATCATTGAAGTTTTATATACAGGTAAAACTGATCTTTTCAGTTTGTTCTATTACTGTTGAACTGTTACACTACTGTCCAAGGTGAGTGGAGGATTGATGCCCTTTCAAACTAGTTCAAAAACTCTGCCACATTCGGTGTGTGCCTGTCCTAATTTACATGTTTTTGTAAGAGCCTGTATCATGTGTATAGTATTAGTAATAAGTAATGCAGTGGTTGTCGATTGTTGCTGTATATCATATTTGTTTTTGGTTCACTATTTCTTTCAAATATATTGTATATTGATATTGTAAATCAGTCCTTTTGTTTTCTGGTTTAAATTGTTCTACATTTGTCATTTCAGGGTATTTTATAGCTGACAATGCAAAGGGATTTTTACTCATTGTTGAAGGCAGTATGGTGACCTAAATGTATAGTTGTTAAACTCATATAACAAAATTGGCATTTTATCATAAACATTATGTTCTTATGAATTATAAAGTCTGCTAAATTTGTATTTTTAGGGGACCAATACTTCATTTGCAAAACCTGTAAATTATATAATTTACTATTTTTCATTAAATTGTTGCAAATGTAAATTAATGATTGACTTTCCAGAAACAATTATTGTGTTTTTATTTTTTTTCATTTTTCAAATCATCACATTTATACATTGAAGTCTTCTATCAGCCTTTCCAGCCATTTATTTCAACATTGAAAAATTCCAAAACAATAGCAAACAAACCTTTTCCCGTATTAAACTTTGAACTTGGTAAGATTACAGAACCTTAGGATTTAAATATTATATACTAATATAGTCTATTTATAATGAGCTTATATACATGTATATATATACATGTAGGTTGTCACATTTGATTGTGTATACACTCTTGCAAAATAAATCTAATAGACATGGTCATGTTTGAAATTGTTTCAGTTTTCAATTCTAAGGACATCTCAAGGCTTACTCATGTTACTAAGATAGTAATCCTTGCTATTCTTTAAAAGTTAATCACAAAATAAATATAGATGCAAGTTTTAAATATAGATGCAAGTTTTAAATATAGATGCAAGTTTTAAATATAGATGTAAGTTTTGTCAACACTCACTGGATAAAGACACCAGTACTTACTTGGTTCATTCCAGCATTTGTGAAATAAGTTCCCTGATTTTTAGTTGGGATAATTGATGAACTCTTGATAAATTTGTGGTCATGATTCTGACAAAAGAAATCTATAAATGACTGACGGACAAGTGTAGATGTCCATTTCATCCGCATATGCTGCTTTCTGTATACAGATAACTGTAAAGCTTTAAAACAGTTATAACATATACGATAGTCTCCAAATTTCATTATATTCTGAAAAGTAAAAACAGTAGAACATGTAAATACATTAGAAGTATTTTCAAAAAGTCTTTGAACTTTGCATATTTAAGCACTCAGATCTGTGAAAAAAAATATTTCATAGCAGTAGAATGGTTGAATGTTGCAACTGTGTTTTAATGTTTTTAACTGTATTCTATACCGGTACATGTTAAAAATTTAATTTTTAATAATCTCAATCATTTTGTAACAGCAAATTTTAACATGTTTAATAACACAAAAAATCTGTATTTTCATGCCAGTACTGGCTATACTGAGCTGGTGATACCCTCTGGGACTAATAGTCCACCGGCGGAGGCATCGACCCAGTGGTAGTAATAAAATTAATGGTACCAATTTTCTTGCACCAGATGCGCATTTCAACAATACATGTCTCTTCAGAGATGCTCGTGGCCAGAATATTTGTGAGTCAAAGCTTACATGCTTATATAAAAGATATAATTTTTAATAATTTGTATCATTTTGTAACAGCAAATTTTAAGAACACAAAAAAAACGTATTTTCATGCAGTACCAAATTACTGGCTACTGAGCTGGTGATACCCTTGGGAACTAATAGTCCTCCAGCAGAGGCATAATGGTTTTACACAAGCAACATTTGGGGCCCTTTATAGATTTCTGTTTGGTGTGACTTTGGCCTTTAAAGGTTTGATACTTTTACAAATTGTGACTTGGAGAGTAAGTTGTCTCATTGGCACTCATATATCACAACTTCTTATACCGAATAACCATTGAAAATTGCTCATAAATTCAAAGTTGCAGCATGCTGAACTATGACCTAGAGAGCAAGGCCTCAAAAGAGTCCTCAAAATTATATGAACTGATAGTAATATCAATGATTTATCACATGTAGTATCAATCAAACTAACTTAATCATCTAACAGTTCTTGATGCTGTTGCCAAAAAAGCAATTCATATGTCTTGCGTTCAAAACAAAAAGTGCAGGAACTGGTTGTGATTTTCTTTGCACTAAGAATGGGGTGTTCAGCAAGACTTATTAATGATGTACATGATGAAGCTTTCCTTCTGTTTTTACCAAGGCAAGTCCTCTGGGGATCACTGAAATATGATTTAAAACATTGTCAAAAGAAATCATGAACTTGTTTCATGGAAAGAAGAAACCTGTCTATAGAACTTTCAAAGAAAAAACAAACACAAAGATTAAGGTTTGTTTGAAATATTTTTTGTGATGATCATTTACTCGCTTGGTAATGGGTCACAAATCAGCAAATTATAGATAATCATCACAAGACAGAAGAATTGAACAGCAGATTTTTTTGATAAACTAGGAGATAAAGACATGCTTCATGTAAAGTGCACCACTGCACTTGTATTGGTGTATTAGTCATGGTTCTTTCTAGTATTCATTGGAAGGTCTTCAAATTATCAAATGGTTTTCATACGGGTGTAGATAGTAAACCCAACATAATTTGACAGAAACAACAGCAATGAACAGGTCAGTAATAACCACCAATTGGTGGATTATATCTCAATTGACGTGTAATCCACCAATTGATGTATAATGCAAGTTTTTTGTAATTAAATGCTAGTGTTAGAGTGTGAAAGTTTCAGTTTTGCCAAAGCCTGCTGCATCTCTTGAGAATGCATGTGTACAACAATTATTTTGTTGAAACATTTGTACTATTGACCATGATTGACTTTTGATGATAAAAGTCAAGTATTTAAAACAAAGAGTTCCATTCACCTGTGGAGTTGTACTCATGATCACATGACTGCAGACAGTATTAGAGGTCGGTCATTTAAAGACGTATCAACCGTATGATATACGTTGACATATCCACATCTGCAGATATACCAAAACACAGTATATGATCCCGAGCTTTAATTTTATGTATTTTCAATAATATGCAAATGGATGACTGATTAATTTCTAATGCAGAAATTTACAAAACAATAAGGAAATATCGAGTTTTTGTGGAATATGTAACCCTACTTTTAAAGATATTCCGGATAGTTGGAACAGTTTACAGGCATGATAGGAGTGAATACGGTAAAATCGTTTGTTTTTTTTGTGTATGAATTTGTGCTCACGTAGAACCAAATTGTTAATTGACAAATAGAGTGATACTCAGTACTTTCTTTTACCTTTAATGATAAAATCTCAAATGAACAATATTCAAAGTTCCTTACATGTATATAGTAGTACATTTGATTTTTTTGGGTGTTTCTTCATATACTATGAAGATCTTGAAATATTTTTTAACTAGAGTATTAAAGGATTGTGTACGATATTTGTGTACCTGCTCTACATTGGCTCCTTTTTAAGGGCATGTAAAAGTAGTTGATAGAACCCTTTATTTTTTTTTACGAAACACCCCTATCACAAAGATTGAAAGTGTACGTATGTTTGATTGTTTCGAAAAGACTCCAATTAGTTTTGTTTTTTTAAATGAAGTATGGTCTTATTTATAAGCTCAGGATCACATAATATTTTTTTATATATCTGCAGATGCGGATATGTCAACGTATATGATACGGCTGATACCTTTGTAAATGACCGACCTCTATTGATATCCATTGACAGGTGATTATAGGTAAATTTGCCAATCAAGAATTGACAAGATAACAATAGAAGAAACTGCAAATACAATTATTGATAACATCAATTGGTTTATACCATTATATGTCAATTGGTATTATCCATCAGTTTGTGATTATTCCTGACCTGATCAAGTGCCTGTTCGTTTAAATTTACAGTTAAAATTTAATATAAAACTACCGATTGTTTTCTTTATTCTCGTGTTTCTATTGTATCATGATGTATATAATAACTGCAATGTTCTGTCCATGCGTAACAGGCCACTGTCACTGATAAACAATTTTTTCAACTCTAAAAACAAATGTAGGGGATGCATAGGGAAAGGGAAGGCAACGTGTTTTTACATATTTGTTTAACTTGTATATGTAACTGTAGGAAAGGAGCACCATTAATAAAAAATACTTCCAGGGAAAAGATTTTTAGTACGGGTATGGATAGTAAATACCATAATTGACAGAAACAAGTGCCTGTGGTTCACCCGTTAAGGTTATTTGTTCAAGGTTATGGTTAATTTTCTGAAATTATTTAACATCTCACATCTCACAATCTAGAGGATTCCGGATTTCATCACCTCCTGACATTGACAAACGTAAATGCCAGGATGTCCGGATCTGAGAATACTCACGGTTGCCTTTATTTATTCACCCCTTATTTTTTTTGATAATTTGACAGTGTATTTACACTGTGTCATAGATTCGTTCAGTGTATGCATGTCCACCTGGTTTAATATGTTTTTTAATGACTTAATCACACTATCATGACCTATTTTAAAACAAAACGTTTAACCCAGGTGCATTTTTTTGCCCCTGTCCTAAGTCAGGAACCTTATTTTCAGTAGTTGTCGTTTTTAAGAAGTGTTTTTTTTTCTCGTTTCTTTTAAATATTAGACCCTTGGTTTCCCGTTTGAATGGTCTATATATATACAGAGACATGTATACTGATATATATATACTTGTCATTTGTTGGGGCCCCTTATAGCTTCGTTGCTGTTCGGTGTGAACCATGCAAGGCTCTGTGTTGAAGACCGTACCGTTAGACCTATATCTTTGTTACAAATTGTAACTTGGATGGAGAGTTGTCTCATTGGCACTCATATACCACATCTTCTTATATCTATTAAAAACTTTACAATAAAAGATCATATAATCACACATAAAAAACAGTGGAAACAATTTAAGTACTTTACTCTTAAAATACTTGATTTGGTAAACGTGAACAAGTTATTATCCAAATAATCTGCGACCATTAACACATTTCTTTCTTTATCAATGTCAATCGCCCAACATTTGAGATTACTTAACAGTGTCCTACTCTTTTTCCATCGGGTGATATAACTACAATGCTAGAATTGCCACATGATGTCACGTAAACATTGGAGTATTTATCAACAGACACACTACACGGTGAAAGGATAACAGCTTCATCTTTAAATTCCCAGATTTCCTCGCCAGAAACTTTGAAGCATGTGACTGTATTTTTGACTTTATTCGTATGATATATTATTTTGGTAATATTCTAAATAGTTCCACCAATTTATGTCAATATTAACTTGCTAGGTTTGCGATCTGACAGCTTTAACGTTTGTATACTGTTTTCAGTGTCACAATGTACTAGTTTGTCTTGTCCATACGAAATTCCCGATGGGTCAATATCATTACTTAGTTTGATCGTCGTTTCTATCTCTTTAGATAACAATCTATGATTTGAATTTGTCCATCCAGCATGACGGCGACACTTCTTTCATCGATAGATGTGACATCACATGGTGCCAATAATTCCAATTCTCCATCTTTTGTTCCATTTGCGTTTAAAATAACAAGTCTTTTGCTATAAGATATACTCGTATTGTATTTTTATCTCGGTAATGTAAAAGTTCTTTTTTTTTCTCGTTTCTTTTAAAGATTAGACCCTTGGTTTCCCGTTTGAATGGTCTATATATATATACAGAGACATGTATACTGATATACATACTTGTCATTTTTTTGGGGCCCTTATAGCTTCGTTGCTGTTCGGTGTGAACCATGCAAGGCTCTGTGTTGAAGACCGTACCGTTAGACCTATATTTTTTTTTCTTTTACAAATTGTAACTTGGATGGAGAGTTGTCTCATTGGCACTCATATACCACATCTTCTTATATCTATTAAAAACTTTACAATAAAAGATCATATAATCACACATAAAAAACAGTGGAAACAATTTAAGTACTTTACTCTTAAAATACTTGATTTGATAAACGTTTAAAATAACAAGTCTTTTGCTATAAGAAAAATCCGTGAAAGTCATTTATCCTGATGGGTTTATTGTACATCCTGTTATACTCGTATTGTATTTTTATCTCGGTAATGTAAAAGTTCTTATCAGCTTTACTTCAATATCATGTATAAATATCTTTAAGTTAGTTGTTGTTGAAACCGTAATTATCTGAGCTTGTTTTTCTTTTCCTTTCTTTAGTAGAATTGAGAAAGGAAATGAGGAATGTGTCAAAGAGACAACAACCCGACCATAGAAAAAACATAATTAGAAGGTCACCAACAGGTCTTTAATATAGCGATAAATTACCGCACCCGGAGGCGTCCTTCAGCTGACCCCTAAACAAATATATACTAGTTCAGTGATAATGAACGCCATATTAATTTCCAAATTGTACACAAGAAACCAAAATTAAAATAATACAAGACTAACAAAGGCCAGAGACTCCTGACTTGGGACAGGCGCAAAAATGCGGCGGGGTTAAACATGTTTATGAGATATCAACCATTCCCATATACCTCTAGCCAATGTAGAAAAGTAAACACATAACAATACGCACATTTAAAATTAAGTTCAAGAGAAGTCCGAGTCTGATGCCAGAAGATGTAAGCAAAGAAAATATATATATAAAAACAAAATGACAATAATACACACAAAATTAACATGATATTTCATCATATGAATATCAGGCACAATTCTTCCTGTTAGAATATTTGGCTTACTTGTTTCAGTTGATACTGTACAAAATGATGAAATGAAAGATAGCATTTCAGAAACTTTACAGTCTATCATACTACAGTTAAGAGTGTCTTGTTGCAGACTTCCATTATCTACTAAGGAACTAATGTACTTTTCTGATTTTGTTATGTCTGCTTCAATCTGTTTCTTCTCAAGAACTCTATAAATCTGAGGCATTGTTTGTCGACTCATTGTTGAAATACCATTCTTTAAATTTTCCACTTCTTTACCGCTCTTGGAAAGTTTGCTTAATAGTTGAGCGTCTGATGTTTAATTCTATATCCAGTAGATTCTAAAGTTTCAATTTTCAGTTTAGTTGTTAGCGGACCTATTTGATATCACGTTGGAAATTTTTCGTCTGTTCCAGAATACTTTTTAAATTAACTTCATTTTCTATCTTTATTTGTTCAGTGTTGTTTTCTATATCTCTTAAACTATGTTTCATGTCTTCATACAGACTGGATAATTTCGATATCGTCACAACCTCTCCCAACACTGGTTATCCCTTACATTCATTGTGACTTGTTGTCATACAAAATGGAAAACATTTGACTTCATCGCAAGAACAATTATAGTACTTTTGTACTTTGTATTATGATCTTGTATTATGTATCAGGAGCCTGTAATTCAGTGGTTGTCGTTTGTTTATGTGTTACATATTTGTTTTTCGTTCATTTTTTGACATAAATAAGGCCGTTAGTTTTCTCGTAAAAACTTGAATTGTTTTACATTGTCTTATCGGAGCCTTTTAAATTATAGCTGACTATGCGGTATGAGCTTTGCTCATTGTTGAATGCTGTACGGTGACCTATATAGGTGTTAATGTTTGTGTCATAGTTTGGTCTTTTTTGGATAGTTGTCTCATTGGCAATCAAACCACATCTTCTTTTTTATATTGACAGTCCTGACGTGTACCTCTTATGTACTGTGTAATTTTCTTTAAATTTCTATGGGATAAAACGATGCCCCTGTGAAAGCTTGGAAGAGTTGTGAAATTTGGGACAGTAATGACAGAGACCTTCCTCACATTCTGGACACCAATATTATGCATCTTACTGAAATACAAATGATAAAATTATATATACAGGCATAGTAAAGACAGAATCATAATCAAATCTTTATTAACAATAACTCAAAATGGAAACGAAACGAAGATAACCAACACTATTTAATATAAGTACATTCAAACAAAATTTAAGGACATCCAAAGTTTATCAAAAGGAAAATTTTGTCTTATGAGAATATATTGGAAAAATATTTTTATAGGAATATATAATCGTCTCAGATAGAAAATGATTGCTTCTTTATGATGCAAAACCAGCAAGAGTTACTAAATTGATTATTTTTAATGTGATTTAATGTAGATACATGGTAAACCGCCATCTTGGATTGTACAATCACAGTAAAAAATCGGTCTAGTTATTTGCCTAAATCTGCAAATTTGGGACAGATTTGCAATTTAAGGTTAGACTGTTTAATGATATAAAGAAAACTTGGTAATTTATTGTATAACTCAAAATATTTAAACAAATATCATTTTTTATAATTTTTTTCAAATGGGTCATTTAAGGAAAGATAACTCTTTTAGTAAGAAAAATATACTGGACTGATAGGGAAATTTTGTCTTTTTACTTGTAACAAGAAAACAAGTTCGGTGACACCATTTTTTCTTTTTTATTTTCTTAAAATATATAATAAAAACTATCTTTTCACAATTTATTTAAAAATTCATCTCATAGATTTTTTTGTATGCACACAAATGTGTTTTTCCATGAACAATCTAACCAAATTAAGGCAATTTTCAACGACTAGTAGCAAACAAATAGCACAGTGAGCCATACTTTTTATTATATTTAAGAAAATAGCATAGTAAAATCTTCATTTTGGATAAGTATAAGAAAATTCTGTCTCAAAATGTTTACTTATGATCTACCTTAACAACGATTTTAAAACATGCATTGCTATAAACTATGCAAACTTATTGAATTGGCATGCCATTCGATACTTATATTTTTGCCCTGTAGATCACCATACTTACTTGAACTGTTTATAATAATTTTTACTGTCCGGAACCAAGTCAGCAATATGGCCATTGTTATATTATAGTTCGTTTCTGTGTGTGTTACATTTTAATGTTGTGTTCCGTTGTGTCGTTTGTTTTCTCTTGTGTTTGAGTGTGAATTCAAATTACTATAAGACGATGTACCGTACTTTTCTATCCCAAATTCGTGTATTTGGTTTTGATGTTATATTAGTTATTCTCATCGGATTTTGTCTAATGCTTAGTCTGTTTCTGTGTTGTTTTTCTTCTCTTATATTTTATGCGTTTCCCTCAGTTTTATAGTTTGTTACCCCGATTTTGTTTTGTGTCCAAGGATTTACGAGTTTTAAACAGCGGCATACTACTTTTGCCTTTACTTACACTTAAAAATTAAAATCGCCGAACTCCGAGGAAAATTCATACAGAAAATACCTAATCAAATGGCAAAATCAAAACCTCAAACACATTAACACATTAAACGAACGGACAACAACTGTCATATTCCTGAGTTGATACAGGCATTTTCTTATGTACAAAATATGCTGGATTAAACTTAGTTTTTTATTAAAAAAAAATATCGAAATGCAGAATGCTATTGCATGCCAATTTACAATTTGTGCCAGAAAATTAATTGTAGACTTGATTATTCATTGAATACCAACGTATGGACTTTTTCGCTGTTTAATTTGTTTGTTTTCAAACAAGTAGAAAAACCAATGCAAGCATCGAGTTCAACACTAAGTATAAATCAGTGTCCCTCCCAATCTACTAGAGTAAAGGACACTGCTCGCTATACGAACGCGAAAAGGAGGTTTATCCAGGATGCTTAATTTTTGCTTTTGACACACAAAAAAACCCGCAGAAGTCAGATCAAACTCAGATGTGAACTATTCACGAATATGACTTTTAGACCACCAACCAAATTCCGAACATATATACTCTATAATCCGTTATTCCGTGTTTTTTTTCTCGTCACATATCAGATAGTAACAATTGATCGTTTATTCATTTCAATATATAAATAATCTTCATATTCAAATTTAGAATAATAGAATAAAAGTAATGATAGATAATGTATACTAACAAAATTATAAATATATACCTTCTAAGATACCCTGGTCTTAAGGTACTAATACGCAGGAATCTCCACTGAAATAGCTGTACGAGTGAAGAAATCTGTTAATAGCATGAGATATATTGTTGTTGAATATAAAAAAATACACTTTTATACCAATTGTGAATTTGCCCCGTGACTCGATATTATTTAGATCCAACGTCTATCTATTTATTTTTATGTCCCTGTTATAATTTAGGTGTAATGATGTGTTATGTCTTATCGTTTGGTGTCCAAAAAAATATAGAAATGTCTTGCAATTTCATGATTATCATATTCCTGAATATGACTATTATATCTTATGTGAGTTTGCATTACTATATGACGTGTCTAATTTTTTTGTACATCCAACATCCATGTATTTATTTTTGAGGTTTCTGATACTATTTCGGTTTGATATTGTACGTGGAATTTCTTATCATTTGTAGTCGATATAATTATGACATGACCTTAAATTTTCCCGCCATTGTTTTATTGTGCCATGGTTAATGCATGTTGACACATTTGTTATTTTTTTTATAGTGATTAAGATGATAATAGATATAGGAAGATGTGGTGTGAGTGCCAATGAGACAACTCTCCATCCAAATAACAATTTAAAAATTAAACCATTATAGGTTAAAGTACGGCCTTCAACACGGAGCCTTGGCTCACACCGAACAACAAGCTATAAAGGGCCCCAAAATTACTAGTGTAAAACCATTCAAACGGGAAAACCAACGGTCTAATAACACTGTTTGTATGTTCACACATCATTGTCGATATAATGGAATGTTATGCCACTGTTATACAATTATATTATACACGCTATTGAACCAAGAGTTCCAAATGGTGAAGTTGAAATCATCCCTTCGTAAATTTTACGGACGCCATCACGAGTTGGTTGACCGTTATGGAATAACCTTTTCACAAATGATATCGGATATGTTCCTTACGTCGTAACTACACTCCCCTTCCCTTTTATGAATTTGACCTACCGAATTAGACTATTTACCGGATTTGTAATCACATAAGCAACACGACGGGTGCCGCATGTGGAGCAGGATCTGCTTACCCTTCCGGAGCACCTGAGATCACCCCTTGTTTTTGGTGGGGTTCGTGTTGTTTATTCTTTAGTTTTCTAAGTTGTGTCATGTGTACTATTGTTTTTCTGTTTGTCTTTTTCATTTTTAGCCATGGCGTTGTCAGTTTGTTTTAGATTTATGAGTTTGACTGTCCCTTTGGTATCTTTCGTCCCTCTTTTATACAAGTGAGGGGTTAAACTAGCGATAAAACCAGGTTTAATCTAACATTTTATACATAAAAAAATGCTTGTACCTAGTCAAAAATATGATAGCTGTTGTCCATTCGGTTGATGTGTTTGGGCTTTTAGTTTTGCCATTTGATTAGGGACTTTCTATTTTGAATTTTCCTCGGAGCATAGTATGTTTGTGATTTTACCATCATTGTCCTGCTAATTGTTTGGACGAGTATTTTAAAAATAATTGTATGAAGTTCGAAATTGCATGTTGGTTACGTAAGCGGGTCACTGTTTGTGTCATCCTGTGGTGTATGTCGTTGATGGAAGATGTTAGTTGTTGTTTTACGTTTTGAATGTCGTGTCGAATATAATATCTTTTGTTTTTGAGTTCCGATGTGACGAGTGTTTTGCATGTGTTTGTTCAGTATTTCTCTCACTTAGTCATCCTAACAATATTTCTTAACATTGTCATAAAGCTAGCCAATAAACCAGGTTACTCGCAATGTTTTCTTAAAATGCCCTGTACCAAGTGAGGAATATGGCAGTTGTTTTCAAATAGTTCGTTTCTTTGAATGTTGCCGTTTGTTTTTGTTACACTTTAGTGCTCTTGTGATTCCTTAGTTTTTCTTTCATAGTTGATGTATTTCTCTTGGTTTTGGTTTGTAAGCAGGATTAGTGTTCTCTCAATAAATTTATGAGTTTGAACACCGGTATACTACTGCTGTCTTTATTTGCCTTAGAACACTACACCACAACACATTTCAAAATTTGCTTCTTTAATTTATTTGGATTAGTAATACCAGGGCATTTTCTTTTTCCTGTATATTTTCAGATTATTTGGGCTAGATTCAACAAGTTATGATGTGCTTACAACATTTGTAAAAGATGGCATCTTTCAAAATAGTTTATTTATGTTATTTGTTAAATAATTTATTTATTATAAACAGTGTGCTTGTTATATCGTATATGAATAAAATATAAGGTCAAAGTGAGACAGTATATATATGTGACAACTACTGAAATTATTCCTATTTGTGCATAGGCAAAGGCAAATGTTGAAAGGTTCGACCAATGTGTTTTTATCACAACCTTCGCCGTATCAAAATCGTTAAATAGACTAAGGATTCGTACACAGACAGAGCATACAAAATCATATTAAAAAACAAGTTAGATAATTTTGTAAACTTCAACAATATTATTAAAATAATTTGCGACCATTAACACATTTCTTTCTTTATCAATGTCTATCGCCCAACATATTAGGTTATTTATCAAAGTTCTACTCTGTATTCCATCAGATGATAAAACCACGATGCTGCCTTTGTTGCCTTTCCCCTCTGATGCTTCGTACACGTTGGAGTATTTATCAACTGACACACTACACAGTGAACAGATAACAGCGTCATCTCTAAACTCCCAGAGTTTCTCGCCAGATATTTTATAGCATGTGACGGTATTATTGGCTTTATTCGTATGATATATATTATTTTGGTAATATTCTAAATAGTTCCACCAATTTGAATCCCTTGTTATGTCAATTAACTTGCTAGGTTTGCGATCTGACAGCTTTAACGTTTGTATACTGTTTTCAGTGTCACAGTATACTAGTTTGTCTTGTCCATACGAAATTCCCGAGGGGTCAATATTATTACTTAGTTTGATCGTCGTTTCTATCTCTTTAGATAACAAATCTATGATTTGAATTTGTCCATCTTGCAGGACTGCGACTCTTCGTTCATCGATAGATGTGACATCAAATGCAGGTAAGTTCAATTCGCGGTCTAACGTTCCATCTGCGTTTATAATAACAAGTCTTTTGTTTAACAAATAATCGGTAAAAATCATTTTTCCTGATTTGTTTATTGTACATCCTGTTAAACACGTAATGAGATCTCTTTTGGGTAACGTAAAAGTGTTTATCAGCTGTACTTTTATATCATGTATTGGTGTCTGGAATGTCGGAGGAACAGTCATGATTTGAGCTTGTTTTTCTTTTTCTTTCTTTAGCATAATATTTGGCTTACTTGTTTCAGTTGATATTGTACAAAATGAGGAAATGGAAGATAAAATTCCGGATACATTTCTGTCAATACTACATTTAATGGTGACTTGTTGCAGACTTCCATCCTCTTCTAAGGAACTAATGTACTTTTCTGATTATGTGATATCTGATTCAATCTGTTTCTTCCCAAGAAATCTCTGTAAATCTGAGGCATTGTTTGTCATTGATGTAGCGATATTTTTTAAATCTTCTACCTCCTTACCGCTGTTGGAAAGATTGCTTAAAAGTTGTGCAATCTGATGTTTAATTCGATCTTCAGTAGATTCTAAATTTTCAATAGCTTGCTTCTCAAGTTTATCAAGATGTGCATTTATTTGGCGACGGACCTGTTTGATTTCATTCTGAAATTCGCTTCGCTCTTCCTGAATACTCTTAAGATTTCTTTCTCGGTCTATCTTTATTTGTTCAATGTTATTTTCTATATCTCTCAAACTTTGTTGGATGTCCTCATACTGACTTGATAATTCCGATGTCTTCACGACCTCCTCTAACACTTGCAAACCCTTGCATTCACTATGGCTTGTGGTTATACAGAAAGGACAACAGGGGACTTCATGGCAAGGGCAATAGTGCTGGTACTTTCTATCATGGTCCGGACAGTGCTGACGTATACTTTTAATGTACTGTGGTAACTGTTTATAATTTTCTATTGAAATAATGCCATGCCCCCGTGAAAGCTTAGAAGATTTGTGAAATATAAGACAGTTAGGACAAAGCCCTTCCTCACATTCAGGACACCAATGTTGTGCATCGTTGGTGACATGTTGGGAATCACACACGCCGCATATACATGTGCTGGATGTTGCCATGGTTTTCTTTACTGAAATAAATAATATGCATATTTGTAGATTACTCTTGGAAGTATGGGTATACAAACGTAGTAAAAACTAATCATACTAATAGTTATCAAAGGTACCAGGATTATAATTTAGTACGCCAGACGCGCGTTTCGTCTACATAAGACTCAGTTATACATTATCAATAACCATAAAAAAAGAGACAAGCGAACCAACAAAAACAAAAACAAAGTATATTCTTGCAAAATGTCAAGACACCCCCAAGTTGTTTTAAAAAGGGAGAACAGTAAATGATGTCTTATGTGGGTGTCATGTTTTTTATAACAAATCTAGTTATTGCAGAAACGAAATATTCGATTCTATAATATATATTAAAAGTTACTAGTATCATTAATTTTGGTTTTAAAACTAAGAAACATTTTTACCTCACACTATAATTTTCCGAATTGATTTTCCTCTTAGTTCAGTATTTTTGTGATTTAACTTTTTATGTAAAAAGTAAAAACACAAAAATACTGAACTCCGCGGAAAATTCCAAAATCAAAAGGCAAAATCAAAAGTCCAAACACATCAAACGAATGGATAAGAACTGCCATATTCCTGCCATTTTCAAATGTAGAAAATGGTGGATTGAATCGGTTTGATAGCTAGCTAAACCTCTCACTTGTATGACAGTCGCATCAAATTCCATTACATTGTCAACGATGCGTGAACAAAACAAACATACTCAAAAAGTAAAAATGTCAAAAATAGTGGTACAACAGTCAACATTGTGTTATCATCTTAATCACTATAAAAACAAATAAACCGGTTCAAATGCCTTTCAAAGCTTATGTTATTTTTTTTGTAAAACAACTTCAAATATAACTTTGATTGTGTCTTGGTTACTAGACGAAACCCACTGCAATTGTTTGCACCTGTACTAAGTCAGGAATCTGATGTACAGTAGTTGTCGTTTGTTTATGTAATTAATACGTGTTTCTCGTTTCTCGTGTTTTATATAGATTAGACCGTTGGTTTTCCCGTTTGAACATGATGGTTTTACACTAGTAATTTTGGGGCCCTTAATAGCTTGTTGTTCGGTGTGAGTCAATGCTCCGTGTTGAAGGCCGTACATTGACCTATAATGGTTTACTTTTTTAAATTGTTATTTGGATGGAGAGTTGTCTCATTGGCACTCATGCCACGTCTTCTTATATCTATATACAACATTTGCCAAAAGAAACTAAGCACTACAGAATATACGATACAAGGACATCATTCGTAATATAACCCAACATGCAGACATCTCATACGTTCAGGTATTCGCATCAAATTTTAAAGGTGATATTCTTTACAAAGCAAAAATATGTCGGCATTCGTTTCAAAAGCTAACCAAATCTTTAAACAGACTTATTAATAAGGGATATAGTTGCGATACTATTGTCATATAAGAAATAAACGGTTGGGACTGTGCCTGATATTCATATGATTAAGAGATAATATTTCATTCAATCAGTTTATGTCAGGTTTGGAGCTGGTATGTCCTTAACTACTAGTAGCCGTTTCTTAATTTATGTATCATTGTCATTTTGTTTCGTTTTGTTTTTTTACCTATTCTGACATCGAATTCGGACTTCTTTTGAACTTACTTTTACTGTGCATATTGTTGTGTGTTTATTTGTCTACATTGGCTAGGAGGCAGCTGAAGCACGCCTCCCGGTGTGGGATTTTCTCGATGCATTGAAGACCCATTGGTGGCCTTCGGCCGTTTCCATTTTCAATTTTACATTGAATTAAGAAATAAAGTTTTCTCAATACTGATGTTCGTACCTTTTCTCAATAGCGTATCCTCATGCATCTTCGCTAGCCAAGGGTTAGGATCCACTCCCGCTCTCTTCTTGAAGAGAGCGGGAGTGGATCGTAACCCTTGGCTAGAGAAGATGACCCTCATGTGAAATATTAGAGTGTTTTAATCGTTTAAGATCAAAGTGACAAATCAAATGAATGTTTATTTGCGACAAAATCCGAACTGTCTAGAATTTTGTATACGTTGAAACGACGGTTGGTCATGGAAGTAACATTTATTTATAGTAACAGTATTAATCTAAATAAAATTTTCCTGTTTCGTTAATGCCACTATCATTACTATACAGGTGTGAGTTTTCACCCGTTTTTGTATTACAAGTCTTATAACAAAAGAGATGCCAATTGTACGATTCGTCTTTGGAGATCACTGTGTTCATCCCTATTTTGGGTTTGTATTGCTTGTGTAATGTCTGGTGGAAGGTCTTTTCCTCCTGAGACCCAGCATTTTGTAACAGTGTCAGTGGGCAAACGTGAGATTTTGGTATGAGGGTACTGTATTTGAAAACTATTTGTTTACTTTTTATAAAGGGGAAGAAGGGCGCCCGCCATTGCGCTAAAGTCAGAATCAACCGCACTCACTTTTGTCCAATTTCTTTTTTTTTCTTTTAACCTCAATCTTTCTTCGAATTGATGTTTTAAATCCCCCTCCTCCTTTATAAGCACGACTGAAGTATAGAGATAGCTACTTATTGCCCCCCCCCCCCCTTTCAAACTGATCTGATTACATATTTTAATGCAAACAAAATTTTATTGTGAAATAAAAGCATATACATTCCAAAAGGATAGTTATTTAGGATCGGAAAACAAGAGGATTTTCACTTTTTCAAATTCCTCACAGTGACACACACTTTAACATGTAAAACTATGATAACGTTTATAACGTTTATAGTCTGACAATAGTCCATGACTGACTGAGGGTTCCATAGAAATTATCTATGCATATATACAAACAGCACTCATAATATCTTAACATAATCACAAATTTTAACCTGAAAAACTATACAAACGTTTCACAGTAAAATACCATGATCGAGGGGGACAGGGCTAGCTTGAATTTTCTCAATTATATTGAGATGTGTCAATGCTTTTATAACTGCATACTAAATATTATCATACACTTTTGTGGATAGTTGTCTCATTGGCAATCATACCACATCTTCTTTTTTTTATATTAACTGACCTGGTTGTTATTTTACTCTATCAAGGTTAGACACACCTGCATTTTTTAATGAGCCTCTTTAATAGTATACACCTATTGGCTGGGTGTGAGGGTAATAGCAAGTTTGTTGTCCCTGAGATACTAACTATTGCTCGAGGCAATTTATGGTCGGGGTCATTATTTTGCATATATTTTATAGTTGCATTTATCATACATCATAGGATATATCAATAGGTATTAAAATCAAATATACAAATCCTGTTGTTGGATGTCCTCATACTGACTTGATAATTCCGATGTCTTCACGACCTCCTCTAACACTTGCAAACCCTTGCATTCACTTTGGCTTGTGGTTATACAGAAAGGACAACAGGGGACTTCATGGCAAGGGCAATAGTGCTGGTACTTTCTATCATGGTCCGGACAGTGCTGACGTATACTTTTAATGTACTGTGGTAACTGTTTATAATTTTCTATTGAAATAATGCCATGCCCCCGTGAAAGCTTAGAAGATTTGTGAAATATAAGACAGTTAGGACAAAGCCCTTCCTCACATTCAGGACACCAATGTTGTGCATCGTTGGTGACATGTTGGGAATCACACACGCCGCATATACATGTGCTGGATGTTGCCATGGTTTTCTTTACTGAAATAAATAATATGCATATTTGTAGATTACTCTTGGAAGTATGGGTATACAAACGTAGTAAAAACTAATCATACTAATAGTTATCAAAGGTACCAGGATTATAATTTAGTACGCCAGACGCGCGTTTCGTCTACATAAGACTCAGTTATACATTATCAATAACCATAAAAAAAGAGACAAGCGAACCAACAAAAACAAAAACAAAGTATATTCTTGCAAAATGTCAAGACACCCCCAAGTTGTTTTAAAAAGGGAGAACAGTAAATGATGTCTTATGTGGGTGTCATGTTTTTTATAACAAATCTAGTTATTGCAGAAACGAAATATTCGATTCTATAATATATATTAAAAGTTACTAGTATCATTAATTTTGGTTTTAAAACTAAGAAACATTTTTACCTCACACTATAATTTTCCGAATTGATTTTCCTCTTAGTTCAGTATTTTTGTGATTTAACTTTTTATGTAAAAAGTAAAAACACAAAAATACTGAACTCCGCGGAAAATTCCAAAATCAAAAGGCAAAATCAAAAGTCCAAACACATCAAACGAATGGATAAGAACTGCCATATTCCTGCCATTTTCAAATGTAGAAAATGGTGGATTGAATCGGTTTGATAGCTAGCTAAACCTCTCACTTGTATGACAGTCGCATCAAATTCCATTACATTGTCAACGATGCGTGAATAAAACAAACATACTCAAAAAGTAAAAATGTCAAAAATAGTGGTACAACAGTCAACATTGTGTTATCATCTTAATCACTATAAAAACAAATAAACCGGTTCAAATGCCTTTCAAAGCTTATGTTATTTTTTTTGTAAAACAACTTCAAATATAACTTTGATTGTGTCTTGGTTACGTAGACGAAACCCACTGCAATTGTTTGCACCTGTACTAAGTCAGGAATCTGATGTACAGTAGTTGTCGTTTGTTTATGTAATTAATACGTGTTTCTCGTTTCTCGTGTTTTATATAGATTAGACCGTTGGTTTTCCCGTTTGAACATGATGGTTTTACACTAGTAATTTTGGGGCCCTTAATAGCTTGTTGTTCGGTGTGAGTCAATGCTCCGTGTTGAAGGCCGTACATTGACCTATAATGGTTTACTTTTTTAAATTGTTATTTGGATGGAGAGTTGTCTCATTGGCACTCATGCCACGTCTTCTTATATCTATATACAACATTTGCCAAAAGAAACTAAGCACTACAGAATATACGATACAAGGACATCATTCGTAATATAACCCAACATGCAGACATCTCATACGTTCAGGTATTCGCATCAAATTTTAAAGGTGATATTCTTTACAAAGCAAAAATATGTCGGCATTCGTTTCAAAAGCTAACCAAATCTTTAAACAGACTTATTAATAAGGGATATAGTTGCGATACTATTGTCATATAAGAAATAAACGGTTGGGACTGTGCCTGATATTCATATGATTAAGAGATAATATTTCATTCAATCAGTTTATGTCAGGTTTGGAGCTGGTATGTCCTTAACTACTAGTAGCCGTTTCTTAATTTATGTATCATTGTCATTTTGTTTCGTTTTGTTTTTTTACCTATTCTGACATCGAATTCGGACTTCTTTTGAACTTACTTTTACTGTGCATATTGTTGTGTGTTTATTTGTCTACATTGGCTAGGAGGCAGCTGAAGCACGCCTCCCGGTGTGGGATTTTCTCGATGCATTGAAGACCCATTGGTGGCCTTCGGCCGTTTCCATTTTCAATTTTACATTGAATTAAGAAATAAAGTTTTCTCAATACTGATGTTCGTACCTTTTCTCAATAGCGTATCCTCATGCATCTTCGCTAGCCAAGGGTTAGGATCCACTCCCGCTCTCTTCTTGAAGAGAGCGGGAGTGGATCGTAACCCTTGGCTAGAGAAGATGACCCTCATGTGAAATATTAGAGTGTTAATCGTTTAAGATCAAAGTGACAAATCAAATGAATGTTTATTTGCGACAAAATCCGAACTGTCTAGAATTTTGTATACGTTGAAACGACGGTTGGTCATGGAAGTAACATTTATTTATAGTAACAGTATTAATCTAAATAAAATTTTCCTGTTTCGTTAATGCCACTATCATTACTATACAGGTGTGAGTTTTCACCCGTTTTTGTATTACAAGTCTTATAACAAAAGAGATGCCAATTGTACGATTCGTCTTTGGAGATCACTGTGTTCATCCCTATTTTGGGTTTGTATTGCTTGTGTAATGTCTGGTGGAAGGTCTTTTCCTCCTGAGACCCAGCATTTTGTAACAGTGTCAGTGGGCAAACGTGAGATTTTGGTATGAGGGTACTGTATTTGAAAACTATTTGTTTACTTTTTATAAAGGGGAAGAAGGGCGCCCGCCATTGAGCTAAAGTCAGAATCAACCGCACCCACTTTTGTCCAATTTCTTTTTTTTTCTTTTAACCTCAATCTTTCTTCGAATTGATGTTTTAAATCCCCCTCCTCCTTTATAAGCACGACTGAAGTATAGAGATAGCTACTTATTGCCCCCCCCCCTTTCAAACTGATCTGATTACATATTTTAATGCAAACAAAATTTTATTGTGAAATAAAAGCATATACATTCCAAAAGGATAGTTATTTAGGATCGGAAAACAAGAGGATTTTCACTTTTTCAAATTCCTCACAGTGACACACACTTTAACATGTAAAACTATGATAACGTTTATAACGTTTATAGTCTGACAATAGTCCATGACTGACTGAGGGTTCCATAGAAATTATCTATGCATATATACAAACAGCACTCATAATATCTTAACATAATCACAAATTTTAACCTGAAAAACTATACAAACGTTTCACAGTAAAATACCATGATCGAGGGGGACAGGGCTAGCTTGAATTTTCTCAATTATATTGAGATGTGTCAATGCTTTTATAACTGCATACTAAATATTATCATACACTTTTGTGGATAGTTGTCTCATTGGCAATCATACCACATCTTCTTTTTTTTATATTAACTGACCTGGTTGTTATTTTACTCTATCAAGGTTAGACACACCTGCATTTTTTAATGAGCCTCTGTAATAGTATACACCTATTGACTGGGTGTGAGGGTAATAGCAAGTTTGTTGTCCCTGAGATACTAACTATTGCTCGAGGCAATTTATGGTCGGGGTCATTATTTTGCATATATTTTATAGTTGCATTTATCATACATCATAGGATATATCAATAGGTATTAAAATCAAATATACAAATCCTGTTGGTGACCTCCTGCTGTTTTTTTTTTGTTTTTTTTTTTTTATGGTCGGGTTGTTGTACGTCTCGTTGACACATTCCCCATTTCCATTCTCAATTTTATACAATAAAAATAAAGAATCATGCACGAAAGTGCTAGTATATTTAAGATGAATAAAAGTATTTCAATGATAAACTTGAAATTTACCGTGTTCAAACCAGGAAGATCAAAATATGTAAACATACACTAGATTGACCCTACATTCTGTTATCAAGAAAAACCAGAAGCATAACACATATAAGTTTAAATGGCGGCAACAGATGTGACTTTTGAAATATTCAAAATACGAAAGAAACCGTCCTTCCCTTACTAAATAAAGCGAACAATAAAGGTATGAGACAGAATATGCTTGATGATACAAATATATGTTATTTTGTCAACCGTAATAACTATCTAGCTGATCACAAATACACATACTTGTTTAGTAGACCGACAAGTAGACGAATAAAAATATTAGCTACGAGATATATATATTTGTTCAAGTGAAAAAGTGAAATGTTAGTTGAATTTCGCATTTAGCAGATAGTATGGTTCAGTTTTGTGAAAATAAGATAAGAAACATCGATGATTAATGATTCACTTGCGAGTGAATAATTCGACCTTATTGAATCTGTATTCATGGGAATTTCATTTTAACTCCTTAGCTAGAGATAGATTACGCATGAATTATGTGTGCTCAGTTCTTAAAAAGAAAAGAATGTCAACATTGAAAGTGAAACAAAGCTTAATCATTTGAATGACTGTTTCGATCCACAAAAACTCATTATCATACAAGTAAAAACGACAATTAATTTATTTTTCTCAGTTTTTGTTTTGTTTGTTTTTTGGGACCGTCTTCAGTTTTGGGAGACCATCTTAGTAATTAGATGGCGTAAACACTAAAATACACACGAATTTTTAATGTTAAGTATGTTGTTAATCAAATATCAGAATTTGAGTAAAATCAGTGAACATGGTTTTGACAGCTTAATTGTGCCCCTAAATTAGTTTTGGAACATTCAAATACCAGATTAAAGATAAGATTTTGTTTTTTTGTAAGGTCCTTATATCAACTTTATTTTCAAACAGTAATGGACTTTGTATAAATCTGTATCGGTAAAATGCGGTTAGGAGTACACACATTCCCTTTTTTCCCGTTTTTTTTACAAGTATATTGTTTAGCTTTTTTCTTTTGTTTTGTGCGTGTTTGTTCTTATACATCTGTATGATATAGTAGTTGATCTACATGTATATAGAGTACTTGCTGTTCCTCTCTTCTTAACATCTGAGGACACGAGTTTATCATATAGGTATCGATCAATCTACATTCAATGCCGTATGGTTAATATTAAGTGCAAAGTCTGTTAGAAAAGTTTGAGGCGATACACAATAAACTTTTAACATCGAAAAAACGGGGATACTATGACTCAAGCGCCTTGTTTCAATCACAGTTGAACATTTGGCTGCACATTATTGAAATGTAACGAAACCATGGAAACACATATCATGCGCAATAATGACCAAGGATAGATAAAAAATAGTAGCGCTTCGTCTCATACTCGGTCTCATAATCTGACATAAATGATTAACATCGATTAACATAGTAAGTCTGTTAACAGGCCTAACCTGCATATATTTATTCTATTGTTTATGATCTAAGACGTGAGTGCTATAAGTTCCCCATTTCCATTCTTAATTTTATAAGGTATATTTTATTTTATGCCCCTCTTTTTTTTTTCTTTTTTTTTCTTTTGTTTGTGTTTTCTTTTTCTCAGTAAATTTTCTGCTACAGGTAACTTATTTCAAATTATTTCAACAAATATGCTCTTCTTACTTTCCATACCATATTGCAGATACATCATTAGTCACTACAATGTGAACATGTCCCCTATTTCATGTAATTTATTTTCATAATTCAAACTTCTAAAAGGTTTATCATAATTAATAACAACAATGATATTGGCTTTTGTTTAAAAATACAAATACACTGAAACATAATTCGGCAGATTGTGTGGTTCAAACTTTATAAATCTAAACAAGAAAATGCTTAGATACCTTGAGGTGCTGTCATTATAAAACAAAATCCCTAAGGTACCTCGTAATGATTGAATGCGCAAACTCTGTTAGATGCTAAAATGTATTTCCGCTTTAATGATAAAAGATATTTAGATATTTTTATCCGTCAGAAGATTAAAACTTCCTCAGACATCGTCGTTTATTCGTGAGACGAATGTCACTTACCTCCATAATCAACAAAAGTATTCACACCTGAGCTGCACACGTAATACACAGTACATATACATCGGGATGAAGTATGGTGCAGGTAATTTTAAATTATGTTTGAGGATCCTTAAGGTTTTATTTTTATGCTTAAGGAATGCGGACGTATCTATCAAAGAAGAATTGTGTAACTACTTGTGGCAATATTATGTTTTTTTTCTTTCTTCATTATGATATAAACAAGCAAAAACAATATTTATTTACTAATCCCACATCATCATGTGTCTGTCTTATTATCATAAATCTTTATTGTGATGTTTTTTTATTCAAAAAATATTTATATTCTAAATATATATGTATATGCCTCTATTGTTGTTGTTACAAATTATGTAAATCTGATTTTATGCCATTTATGGGCCCTGTAATTTGGGAAATAAAAAAAAATATATAGCTTTAAATATGTATATTAATTTTTTCACGGTTGACCTAAGTAACGGTCCTTGGAAGGGAAAGTCTTGCAATTTGAATGATCAGCATGTTCATAAACAAGATATTATTATTATAAATCATAATGATTTGAAATACACAAAACCTCATCTTTATCATGTTTTTAAACCCATACATGTACATCCGCTATGCCTTAAGTGCTCTTAATATTAAGTGTCTTAATTTGAACCATTAAAAATATACTGTAAACATATCCGTTTTTACCTCTTCAAGATTATCCGATTGTAACTAGAAATATATTTCTAATAATAATGTGTATAATTTTATTATCACATTTTTATGAGTATTCGGTAGATTAAGCCAAATTTAGTTTATGTGTTCAAATTGCGATGATAAGACTTTCCTTGGAGCTCGGTATATTTGTTATTTTACGTTTTAATGTATGTAAATAAAATGTATGTATTTCTGTATTTCAGACAATTACAATAAATCTCATGTTCACAGTCATGTTTGCAAAAGTCATATGAATCCAGAGTTTTTTTTAATTTTTAATGTTATTGAAATTATTGATTGCATTGGAACCTTGCTATCTCCTCGTAGTACTTATATATAAAGTTTGTCTTTGAATAATCAAATTCAAGATTTTAGAAATGAAATAGTACTTTATAACGATATGAACTGTTCATTTGATAAACAAATTAATCTAGGCGTATGACAAGAAGACCCTGACTTATATAAGATAAAATTATTTTGTAAAATATTAATATCTAAGGTTGCGTAAGATAAAATAGATTATATGATTCGCGGAAATCATATGTACTTGTAAACTGAGTTGCCTGACCTTTTAATCAATTTTATGATTGACTTTTCCTGCTATAGGTTGGTTGCGTTTACGTATCATTGTTGTACTGCTATACCCGATCAGCGCTGATCACCAAATTTGCGGTTTAATCGTAGTGAAAATTGTTTGCTCATCTCTGAATCTTACAATCGAAAGGTTTCCTAGATAATCGAAATGCTACATGTACAATTTTCGCTATCTCAAAAAAGTCTAAGTATATTAACGTGATCGAAAATTATTATCTAGTGACAATTTTTTTTCTTTCTCAAAAACGTTTAAAACGCATCTGCCACTGTTAAGTTTGTATCGTTAATATAATTGTAAGCTAAATGTTTTCTTTAAAAAAAAAAATACTACTAAAACCCCACACGAGTGAATTGGTTGTCTGGTGCCTGCTTTACGTAAAGAGGAAAATATTAAACCAACATTCAGAAAAATTAAACTTTAAAAGATAAGAAAATCATGGGTTGTTTTATGTCCTATTTAGGCGCATTATGTTTTTCAGTCTGTGCGTCCGTTAGTTCGTACTTCTGTTCGTTTATTCGTCCATCTTTCTGTCCCGCGTCAGGTATAATTTGTTGTTGAAGTTGAAGTCAAATCAACTCGAAACTCAGAGTACATTTCTCTCTAACCAAAATGTGTAAACGTTGTGTGGCGTTTGAAATTGTTTTCCAAACGCCACAAAAGTAGAAACAAATACTAGTACATCGTTTAGTTTAAACATATTTATTTATAGTGGATTGGGAAACAAGTTTTGCAACTTATAATAATCCCTTTCCACTTTGCGGGTGCGAGTGCTGCCTTGTAGCGGCATTAGCCTGCTCTTTTTCGAAATCTACAAGGGTGTCTTTAACGTGCAAGAGATATGGCTCTCTCTTAACACGGGTCAGCCATTTATCGTCCCCTTCCGACGGACTATCATCGTTTCCTCGAGACCATACTCGCAAATGGTGTCAAGGGAGAGCCGAAAAATCAGTTCCTGAAATTTTCATCCCAGACGGGAATCGAACCAGGAACCTTTGTGTTAGTAGACAGTGTTTTCTGACCATGTTTTCATTTTGAATAATGCATGCACATGTTGTTGGTAAACATACTTATTACAAAATTAAGAAACCAATACATCGTTTTATCAAGTTGAAAACTAACAGACGATGAATGACAAACTGTAGTCGCATTTTTAGCGAGTGCATATAGTTTGTCAAAGTTTATGTAAACTTTACAAGCGCATGTTAGTAACAAATGACCAAACCATGTGCGCGCTTAGACATTTGCATCGTATGTTTTTGGAAAAAAATGCACTCTCGGTAAAATAGACTATTATTTTTAAATCAAAAAGTTTGAACCAAAAATGAAAAAAAAAATTGCTCAAATCAAGTTCTACGGTATTCTTTAAACTAGATTAATGAATAAACAATATATTATTTGTATAATATAACTTAGAATATAATTTATCTATTTCAGCGAGAAGATTTTTTAATTTTGAGGACAAGCGTTTTCTAACACATTGGATATTTTTAACCTTACTCACATTTCTGATAGTGTTGCCCGTCTTTTGCTACAGACTTCGCTTTTCTTTCTATTCATTGATCTTGAGACAAAGCAAACCAGAAGGTAGACGGATGCTGACAGAAGAAAATAATGAAAGATTAAAATTTTCAGATGAATTTATCAAAAAGTTACAAAGAAAAAATATATTAGAACCGGGAGTGAAAATTGATGTTGGCATTTCAATAATTTCCGTTTCAAGAAATCGCCATTCGTTTGATGCATATGAACCTAGATATTTATCTCAGGTTGTTGCTTATTTTTTGGAACAATTGCAGAATTCATCAAAATTACAGCTTACTTATAAGTTATTTATTTGCAATGTTGACGAAGAGCCATCTACCTTCAACGAAGCATTAAAATTATCTAGAATAATACCAACGTTTAATCGATTCCCAAATTCTTCAAGGACCCAGAGGAGAACCATAACCTTGACCCTTGAAAAAGAAAAAGAAGATTATGTTTATTGTGGTGAACAAACTCTACGACAGAATGTTTCTTATGTTTTTCTTGTGGAAGATGACGCCCTTCCCCATAGAGACTTGTTTACAGTTCTTGAATACTTGCTGACAAAACAAAAACACAAGATGAATGCAACGTACGTGAAGTTCTATCATCCAGATCGACTTCTAGGGTACATTAGTTTTGAACTGGAGAGGATACCAGAATTAATAGGAATCAGTATAATGATGGCTGCCTTATTTGTATCTCTTTATCAAAAACTACGCCCTTCTAACAATATAAATCAAAGTGTTTTGTGGATGGCATCTATTATTTATTTTATATTAGTTTTTCTTGCTATAGGCAGACAGAACCTCATAGAACTGAGGCGAATATCAAAATACTTATATCAAGTGACTCCTGCGCCATCTTGTTGTACACCAGCTAATTTATATACACGGCATGGTATGCGACAAATAGTCGACTATTTAAAAAGCATACAATGCTATTCCAAATTTGGTAAAGACACTGCCATTGACACTTTTCGCAAAGAAAACAAATTGACAGCATTAATGGTGCAACCAAATCTGTTTCAACACATAGGAATGTATTCTTCGTTACGAGACAATATTTTAAATCCATTTATAGTGTAATAAATGACCGTGCGATAAAAGAAACTAGACATGGAAGGGTATTGTGTTCAATAAGTTTATATGTTCGTTTGGGCCATCCGACACTTATATATTTTTACCTTTATGGTCCATTGTTTGAGTTTGACCAATGTTAAAAAAAAAACCAGGTTGGGCTAAGAATAACGACACCAAGTAGCATTCAATGAAAAAGAGATTTGCCAACATATTAGTTTGGCAAATCAGATAGTTATTATAACAAAAGGACTTGAAAATAAAATTCTAAAAGGAAAAGCATTGTGTTCAAATAACCACTATACGATATTTATCATCCGAATTCAGATATTTGACGCAAACAAATTGATTTGTTGGTTGCAGGTTGGCAGTTGGCAATTGTTCAAAATGATAAAACAATGCGGGTAAAATAATTAAAAAAAATCCTCGAAGAATAACGTGAAACGTTTTGTTAGGTTGTAAGTTTAACTTACAATACTCAAGGGATATCCACACGACGGCATCGAGTGCAGGCCTCGTAGTTAAATAAATTTTAAATATTTTTTTTTAAGAGTTATTCTTGATTTGATTTTTCATCGGGGTCTCTGGAGGAAAAAAGGCTATTGAACCTTAAAAATTAGGTAGGAAATAATTCTCAGTAGATGTTTGTACATTTAACATTGGCACGTTTTACATTAAATACTTCACTTCGAAAAAATGAAAGAAAGAAAGAACAAGAATGTTAGAACACTATTAAACTATTCAAGCTATTTGAATTGCTATTTTGAAAAGAAAACTGTTTGTGCGCATATTTTTAATTGCACTTCATCAACATCATCAATAAAACCAGAGGATTCCGAATATCTGGCAAAACTTGAAAAAAGAGAGGCAACCATCCTTAACGTACAGTAGTGTAAAATAAAGTGTTAAACCCAGAGTCTCAAGGGTGACTAGGGAATAGATATATGGTAATTTAGGTACTCGTCCGACTGGCATAAAAACCCTTGTCTCAGTATGGCATTGTATGGGTGCCTCGTGTTAAATGAGTGTCGTGCTTTCTGTACGTTAACAACCATCGGAACAGCTTTTTGATGGATACAAAGATTACCTGTTGCAAGGAAAATATGTCTGTCCCCATTTCATTTACTGTTCCCTCGTTTTCCAATTTCCCCAACCCTCATCGCAGACGAGTCAGTCAATTGAAGAAACATCCTATTGCATTTATTGTTAATGTGTTCGATTCCTAAACATGCATTAAATACTTGCAACTGGACTTGATGAATAATTTGGCAACATAAACCACAGTTATGGAAGAGCAGTATGAATTTAACATGCTGAAATAACGTGCAATTTCGAAATTCGAAAGTTTGATATTTTGAATGCTAAAATCCAATGTTTTCTAATATGCGTCCATGAGCGTTCTAACAATGCCAGAGAATAAGCATCATACAAGGCGTAGATTTGTCTTTATCAAAAACAAAAACGGGTATTTGAAACAAACAAAAAAACAGTTCACATGTTAAAATTTTTGGATTCTTAAATCAAGCAAGACTGTCTACGGCAAGTAGTTCTAGTATGTCTTTAGTCACTAGAAAAATCTGATAATTGATATAAAATAAGGTAAATAGTATGATAGACAATGAATCAATTATCCGAATGCCATAAATTCAAGCAAATATGGGTCACTGAGCAAAACTCATACAGCATAGTCAGCGATTACATGCTCCGATATGACAACATTTAAAACAATTAAAACGAAAAAACCAACGGCTGTATAGATCACAATTGAAACGATCGACAAACACTTTTAGAATTACAGACAGGCACTTACAGCACATAATGTGGCGCGGTTAGCCATGTATGTGGGCGCACAATCCTTCCTAAACACGGGGCAATGGCATAACAGCACAACTTAATAACAAACGGTAAAATAAGATTTGAAATGGTTTGACTCATCAGATCGGCACGAAGGTAATAAGCACCATTTTGGTAAAACTATTTAAATAATGTTGTGTTGGCAATTAGTCTTGATCTTCCATCCATAGAAACTGACAAAATAAAAAAACTACCATACTTCTGACTTAGTACATGCATTTTCCGAAGAAAAAAATGGTTTGCTAACCCTGGTTTTATAGCTAACTTAACCTCCCACTTGTATGACAGCAATTGTTGCTTATCGTTATGTTATGTTGACAACATTTGGGAGACTAGAACCCAAACAGACATACTAGGTTAATATATCTTTATTGCAAAATTACACCCATGAGGATCAAGCAATACAATGAAACAATAATTACAAAATAATACAATACAATATATGGAAAAAAAAGAACATTAGAGTTCAATTATAAATGTATGTGAAAAACACCATCATAACCTTGCCTGACACGGGTCTGACTCCCTCAGTTCTAAAGACTGTTTAATGAAGACTCCAATATGTTAATGTGACAATAGTTGGGATCCAGCTGCCAAACTTGTGCAGTTAGAAACTGCAAAATCAGTGTGTGTTCATAAGCTTTGAATAAAGAACAATTGGAAAAACTTGATAATTTGACTCAGAAATCGATTGGTAAGAACTCAAACCAATCGATTCGAATCTAATTTTGTAAATGAAGATTGTTTATATTTTTGTAACATTAAATGTATTCTTGAATAACAACATTTTTGAAGTAAAAAAGATATTGAGTTATCTCTCTTTACACATCTTATGCTCTCATTACAGTAAGTAAGTAAGTAGTTTATTACAGTGTCACAATCTAACATTATACATAATATATTATACATTAGATAAAAACCAGCATAAAATATATTAGATTCCTGCCTTAAAAGACATATGAGACACTTTTACCTCGTGCTCATTAAATGCATACACAATTTAAAACATTTTTCAAAAGTAAACAAAAAATATCTAAAAATACAAATACTTCGTAGTAGATCAACTAATTTTCACTTAAAAGAGAAAAAAAAGGTAGAATTGATTTAAAAATCTTAAATAATATGGTAATAAATAATAATTAAAAATATAAGTTCTTTAAAAGTTATAAATCTATCTTTCTCCTCTTCAACATCAAATGCAATGTTTTAGCTAATAAAAATTAAATTTCATCACAGCTCATAATATAGTTACATTTTCTCTTCTTCAATCAAGATAATAAAAACATAGTTTGATAAAAAGGGAGATTTCAAAAGTTCCTCTCTCAAGTCCGAGTAAAAATTACAGTTCATTAAACAATTTTGTTCAGTGTCAATCGTATTTCCATCACAAAACTGACAAATTCTTTCATTTAAAGTTGTAACTGGCTTGGTGTAACGTCCTGCCTGTTTCAATGGCAAGTGGTAAGGAGCCACAACGAAAGTTTGATAAAGTTTTACGGTAGTCTCTATACTTGACGGATTTCACATAACTGGTTGGCTGAGGATAACTTTTTTACTGTCTGAACGTCCTTAGTTTATTTCCATTTTCACAGTTTCGATCGTTACGCACATCGCGTAGCCAATTTGCAGCATCCATAGCGTTTAACCTGTCCTTTACAATATCAAAACGTTTAACATCAAAGAGCTGTTCGAAAAAAACTTCCAATGGTTTTTAACGCACAGACACTTTCTTTACACGAGGCATACGACGCCTTACTTTGACAAGGGTTTTACTGCCAGTTTTCTGTTTCTTTGACCGAAAAATAAGTAAAAATCGCTCAACCAAATCAAATTAAACATAAATTTGTAACATCTAATACATATACAAATGTTTGATTAGTTGCTTAACGAATCACTTGAGAAAATTGTGTGAAAACTTGGTTTCAAAGTTTAGCTCAGCGTAAATGGCTAACCCATAACGAAACCTAAACTTGGTCATTAACTTTTCAAGACCAACCGTGGCAAAATAATAGAGGCCACCAAATGACAGAAGCAGAAGCAAACGCAGAAGACAAGCCTTATCCCAAAGAATTGATTATTGTCTCAGTAATATATGAACAAATATGAGACAAACATTTTTTTTAGCAATTTTGTAGTTTATAATGCAACAACTTCAAAAACAATCTTTTATTGAACACCAAATATATGCGCTATCAATTGCATCTGGTATTATATGATATGATTATATACTTAAAGGGAAACTTCGCAAAAAAATCAAAAATTGATATTATGTCCATTCTGTATAAAAAGGCTCAAATTTATAGATATTAAAGTTTTATTCCGCTAGATAAGAGATCAACATCGATTTTAAATTTTGAGTATCAATTTTCTACGCTTCGCCATTTTGTAACCTTCTACAATTATAATCACGATATGTCTATAAAACACAAAAGACCAAAACTACAGTAACCGATGTAGTCGTAATTGCGTGTCGATATCTTGTCAATCGTACGATCGTTTTATCTGACTAACTATAAACTTGATACGGAAAATGTTCTTATTTTTTTTTAAATGACCATTATTATATATCTGTTATTTTTAAACTGTTAATATTGGAATTAGTTAAAAAGTCAAAGTTCAAATAATAAATAAGTGTTCCGTGAAAATTGTTTTCAAAAATCTAATTCGTTCATAATTCTTTAAAGTAATAAACTTTATTCAAATAAATTCGGATCTTTCCTCATCTGATCACCACCATCGCTAAGGTATTACTCCCAAAGGTATTGTGAGGGGTGTGAGGACTCAGGTGACACGTCCAGGTATTCAGACAAGCGATTTCCTGTCGGGCTTGCAAGTTCATGCATCGTTTCACTTCTGTAGGTATTGATCAGTGTACACGGCAGACTTATAACTTTCCATTTTGAACTATCAGGTGTATAATACACATCAGATCTGTCTTGTGTGTCCAAAAGTGATATGATGCCAATAACTTAACTCGTACGCTTGTTTATAAATAACATTTCTGGTGTAAAGAATATTATTTATGAAAATATAAAAAATACCACCAAAAAAAAGATTTGAAGAAATAAAAATCTATATACATATTTTTTCCGAGGGTTAATTTGGGAAAATGTAATTTGTCAATAGTAAAGGACAGACTGGAACATACCAAAAATATTGATTTAAAAAATGTACGCACTTGTCGATGTTGGCTTATACGCCTGGATAGAAAGTTACGGAACTATAGTGCAATTTAAAATATATACATGTATCAGACTATATTGTATACCAAAAGAAGAAGAAGAAGAAGAAGAAGAGAACCAGGTTGATTTAAATACAGGTCGATATATATCTTGCTTTGGTTCATCGAAGTTATGAACATAGTAAAATCCCAGTTTTATATATCAATTAAATTGTTCTCGAATAAAGGAAGAAATTCGTCATCATTACAATTGGTCCGACATTCAAGTAAAATATATGCAACTGGACGTACACTAATAATCCCAAAGGGGTGTGAGTATTTTCTAGGAAAACTATTGAGTATTAAAGTTTCAAACCAATTTCGGGATTTATTTTCTTTCTTGCCGTGATATGATAGCAATTTAAAACTGCTTGTCCGCTTTAGCGGTATTCTTGCCAGTTGAACAGCCTTATAAGTACATTCAAAAATAGGGAAGGATGACATAAAATTCGTTGTCTTTTGTTTTTGAACATCGTTGGTCAAATAGATAGAGTATTATACGTTGTGAGACGAGGACTATATCAACAAATACTATAAATACAAGTGGAAGTTTTCATTTTTTTGCAATTTGAGAGTAAATGATGTATCAAACGTTCAAGAATACGCATGTAAAATGTGTCACTGGATTTAAAAAAATATCAATCTCAAAACCTACTTCCGTATGGAACTTCTCCTTTCAGTGACCTGCAAATTTAACAGATGATACACTTTATAAGATTAACATGTTCAACAACGACCCACTGCTCTACATGTGTTACTGACAGCCTAAGATAGTAATTCTTCTGTTAAGTCAATACCAGAAAACATGGAAAATAAGTTCTTTAAATTTTGACTCTGGAATTAACACCATTTTTTCGTGCGACAAACTTTATTTCTGGCGATGAGCAGACATGGGCGGAAAACAATAAACAGATAGGTTTAATATTTGTTCATTCATTTAACATGTATAATATGAATACGATTGTACTTAAAAAAAATTATATAGTTAGTTTCAAGAACAACCGGGTTCAGACAAACTGTTCTGAAATCGATGCTGTAACTAATGCATTCACCCAATTCAATATTACCATCAAAGAGAGTAAATTCGTGGCAACAAAGACATTCCGTTAATAACGGCATAAGTATGCATTTAGTACACGAACACCAATCTGTGTTTTAAAAACTAGCGATGGTTGCTAAGGATATCTTGATTTCGGGAACTTTCTGCAGCTTCCATTTCATGGAGCTCTTCTTCGGTATACTCTGGCTCTAGTGCGTACCCAAAATGACCATACTCGTCAAAATCTGACTCTTTTGACTAACTGGAACCACTGTTATAGTACTATCATTCTCCGAACAAGACATTTTTAGTTATGATTTTATGATAAATTTTTGGACCATTTTATAAACTGTTCTATAAAAACAAGCACGCAAAAATCATAAGATAGAAATATAAGTAATATGTGAGTAAAGTTAATTGAATCATTTAAGTAAATATCCTTTGGTCTCGAATGTAGTTAACTAATAAATGTGTTTTATAGGATAGCTCAAATCCTCATCCAAATAATATAATCTAGTATATGTAATAACCCCTTCCTACTACACCGAGTTTTAATGCCAAGCGGTAGACATATTTTGGGTACCAATTAAGTAGTTGAATGAGTAATAGATAACAATAATTAATCATAAATGTGCAAAGATTTAAAAACAATTTTTTTCTTTGTTCGTACATATTATACCCCGCTTCGGTAGAGTTATCTACTTATCTTCAGATAGTTTCAGATATCTATTAATACATGGCTTTCAAAAGTCTAAATGTAAGTGTTCTCGTACATTTTTTGCCTAATAAAGAAAATCAAAATGCTTTGGTAAAGCTATTTCTAATTTCCCCTTTTTAATGAGACATAAATCAAGAACAAGAGGTGTATATCATTTCATTCTGACACATGAATTAAGTTTCCCGTCTTTAACCGAAAATTGTTTATTACTTAGTAAATTAATTTATTTGAATTGAAATAAATGATACAGCAAATATAATTAAATAATTCCACGGCGATCTATTTTTATTTGTCACAAACTTGAATTTGTATTTTAGAATTGTTTATTGAATGCTCCCTTGTTTTATAATCCACTGATCCGAATAGACAGTCACGCCTGACAAGGTGTGCCCTAGAGGCGTGGTTAAATACCGAAGTGCAAATAACAATTTACCTTTCAACAAGCCATCTACGAGTATTCAATTTGCCACAGAACCGTGAATACACACATCGTATAAATCTAGTCATAGCAGAGATAGTAAAAGGTCAATAAGAGTACACCAACATATTGTCTTTACATATTATTGTACTTTAATTTGTTCACCTCATATATCAGTCCGAAAATGCATTAATTAATAAATTTATAACTTTTTTGGTTGTCTACAAAAATAATTCGAATATATACGTTTAACATAGAAAATTTATTTCATGAATGTGTACAATTGCACGTCTGTGCGTCTTATCTTCTTATTATCGGATGTTTATTAGATAAACCATAAGTCATCGGCGCGCTTACGATTACGTTTAAATATCATTAAAAACCAAGACTTTTACTGATTGTATTTTAATTCCCGGCATGCAAAAACCAGGAGAAAACGTCACGACCTACAGGAAGTAGTTAATAATTGTTCATTAATTGTTGAATTTCTCCTTTATTACTGGACATATAGCGATAAAACTTTGTGAATATATATATTTTGTCATAATGAACATATTTAAACCATATGTAAAAAATCGCGAATTTTCCCTTTAAGTAATTATAATCAAATGTAACATACTGACGGATTTAGTGACGGACGGACTGAATGTAAATCTTAAGTACTTTCGACTTTGCCGATAGGGGACAAGAAGGCGATGTGGAGAATACGTCAATTGAGAAAAAATCTCTACGGCATTAAAACCAGGAATACAAAATAAGATAGAATAATACAGGTTTAAACAAGTGACGTGCTTCAAAGTATCGAGCTTTCGATCGGTCTGAGTCTATACAAAAATTAAACAGATACAATTATTAACACAAAATCTCCAAATAACAAAACAATCAACATTTATATACGACGTTTAGCCTATTCTTACGAGGTTTTGAAAGGCTCGTAAACATGTTTCAGATTTTAACACTCTTCCTCCAAAGTTAATCATAATATTTTTGGCATTATTATAATACAATTTATAGTAGCTCTTTTTGTTATGATCCTTGGCTGTCCAAAAGTGACAGCGCCGTATTATGCAAATTATATGTCCTTGGATGTAAAAAGTTTACAAAAATATGTAAAATATTCATGATTGTAACCAAATGTTTTCCCACAACTATCATGCGTGGCGTTTATTTATATAATATTTCTTGAAAAACTGGTCGTTATCGTGATATATGGACTGCCCACAGGACAGTGGTATTGACTAAGATAGTGATAATGACTGAGCCGAAGGCGAGGTCATTATTGCTGTCGCAGTCAATACCACTGTCCTACGGGCAGTCCATGTATCACGATAATGACCAGCTTTTCAAGAACTATTATGTTTATTTCATTGAGAAACCATGTTTTAAAAAATTCTCATAAATTCAAAATGCCTACAGCGAACTCTAGTAGTTGTACGATTTCTATGGCAAAGAGTGAAGACCAGTCGTAGTAATACTGCCATTCATTTTAGTGCAATTTTTCAATATATAAATACTTAATCAAGTTATCTTTAATTTTATAATTAACGAAAACATATAATAAACAATTCAACAACTTAAATATAATATTAAAAAACAGGAATATGTTTTATAAAAGGTACATCTCTCTAAACAGATAATCAGACGGAAACCACGCTCCACCGGTCATTATCATGAAAATGTTCGTTAACGATCGGTTTTCTGGTCCATATTGCTGAAGAATAATGAATGTCATGTGACCCCTTTTAATCCAATAAGAGAATCTTATTCTCAAGCGATATGAAATAATAACATTTAATGTATGGATGTTTGTAAAAGAGTTATTAACTCTTCTAAAATAAAAACACGGAGATGTGGTATGATTGACAAAGAAACAGCTATTTATTAAAGTTCAAATGAAGTGGATGTAAGCAGTTATAGACAACCTTACAGTCTTCAATAACGACTCTGAGAAAAAAAAAACCAGACCGGTCCGTATAGTCAGCTATAAATGGCCCCGATATGAAACATATGAAACATATCAGTTGGGCCTAATTTATAACAAAGCAGTTCATAAAAAATAGTATAATAGACATTGACCTATAATGGTTTACTTTTATAATTGTTATTTGGATGGAGAGTTGTCTCATTGGCACTCACACCACATCTTCCTATATCTATGAACCAACGATCAACCATTGGACTACTTGCTCCTAACTGAGGTGGGAAACATAAAGAATGTGGCTCGTCAATACATGCCAATTAATGGAATATTTTAAAGAATGTTATGTTGATAGTAGATCTATGTTTCTTTGATTTAATTTATTCGCAAATGCAATAAACTCAGAACAATTATACATTTCTGTACAAATGTTGAAAACCACTTATCCTACCTCCATGACAAATATGTTGTTGTCCCCGCAGATACAGCCCCAAACAACATCGTTTTTGTGTGTAAAACTCATTACATTAACTGCTTGATAAACGAAACTCAACATATACCCTCACGACACTAACCAAAGAGGAAATCCTAGATAATCATAGGTCTATTCTATGCTCCTTTTTATTTTCAACCAAAGATGAAAAACTGGATCTTCCATCACTGTATTAGATACCTTAACTACATGAGTGTCCTTACAAACAACGGTATATTGCTGGGTCTTCCAAGTGCTCAACGAAACCTCTGTCTAAATTATTAAAATCTATTTTATCAGCAATCAAAGACGGGCTTCAAAGTTATTGTGAAACTGCCTATTCTAGAGGTGAAATGAATCAAATGTGGATTCTTAAAAATTCCAAGGATCTTTTTGAATTGTTTGTATGCACATTGAACGACTTTATGTGACGTATAAAAAATTTCTGACGTCAGACACTCAAATCAATCAATGTGTTCGAAGATAGTAGATGCGTTTGTGTTCAGTAAAATTGTCCCTTTTAAAATTGTTATACGATGATGACTGATGTACCCATATTTTGACTGTTTTATTTATTGTGTCTGTTTATTTAATGCATCAATGTAAATAAAACGGAATTTGATGAGACTGTCATTAAAGTGAGATGGTTAGCGCTATCGAACCAGGTTTAATCCACCATTTTCTACATTTGAAAATGCCTTTACCAAGTCAGGAATATGACAGTTCTTGTCCATTCGTTTTTGATGCGTTTTGTTATTTGATTTTGCCATGTGATTATGGATTTTCCGAATTGATTTTCCTTGAAGTTCAGTATTTTTGTGATTTTACTTTTTTTTAGAGTACATACAATATAAATCTCTTTTATCTTGTAATAATATTAAAATATTAAACTTTTCTACTCTTTACACAAGTATTCCACATTCCAAACTAAAAGACAAATTGAAAGAGTGGTATTGCTTTGCTTCATAAAACAGAATGGCCAACGTAGATACAAGTATCTTGTCTTAGGAAGGGATAAATCCTACTTTGTAAAGGAACACTCTGATTCAAACAAAAAAACCGCTGAAACTGACATTATCAAGATGCTTGATTTCTTGATTGACAAAATATTTGTTACGTTCGTAGGATGTGTTTTCAACCGACTGCTGGTATTTCAATGGGCACAAATTGTGCCCCTCTACTTGCCGACTTGTTTCTTTATTATTATGAGGCTGACTTCATACAGGAACTTCCTAGGAAGAAAGATAAGAAGTACATGTAAGTGATATCCTTTAACTTAATTTCCGATATATAGATGATGTTCTTTCACTAAATAATTTAAAATTTGGTGACTATGGGGAACGGATCTATCCAATCGAACTAGAGATAAAGGATACTACAGATACAGTTAAGTCGGCCTCATATCTTGACTTACATCTAGAAATTGAGAATGAGGGTCGGTTGAAAACAAAACTTTACGACAAAAGAGATGATTTGACATATGCATTATTTATGTTCAGTGCTTTGAAAAGTGCGCATTGCAATGCATTAACCAATTAAGATCTGCTTTCCTTTACAGCATGTAAAGTTATCTTTGTAATGCTACAAGTTATGAGAAGTCATAATGCAGCTTTGAATCATGTCAAAACTTTATAAATGGATACAAAGCATGGAAATGTGTTTTTAAAATGATTTTCGCTGAATATATTCTATATTTCTGTCACGTAGTGTTGTATTTTAACGATCTATTTTTTTATCATAAAGCGGGAGGTTTAGCTAGCCATTAAACCAGTTTAAACCAACCATTTCTTTAAATGTCCTGTACCAAGACAGGAATATGACAGCCGTGTTCAAATAGTTCGTTCCTATGAATGTTAGCATTTGTTTTTTGGTACCTTTGATAACTATTTGTTGCACTTCAGAGTTCATGTTGTTCCTTTGTTTTCTTCTTAAAGTGTTTCCCTCTTACGGTGTTTCCCTCGGTTTGAGTTTGTAACAGGGAGTTGTTTTCTCTTAATTGATTTATAACTTCTGAACACCGGTATATTACTGTTGCACACCGGTATACTACTGTTGCACATCGGTATACTACTGTTGCACATCGGTATACTACTGTTGACTTTACCTATATTTGATATGAATATTTTTTTTCTCAGAAAGCAGTTTCTTTCGCCTTTGATATTGGTATTAAAGTACATGTATCAAAATAATAAATTACTGCTATGCTGATTATTGAGATGGTTGTACGTTCCAGGAAATAGATATATCAATGTCGTACAATTGCAGTGGTTATTCGGAGAAGACACTTCGAAGTCGTAAATCTTAAATCCGATTCATTTGTCATTTTGAACTCAAATACATATTTGATTAATAGTTACAGAACAAGCTACACTCTCACACATGCCCACTATTTGATTTCAGAGTTATGTAATTTTGTTAATGAAAAGAGTGCATTTTCTAATTAGGTTGCTTTCCTACCTTTTAAAACAATTGTCTTTAAACTCGCTGAAAATACTAGGGTTATAAATGTTGTAGAATTTATTTAAAGGCTAAAGTTTAAAACACAATTATACATCATTTATAGTTGAACATACTAAACAAGACTTGATATCTAAAATAAGTTTTTCTTATATCCAAATATTTTATAATGTCTCGAGCCAGACATTTTCAAGCAGGATTTTATTTTCTATGCCCACAAATGTAAACAACAGACACACGATAAGAGACGCCTTTTAAACAAAGTTTTATTCAATCTTTTCTACAATAACAACTCTCACTTCTTCTTTTGTGATCCTTGACATTCTTACTACATTTATGCGCTTCTAAATGTTAACTTTATCATGAATGAATTAAGACGGTTAAAAACCACAATGTTGATTGATCTGCAGTATTTGTTCCCAAAAATTTGATACGAACGATATTGTTAACAAAAACCATAATCCCAGCGGAAGTGAAATATTGATTGTATCTGATATGCAAATTAATATATGTCGATTAATAATGTTATTGGATTCATAATTTTACAAAAATGTATTTAAAAACATTCATTTTTTTACCAAAATAAGGCCGTTAGTTTTTTCGTTTGAATTGTTTTACATTGTCTTATCGGGGCCTTTTATAGCTTACTATGCGGTATGGGCTTTGCTCATTGTTGAAGGCCGTACGGTGAACCTATAGTTGTTAATGGTTGTGTCATTTTGGTCTTTTGTGGATAGTTGTCTCATTGGCAATCATACCATATCTTCTTTTTTATATATTGTAACAAAATCTTCCCATACAACAATCATGTTTAACACTGAATAGCATTTCAATGGATAGATATAGGAAGATGCGGTGTGAGTGTCAAATGAGACAACTCTCCATTCAAATAACAATTAAAAAAAAAAGTAAACCACTATAGGTCAATGTACGGCCTTCAACACGGAGCCTTGCCTCACACCGAACAACACGCTTTAAAGGGCCCCAAAATTACTAGGGTAAAACCAATTAAACGAGAAAACCAACGGTCTAATCTATATTAAAAAAAAACCAAGAAACACGTATAAATTGCAGAAACAAACGACAACTAATGTACATCAGATTCCTGACTTAGAACAGGTGCAAACATTTGCTGCGGGATTAAACGTTTTAATGGATCCAAACCTTCTCCCTTTTTCTGAAACAATAGCATAACATCACAACATAGAAAAACGCACGATAAAATATCAATTGGCAGACTTAACTCAATCAGAAAACGTAAATTAATACACAATGAATTGTATGTTTGTTGTTGGCATGATGTGCGTTATGTTCTAGATTAATCTATGACAGAAGGGTTTTAGATCATTTTCATAATATGATGCAGATAATCTTTCGTTCAGTCTAAATAAGATCTGAAGCTGGTATGTCAATACCTGGTAGTAGTCCATTCTTAATTTATGTTTATTATTGTCATTAAGCTTTGTTTTTTCTGACTTCTTTTAAACGGAGTTTCAGTGTTGTATATTAACGATTTGGTAGAGGTATAGGGGAGGGTTGAGAGTTCACAAAACATGATTAGTCTTACGCATTTTTACTCCTCTCCCTAGACAAGAATATGTAACCAATTTGATTCTTGTGTGTCTTTTAATTGCGGTTCGTTTGTTTCGCAGTTTAGTGTGGCGTAAAATTCTTTGAATACGTATACATAATTGTTAAGGATCCGGCTAGAGCTCGCTGCGTTGAAAACTCACTAGTGGCCTTACCACAAATTTTCTATATTCATGATTTGTTACTGATGTATCTATATTTTTCCGACAAAACATTCTCATAATATTTACCAATGTTCTTAAACAATATTTTCTGAAATAACTATTGATAAAATTGATATATAACAAGCGATAAGGCATGTAATTTTGTACTTAAAAATCTCTGCGTATTAAACGATTTCCACGAAGTGATGAGTGCTTAAAACGCAAGGGATTTGTGCAGAATTTCTGCGCCTTTCAAGGTCAGATACCGTATTATTCTCAAGACTTGTGATTCATGGATAAAGCGCATCAGTTTCGAAATGTGTTGTCAGTTGAATGGGTTCTATGAATAGACTCTTTGCTGTGTGTGTTGCGTTTCGGTGTTGTGTCTGATATTTTATGCGTTTCACTCGGTTTTAGTTTGTTACCCCGATTTTGTTTTTTGTCCATGGATTTATGAGTTTTGAACAGCGGTATACTACTGTTACATTTATTAAGATACGATATCTTCTTGTATTATTTTCATAAAGCAGTAGTTTTGTCGTCTTTAATTTGAAAATTAAAGTATCAGAATAATAAGATAATAAATGACTGCTATGCTGATGATTAAGTTGTGTGTGCTTATCTCATTCTGTTCCAGAAAATAGATATGTCAATGTCGTACCATGACAGTGGTTAGTAGGGGAAGACACTTATAAGTTGTAAATCTTAAATCTGATTCATTTGGCATTTTGAACAATCATTCATACTGAATATTAAAAAGAACAAGATACACGTGCACGCAAGCATATTTTTTCTTGCGTTCTGTTATGTAGTGATAATATTGAACACATCTTATGAAATTTTTCCCTTAAGTTTTTTTGTACTTTGAAATCATTGAAATAACTAGCAGTTATTAAATTTAAAAGTTGAAGCATATTATTGTAAACTTGCGTTTTCATTTCTTTCCAAATATGTATTTCAATTAAATGAATTATTTTCTGGTCTCATACAGAAAATACAGAACATAACACATTATATTATAGAAAAGAAGATGTGATATGATTACCAATAAGACAACTCTCAACAAGAGACCAAATGACACATAAATTAAAAAACTATAGTTTATCATATGGCCTTCCACAATGAGCAAAGCACAGAGTCAGATATAAAAAGCCCCGACTATGTAAAACGATTCAAAAGAGAGCCGTGGTGTAGTGGTTACTGCATCGGACTACTAACACAAAGGTTCCTGGTTCGATTCCCGTTTGGGATGAAAATTTCAGGAACTCAATTTTCGGCTCTCCCTTGACACCATCTGCGAGTATGGTCTTGATGAAACGATGGTAGTCCGTCGGAAAGGGACGATAAATGGCTGACCCGTGTTAAGAGAGAGCCACATCTTTTGCAAGTTAAAGACTCCCTTGTATATTTCGAAAAAGAGTAGGCTAATGCCGCTACAAGGCAGAACTCGCACCCGCAAAGTGGAAAGGGATTAATATAAGTTGCAAAACTTGTTTCCAAACCACTATAAATAAATATGTTTAAACTAACGATTCAAACGAGAAAACTGCCGGCCTATCTAATGTACAAAAAAAACCCGCATATGCAACACATTAACAAACGACAACCACTGAATTACAGGCTCCTGACTTAGGACAGGCACATACACACAGAATGGGTGGGGTTAAACATATAAGCAGGCTCCGAACCCTCCCTTGGACAGTGGTGTAACAGTAAAACATGAGAACGAACTATACAAATCAGTTAGAAAAGGCTTAAGTAATCAGATGAATACAAATACAAATACTACACAGAGTGGACCGTTTACTTGTATCTCCCAAAAACAAAAAGTACAGATCTGCGAGAACTCGCAGTTACTGATAACTAGTTCAAAGCCAAAAGCTAAGACTTAATAGAACATTTCATTTACAATTGGGTTAACATACAGTACATTACACATTACAACTAAACATTCATTACAGTTAAAAGTCATTACAATTATATAAAACATTTTTAGTCTCGCACACACACTACATTACATATAACAAATAAAAATAAAAAATCATTTCTGGTCTCATACATACAACTCGTTACGCATTACAACTAAATAACAGTTTTCTTATTTCACACAAACAACACATTACACATTAAAATTAAAAGTCATCTATGATTTCACACATACACAATATGACACTGTACTTATAGATTATCTTTGGTTATCTCAATGAGATTGATTTTGTCGCTTGAACAGGCCGTTCAGAGAAAGTGAGTAAATCAATCGAGTTGAGGTGACCAATGATAATCTATATATAGGTATTTTACCTATGACGACGGTGTTAATTTCATGGATAACGGCACGTGCGCCCTTTGTTTCTAGTCATAATTGTTCAGATCACTCTACTGCGCCGAGAAGGGAAATTAAAAGCCAGTAACATCAAACGAACAATCGTAGAATAGCGAGAAATGAAATATTCATGTTCTTATCTCACAACTACAGTAGAATACAATAATGTTTGAAGATTACTTTAAGGTTATTAAAAATATCAAGTTCTCTAGTAACAAATAAGGAAGTCACAATAAGGAAATAAAGATTGTGATTATTATTTCATTACATACGTTCATTTGTAAAATAGTAGAGTTACACAAAAAAAATATTATCAACAAATCAACGACTTCGAAATTAATTTACATTTTGTACATTTTAACCATTTGCGTTTTATTATTATCTTTACTTATCAAAGAAAGATATATGAGATTAATCTGTAGAATTGTCTTGAACGAAAAAAAAGACCATTTCACTTCATCAATGTATTAACTTCACTAATAGACAAATGCCACTCATTTTTGTGTAAGAATTTTAATAATAAAAAGAACGATTGGTATATGATGCAACGAATCCATTTAATAAAACTCATCAAAGATACCAAGCTATCCAAGATTAACTCATCATACATACCAGGATTGAAAAATGTATTTGCACCAGATGTTTGTGGTCTACAAAAGACGCATAAGTGATTCTTCAATAAAAAAATATTAAAAAGGCCAACTTAAATGCGAAGACGAAGAACATTCAGGACCTAAAACTTTGCCATGTATAGCTAAAAAAAGAAGTAAAATCACAAAAATACTGAACTCAGAGGAAAATCAATTTGGAAAGTCCATAATCACATGGCAAAATCAAATAACAAAACGCATCAAAACGAATGGACAAGAACTGTCATATTCCTGTAAGGTAATCTATTCTTGAGGAAGAAAAGCCTGTAAGTATTTCGGAAAAAATCTGCGTGTTTCATCTAAATGTATACTAAAAGACTTAGAAATTACTTGAATCAAAACAGTTGAGAAATCTCAAATAATTGAAAAAATGTAAGAGCCTTAAAGCAAAAATTATGAAAAGTTGTATAAAATACGGGTTCGAATAGATATTTGAAAACAAAACAAGCTAGCGTGAATACAAAAGGAGTCTATGAAACGTAAATTAACAGAAAAACTCCAAGTAAAATTCAAAACGGAAACTCCCGTTATAGTTTGAAAAATCAAAAGCTTAAACATATCAAACGAATGTAGAACAGTTGTCATGATTTGTCTTGGTACATGCATTTCCTTGTAGAATATAAAATGATTGGTTAAATCTAAATGCATAGCTCGCTATAAGGTAAAATCATAAAAATGCTGAATTCGGAGGAAAATTCAAATCGGGAAATTCTTTAATCAAATGGCAAAATCAAAAAATTAAAACATACCAAACAAATGGAAAACATTGTCATATTCTTGACTTGGTACATGCATTTTTAAATGAAGAAAATGGTGGATTGAACCTGGTTTTATAGTGCTTAACCTCTCATTTCTACGACAGTTGCATCATATTCCATTATATTGGCAATGGTGTGCGAACTAAACAATCACATTAGAGGTTCAAAAGCAACTCGAACCCTATCGAAAACTGGGGTGATTTTCTTGCTCCGGAAGGGTACGCAGATCCTGCTCATGTAATTGCAAAGCCAGCTAATAGTCTAATTCGGTAGTTCACAATCTTGAATTGAGAACGGAATTGTAATTACAACAAAGAGAACATAGCCGATACCATATGTATTATAACGGATATTCCAACAACCAACTCGTGATGGCATCCGTAAAATTTACGAAGTAATGATTTCAACTTCGCCATTTAGAACTCTTGGTTTAAAAACGAACAGGTCACAATTGGGCAGCTGAAATCATCACTTTGGTCGTAAAGTTTTGTTTTTAATCGATCCTCATGGTCAATTTCTAGATATAAGTTCTAATGACATGACAAAATCAAAACCTCGTACGCATCAAACGAATGGATAAACCTCTCATATATAAATCTTTTATTTCGTATAAAACTAACTCAGAGTTCATAATTACGATGTTTAATTATAATGTATTTTATTTAATGCATGTAAACGCAGAATTATTTATTCAATAGTCTTTTAATTATACAAACACAAATCGATCAGAGTTGCAGTTTTTGCATGCAGATGAATCCTTTCTTTCTGTGGTATACTTGCATATGCAATTATTATGTAATTATGTCATTTTTGTCATTTTTATGACTTTGTCATAAGATACTGACTAGTTAATACGTGTGGTTTATGCTAACTATACATGTATGTAGACTGCGATGGGATTGTTTTAATATACATGTGGTTTTGGATCGAAATAATCAAGAACAATGAGAGACCAAAAAGTAATTTTGCTTTGCTTTAATACCGACAACAAAGTAATGTTTCATTAACGTTGAATTCTAAAGATATATCATCCAAAATCACGAGTGTCCAATAAGCTGGGTTCAATGGGCTAGACTGTTTCAGTACAACAGTGTCAATACGATAACAAACCCAAATGTTCTTCCTAAAACCAACTGTCCCTCCTCAGCATATGAAACTTGTTTACCAGTTGTATAATTTATTCAGTTAGTGTACCAATGACATGAAGATAACCAAATGCATATAGTTTACATCTAGTTAAGTACATAGCCTGTCCATTTAATACCTCTACCATTATCTTGATAGATGCAATTGTTTGCTTGTGTAATGCAAGTCTTCTTTTGTTTGAGCGCCAGTGTTTGCATATTTTCATATTGATATTGATTTGATATTTCATGAAATACGCTGACATTAACATATATGAAGAAAGCGCTAATTTTTATTTATAAATTATCAACTACAGCATTAAATTTATAAACCAAATATGTGTACTTTTTTAAATAAAGGAGTAGGTCCAGTAAGACCCCTTTTTGGCCCCAAAATATAGCAGTTTTACAAAATTGTTAAAATGTAAACTTTTAGTTGTTCATTATACAGTAGAATGCTTCCGAGACGTAAATATGGGCTGTTTTTGACATAACAATGCACATTTATCGGGTACTAGCACCATAAAGTTATGCTAAATTACTAAAAATGTCACAATTCTTGCATTTTAGTTAAATTTAAGACGGGTTTCGTGTAAAACGAAAGTAGCCGCATTCGTGTTCATCCTTAATACTGAAATGTTAGTTGTATTTTATGATATTACATAACATATATAAAGGTTGAGGATAAACACGGATGCGGCCACTTTCATTTTTGACAAAAACCATCTGAAAAGTGACATTGTTCGCCATATTTGGTAGATTTTCCATATTTGAGCTTGAATCGGATCGTTTTTAATGACTAAATCAGTTAAAATTTTCCCCATAAACTAATTGATTTAAATGAATTAGACACTTAAGTGTTAAAAAAGTTGTCAAAATCTTTTGTCAGATGAACCTGAAATTTGAGGCCAAAATCGGTCCTTACCGGACCTACTCCTTTGAATTTAAATAAAAAGAATTTAATAAAGGTTTTAAGTAATTTGAGGTACAGATGTATCTAGGGTTTCTCGAGGATAACTGATTTTTTTAAATCTACGAAAGGACAGTTATTGGTGCATATATATCGTATCAAATGAACCGTGGTGTAGTGGTTAGTGCATCGGACTACTAACACATAAGTACCTGGTATGATTCCCGTTTGGGATGAAAATTTCAGGAAATCAATTTTCGACTCTCCCTCGACACCATTTGCGAGTATGGTCTTGATAAACGATGAGAGTTCGTCGGAAGGGGACGATAAATGGCTGGCCTGTGTCCTTTTTATACTTTTCCTGTTACAAATAAAGGCAACAGTAGTATACCGCTGTTCAAAACTCATAAATTTATGGACAAAAAACAAAATCGGGGTAACAAACCAAATTCGAGGGAAACGCATTAAATATAAGAGGAGAACAACAACACAACACCGAAACGCAACACACACCAAAACGCAACACACACAGAAACGGACAAAGCATCAGACAAACCACCACGAGAATAACAAATATAACACAAAAACCAAATACATGAATTTGGGATAGACAAGTTCCGTGCCACGTCTTATCTCAATATCTATAAAAATAAGAGAAAACACAAACGACTCAACGTTAAAATGCAACACACACAGAAATGAACAATAATATAACAATGGCCATCTTCCTGACTTGGTACAGGACACTTTTAAAGGGGAATAAAAGTGGTGGGTTGAACCTGGTTTTGTGGCATGCCAAACCTCGCACTTTAATGGCAAAGTTAAATATAACATTGAAATGACAACATAATATTACAGGACTACAATACAAATAAATAGGATAACATATTAGACAAAGAAAAACATGATTAATAGATAACAAAAAGCATCCGGTTCAAAATTCAATACGCCAAAAACGCGCCTTGTCCACACAAAACTCACCAGAGACGCCCAGATATAAAAGATCGAAAGTGAAAAAAGTACAAAGTTGTACAGCACTGAAGATCAAAAAATGAAAAGGTTTCGCCAAATACGGCATTGTTTTTATGCCCGGGATAAGAACATTCTTATTATATAGAACAATTCATGCTATTGCAAACAGTAAATTTCATCAAATGTATATGAAAGAGATATACATAAAGAAACTGAAGTATTAACTAATTACAGAAAACTAAACCCGAATACATAACGCCCAGATATAAAAGATCGAAAGTGAAAAAGGTACAAAGTTGTAAAGCACTGAAGATCAAAAGCTGAACAGTTTTGCCAAATACGGCATTGTTTTTATGCACGGGATAAGAACATCCTTATTATATAGAACATTTAATGCTATTGCAAACAGTAAATTTTAACAAATGAATATGAAAGAGATATACATAATGAAACTGAAGTATTAACTAATTACAGAAAACTAAACCCGAATACATAAGGCTAAGTTTATCACAGAATAGACACACCCGAATCAGTGCAGGCGTCAAAGTAATTAAAAAAAAAATGTGACGTCACATACGATGGCGAAAAGGCACAAACGTTATGCCACATTTGAATTTATGAAATTTAGAAACAGCATGACGTCACAAAACTTTAAATGTTTAGAATACCTAAGGGTGTTTTATCCCAGAATAGATTACCTTAGCCATATTTTGCACAACTGTTTGGCATTTTTGGTCCTCTATGCTCTTCAACTTGTATTTGTTTGGCTTTATAACAATTTTGATCTGAGCGTCACTGATGAGTCTCATGTAGAAGAATCGCACGTCTGTCGTATTAAATCATAACCCTGTTACCTTTGATAATTATTTGTAGAAATATTGATTTTGTTATAAAAAAAATGAATTAAAATCCAACTTAATACCATTGTTATATACCTTAGACAATTTACGGTCTAAATTATGTGGTATTCATATTTTGGAATTACACAAGATATTGAATGTGTACTATACTGATTGATATTTTAGTATTTTTTTCTTTTTAAGCTATTGGCTTTGAACAAGCTTTTAGTAGCTGTGGGTATTCTGTAGAACTGTACTTGTGTGCTATTGATGTTTTCGTTAGTTGTTATTGAAATTTGTATTCATCAGCAACTGATTATTATAGTTTTTTCTGTATGCTGTGATGTTACACCATGCTCGTAGGTAATGGTCAGTGCTCATAATCTCTTTATGCATGTTCTTAACCTTAGCAAGGAGCCTACAATTGATTGGTTATCATTTAATGCTGTATATCATGTTTGTTTATATTTGTTGTTCTGTGCATACATCAGTTACTTCGAGTATTCACATATTGGTACTTTGTGGGTTTTTTATTTTTGGTAGTTGTTTTGTGCGTTGTATTGATCTGATGAGTTAATCCCATTTAAATTACATTTGATCCCATTTCAATCAAGATCACGGTTTGTTATTACATTATGCTGCTACATTATTATCATAGCATAGTGTAGTTGTTTAATTCTCCCAAACATGTTTAACCCCGTCACATTCTGCATGTGCTAGTCCCAAGTTAGGAGTCCGTATTTCAGTGGTTGTAATGTGTTACCGTACACTATGTTTTATTTTTCGTGTGTTTGTGTTAACCGTTTCCGCGATTGAATTGTTTTACAAACAACCTTTCGCTGGCCTTTTACAGTTTGCAATGCTGTATTTGTTTCTAATTGGCGACGGCCAAATGGTGAAATATAGTTATTAACATCTACGTTATTTGGTGTCTGATAATTCCGCTTATTGACGTCCATATTTACTTGTTTCAAACTAGCGAAGGAACTTTTATAGTTGGTATTTCTTTTTATAGAGAAAGTTTGAGATATCGGGAGATTTTTTTTGTTTCTGTTGCAATAATACTTGATCTGGAATTTGACAAATGGGTTCGATAAATATAAACAAAGAAATCTTCTAGGTCACTTTCATATAAGTGAGAGGTTTAGTTAGCTATTAAAATAAGTGTAATCCACCATTTCCTACAAAAGGAAATGCCTGAACCAAGTCAGAAATTCGACAGTCTTTTTTCCAATCGTTTTATGTGTTTGAGTTTTTGATTTTGCTGAACAAATTCGTAATTTTGTTGTCTTTGTTTCTTGTTTTACTTGTTGTAATCTTTCCAACTTGAAATATTGAAAGGGAAAAATACATGTCAAGTCTTAAGTAAATACATCCTTGTTCAACAATGTTTAATTTCGTTTAAAAAAAGTATTATTTCTCCAATCACGTTTGTTTCCAGAAGTTTAATGTCATGCATGAATGATGATGTAATTCAAGAATATACCTGAAAATTTGGGAAACACAGTTTGATAAGGAATTCCCTTTCAAACGTCGTCTTTAACCCGTATACGTGCAATAAATGCAATATATATTGTATATTTCACCTTTTGATAAATTATTATTGGTTATTTAGATAAATGAACGCAAAAAACGATTTAGATGATATAGTCACACTAATGACCTCATTTGATGAATTAACAAATGGAAGAAGAAGTTAAAATGTCACTCAGTTAAGTAGTCTATATTTACACGAAGAACGAATAAATTATCCCACAACGGTTAAACTTAAGTATTCAATCATTACCTGTCGCATATGCAATTCATTATAATCAACAGTATAAAATGGTTTTTGTTCGATGTTTCATCACAATTGTCGAGGATCTTAACTTGAGACACTTTGGTAAGTAAACAAAGCTTTCGTCCTTGCATCTACAAATATACCATGCACAATCTTGGAGCATAGACTGTCCTTACCTCTTAAATGTTTTCTTTTCCTTTTTCCTCCTTCTTCGTAACAAGTATCATCTGCAATACACAGCTTAATACAAATTAATGTAGATTTTTAAAATAATATTTTGACAGAAGGTGTTCGAATTATACCAATATTAATATTTTATTGAATGAAAGACTAATCGTTTGATTGCGCCAAATGCTTGCATTTCTTATGTTTAAATTTATCAGTCTATTTTCGATCTATGAGTTTGACTGTTCCTCTTGTATCTTTCGCCCCTCTTTAAAGAAAGCAAACCAAATATTATAATATTATAGAATTGACAGCACCGTCTACCTTATAAATTTACACTTTCTTCGCATGTTCATTTTTTAAACTTATGACTTATGACTTCGAAAAATCACATATTTAAATAGTTTTAATATAGAAATAACTGATAAATGAAATAAATGAAATATCAATAATTCCCCCATAATTTACATCAACGTAAGCATAAGATGTGGTATGTTTTCCAGTGAGACACTCTCCACAAGGAGAACAAATTAAACAGAAATCACTGTACGACCTTTAACAATGAGTAAGACACTTCGAATAGTCAGCTATAAAGGCCCCGAATTGAAAATTGTGAATGTATCTCCGTCATGCAAAACTCTGATTCCTTTCACGGATTTGGCTATACTTTTTGGAACTTTTGGATTAAAGCTCTTCGTCTTTTATCAAAGCTTTAGATTTTACATATTTTGGCCACGAGCATCACTGAAGAGACATGTATTTTCGAAATGCGCATCTGGTGCAGAAAAATTGGTACCGTTAATATTATTAAACAATTTCAGCAAAAAAACTATCATCAATGATTGAAAGTTGATAATAAAATTAGCTACTAACTCTACATCTTAGGCTTGTTTCAGCTATATACATGTTGTATTATAATTTGATTTACATAGAATGATACTGCTTCTATTTAATTTTATACGCTTGCATCAGCGACATTACATTTAGACGCAATTCCGCGCTTCATGCAACAGTAATGGCCATATATTTTAAGTTCGTATAAATTTTCATAAAACAATATTCAATTACATAGAAACTGAAAAATTAACATCGAAAATAGTTGCAAACAATTTTTTTTAAAAAGTCCCACATCGCCAGTAAAAGACTTTTTGCCAACCTTATAAAAAACAACTATTTATTATTTATGATATTTTCGTAAAGGGCTCTGCAGTTGAATTAAGTAAAAAACTAAGATAACAACCCCCTTAGGGAACGTTAACTCTATATAGGTTTGGTCATTGTATTTGGATTCCTTTTGGTCAGTTAGTTCCTATAGTATGCATACTTTAAGAGCTTTCAAGTTTGGGTTTAGATCGTTCCTGATGAAGATCAAAATGTTTAAAATGTTATTATGTTAAATTCATTCTACTAATGAAATAATGTTTTTGAAAACGAGACTCATAAAATGTTCAAAAATATTTTATTCCGGTTTACCTCTTCTTCTTTTTTGGACACTTTTAAAGCCTTTAATACAGAAGACGAGTTGTTCCTTTTTTACTTATATGTATTTAAATCTAATACATATTATTCTCATTTACATGATTGACTCATAGTTTAAAAAGCACGCAAAACCATCTGTATCATTACTGTTTTTCAGAGCTACTATTTGAATAGCTATGACCATTGCAAAGTGTGTGTTTTTACTGTTGTTGGTTATATACATGGCAGCCTTGGTTCACTCCTGGGTGCCAAGATATAATACTAATAATTTCTACAGAAGAAACATGTGGAGATACCGTATGATGTACAGGGGAGGAGATTCTGATGACTTCTATGATGACTAAACAAATAACGGTAAATATCTTATTTATATTAATACGATATATTTATTACACTAATACAATACTGGGATCAATCGTCAATTCAAAAATGGAAAAATCGGAGAAGGCTTAAACAGAAGTCAATACCTAAATATGAAACTTTCTACTTGTTTTCAGCAACTGTTAGAATATAAAGTTATGAATGCTCACTTTAGTTTCTAACACGATTTTTAGAGGAAGACGAAATTGACCTTGAAACGATTATATTGACTTTTGATGTCCAAAATTAAGCAAATCGGACATATTTTTACTTTATTTACTGGCTACTTTAGTTTGCGATTATTGTAATGACAAAATTCCATGAGACTGAAAATGAAAAATGTTTTTTTTGTGTTATAATGTGTGATAACATTTGTGAGGGAATTCGATGTTTGCCATACATCTGTTCATTGCAACACACGTTATGACCATACCCCTATATGAATGAGAATGAAATTTTTGCAGAGTCTTAAGAAATGATTTTACTTTGAAATTATGTATTTTTGTGAAACATTCAATTTTAAAAAGGAAGAACAATATGTATAAAGTCAATAATTGAATAGTCTTTTGATTAGTTTAGGAAATTTTCATATAGTGAGATAAAATGAACAGTGGTATAGCAAACATAGAATGCACTCACAGAATTTGATCACGCACTTTTCATAGACTTATTATGGATGCTTTTATTATTAATTCCACATTTTATTTCCTTTGAAAGTTTGTTGTTTCACTAACACCTCATTTTGTTAACAAACGACTCAGCGGGGATTCTCGAAGAAACTACGAACTTAAAGTCATACTCCCATGAACCCTCTGTTTCTACATAATTTTACAAATTAAATACCTACCAAAAGATTAAAAATTGAATAATTCGCAATTGTGAATGTCAGTGGCTGTAGTCACAACTCTTACTGTTTTCTCTACGACTTTTGCATTACTGTAATCATATCACGCTCAGAACCAAACGACACATGCGCATAACATAAACATCTTGGCACTGAAGTCAATTACAATGCAATCAGGTATATGACAGTTGTTTTCAATTTGTGTGTTGTGTTTGAGCTTTTAATTTTGCCATTTGGTAAAGGAAAATCTAAATCAATCACACAGCTTTGTGCTACAAGTTATCAAAGGTACCAGGATTATAATTTAATACACCAGACGCGCGTTTTACATGTATGTATGTATGTATGTAAAATTACCACTCTTTTTCTCGGTTCAGCTGTTATTCCAGAAACTAAATCTAATAACAAATGTGAATACATCTTTTAAGAAACGATGTCTTCAGACTACATAGATAAGACATGTTTACACCGAAATCGTTTCTAAAATGGAGGTTGACAAATTTCAATAAATCAATGATTTCCATTGTTTTTATTTTCAAACCTGATTTACAAATCAATCATTGTGATAGATTATAACAAAACTGCGTAGATTTATAAGTTACATAATATTTAAGATAACAAATAGAGACCCAAAACAACATTTACAATAAACATCGATCTTCATGCAAAAAATAAATTGGCAAAACAATGTTGAGTTTTTTGCAAATGAAAATTGTCAGTTATTGTTCATCTGGGCTTAGTGAAAGTTGTTCATTTATTTAATCTTATTTGTATGCATAATGGATGTGATTTCAATATTTTCAGGTATCAAATGTACTGGCATTAATGGTGATTCGACGAACAATCCCTCCACAGTTATGCATACACTTCTGAATAAAGTGTAAAACAGACATATATATGATTATACTTATGCATCAATCATGTGATATATTTTTTTATTTTTGAAATTCAATAAAGTTATGTTATGACCACACACTGTATCACTTTGACATTAATATAGATGCATAGCCTTAAATATTATTTATGACATTATGGGGATGTTATGTATTCACCAATTAATCTTAATATTCTTATTTATATTTGTACACAAAATTTATAGAACCCCTTTATATTTGAAATTCTCTTAAACAATACATATTTCATCTTCATTCCGTAATTTGCATTCAAAAAATCTTTATTTTTCACATATATTAATTCTGGATATATGGTTTCAATGCAACCACTATGTATCTCATCATCCACAAACACCACCGATTCCGAACCCATTCCCTTCCCTTATATGAACGAAGTTTTTTTTTAATGTTGTTGTAAATTATTTCATACATTTATAATAAGGGCGTCATATCTGCGAAGGAATTTAAAATCTTTAAATAAAGGCAACAGTAGTATACTAAATTATGATCCTGGTACCTTTGATAACTATACCGCTGTTAAAAACTCAAAATTCCATGGACATAAAACAACATCGGGGATAACAAACTAAAACTGAGGGAAACGCATTTATCAGACCATGTTTTTCTTTCAAGCTTCAAAATATCTGGGTTTTTTAATATATAGGTGACAAAAAGAAGGATTTTGGATCTCTCTATTGGTAATTAAACATTTTACGTTTTCCTGCAAATGTCAATTGCGTTGATGATAAAAACAAAACAAATATTAAACCAATTGGACCTTTTAATCTTATTTGACAAGGTGTTTACAAGTATACTGATACACATGCGAACACTTCGTATGTTATTTCATAAACTATTTTAATCCTCAAATTTTTAATTTCCTTTCAAGATTAATTGAATGTCATACTTTATATTGTAAGTATACTACCTAGAGATTTGCAATCTAAGCAATGTCAAGAAAGACATAATGAAGTCATGTAATCAGTTTAGTTAGTTTACATGTACACGGAAGTGACAGTCAAAGCACTTATATATAGATTATATTTCAATTAGCCGCGGACATAATTGTCACCCTGAATCATACTGTAATATATTTTAATACATACATTCGGATCTTAGGCTTAATCATGTAATGAATGAAACACTTCTATGGAGAAAAAAATAACGCACTGCACCAAATCATTACAAAGTCTCTTGAAAGTCTTGACTTTGTGAATGATAAAGTTTCCTGTGTGCGTTCTAAATCAAGAAAATTTAAGAAAAAATATTACTATCAAGGTAATTGTAAGTGTTGTTGAATATATCAAACAAGATTAAACAGGGTTATTATTAGTTTCGGCTATAAACTGTGATCCTAAACAGTATAAAAATAGTCATGGGCCGCAATAGTCGACCATAACAGAGGGGCAAAAGATACCAGAGGGACAGTCAATTCTACAGATTGAAAATAAAATGACAACGTCATGGCTAAAAAAGAAAAAGACAAACACACAAATAAATAGTACAAAAGACACAACATAGAAAACTAAAGACGAAGCAACACGAAACCCACCAATAACTTGGTGTGATCTAAGATGCTGCTGAAGTGGTAAGTAGATCCTACTCCACATGTGGCGACCTTCGTGTTGCTCATGCTATTACAAATAAAGGTAACAGTATTATACAGATGTTCGAAATTCATAAATTGATTGAATAAAAAAACAAATTCGTGTAACAAACTAAAACTGAGGGAAACACATCAAATATAAGAGGAGAACAACGACACAACAGAAACACTAGAATGCAGCACAGACAGAAACGAGATATGATATATAAAGGCAATGTTCAGGACATTTAAGAAACAATGGTGGATTGGACCTGATTTTGTGGCTAGCCAAACCTCCCACTTCTATGGCAATGTTAAATATAGCAATAAAATGACAACATTACATGACAGGATATTACAAACCCGGTAAATGGTCTAATTCGGTAGATCAAATTCGTGGTGAAAAGGGGAGTGGATTGTTGTTACTATGTAAGGAACATATCAAATATCATCTGTGAAAAGTTTATTCCATAACGGTCAATCAACTCGTGATGTCGTGCATAAAATTAACGAAGGAATGATTTTATCTTTACGAATTGGAACTCTTGGTTTAAAAGTTTCCTTGTGAGCATCATAAGAAGAGCTACAATCTGTCCATAAACCTTATTATCGAAGCGTACAGTATATTCATAGCTCGATTTAACTTCATCCAAATGAAACTAAAGCAAAAATATGTTCTTGAAATCAAATGATTTTGTTATATGTTGTCCTATTTATGGAGCATGTTGTGGTTTAATTGTCCCTTTCAATATTTAACATGACCGTCACTGATTCTATCTTATCCGTAACTGGTAATGTCGTGTTGTTTGGTGGTTTGCCTTTTCGAAAATCGGATTTCTTTATCAAGATTTGGATTCTAATGTTCTTTCCATGGAATATTCCAGATCTTAAGATTTATTCATGTCCTTTGTTTCCCAATGGTAATTCTGGATTTTTGAAGATCTGTTTTCGTGTAACAGTAGACTTTCATAATTTTTTTAACGTGGTCTTTTTTGACGTTTCCATCAGGGGAGATTTGAATATAATTTGACTCTTTATTATCGATTACATGGAAATAAAATCTGCACAGAGGAAGGGGTTGTCTGTTTAGTGACGGCTAAAGACATGTTCACCATGTCTGGTCATACAAAACTTCAAGCGTCCACAGATTTTGTATTTATCTGTTTTGGTTATTGTTCTGTCTAGACCATATTTTTGTTGGTTTGCTATTATCCACAAAAATGTCAGTTATATCTCATTATTCATTGAGGAAATGTTATTATATGTACATAACTATCATGACTTTGCATAGTTCCATATTTGTGAAGAAACAAAAAACGGATGACTTTGCATTGGATATCTTAAATATGTTCAATAATTTACAGAATGGACTGTTAGATGCTTATATTTTAATTAAAACATTGTTTAACACGTCGAAAAAGGTAAAACGAAACAAAAAGTAAGCAAAGTTGTTTTTTTCATTAAGTATGAAAATTGTTTTGTGAATGAACTTCTTTTACATTTTAATATATCCTACATGTTGGTCCCTATAAACAGAAGCTTAACTTTAAAAAATAGACATAAAAAGTACAGCTAAAGGTAAACAACATGTATTGCTACATGAAGAATAAGACTCAGGGTATGCGTAAGTATATACGCCAGACGCGCGTTTCGTCTGCAAAAGACTGATCAGTGACGCTCGAATCCAAAAAAGTTAAAAAGCCCAAATAAAATACGAATGAATTTGTGTTTCAAAATGGATAAAGTGATGAAATTTTATTCGTAATGAAAAAACGAAGAAATGGATGCCGTTATTAGTTATTGTGGTGTTTCAAACTTTGAATTAAAATCAAAAGTGTCTATCAGAATCTATTCGGATACATTATTTCAGTGTGATTTACAAAGAGGATATAGTCAAAACAGCTAATAATAGCAAGTTTTATTTATATTATATTTCAAAATGTAGTTCATTCCTGTTAGATTCTTGTTTTTTCTCGGGGTTTGTGTATTGAGTCCCTTTTGTTTTTTAAATGTTACCGAAAGGTAAACTTTTATAAAACGATCACTACGAACGAAGTGAGAATTGGTCACACGATTGGTTGGGTTGACAGATAAAATGCGGAAATGTCTTCCTTTATTCTTCCTCCCAATTTTGATTACATATAGACGGACGAGGATAAATCTTTTGAAAAAAGCAATTCATTAAGGCAACAAAAACAAGACTGGCAACAAAAACAAGACTGCATCAAAAACAAGACTTACAACTAACATAATCAACTAATTGAATTAGTACAAAAAGAGGCAACTCAAAAACATGAGAAAAATGGCTGTGATATAAGTATTGGTAGTGTTAAAAACCAATTTGAAATTTGAATGGATTAAGGCAGTGAGGTCGTTGATACAAATCAGAATTAGGAAACTGAATGGGTCTATCAATGCCCCGTACGTCAATCTTTAAAGACCCAAATGTTGAACAACACTTATCCTAACTCCATGACAAATATGTTGTTGTCCCCGCATATAAAACCCCAAACAACATCGTTTTTGTGTGTAAAACTCATGACATTAACGTCTTTGGTGCGTTTCCCTAAGTTTTATTTTGTAACCCGGATTTTTTATTTCTCTATAGATTTATGAATTTCGAACACCGGTATACTACTGGTGCATTTATTAATCATAGGTATGTTCTATGTTCCTTTGAGATTTCAACCAAAGATGAAGAGGTTCTTCCATCACTGTATTGGATACCTAAACTACATAATTGTCCTTACAAACATCGGAATATTGGTTCCTGATTTCTTTAAATAGTAAAAAAAAACCAGTGAACTCCTATTTGAAAAGCTCAATTTACGTAACCAGGCTGTTTCTGTTGCCTATTCTAACATCGAACTTGGACTTCTTTTAAACTGAGTGTTTAACTGTGCGTGATGCTGTATGTTTAAAAAAAAAGAGTTTGCATATTCGTTTAGTCTTCAGTGGCTAGAGGTACAGGGGAAGGAACCTCTGATCTTGTTGGTTTTGTCATGTGTGTTTTTAATTTTGGTTCATTTATATGTTTCTGAGTTAAGTCTAACACCTTTTTTCTCTGAATAAGTACATAATTTGGTTTAGGGGCCAGCTAAAGCCCACCTCTTAGTGTATGATTTTCTTACTCTGTTGAAGACTTAGGCCGTGGGTTCTTTTATATTTCTTTGATCGGGTTGTTGTCTGTATGACGCATTCCAAATTCTATTCTCAATGTTATAAAGTGAAACATTTGTCGTGAAATGAATTGATTTGATACCAAATAATAATGACATATACTCCACCTATATGTATAGCAATTTCAAGAAAACAAAACTATAAACAACTGTTACAGTTATACAAGTGGGAGCTTAAGCTAGCAATAAAACCAGGTTCATAGGTTTTTTCAACGACCTTGACTACTCATGAGGTTAACTGTACCAATAGCGTCGTCACTTTCTGTTCTAATGGATTTAAATTCTATTATGTATTTGGACAGGTCGCAGGAATCTACACAGAAGTAAGCCCAGTTAATAATGTGCAAATGTATATTTTTGAAGTCAATTGAAATTTATCATCACGATTTCACATCACAATTTTATTTAGAGAGGGAGTTTCAAATGTTTATGCAGTGTTTTGTATACTTTTGTTTGAGTATTTGTCATTTTAAAGGTTTGTTTTTGCCTTATTTGCTATCAGATCTACTACTGGTGATAACTACGTACTTCATATAGGTTCAACAGAATCATTGCTCAAGTTTGAACAGTTAAGGCTGTCGTGCGATTTTTTGTAAATTATGGTACTATGTTATCATCCAAATACAATTTATAAGAATTATGCTTTTCTATCAGGACCGCAGGAAATAACTGCCGACAGCAATTACTTGTTCAAGTTTCATCATTAAATTTCATGATTTTGTGCCTGACGCCCATCTGGTCAGTCAAATTCTTTCCAACTGTTACAGTTTTGTTCTTATGTTGTGCTGTTACAACCATGTAAATGTTATTGGGCACCCACAAACATGTATAACCCCGGGTGCATTTATATGTGTCTATCTCGCAAGTCATGAGGCGGGAATTCAGTGGTTATGCTTTGTTTGTTTTACATGTTTTCTTCTTTGAATTATTTCACATGTTGATATGATCGAGCCTTTAATAACTTACACTAGTTGATGGGTTTTATGCTGTGTGGTAACATATAGTGGCTTACAACTTTATCCATTGCTTTCTTGTGAAAAGTCTTCTCATTGACACACCATATCATTCTTTTTTCGTGTTAATATAATTCTATTTTAGTTATAATATCTGATTGATATTTTTCAATAAAACGACTGACACAAAAACTAATTTTAAAATATGTTAATCATGCATTCCTAATGTTATGAAACCTGCCAAATAAAGAAATAAGTGAGATTTCAGTACATTCAAAGTACAGAAATTTATACGATTTCACAAAGAAATTAAAGCTGATCTAATTTTGATTTCTATAACTTGGGTGAATTGAAATTTTACAACCGAAGAATGATATATTATTAGCTATTAAAAGGCTTACTGTGATATTGATATATGCATATGTGAGGGTTATGAGGGGGTCCAACACGCTAATCTCTGTAACTTGTTTACCAATTGTAAATAATATGTTAAACTTTCCAACATAATATTGCGTTAAACAATTCAGTCAAGGTTAAATCATATCTTGTTATGTATAATTAATAAAAATCAAGTTTTGCTTTCCAAATTTAAAGAATCAGTTTAGTTCTATAAAATGTAAAATAGTATAAGCTGAAATGATACATTCACGAATATGCAATCCATTACACGTTTGGTGTGCATGTAGTGCATCGTATGTAATGAAAAAGATCTAGTTATAGCGATATTTTACATTTTTATAGATAAGAAAAAATAAAAACGATTGACAGCAACCTTAACATTTAATTCTAGTTTCATATTGAAAAACTTTATGACATTTTCAATGTTGATGCTTTTAATGTTTGACTTTCCAAACTTAGTTCTAGAAATTGCCCAATGAAAGTTGCCCCAGAAACACAACATGACATGCACAGTGAAATGGGTAACTTATTAACCCAAACACGTACGACAAATATAATAACATAATTATGATTTTACTATAAGAACAATTATTTTATTTACTTAAAATTTATTATTAAATTGGTTTAATATAATATTTAAAGCTTGTCTAGCTATTGCAATTTCAGCAGTTGTAGAGTATGTCTTAGATATTCGCGTGAGATTATACTGGGGATTGCCCCTAAAAGACATAAAAAGATAGACAGGATAGATGTGTCTACAAATAAAATTGGAAATCAAAAAGGGGGTATGTGTCTAAAAGACAACAACCCGCCCATGGAGCAGACAACATGCAAAGGCCACAAATATATGCTTTCAAAGTAGAGGATATATATTTCAAACATCAAAATGACATTCGCCTCATGCAATGATCTTATAGGTTATAAAACAAAATTAAAGTTACAAATTTACATTTGGCTGAAGGCCAAAAATGTTGAAGACAAATCAAAACTAAGGAGTAAACAAAGACTCACAAAACCAAAGGACATTTACATCAACAGTTATCAATAATAATTAGGAAACAACACGAACTCCACTAAAAACCGGGAGTGAAATCAGGTAGATCCAAAGATATTGATAATGAAGCATGGTCCATAATGAAACATGATCCAATGAAAACTATTTCAGCTCTCTTTTACAGAGTAGGATATAAGGCATTGTGTTAGTCTTTGCATGCTATAAAACGAGAGGGAGAAGTATTACCCAAAATTATAAGGCATCGTTCTTAAATTATTAGGCATGAATTTAGTCACTAGTATCGAATGTTATTGTCATTAAGGAAATGCAAACTTTTATTGAATAGTTTCACACTTATTAAAGCCATGATGGACTGCATGAAACATACAATTACATGAAAACACATTTTGCCAACATAAATCATGAAGCATACATTTCTAAAACTTTGTGATCATTGTCCCTTACAGAAAAACCCACGTTCTGGCCTAGTTCTTTATGCATTGGTGAACTTAAATGTATATTTTACATCATTAAGATTCATGTTAAATTTTGTACAAGTTAAACCCATTTTTAAGCAATATTTTGTACAGATTATAACATGTATGAGGTACTTTTGTACGTGTTATAACTTTTATTTTTGCATTATACAAGTTATAACATGTACAATATTTTTGTACATTTTATTACCTGTACAAAATCGCAACTTGTACACAACATATATATATATATACTCGTGACGATTTAGATTTTAGCAAAGGTATACACAGTTGTATTTAGTTGTTGGCAGTAAAATTAATTTGTGGGTTTTCTGTGTCGTAGGTTTGCTGTTTCACTGCTCATAGTTTTAGTTTTGTGTTTACAATAATTTTGAATATACGTCTTTATATAGAAACAGAGTCCGTGTAACACTTATCAATGCAATATTTTAAAAAGTTTCGGACTAAACAGATTTATTGACTTTTACATTTATTTCATTTAACTACAAGCTTCCTCCTTACAGTGGTCGGATGTTGATTTAATTCTGTTCAATTTTATTTTAATAAAATATTGTTTAATAGAAATATGAAGTATGAAGTATACGACAAATTGTGTAGACAGCTGTATAGCGTTAAAAAACTGTATGCTGTACTCAGGGTGTCCATTGGTTTATTTTTGGCGTTGGGTTGTCTCATTGTGTATATATTTACTATAGATAATTTAGCTGATCTGTAACAATAACATCTTCATGCCTTATATATCATGTACTGTAGTACGCCGCTAGATTAAAACTGACGTGGAAAGGTAACACATGCCCACCTAGAGCTCTTTTAATTTGAGAGCCCAGGTGGTCGTGTGGTCTAGCGGGACGGCTGCAGTGCAGGCGATTGGTGTCACGATATCACAGTAGCATGGGTTCGAATTCCGGCGAGGGAAGAACCAAAAATTTGCGAAAGCAAATTTACAGATCTTACATTGTTGGGTTGATGTTTAGACGAGTTGTATATTATAAATAATATATAAAAGAAGATGTGGAATGATTGCCAATCCATACAACTCTTCACAAGTGACCAAATGGCATGGAGACATTTTTTTTCAGTTGAAGGCAGGTGTGCCAATATTTATTGGACAAAGTAAAATGAAAAAACAACATGTAGTAGTGTTCGTAATTTTCATATTTTCTTTTATCCAGTTTATAGCACAGTATGAACAAAGAGATTTTGACTATGTCATGTGTTTATTCCGAAAGGTGTTAAAACCCACCATTCCTACTGTGTATTATTTAATGGGTATTAATGGTAAACAAGAAAGATTATCGGAAAAATATTTGTATGAAATACATCAAAATGTCTGTAAAATTTTGAATCGAAGGACAAACATAACAATAAAGCCCTAATTTTTATCTAAAAGACAATAGATAATTTTCGATACTTTTAGTGAACACTCAAAGAAAATAAAAACTGTTTAATGCTGAGGCTTTTAGTTTACCATTAGGTGTCCGGGGGTGTTTAGAAATACGACATTTCAGTTTACCCTTAGGTGTCCGGGGGTGTTTAGAAATACGACATTTCAGTTTACCATTAGGTGTCCTAAAAACCTAGAAGTAAGCGACTGTCCCAAGTCAAGAGCCGGTTATCGTTTATAATTGTTTCATATATTTGTATTTCCGTTTTTTTTTGTATAATTAAGTTTGATTTTGCGTTGTGCCGATGCACCATTTTTTCCAGATTAGGAGAGGGTTTGGCGACAACAAACTAGTTTCACCACGACAAATTCAGAAAACAAAACGGTTGTCATTTGTTGCTGTGTTACATATTTGTTTTTCGTTCATGATTTTGTATATTAGTTTTCTCGTTTCAATTGTTTTTTCGGGGCCATTTATAACTGACATGTGATATTGGCTTTGCTCATTATTGAAGACATAACGGTGGCCTATACATTTCTGAGTCATTTGGTCTCTGGTAAAGAGTTGTATCGTTGGCAATCATACCACATCTTCTTTTTAGAAAGGAAGCCTAGATAATAAAAATTTTGTGCAGACAAATCGTCTAGGTACGGCTAATTGGGCCTTATTCTTCCTCATGTTACCACAAGAGGGAATCCCCGGATATTCATAAGTCAGTTGTTAAAGAAACTATTAGAGCTATGTGAAACTGATCTAAATTAACAAAAGCCAAATGTATGACAAATTATATAAAGAACGATAAAATGACGACGTTGAAGACAATTTGACATGAGACACAATAACGAATTACTAAGTTTATGTGGTGATTTTAAGACTTATATAGATTTTAGAGCCTCATATATCGATCACAATACTCAACAGATACCGACAGAACGTTGTGTCACAACTGATCTGATTTAAACCACCACGACACACATGGTTGAATACCTTTACTTTTATCTCTTAGTTTTCTCTCGTTTTCAAATAGGATTTTAGTTTGTTTTAAATGAAAATTATATCCCCGAATTACAAACAATCGCACAGTTTAATGATAATAGCTAGGTGATCATAAGTATCTGTCAAATCATGACACTTTGAGATTTACACATGTTCGTTGTACATTTTATGTATGTATAAGGTAAGTGAATTTATCAGTGTGTTTTAACTAACGATCTATCAAACATTATTACAACTACTCATAAAGAAAATTTAAAAAGAATTTTATTGATATTTATATTTAAATCAATTAAGTTTTCAATATTACGTGCAAATATTACTATTGGTTCACCAGTTTCGATCATAATGATTTTATTACTTCTCGAACATGTGGAAAAAATAAACATGCTATTTTATTATATTTATTTGTATTGTACGGAGTTCACGGGATTCCCTCGCCCTTTTTTGTCTCTTGTTTCATATATTCAAAAAGGAATAACGAGTTTTTAAAACCGATAAACTTTATTTATTGTTATCTCTTATATGTGTAAGAATGTTGCCCATGGATTGAAAAGGGAAAGTACATTTTGTATATAAATGTGAATAAACAAGAAGTGGTTATATGTAATGAGACAGCAACTCAACGACAAAATTAGCCAAAGGGATGTTTTTTTTGCACCTTGTTTAAATATCTGCAACTATAATTCAAATATAAAAGTGGAATATGAAATCGATGTTAACTCTGAATACTTAACCCAACACTATTCATATTTTACCGAGGAAAAGAAAAGTGTCTTTGAATTTCATTGAAATTTAAAACATCATAGAATATTAATATGCATGTATACGCTAAAAAGCCTGACAGATTCTTTTATTCATACCACCATTTAAATAGAAATATGCCTAATATTATTTATATTAGTTCGGTATAAATATTTTGTGGAAAATACACATCACGTATATAATATTTCGTTAAAATCTTAAGACCAGTTTAAAATAGAAAATTTGATGGGACTTGAATAAACAAAATACGCTTCTCAAATATTGAATGAATTGAATGTGTACACATCCAGCGATAACAAATATACAAATCATTAGTTATTGAGTCTATTGTCAAAAAGATTGTTTATATTATAGTTCGTGTCATAACTATATGTTTAGTTTGTTTGTCAATTCATAATTTCAGTAGTTCATTTAACAAACACTCAATACGACTTTTACCAGAACTTTTCTAATTTGTTTACTAGTAACTTAATTATACCTTTTTGAATGTTTGCACTGATAACTTAACATATTTGTATTTTCAAAGAAGAAAACATGTTTGTTTATATAGTATACAAGTACCATTTTCGTATTCGTATTTTGTTTCGTATAAATTAAACGTGTATGTAAATAAACAGACAAAATGGGACAAATTGACAGATTAAAGCTCATTTCATGATCTTTCATGTTATCGAGAAATAAATTTCAGTCCTGATTAGCCCGATTTAAATTGTGAGCTTATCTGTTGTCAATGTCGATTCCAATTTCTCAACATACTTAAAAGACCAAATTATTTAATATCTTTTTCAATTGTATGCATTTGTATTTGAAAATGGTCGCATTGAAAACATTGAAATAGTTAAATACGTTACAGTGAAAAGCTTTCATTCGTACAAGGCCAGTTACAAATATTGAACAATTATCAAAATACTGTACCGTTTAAAAATTTAAAAGGGTAATCTTTCGATTCATCAGTAAATGAAGCAGATAGAAGTTTTCTTAAATAATTAACAACCCTAAAGGCAACTATCCTTCAACTATATAATATTTCTCCGAGTTCTAAATATACGTATAAGAATAACTGCAAATTTGCCGATAAAATATTGCTCTTATTAAAGTTTGATTTTTCAGTATTGTAAAAACCCAGAGTTCATATATTTATTGAAAATATATGATCTTTGAATCACACATTACATGTATTTAAGAAAATATATTATCTTTGGGTCAATAAACGTGAGTACTGGTAGTATTTGCAATGGAATTTCATAATATATTGTCAGTCATAAACAGTACAACTAGTAATTTGTCATATTAAGATTGTATATGCTGTTTACTCATGTTAAATTTAATTGCGACTTTGGGCAGAGCTAAGGCATATAGTTAAACTCTTAATTATCAATATTTTATCATTTAAAAAACAAGATATTTACAATATTCCGCTTCCGAGAAAAAAATCGCTGATATAACCTGTTTATTAAGTTAAAATAATAAAATATTTTATAAAATTTATAAAACATACCACAATTTCTGATATCTATATATATATGCAAAAGTTTCAAAATTGATGAACCCTAATGCGGGTTCAGCGCCATATAATCTCCATCGAAATGAGATTCTAATATTACTGCATACCATATATTATTGACTTAACGTGAAATGCACCATTCGTGGTTCTTCTTTAGCTGTTAAGTCAAAAGACCAATAAAAGGGGGAAGGCCAAATAATCACTCTGTTCACTTCGTCAAGCCGATATAAAAACATAGAATATATACAAAATTCAGAAAAAAACCAAAGTGTCTATTTTTGTTAAGTCAGATTCAAAACATTTCAGTTTTGAAACCTCAATGTTTTGCCGTTTCCTAATTCCTTGTGTCTTTCATATTTAAAGAGCTACTTTAGATCAGTGCATACTATTATGTACTTAACACTAGGGGTTCCCCTTAAATTGACATAATCACAAACTTATACACAACTCATAGAAACTAGAATTAAAATGTTGTATCCCCACTGTTGACAACACTAACGCCGCTGCTGGAAACAGCACACATAAGTCTCACTGTTTGACCGCGTCGAGACAGAACAAAAACCTAAAAAAATATATCGAAGTTCAAACAAAATAAAATATCCACCCTTGTTGAGTCAAACGTAAAGCAGTTTGGTAAACCAACATGTTTTTCAGTTTCCTTAATCCTTGTTGCTTTCATCTTTTTAGAGTTATTTTGCAGTTGTATATATCATGACATGCACTTGCCAAAATGGAAAGTAACCACAAATGGAATTGCCAAACCCTGCACTTTACTTTAATAGCCAATATCAGATTTAAGCTTTTTAATCTGAAAATCTAAGATGGCAGTCACCATTGATCACAGTTCAACATAAAATCATATGTGAATGACAGAAAAGCTCAGAAAAATATCTGGTGCCGGGGCACAACCAATGTACAATCCAAGTTATTTTTTTTGTGAAATATACTTAGATATACCATAACTATAAAAATAAAGAAACAACATAGAATACCAAACTCTAATACTATAACTTCCCATATTGATGTGTGTCCACGCTTATATTCATAAAACCTCGAAATAGTTTAATTCTGGTCATTATAATAAGTAAGATTCTTTACACATTTACATTTGGTTTGTTGTTGATGTTTTATAGGTGAACTGTAAAATCGAGATGATTTCAAAATATTTATTTTTGAATTTCAGATTGTGCAGTAAAGCAAATGCAACTCTAGTTAATTTGTGCATTCCATAGAAAACTTGTATACAATATCGTGAAAGGAAATAGTGAAATTTATTCGTAATGGCAGATTAAATCGTCGTTTTGAGTGATTACACTTCAATATGTAACATCAATACGTTTGCAAATGCAGTTGACTTCGTACAAATATTGGTTCGTATCACTGCAAAAAGAATTGATAAAAATAACTATTTCAAAGAAAACCATGGCACTTTATTAGTGATCAAAAGAGTTTAATGAATAACCAATGAGAGACACCGATGTACTACGGACAACAGAGGCATGTCAAAAGGTTAAGAGGGGAGATAATTGACGAAAACGTCAGAAACAATATGGTACAAAAAAGGTTGTATGATGGTGCTAAGCGACATCTACCGGTCATAAGACAAGGTAAAAGTCCGAGCCAGATGCCGCAAGATGAACATTTGTCTTCCATACCGAGTAACGAAATGTCGAACAGAGGACATGAAATATTTATGGCAAGTAAAAAGGACGTTGCTCGACGGAATTTGATGGGATATTTATATTCTAGACAGCCAACGATCAATCGCAGCAATTCCTTCATTGTAGGAGAAAAACCATCAGAGCCAGGGTTGCCTAGTGTCAAATATAAGAACACCCCTAAGAATTTTGAACGCCAAAAGACATTATTTGTGGAACAACGAAGACCGGCATCGTTGAACAGCAAGAAATCGATTGACGCTGTTGAAAGGCGGACATCAGCTAGCTCAGCTAGACCAAACAGCAATAAATTTAGTTTACCCGAAATAATGAGAGACATTTACAGCTCGGCAGCAAAAATAAATAATCACGAGGAGGAATATGAAGAAATCCCTTTTAGTGAAGCCAATAAGATTGATATTGCTGAAAATTTAACATCACTGGACTTTCCAAAATATCACAAAAGTATAAAAGTTTATCCACCTAACCATAGACCTATTACCCCTGGACTGATAGACAAATTAAATAAAATGAAAGTGAATACACGGAATAGAACGGAACATTGGGTCAGACAAATACCGGAGGAGCAAAAGCGATGCAACAACAACAACAATAATATAAGGGGTTCAGATCAAAGTCGTTGGATTTATACTGATAATTCGTAGTACATGTATCTCTACACAAGAAACGATTTTTAATATGATGTTTTCTTTCATCAAATAAATACCAGAATATCTCCTTTCTTTAAAATTTTAATATGACATCCTTATGACGCTTTGTAAACAAAACCGTGTTCTAATGAGCATAAAAAATATGTTTGACACATGCGCACGAACTTACTGTGTATATTAATGTTATTTCCATTGTTATCCTTACAAATGTATACATTTAAGCAGCTAGCATACACTTTTATCATATATTTTTATAAAACAACATATATTTACCCTGCTCAATAGTTTTTAAACTTATCAAATATGAAACGTAATGCACAGACTCCTCGGGGAGGCAACGGGAAAAGCCAAACATTTTTACGGTATTTTCGTACGCTTCGACCTTTACAAGTACTGTATTTGTCCTATTTGAATCGAAATAGTTCCTTCGTGTCATGCTCTATGCTCATTTTAACATGGGTAGGCATTATATTTGACCACATTTTACACCTCGCTAACGCTCAGTGTAAAATATCGACAAATATAATGCCTACCCATGTTAAAATGAGCATAGAGCATGACACGAAGGAATTATTTCTTAATTATATCCGTTTGTGCAATCTACAGTTTTTTTTTCATTCTTAATATCAGAACCGATATTCATATTATGAAATATATATTTCAAATATGAAAAGGAACTTATTCAAATACACGTCTGTACTTTAAAACAAAACCTAGTTTTTGACAGCAGCAGCCCTATGTTAATAATATCTAATTTCGTTTAAGTATGAACTATTCAATAACATCTTATTTCGTTAAAAGTATGTACTATTATTTTCTATCATTTTAATTTCAGTCACGTATGGCCATCTCCGAAGTTTTATAATTGCACTAAACGTGCTATCACAATTATGATTATTAAATTAAGAGATCATGCCATTGTACTCAGTTCTATCAATAACATCTAACCATTTGTCAATATTTCACGGAAAATTTGATATAAATTATTTCAAATAAGAAAGTAAGAAAGTGAAAATATTCTGATCACATCCTTTTCATTACGCAATGATCAATAATTTGCAAAACGACTGTCACTGGCTTTCGGGAATTTATCTTTTTTTTTTTGATTAATTTGTTCTTACGATGTATTGAATTTCGTTTTTGGAAATACGCGACACACACTTTTGTATGCCATAATGGTATTTGAATAACAAGAACAATTGATCATAAACGGTAAGAAACCCAAAAAAATACCACTCCTACTTCTAATAAATATCATGGTAGAAATAGGTATAAATATATACATCACTTTTTTTTATTTGAGCGTCACTGATGAGTCTTTTGTAGACGAAAAGCGCGTCTGGCGCAAATGATATTTCAATCTTGGAACACATGTATCAATGACCAGTTTATTCACAGTAAATAAAAATGTAATGTTTGATAATGCAGCAATAAACAAAGCTGATGCAGTTATTAATACTAAGTCACAAACATTTTTTAGAGACGACACCATTTGATATTTTTACAAATGGGAATGTTCGAGTCCTCTTTAAATTTTAATGATAGTCTTCCATTTTGTAATGCCACCATCGACAGGGAAACCTTCAAATTTTAATGATAGTCTTCCATTTTGTAATGCCACTATCGACAGGAAAACATTCAAATTTTAATGATAGTCTTCCATTTTGTAATGCCACCATCGACAGGAAAACCTTTAAATTTTAATGATAGTCTTCCATTTTGTAATGCCACCATCGACAGGGAAACCTTCAAATTTTAATGATTGTCTTCCATTTTGTAATGCCGCCATCGTTTAATTTTGTCGCACTTTTATAAAGCTATACATACTATATGTTATGTGGAAGTTGTGTGTTCATGTTATTCATTGTTACTAATGCTTTAACGACATCGGGTGTCATTTCAGTTTTGTCGAAAAGCTAGGAAAAGACGTTTTCGTTTGCTTTAAACCACTGTTATTTTGAAATAAGATATTTGCATTGGGTCTATTACGGGCTTGTTTATATAGTTTGTTATGAAGTGCTAGGTTTACACCGAACACACCAAAATACTCATTTGGTCTCTAGTGGAGATTTGTCTCATTGGCATTTATACCGCATCTTCTTATTTTTATAAAACTGTTATTCAAATTACAAAAGGTCCAAAACATTACTTATACTCGTTATTAAGTATCAGCATTTCGAGTGAATTATTAACCATCGAGATGAACACCGCAGCAATGCAGACGATCTTATGACAGGATATACATGTAAATACATAGATATGAATATAAATACCATGACAAGCACGTCCAATATTATGATGAAGACTTTTCTTGGTCGGTTTAAATTCATGCTATATATTAAAATATGTTAATAATCTCAAAAAGGGTTAAATTGAAGGTGGCATGAATACAGATGAATTCGAATTATTGACTTGTCAGCAAAAATGCATAACCATACACAATGTTGTGAGGTTTATTTTGACAAAATTGATTAATTGATTCAAACTGACTGCTTATTGGAAAATTTTATATCAAAACTCAGATTTTTCAAATGATTCAACAAAAGGAACTATGTCTGAATGTTTTGTCTTAATAATGTTGTTTTAAAATGAAGTGTTGATAAAAGCATCTCTACAAGGACATTTTTGCAATGCTCTATGAGGATCTATAAGCAGAGTATGATAGATTACACACCAACAAAATATTTCTTGGTTTGCTGATACTGCAATAGTCAGGAAATTGGTTGAAAGTGGTTCAATAATACATATATTAAATTGAAGTACATTTAATCAATTTTATCTATGTATTAGCTAAATTTGTTTTTAAATGAATATTAAATCATGCAAGTGATTGCGTCAGGAAACACTTTCCTTTTCAACAAAAGAATCGACTTATCTATACAAACTTTTTTTGAAAGTGTAGATTATTTTAAGTTACATGCTAATGTTACCTATTGTTCGCATTGTATTATATTATCATTGTTGTTAATCATTCCTGAATAATGTATTATGTTTTGTTTATTTACAATGAAAAATAAAATGTTACTAAGTACACTTTAATTCATTTAGTATTGTACTACAACGGGAATGAAGATGTATTACTTTTCATTGTTTAATTCAGGGACGTTTTTGTCTTGACAAATGAAGATCCGATGAGTAACATAATACAACTAATTACATGTGTTGTAACTTATTAGTTAATTAGTACCACCATAGAAGATTTGTAATATACCACCTGATACACGGTTATTGTATTACTGGAATAGTCGTGATCAGATTCATCAAATTACTGCGCACTACAAATACATGTACCGAAGTGTACATTCATCAAATTACTGCGCACTACAAATACATGTACCGAAGTGCACATTCGATGATGTATTGCTACACAGAAATCATTTATTTTCTTTAATTTAAATCATTTATCTTATAAAGATAATCATACACTCATTAAAGATCCAAATGCTTATTATTGTAATTTCTGTGACAATTACTAAGTAGAATTCGTTAAAGATATCTCAAATGCAATATTAGAGAGAGAGAAAAAAAGATGAAAACACGATTCTTCTAGCATGGAAGACATTAAAGGCAGCGGAACAAGGGAAAGCAAGGTGAAAATGAACCTTTTTTTTCAAGTCAATACTGCTTAACTATTTGGAGTTCCTATCTTTTAGATCGTTTTTATAAGTAAAAAGAACTGTTTACTTTTAACTGAACAATTTTAAGTCATGAATTTGTTGTATGCCAACCTCCTTTTGATAATAAATAGATTTTAATAAGAAAAGAATGTTCATATAAACAACAACAAGAAAAAAACACCACAAAAATAAGGGAGATATCGCCATTGAATGACATTAACTTACCAGTATACAAAGATTCGTCTGGAGGTATTTGGGTTTTGTGTGTGTGAAAAAATGCAGTAAGTAAATGTTTAACTGATTTTAAGAACTATACAAGTCAACAAAAGAAACGATACAACACTGCAAACAAAAAAGATTAATTAATATTTAACCGTTTAATAGAAAACAATTACACCGTGTATCATCGTACAGCGGATATAGGTACTAGCCAAGCGGGCGTGATCAATTTTGATCTTACACGGTAACGAAAATCTTTTGTTTTGTTCACATAATATCAATGTGTACTTCAATCTAAACATAATTGCTGTTTTAAGAAATGATTAGGTCGTAGGTTGATGATAAGATACATGTATGTCTCATTATTTTCCCTAAACAAGAACGATTACTAAAAACATGTGCAAATACTTGTCAAGGAGTTGGCCCTCGTCTCATCCGATATATTCTATACTCATTGCAACTCTTTTTCTGATAGAAGGCCATTGTGTGTGTGTAATAAATATAGCTGTTTCAATAATTGGCATTGAAATCTTTCATACATATGTTATTTTTCTATATTTTACCCGGTGTTTAGCTGACCACATAAATCCTTATGTACGGTGCATAGCTAAGTTGTTGTACACCGTACACACTTTATTTTCATACTCGTTTATTACCCAAAAAATTTCAAGGAATGAGTAACCACAGGTATGTTTTTGGTTGGTAACTATTACTTTTGCCCTGTATCAGGTTTCGTTCAGATAAAACATGTAAATGTCTAAACAACTGTATCGAAACTGAAAGTTAGTGTTGACATTCACAACTATCTGCACATAAACAAGTTAATTGTTCTTAATAGAATATCAAAGTTGTTTTACGAATAGGAAAAATCGATGCGCAAATTATTTGTGAGCAGGAATTTCAAATGTTGAGAAATGTACATTAAATATTGATAAAGCAAAACAAAGATTTTCGTTACCGTGTAAGTTCAAAATCGATCATGCCCGCTTGTTTAGTACCTATTTCCGCTGTACTGATGATACACGGTGAATTACAAAAAGATAAAATAAGTTATTTTCTAACGCTAAACGTGACAAAGTAACAAACTATAACGTTCCAGAGAGTTCCTGGACCAAATACGGACGGATCAAAGTCATTATCCGGAATTTCAGATTGCGGAATGTAAAAGCGAGTATGGTCGTCTCTCGCAAAGACCACAGCTTCACACATACGACGCGTAGATGCAACTTAAGTTATAATGCTGGATTGGGATAATATTTAACTTCTGTTGAAAAACGTTGTTTAAACCGCGTGCGTTGTCGAATTTCATTCCTTTATCTCAAATCGTCCAAGTTAACAATTGTACACGTGTTCGCCCGTTGTGACATATTCCATCCCATACCATCGAACTTTCGAATATCGAAACTGTTGACCTGGTGCAGTAGCCTAATAATTGACATCATATAAGTTAAATGCTTCATTGATTCACGGCGAATTTGATTACCGGACGAAAAAGTAACATTCACGATTTTCGTCGTATTCGTTTTACTTTAAAAAGTAACATTCAGGATTTTCGTCGTATTCGTTTTACTTTAAAAAGTAACATTCAGGATTTTCGTCGTATTCGTTTTACTTTGAAAAGTAACATTCAGGATTTTCGTCGTATTCGTTTTACTTTAAAAAGTAAAAAAGACTAATTAGATACTTTTTGACATTGAATATTGATATAAACTTATACAGAAACTTTTAATTGAAAAACATAGAATTATTGACACATTTTAATTTGTAATGTTTCTTTTGTTGACTAGTATATAACGATTTCAAGATACTATAAATACATATTTGCACTTTGCCCACGTGCACTTTTAAGCCATGGCAGAACTTTTAGTTTACTGGAAGAATCATTGAACACTAACTTAAATGATGTACTCTTAGAAGGAGTGTTGTGTCTTATGTTCGGAAGTTACCTTCTAGTGTTGAAGTGAAGGATGTTTTACTTTCTAGTGTCTAGATGTTTTTGGTGAATATTAACGGACGAAAGATGACAGATAACAAGTGATGGCAGTATATTTATTACTATGGCACTATGAGTCGTTGGCAGCTTCAAGTTTTGTACAACGATAGAATATTTCATGTATAATATTGCAAAGTGAAAAAAATCCTATTTCTGGATACCCAAGTTTTGTACATACACACTATATATTCATATGATGAAAACATAATCTTTCCAAGGGCGATTTTAACAAGAGCTTATGATAAACATTAATACAGTATTTTTCCAACATTTATCCTCCAGTAAAAAAAATGCATCAACTGCAATATACAAGAAATAATTTTATACATTTTGCATAAAACATACGCATGTGCTATTCTTTCCTATTTGTAAACACGTAGCACGGATCCATACAAAGTGGATAACTTGATAACGATGTTGCATTATCCGAGATGTATTTCTCCAATTTAAGATGTGTATCTCCAGACAAAGAAGTATATAACTAGAAATAAAAGACGCTTTGGGGATAAAAAGGAGGAAATTAGAGGATTTATCAGTGAAGATTACATGCTATATAAAACAATATTGAAATCATACAATTTAACAGAGTCTGAAATTTTGGCTTTTCTGTGATCTTATAAATAAATCTGCATTAAACCAAAAGTACAAATAACGTGATTGCCTTAATGTCGAATCCGAAGTAATGGGTAATGTAATAACACATTATATAAGTTTAAAAGCAATAATGTGTATCGAGTTATGGCATCTTTTTCTTTTACAATTAGAATGAGAAGGCTGTTTCAGGACCACTAAAAATCCCAGATAATATGATTTACGTACGCATCATAACTAATAAGTGATAACATCGGATCTCGTCTCGTATATATGTATGCATGTACATGTATTTGACCCCCGTTTGTTACGTTTGAAACAATAGGTAACTGGTTTACACTGTTTAATTTTTGATTTATCCGTTCATTTAATTTCAATGCAGGTGTTACATTTTGAAAACATTAGGAATATGAGTCAAGCACATTTACATTTAACCACTGAGACTGGTATCAACAGGGGAAGCAATTGTCGGAACTTAAGAGGAGGTTTATCTTTATTGCATATGTAAATGTTTGTGTCAAATATTCTATTTGCCTTCAATCAAATGTTATTATATTTACACATGGCTCCTTTTTGGAGTATGTGTCTAGAACGAGTGTATGAGTTGGTCGTCCGAATAATCAACACACGACCACAACTCGAACTAGTGCCTTTATCGCCTGCATCAGATTAATGTATGAAGTATGTATAAATTGATAAGAAGACATCAGTATCATTTTGAAGTCTTCGAACTGATGGCTTCAGAACCCGACACACACACATTCTTTGTAATAACTTGAGCCTCGTGGGTGTATTTCGCAACAAAGATTGTAAGGTTTCTTATCATGCACAAATACAAAAATCTCGATTTGGCTTATTTAGCAATTTTAATGATTGTATTGTTATTTTTGGACTGCATAACTCATAAAAAGGGTATATTGAAACCAAAACAGTATTATCAAATTAAAATACATAAGAGATTTGATTCCAAAGCGAACCATCTACCTTCATTTTGTGTATATAAGCAAAATGTGGTGTGTTAAAGTAATTGAGAAGGAGGCATACATATTTTTCATTAAAAGAAAAATCATTGTCAAATTGGCTTTAAAGGTAGATATAATATTCATGGTGTTAAGAAATATAGAATACATATTTTTATTTATTAGTTTAGAGTTGTATTTTATTTTAAGACTGATTAACTGATTGATTCCCCAGCTCATTTATAACTAGTTACTCTCTTAACAATGTCTTTTAACCCAACATGATAATATGCCGTTAATATTTTTTGACACGAAATTAAATATTGGCAGTTTCCTTTTTCTGCGAAAGCCTTCAAAACCAAATTATTAAAGCGTCAATACTTTGTAAAAGCTAGAAGAAATAATCCGTGCCTTCTATTCAATGGGATTATTTGGAAAATGCTGAAACCCGCCTTCTTGAAATTAGCTTGCATATCATGGACATGGACACACATTCTTCTTTTTTTTTGGGATGGCATAGTAACACAATTACCAGGAAGTAAACACTCAGCATTGGATATAATAACAGAAACAGTTCATACGAACTCTGACAAAAACAAATAACCATGCTGGTATAAAAGCTTTAGCCAACAAAAACGCTAACATCTAGCATCAATACCATTAGTGTGAAGAAAAATATGTCTGAAATACTTCTTGTTAAACTCACTAAGCGCAACGAGATATATAAAAATGTATGATTATTGGAGTAATACGCCACTTTCTGCCTTTTTGGCTACAGTATTTATTATAATACAAGATTATACTCATAATACGAGGACTACCACACCTTGCCATAACCTCAGTGCTAGTTAATACGACAGAAAGACTACCATCCCCGAACAGATAATTCCGATAATCCATGAGAAACTATGTAAGAATCTGTTTCTCTATAGCTTTTAAACATGCATTTTCTTTTTTTTTTAACCGAAAATCCCCATTGAGTGTCTTTCACATTGCACGAAGGTGTCATTTTCATTAACACCTGTTATAGCATATTTTGATGCATCCCGTTAAATAGCTAAAAAGGCCATGACCCTTTAAAACAATTCAATGGTCTTCTGAGATCACTGGCAACCACATGTTGATTATTTTTTTTGATACAATGGTTTCGGAAAGGACAAGTTTCCATGAGATTAGAGAAATTTACTTACAATTATGTTTTTGTTGCTGTTGCCTCACCTACACAAACCCATATCTCGTTTTATAAAAAAAACTGCTAGATTTTGGTGATGTTAGGTCCGTCAGAGTTGTCTCTCTTTCATAGTCGAGGGGGAATAAACTTAGTTAACTTCGGCGTTCGAAGCGTCTTAATGTTTTTACCTAGGCCTTCATCGAATACCTTTTTTCCTAAACCTAACAATTTAAAACTCAATGATGTATAAATACATAGACACGTTTTGATCTATTTAACCAATTGGACATAAAAAAAAAGCTCGTCTTAGATAAACCTCGCCTGAAGAACTTCTTTATCTATCAACTTTTACTGTGAAGGTTATTTTTGTAATAGTAAAAATAATCATTTGACGCGTTCCGTCATTTTTTATGTTATTGTTTTATGTTTAGTTTTTGTAGTCCGTTTTTACTTAAGTACTTTGTACATGCAATTTGTTTTTCTATGTTGACATATTTGTTTTTATCTTTATAGTGATATACAAGTAATTATAACACAATGTTGACTACTGTACCTTTATTTTTGACATGTTTACCTATTATATATATATAAGAAGATGTGGTATGAGTGGCACCGAACAGCAAGATATAAAGGGCCCTTAAATTGTTAGTGTAAAACCATTTAAACTATTATGTCTTTTTCACATTGTAATGGAATTTTATGCGAAAATCAACCTTATAAGAGATTTAGCTTGCTACAAAACCAGGTTTAATCCACCATTTTCTATGTAAGAAAATGCCTGTACCTAACTCAGAATATAAAAGTTGTTATCAATTCGTTTCATGAGTTTGAGAATCTGATTTTGTCATTTGTTTACTGACTTTTCGTTAATTTTTTTGTTTGTTTTGTTTTGTTATTTTTGTCCCCCATTTTTTCGTGATTTTCCTAATAAGAGCCTTGAAATCATATTGAACTCACAAGAAGACACGTTTGATTTAGATTTTGTGTCTAATGTGATCAAGTAACATTTGACAGTTAACTTGCCGGACATAGGTCATTCTCATTACAAAGAAGAGTTTATATGTCATAAATAGTATTATAAACCTTTTAGACTTGATAAGAACAACACATTGATAGCATTTAACAGCAGAAAAACAGGATATTAAGAGCTTACTGCTGCGTTTGACCGACCAGTCTTACATTTGACCGCTGTCTAATCATTAGTTCTTTGTATGGGATCGCTGGAAACTTTTCTCTTATTTATCCGTTCAATTATTTTTGCTACAAATATCATAGTTTTTGAAATAATGAATAATACAGAATGGTATTTTATGTAATTCATTTGTTTATGTTTACCACAAGGCCGTACTTATATTTCCAATGTAAAGAAGGTATGATGAATTCGTTAATGACGTTAATACCTAGACGCACTTTATAAAACTACAAGCAAACAACGGTTAATATCCTTCATCTAAAACGTTCGAATAGGCCTTTAACAAGAAAGTTGCACATTTCACTGCAAATTTAGAAAAGAGGAAAGAAAGATACTAGAGGGACAGTCAAATTCATAAATCTGAATTCAACTTACAACGCCATGGCTAACAAAGAAAAAGACAAACAGACAAATAATAAGACACAAGACTCAACAGAGAAAAACTAAAGACTAAGCAACACGCAAAACACCAAAAACTTGGGGTGATCTCAGGCGCTCCGGAAGGGTAAGAAGATCCTGCTTCACAGTTGGCATCCGTCGTGTTGCTAATGTTATAACAAATCCGGTATATACTCCAATTCGATAGATCACGACAGTCACGTTCACGAAAAGGGAACGGGATTGTAGTTACGACATAATGAACATATCCGAATTCATCTGTGAAACGGATGTTCAATAACGGTCAACTGACTCGTGATGTCGTCCGTCCGTAAAATTTACGAAGTGAAGATATCAATATGAATTTATCGATAGCAACAGCATGGAAGTAATAGTCAACAATCTTTTGATGAAAATTAAAGTATTTTTGCATCAAATTCTGTTCTGAAATCTCACAGTCGTATTAACTTACTAAATAAACTCATAATATACTCAGGACTAAATTTTGTATACTAGAGTATACGCCAAATGCGCGTTTCGTCTACAAAAGACTCATCAGGGAAGTTTGAATCCAAAAAAGTTTAAAATGCCAAATAAAGTACGAAGTTGAAGAGCATCGAGGACCAAAATTCCTAAAAGTTTTGCCAAATACAGCTTAGGTAATCCATGCCTTAGTATTTCAAAAACCAATTGTAAACAGTTAATTTATAAATATAACTATATCAATGATAATTCATGTGAGCACAACAAGTGCTGACTACTGGGCTTGTGATACCCTCGGGGAAATAAATCTCCACCAGCTTTGGTATCGACCATATAGTGTTATCTCGTTTAAATCTACGTATATATTTCATCTGTTTACCACAGTTGGCTCTGATCTGTGCTTATGTAGTAATGTACACATCCGCGTGGTTTACTTTAAGGTATGTGCCTCTATCTGGCTGTTGTTGATTGTTGTCGACAGGAGATTTTTCGTGGTAATGTATATGTATCTACGACAACCTATTACAATGATCTTTACCATGGAAATGAAGAAAAAAAAACACTTTAAGACTTTAATGCGCCCAACGCACTTATTTCGTGTTAATTCATCAGGAACATGAAAACACAAAAATTGGCAAGCCACGGATCACGAATTAACCCATAGAACATTAAGAATAGTAAGATTAAAAAGGATTTTAAAACATTAGAAAAGTTCATCTGATGTCTACTTTGTCTGAGGGAGTTTAAACCAGTGATATGATTTCTTACTTTTTTCTCAAACAAACCCGTCATTAATAATTTAGAAAGCTATCAGCCAACACTAGGCGCGTCCTGATCTTGCTGATATATACAATATATGGTTGAATTTCTCAAACTTTTGAAAAATATAAATATTACGAACATCAAAATAAAATCATTTCGATATGAAATATATTCTGTAACTTTATTGGTTTATGATCCTTGGTATATCGCCATAATATTTAATTATCCTGTATATTGAAAGTTAATAGAAATACAATTCTTGCTCAGACTATACTAAATAACAAATATGAAAAAAAAATGTCAAATCTTTATCAAGAAAGACGACCTTTTATATTTCACAAACTCAACATTTATTGAAAATAATTTTAATGTTATCTTTCTTAAGGTTAAGCAAGGATGTTGGGTTTTTCCAAAGAATTCTCAAATAAACTTTACTAGAAAGATTAATGGTTTTGTTCAACATAATGTAAAATTTACTTCTTTCAAATAAAGTTTAGTTTAAGGGAATTATCCTTTATCTCTAGTGTTATCGGTTAATGATAGCGATAGTCGTGTCTGGCGACAATAAGACAACATATCAGACATCTGGAGAGTAGCATTACGTCTTCATGACTCTTGACCGTGACAAAAATGACTGCAGCTAACGCAGCTTTATAAGCGCTTTCGCAAGCAACAACATCGAAAATACACAGACTTTGCACATAGACAAAGTCCAGAATCCTTAAGGTCAAAAGTCACTGTGGTTTGCCTATTTTTTCCTAGAAAAGACAATAAATTCTAAACCAATCTAAGGTACGAATTTGATACAATTTTTAAAGTTCCACTCATAAATTTGTTCAGTTTTTATTATATGATTAAAAAAAAGGCAACATTAGTATACCGCTGTTGAAATGTCATATATCAATTGAGAGAAACAATTCCGGGTTACTAACAAAAACTGAGGAAAACACATCAAATATAAGAGAAAACAACAAAACAACAGAAACTATTTCATATCATTATTTAGAAATTATTTTTGTATACAAATATTTTTTTCTATTCATATACATGTGATCTTTTATGCATACGTTCATCTTTGTCTTTTATAACAGTGATTCTCCAAATCACTCATCAGCATATTTCATTTTTAACAATTGAACAACATAAAAGGTACATATAAACTGCAGGCATTTATGAATTTAATGGAACTCAATTAGAACAAGAACAATGTTTTTTCAAGTGAAATAAATAGTTCCATATTAGAAGTATGTGGCCTCATGTGAAAGTACGCACGAAGAGGATTAAGTAAGTAAGTATTAGAAGTAACATGTCAATGAGATCTAGTACATACGAAAACAGAACAACTGAAAAAGAACTACAAAACAAAATGTTTAAAACAAAACTTTAAGGAAAATTAAAACGGAAAGTCCCTTATCAAATGGCAAAATCAAATGCTCAAATACATTAAACGAATGAAAAAGAACTGTCATATTTCTGATTTGGTAAAGGCATCTAATTGTGTCGAAAATGGTGGATTAAAGCTTATTTTATAGATAACTAAACCTCTCACTTGTATGACAGTCGCACAGAGTTATGGTTACAGTAGTCAACATTGTTTTAAAATCTTGTCCACTATGACAGATATATATACAAATGTATATATAACGTCTAAACATAGCAACAATCAACATTCAATCTATTTAAGCGTGCATCAGTTTGTGAAAATAAACTGATACAGTTACTGAATTAAAATTATATAAATGTCTAAGAATATAACTTAAACACACTAATTAATACATTAAAAAGTTCTATAAGATTTTAAATAGAAATACGCAATATTTCAGTAAGATGTGTAAAAACCTACAGGGTGCCATCGTCTTATTCTTTCCTAATCATGTTTATAGGGCAAAATAACTAAATAGGTCGTGGTTAAAGTTCGATCACTTCAAATTCTTGGGGAAACACATTAGATGTTGTAATATCAAATATATATAAATAGCATTGATGAGGATCTTTTGTGAACTATATGATTAAAATATACTTAATTATATATCTATCTTTGTATACTTAAGACCATAATGATAGAGAATCGTTAGTAATGTAAAATATTTAAATTGTGCCTAATTTATCAAAGTTGACAATAGAAATATATGAACATGTAGATAAACACCATGTTCACTGTTAAAGCTTCAGTGATAAAGAAAATCTATTCAATTTGCCCTTATTACTTTGAAGATGAATCTAGCCCAATTTTAAACATTCTTTTGTATGTGTTAATCTTTCAAATAATCTCTTGATTGAATCCTTAAAAGCTAGTAATTTGGTCAAAACAAATTTGATATTTAAAGCTTTATGTCAAAATTCATCAAATTAAGAATACGTAAATAAACCTGAAATTTTATTTAAAGAAAACCTGTCGACTCTGTACATGGTAAATGATTTTGAAATGCATTCAGAAGATACTGCTTGATTTATGTGTGTATATTTTGCTATCGTCTCTGTCATATTGCTGACTTGGTACAGACATTTTTTATGTAGAAAATGGTGGATTTAACCATTATATTTTTTTTTATAACAAAACCTCTCAGGTTTAATAAATTTCGTAATATTTACAACATGTGTGAACGAAACACACAGACTTAATACAAGTTAAAGCTCATTAGCAAAATAGCAAAAAGGAAAGTCAAGAAAACAAAAAAATAACCACAGTACCACGACACAATGACGGAATGCATAAATAACGAGCCACATCAATTAGTATTACAAAAAACAGACTGGATAGTGAAAGTAATCATTTACAAAGAGAAATACAAGAACACTTTAACACGTTATTATGATGATGATAAACAACGTCTGTACCTATAATATATACTTTAAGACCATCGTGTATTTTTTGTGAAGTTGATACAAAATATTTATCAACAAGCAAAAGGACGGGACGTTCTTTGACATAACCCTAATACATCTAGGAACTTTCCGTTTTGCATTCCCAATGAGTTTGATAATAGTTATTATACTTTTCAACATCACTTTAAGGAGGTCATAGTATAACTTTAGCTATTTATGTTCTATATCTAAAATTTAGACAAGTCCATCCACTAATCAAACAGTCAGTTACTATAATTCTAAAATATATGTAGCGGAATGCTTATGCCCTTTCTGGAAGGACACAATTTAAAAGCAAATCTTTTTTTCCTCCTTGAAATTCTATGCAGTTTATACTGATGCTTGAACACTGTCGTGTATTCCTATACTTGTATGACGTTACAGTATGAAATCATACATGAAGTACCCAACATAAGTAATAGACCAGTGCTGGACGACCAGTTTGACTTCATACTAGTATATACAATATTTTAAGATAACTTTTACTAACTGCCAGCATACTTTGATACAGTTTAAAACTCTTAATGATTATTTTTATTTGTACTATTGTTTTTGTAATAATTGAGAGTAAAGTGTTTTCTTTTGAACCATTTTACATTGCATGTTCCTTTACGTAGTCCACTGATTAAGAAATAAAGAATTTGAGCTGGAAAATAGATTTATCGGTCACCAACTTGTGTGCCTGTTCCAACTAAGTAAGATCTTCAGTAGATATTTTATGTCTTGTACAAATGTTATTTTGTAGTTGAATATCAATGTTTCACTTTATGTAAGTATCTTTTTGCAGATTAAGACAAAAATATCTCAAATACAGTTTTGAGTATTTGGTGTGTACTTATATAAATATCATACCTGTAACGCGACTGTAGGAGTAAATGTTAGAGTTCTGTATACAACCTCTAGCAAATTCATTCTGAATAACGTTTACGACTGAAAAATCATTGCTGAACAATCTGCTGAGGGTTTCTTGTGTTATTTTTTTGAGCGATTACTATCTAAGCTTTGGGTATGTTGTACCATTATTTCTTATTTTCTCTATTATGATTTTGACAAAGAAATATTTCTTTTCGTAATTGAAAACTGCATTTACAGAAAATCTCATCAATTTAAACGTGAAAAGGATACAAAATGCATCACCTTAAAGTCTGAAAGAAATACAGCACTTAAAATAATTATGATACTACAAATCGAAATTTGGATAATAAATATATAAGCATATCTTACATAATCACTTTATTCTCATAAACACAGGAACTGTCATGTGCAACGTCTTTTCCCGTTTGTGGTTGCATGGTTTCATATCTTCTTTTTCTTAATATATTGAAATGACATGGGTTTTAAGACCAAACTCCGAACCTATGACTTTATAGAATCTATAAGAATAATATGTTCTTCCTGTTTTAAACCCGTTTTTATTCGTTCAAAATAACGGAATAAATTTAACGGATTAGTGTTTGACAGCATGATTTCATTATTTTGGTCAATAATTGCGAGCATATAATGGATACGGTTTAATAATAGTTAGACACATTTTATTCAGAATTTATTTATTTTTGTTTGATTTAAATTGTGTGCTGTGAGTTTAAACCGGTATAAGAGATGTACTAACATGTACTGTATGTTATTGTGTATTACTTTCAATATGCACATGCTTCATTAAGACAACAAAATAACAGCACAAACATCAAACGCTGAATCTAGAAGATAATTTACAGTAGTCATCTAAAAATATGATGTGGTATGATTGCCAATGAGACAACTTTCCACAAAAGACCAACATGAGACTGAAATTAACAACTGTAGTCACCGTACGGCCTTCAACGATGAGCAAAACTCATACGGCACAGTCAGCTATAAAAGGTTCTGAAATGGCAATGTAAAATTCAAACGAGAAAACTAACGGTCTTATATACAAAAAATGAACAACAACAAATATGTAACATATAAACAAACGACAACCACTGTATTTAAGGCTTATGACTTATATATACAGATTCTAAGTTGTTTTGCAATGTGGCAAGCAAAGAGTTTAGAAAAGGTCATGGGAAACAATTTAGCAGAGATCACCAAAATGTTGCCATGAACACCACATGCAAAAAACATTCATTTGTTAAAATCATGATTTGGCGCAAACATGAGAACATATGACAAGGTCACACTTTTTTTTTTATTGTTACCTTCCCGGTTTTATTTCCCAAAGTGGACCTAGATTTTTCAATATCTAGTTTTAATGGTGAATTTTTATTTAGTTTCGAAAACAAAATTGAAAATTGGATTCCTGAACAAACCACGTTGAAATAAGCAGTACAAATAGTAATATTTGACTGTTACCGATAAGATGACTGGAAATTGTGTCAGATTTTACTGGTCCATTATGAAACCAGAAAGGAGATATGAAATTGCTTTTGTGTTTAACCCGTTTTGACTCTTGTTTGTGCTGTACCTGTAATGATTTTGAGTAAATATATCCATTGTTTTATTTAAGATCATCTCTGGTAGTTATATAAGGGTTAATATTGATAGATGGTTTTGTTCTAATTTGGATGATTTTATTTCAACTTTCGTGTAACGTCTGTCGAATCATTGGAAAATTATGCATTCGTTTCCAGGTTGAATACATATGAATGGAATTCATCTTCCGTTGTGTTAGAAATACAATTGTGTGAATCATCTACTCTTTAATGGATGTCATATATTGTCTTTCAATATTAATAAAGGAACAGTAAAACGAAGATTGTGTTGGCCAATAATGTGTCAATCAAACAAGTCTGCACTGGACAAATGAGATTACTGTTGTATAGTTTGTACCGTAAGCTGTCATTGAAAGAGTAATGCTACTAATATCATTTTGTATGATAAGGATTAGATGCTACTACACTACAGTATCTTGGGTATGGTGAAAGAATAAGGGTTACTTAATCGAACCATTTGTATTATTTCGCTAATTGATTAATGAACTAAATTCAAAGTCTTTTATGTTGCAAGCCGCATGTGTTCAATTTCAGACCATAACTTCAATTCATATGGGAACAGTGAATGAAAATGTTCAGTAGTTCTTCCTAATTCAATAGTTTATCTGAAATCTAGGGTAAAATGTTTGACAGTGCAAGGCATTTCTACAGATTTCTTCTATAGATCGTCTATGTATGGCTTTCAAATATGAGCAAAAACCCATACAACATAGCTATAAAAAGCCTCGTTTTGAAAAATGTAAAACAATTCAATCGCGAAAACTAGCTTGATTTATGTACAAAAAAACTCAACATAAAAACAAATATAATTTACAGTAACAGGCGAAAAGCATATACATATATATATATGCAAAGACTGCAGGGAAATAATCTTATAACACTGTCATGTTCTTGCAAAGTACTGTACGTTATGAAATCGTTATTATATGGGGACGAAGTCCCCAATTACGGTAGAAAATCAATATAAAAAAAAATCAAAAATTTAGGGAAAATTTCCCAAATTTTCCATTCTACTAATGAACTCAAATCGTTTACTTTTTTTCAGATCTACTTCCTGTTCCGGTTTTCCCCGCATTTGCGCAGAACACTGTCTAGTTTGCATGAGACTTTGAAAAAAAATAGATATTTATCACTCTAGTAAAATATAATTCATTTTTAATAATTGTTTGATATGCAAAAAACGTTACCCGATGAAAGTAATTCTTTGTTTACACTGAATATGACGTCATAAATTAAAGAACGTCACAGCTAAATCCATAACAACAGAACCAAAATCGGGAACGTAACGGTATTTCCGTTTCTTTTATTAACATGTTTGAATTAAAAAAATTAATACAGACTTCGTCTCCATTCACAGGTTATGCCTGTCTCATATTAATAGAAATTGTAGGTTTTTAGTCATAAATGTTATATATATTTTACTTTATGTATTTAAGTATTACAGTGACTTCATTTGTAACCTTACTACTATCAATATTTTCTTTTACAAATATGTACAATAAATTGATTTGTTCTGATAATGCTGATATTTAATTTATTCAAAAGATAAAGGATCAAAATAACTTTAATTCACTAAACGAGCAAGGGTTCCGGTGCCAAGTTGGTGTAAATAAATATATTTCAAAAATATATGTTTGTACTGCTATGCGTTGTTAATAAACAACTTTGTTTTCGTAATTGACTACGTATAACAATAGAATACACCCTTGATTTCAGCGGGGGTGTTGTGACTTACATTACGTTATGTGGTTGCTATTTAATGAAAGTCTGCCATTTAGATGCTAACCTTATCACCTTCTAGATAGTTGTTATTATGAGCGGATCAGATCATAACTTGCCTTTTTATCATTTATAACAAGGTGTTGTCAATATATATAACGCTCATTTTTCTCCTCTTTACATGTATGTCATGAATTTTCTTTTAATTTCAAAGTTAAATGAAATTAAAATAGCTTGTCATTAATTAATTTGAAAAATGAAAACTATGTATGATAATAATGAGTAATGAAAATATTTGACTGCTGTTTTATCGATATTATGTTTGTTGAATTGTCGTCTGTTTTTGTTGCACTTTAGTTTTTCTGTTGTTTCGTTGTTTTGGTATGTATTTCATAAGGTTCATAATTGAATGACTTTTGGAATTATTTAAACTGAAGAATGACGTCACATTCGTACACAATAACAATGCTATCACTTTGTAAACATTTCATTGTCAACATCATGGTGTACAATTTGGAAATTAGTATGGCGCTCATTATCACTGAACTAGTATATATTTGTTTAGGGGCCAGCTGAAGGAAGCCTCCGGGTGCGGGAATTTCTCGCCTCATTGAAGATCTGTTGGTGACCTTCTGCTGATGTTTTTTCTATGGTCGGGTTGTTGTCTCTTTGACACATTCCTCATTTCCATTCTCAATTTTATCTAAAGCTGCGTCATAATCGTGATCATTAATCGTGATGTCTAATGTTAAACCATGTTATATTTCCATCATATTAGATTTGTTACCCAATTGTTTTGTTCGATGGTTATTTAAAAAGGTACACAATGGTGTGTTTATCTTTTTTAGTTATATGCTTCTCTCTGTTTTGGCTTGACTTTTTAAGGAGTTTTTTCGTGGTATTATAACTGTATCTACAACTAAATACTCGTTTTTATGATGATCATCTATACCTTGTATACGAAAATAACACTTAAAAACAAACTACGTGCGTCTGAAGGGCTTTCTTGTATTTAACTTCATTAGGAACGTTAAAACACAAACATCTATAGCCATGAATGTATGAATACGTAGGAGCATACGGATATAAAAATATATACAAATTCATCTAAGGTCAACGGTGTTTGATAGAGTCGTAAGGAATGATAAAATTTGTACTTTTTCTCTCTACATACTTAACCGGTCATTTATAATAAAAAAAACTATCTATCAACACTACAGAGCGCTTCTGTCTTTCTCTGCAGTTTATGGTTGAAATGTTCCAACCTAATGAAAATTATGAAGAACAGTAATACATCATAGATTACTGTATCGTATAGTACTATTGTAAGTTTGTTTTATTTTGTGTATCCCTCATTTTTCTCTGTCCAATTACTATGCACTGTCTTTTTTATTTTTTTAAAATATTATAAAATATGATTCTTACTCTGTCTGTTTCTCGGCGTTCGATATTTCTATTATTTTATTTTTCACTTTATATTAAAAAGAAAATCTGAAAAAGGTAAATGACAAATCGTTATGAAGTGATGACCTGTTATACCAATATTGATACTTTAATCTGTAAACACAAACAATTTTAATGTTATCTTTCTTAAGGTAAAGCGATGTCGATTTTTTACTGAAGAATTCTCAAATAAACATTACTAGAAAGCATTAATGTGTTTTGTTGAAAATGATGCCAAAATTACTACTTTCCAAAGGAAAATTTACCTATTAAAGATATAAGAAGATGAGGTATGGGTGACAATGAGACAGCCTTCCATCCAAGTCACAATTTGTAAAAGTAAACCATTATAGGTCAGAGATCAGTCTTCTACAGTGTTGTCCATACAGTGGAATTTTATTTGAGTGTCAAACAAATAAGAGATTTAGTTAGATATAAAACAGGTTTGATTCACCATTTATTACATAAGAACATTCCTGTACATAACAAAGAATATGACAGTTATTGTCCGTTCATTTGATGTATTTGAAATTTTGATTTTGCCATTTGATTACGACCTTCCCGTTTTGATTTTCCCCGGAGCTCGGTATTTTTGTTATTTTCCTTTTTTCCTTTTGCTTCGATTATTTTTATAATTAGATCCTTGACATCATATTGAACTTCTAAGAAGACACGTCTGATTAAGATTTTTTTCTAATGTGAATAAGTAACATTTGACAGTAAACTTGCCGCACGTAGGTCGTTAACAGTTGAACTCACAGTTTACTTACCATACAAAGTATTACAAATCTGTCTACCCATATGTGAACAACACATTACCAGCAGAAAAAACAGGATATATATCAAGAGCTTACTGCTGCGTCTGACTTAACAGTTTACATTTGACCGCTGTCTAATCACCATAACTTGATATGGGATCGCTGGAAACTTTTCTACTATTTTGTGTTCATTTATTTTTGCTACAAATGTCATAGTTTTTGAACACCATTTGCTACCTTTGAAAATGCCTGTACCAAGTCAGGAATATGACAGTTGTTGTCCATCTGTTTGATTGTTTTGTCGTTTGATTTTGCCATGTGATTAGGTACTTTCCAATTGAATTTTCCTCGGAGTTTAGTAATTTTGTGTAAAACATTGTCCGAAAGGCAAAATTTGATTCATTAAAAAATGAGGGAGGTTATATTTTATACACAGTAAGGAATGTGACAATTGTTTTTCATTCGTTTGGTGTGTTTGAGCTTTTGATTTTGCCATTTCTTAAGAGTCGTTCCGTTTTCAATTTTCCTTGGTGGGATTTTTGTTATTTTACTTTTAAACCAGTTTTACTCATAAGATACAACATTATGTCGCATCTAGTCTGGTAGTGATTACCTGGAACGTTTGTGCTACGTCCATTTAGACGTGTAACAATCCTGTAATACTCTTTGACCGTATATGGTATCATCGTTATATTCTTTCCCTATGATGTTCATAGGGTGAATTAACGAATTAGGTCTTTGTTAAAGTTCAATCATTTTAAATTCTCGGGAAAATAAAATGGATGTTGTATTATCACACAATTATATAGAATTGATGAGGATGCTTTGTGTTCTATATCATTAACTTTTACTTATTGTGTCTAATGTATTAAAGTTCACAATAGAAAAAAGGTGAAAAAAATACTGCTTTTTTCTTGAATTTAGAAAAATCAAGACAAATAAATAAAACTATAATAGAATTATATGACGATAAAGGCAATACTATAACAGACCAAACAGAAATTTTAAAAGAGGAAGTAAAATATTATGAAAAACTATATAAATCATCAAATCCAGATAAATTATATACTAAAGAACATGTAAAGAGTATATTCAAAATACTAAAATAGAAAAAAAACTCTCAGATAAAGATAGTAATAGCTTAGAAGGGCTTGTGACATCAGAAGAAATTACAGAAGCAGTGTCTAAAATGAAACTTAATAAAGCACCAGGTTTAGATGGACTTAATGTAGAATTCTATAGAAAATTTTGGCCCCAAATTCAAAAGATACTAACCAAAGTATATAATGAGTCATATAAAAAGAAAAGTTTGACAAATTCGCAAAAAAAGGGGGCAATTTCATTGATCTTTAAAAAGAATGATCCGAAATCTCTGGATAACTATAGGCCAATAACTTTACTAAATGTAGATGTTAAAATTTTGGCTTATGCACTTGCACAAAGACTAAAAACGTTTTACCCAATATTATTCATGCAGACCAGAAAGGCTATGTAAACAATAGATACATTAATTTTAATATAAGACAAATACAAGATGTTATTGAATTTGCTGAAAACTTCATGTTGAAGGAGCAATTTTATTTCTAGATTTTTCAAAAGCTTTTGATTCAATTAAACAGTTTTTTATGATTCAAATATTAAAAAAAATTGGATTTAAAAAAGATTTTATTCACTGGGTTGAGACTATATACAATGGTATATCAGGGTGCATTGTAAATAATGGGTGGATATCAAACCTCTTTCATATCTGTCGCGGAATTCGACAAGGATGTACGTTGTCCGCTATGCGTTTTGTACTAGCGTTGGAGGTATTAGCATGCAGAATTAGATCTGAGAAAAATATCAAAGGATTCCAAATTAGATTAAATGGAAAAGACTGAAGTATAAAAATATGTCAATTGGCTGACGACACAACCTTATTTTTAAAATCCAAAAAGGAAATATCTTTAGTCATGAACTTAATAGAAACATTTGGCTCATTCTCAGGATTAAAATTAAATAGAACTAAAACAGAAGGAATTTGGCTAGGCAGACTTAAACATACTAAGGATAAATTCGAAAGAATTAATTGGACGAAAGAACCTATAAAAAGTTTTGGTATTTATTTTGGCTATAATAAAGAAAACTGTAAAAAACTTAATTGTCAAAAACAAGCTGAAAAAATTATAAACATGTGGTCAAAAAGAAAGCTAAGTATAATAGGAAGAATAACTGTAGTCAAGTCTCTAATACTGCCAAATATAACATATATAGCAAGCAATATGATATAACCAAAAGATTTTATACAAAACATCAAAACTATGATATATAACTATATATGGAATGGGAAAAGAGATATGATTAAAAGAGATAATTTGTCGCAAAATTATACGGAAGGAGGATTAAAAATGTTTTGTATAGATACCTTTATTTCAACAATTCAACTAAAATGGATAAAACAATTATTGTTTGAAGAAAATGATGAGCAACATTGGAAGATAATTCCAAAATATTTTTTGAATAAGTTAGGAGATATTTTTTTAATATTCAAGATTAATATAGCCAATATAAATATTATAGAAAAAAATATTATAAAACAAATCCCAGAGTTTTATATGCAGTTAATAAAGACCTGGATAAAAGTAAAAGAAAAAACTATACAAAATCCTACATTGTTTTTGGAAATAAGGAAACAAATAATATGGGGCAATAAATATATTAGCATCAACAATAAATGTTTACTGTTTACAAACTGGATACAAAGCAACATTCTGGTTATAAATGACTTATTAGATAAAGATGGAAATATATCCTCATATATCATACTAAGTAAACTAAAAAATAAGGAAAACTGGATAGCTGAGCTCACAAAACTGAAGTAAGCTATTCCAAAATAGTGGACCAATATCATCAAAAATTCACCTTCTAAACATACACAAGTCAATATAAATATAAAAGAAAATCTGAACATCATAAACAAAAAGCCTATTCAAACCTTAAATAACCATGATATTTATAACTTCTTACTTGAAACAAAGGAAATGCAAACACCTATTGGCTTTTTAAAATGGAAATCATACTTTACACTAGAAAATACTAATCTAGCATATGAAACATTAAAATTTATCTTTACATTTTTAGATGATAATAGATATAAATTATTTAGATGGAAACTACTTCATCATATACTTCCCTGTAATCAACTATTAAAACAATGGCATATAGTAGAAACAGATACCTGCTTACACTGTAAACAAATAGAGAATTATGAATACTTCTTCCTCAAATGTTCATATTTTGAATTATTCTTGGAAAAAGTACAACAAATTCTGAAGAAATTAAATATTGGAAGACATGTTATCAATCTAAAAAGCATAGCTTTTGAATATAAAATACATGATAAAGAGTACTATGAACTGAATTTACTTTTAACTATTATCAGGTACACAATATATAAAGTATACTATATGTCTGACAAAACAATAAAAGTTATACAACCACTCAAAATATTAAGACAAGAGATCAGAACTTTTATTGAAATAAGAAACTTTTTAGGATATAAAATTGACAGACTATTAAAGCAATTTAATGAACTGAATGTCTAACTCATTCACCCAAATACAGAGATTATACTTTAATTTTCTTTAAACATGGCACAGGTATAATTACCTGTTTATGTTTATGTATATACATGTAAATATTTGATTTGAAATATTGGGATTATACTGTAATTTTTCTTCAAACACTGCACATGTATAACTACCTGTTTATGTATGTGCATGCAAATTATAGTGTTTATCAATTGTGAATAGATATAGCAAGATGTGGTGTGAGTGCCAATGAGACAACTCTCAATCCAAATAACAATTTAAAAAGTAAACCATTATAGGTTAAAGTACGGCCTTCAACATGGAGCCTTGGCTCACACCGAACAACAAGCTATAAAGGGCCCCAAAATTACTAGTGTAAAACCATTCAAACGGGAAAATCAACGGTCTAATCTATATAAACAAAACGAGAAACGAGAAACACGTATATATTACATAAACAAACGACAACTACTGTACATCAGATTCCTGACTTAGGACAGGTGCAAACATTTGCAGCGGGATTAAACGTTTTAATGGATCCAAACCTTCTCCCTTTTTCTGAAACGATAGCATAACATCACAACATAGAAAAACATACGATAAGATATCAATTGACTTAACTCAATCAAAAAATGTATGATTACACAATGAACGAATAAATTTGATCTGCGATATTAGATTTGACTGTATTTTCATACAACAGTCAACAGTTGTTTTTATATGTATTTGTTATGTTTTTATGGTTATTACTTGTACTATATATTATTCGTCTCTTTTTGTTGTTGTCCACTCATATTTTCCCCCCACTAGTTTATCGTTATCCAAGACATAACGTTACAATCTATAATCTGACATAAATGACAATTACCTTCAATTGATAAAATAGCATCCGATTTTACTGTAGTCATATTTGGTAAAATGCATTTGCATATCAATCACATATTCACAACAGAAAAAGATAACGGCATATCAATAATCCTTTCAAAACAAATATTTTGGAAACATTTCCTTGAATAAAAAGCACTAATTAGTTTATATTCCATATATGCACTGCACGTGTTAGCTACCTTCTTTGTAAACAAAGATACTAGTATAGAAAATCATTCAGGCAAAGACATGAATTATATCCGGATTTAAGAAAATTTGTGTACTAAATAATTAACCATAATTTTAGATGTTTTATACTAATGTTAACGAGGCCGGGATAAGGTACCGGTATTTGATGTATATATTAACAAATGTAAATATGTTAAAAAACTTTGTTTTAATTAAAAAAAAAAAAAAAGTTCACAATAGAAATATGTGTACAGGTACATGTAGATGAAAACCCTGTTCCCTTGTTAAGCTTCAGATATAAAGAAATCTGCTATGTTATTTACTTTTATTTATTTGAAGACGAGTCTAGCTCTACGTTCAAACGGTCTTTTAAGTGTGGTAATCTTTCAAACAATCTTGATTAAACTTAAATGTTGATAGTTATATCCTTTTTGTGTGGTTCTGAATTTATTAATCACGACATTATGTAATTGTGCTCAGGTTTTCCTTGTCTTTTATTAAGGCTTATGTGCTTTGTCTTTATGTACAAAGTCAACAATATGAAAGTTGTTTTCCATTCGCTTGATGTATTTGAACCTTAAACATTGTGCTCTGTATCGACAAGTCAGACCGATACTGATTCAACCCTGTCCATGTGTCCTGGTTTTTTTTATTTGTTTAGAGTTGAGTGTTTTTTTTAACCGATGTGTAAGGTATGTTCCTTAACGTACCTAATGTAAATCCATGGATCAAGATAAAAAAAATCTAAAAAAATCTTTGTATATAAATTAATAATATGTATGCATGCTTTGTTAATCACTATTGAACCTATATCTGATATTCTTCAAGTATTTAACTTTTCTATCTATGTAAATCAAAAACATACCGGAACATCATTCATGTTTTACAGAATACTTTCATGAGATTAATAAAGTGGTAATTCATTAAAATTCTATTCAAAACAGCTTTCTTAACGGCTTAATTAAGTCTTTTCTAAATGGTTCATAAAGAGATATTTGGTTTAACTCATTATTTATATGTTGAATATCAATGTTCGACTGTTATAATGTATCCATTTTCAGAATAGGATATAATATATCTCATTTTCAGTATTTTGTTAGTAATTATATCCATGCCATAATTAAAGGCAACAGTAGAATACCGCTGTCCCATGCTCATAAATCCATGGACAAAAAACAAAATCGGGGTAACAAACTAAAACCAAGGGAAACGCATTAAATATAAGAAGAGAACAACGACATAACATTAAAATGTAACACACAGAAACGGACCGAGCATCAGACATAATCCCACGAGAATAACAAATATAACATCAAAACGAAATACATGACTTTGGAATAGACAAGTACCGTGACACGTCTTATCGTAATGTGAATTTACCCTCAAACATAAGAGAAAACAAACGACACAACTAAAAGGTAATACACACAGAAACGAACTAACTATAACAAGACTGAAGAAGTTAATACAAATAAGCTCTGTACTTAACCTCTAGCAACCTAAGGCTTGACTAAGTTTACGACTGGAAAATTATTATTGACTATACCGCCTAAGGATTTTATATGTAGTTTATTTTGAACGATTAATCTCGAAGCTTGAGGTCTGCAGCACCATAATTTCTTATTTTCCCTATTATGATATTGACAAAGAAGTATTTCATTTCGTAATTGAAAACTGTCTATACAGACACTCTCATCAGTTGTAACGTGAAAAGGATACAAAATGCATCACATTAAAGTCTGAAAGAAATGCAGCACTTAAAATATAAATCGATATGATATAACAAATCGACGCTTTAATAATTAGCATATCTCAATTATAACTTTATTCTCATAAATACAGGAACTGTCATGTGCAACGTCTTTTCCTCTCTATGGTTGCATGGTTTCGCGCTTCTTTTTTCTAAATCTATTGAAATGACATAGATTTTTAGATCAAACTTCGAACCTATGACCTCAGAGAATATCTTAAAAACATATGTTGTACCTGTGTTAAAAGCGTTTCTTTTCGTTTAAAATAACAGAATAAATTGAAAAGGTTAGTGTCGGGCATCATGTTTTAATTATTTTAAGAATGCATACGTTGGGCTTGCTTTCAATGATTGCGAGCAAAATAATAAATACGGTATTAGTTAAAATGAAACATATTTATTTAGAACTTTTTGATTGTTGTTTTAATTATACTTGTGCTGTGAGTTATTAAGCTGGTATAATAACGAACTGTGATTTCATGTTCTTACATTTACTGGGCTTAAATATTACTTTCGATATACATGTATTTCGATGAGACAACAACACAAGACCACAACCATCACACCTAAATCTAGTTCACAATTCATAACTGAGTTGTCTTTACAATTTGTCAAACTATAAAGTCTAGAAAAGCTCATGTGAAACAATTTAGCATATATTACCAAAATTCTATCGTCAACACCATAAAGCAGAATAAACATTATGACTTGTTAAAAAAATCATGACTTGGCACAGAGACGAGATTATATGATAATGTAAAAGTGTGTATGCTGTGCATCCTTTTCAGTTTCCATTAGTATAGACTTAGCTTTCAAAGTTGAATATTAAGTTTCGGGAAAAAATAGAAATAACTTTCCTGAGCCAACCACGTTGAAACATGTAATAATATTTGACAGTTACCCGTATGATGACTGGAAGTTGTGTCAGATTTTGTTGGTTCATTATGAAATTAGAAAGAATATATAGAATATCTTTCGAGTTTGACCTTTTTTTTTTTTTTGTGCTGTACAGTTTAATTATCTGGGGAAATGTATGCATTGTTTTATTTAAGATAACTCATCTATGATAGAAAACGCAGCATTTAAGGATTAATATTAATAGATGATTTTTGTAATAACTTTTGTTAAGCGTCTGTTGAATCATTGGGAATAAACATGATTTGCCAACTTAAATCCAAAGAACGAAATACATCTTCTGTTGTATTACAAATACATTTCTAGGAATCATCTACACTTTAATGGATGCCATATATTGTCTTTCAATAATAATAAAGGAACAGTAAAACGAATATTGTGTTGGTCAATAATGTGCCAATCAAACAAGTCTGTGCTTGACACCACATGAGATTCCAGCTTGTATAGTTTGTACAGTTAGCTGTCATTGAAAGAGTAATGATACTTATATTACATTGTATGATAAAGGTTAGATGCTAATAACTACAGTTTCTTGGGTATGGTGAAGGTGTAAAGGTTATTTGATCACACCATTTGTATTCTTCTTCTAATAGATAAATACATTAAATTAGTAGTCCGTTATATTGCAACCCGCATGTACTCAATGACAAACCATAATTTTATTAAATATTGGAACAGTAAATGAAAATGTTCAGTAGTTCTTCCTAATCTAATAGTTTATCTGAGGTAAAATAGGGCAAAATGTTTTACAGTGATGGGCATTTTCTACAGTTTTTTTACTATAGGTCATGTATGGTCTTCAAAAATGAGCACAACTCATACAACATAGTCAACTATAAAAGGTCTCGTTTTGAAAAATGTAAAACAAAAATTTAATGGAGAAAACTAACAGCCTGATTTATGTACAAAACAAATAACGAAAATCAAATATGACATACAACAACAGGCGAAAAGCATATTGCAAAGATTGCATGGAAATAATCTTTTAATACTGCGATGTGTATGCAAAGTATTGTACTTTATGTTATCATTTTTATAATGTTAATTGTTAGTTTAAGTCAGTGGCGGATCGAGAAATATTCATAAGTGGGGGCTTACTGGCTGCCTAAGAGGGGCCCGATTTCGTCACGCTTCAGTTATTCCAAGCATTATAAGCAACCAAATTTTATTCTCATACAGGGGGGGGGGGGGGGGGGGTACGAGAAAAAAAGTTATCCGCCTCTGTTAGTTATAAATGATAAATATATTTCACTTTGATGACTTCAATTGTAACCATATATATTCTTCTATCAATATTTAAGCAGATTCTCTTACACATATGTGTAATTAATAAATTGATTTGATCTGATAATGCTGATATCTCATTTATTTATGAAACCAAACTTTTTTTTATCAAATAAACAAGAAAATGTTTCAGTGCCATGTTAGTGTAAACAAATTATTTTTCAAGATTTTTTTTTATATATTACGCGTTGTTAATAAACAATTTTGTTTTTGCAATTTTATAAGGTTCACTATTGTGTGATTTTTGGAAATATTCACTTCTGGAGAATGACGTCACATTCGTACATAAAAACTATGCAATCACTTTGTAAACATCACATTGCCAACACTTACGTCTGCGTCATAATCGTGTTCATTAATCGTGATGTCTCATGTTAATCGAAGTTATATTTTCATCTTTTAAATTTGTTATCCAATTGTTTTGTACGATGTTTATTTAGAAGGGTCCAAAACGGTGTGTTTATCTTTTTTAGTTCTATGCTTCTTCTGTTATGGAGTTGTGTTGTGGTTATGTAACTGTATCTACAACTTAATAATCGTTTTAAAATGTTGATGATGTATACCATGTTATCGAAAATAGCACTTTAAAACAAACGACGTGCGTCTGAAGGGCTTGCCTGTATTTACCTTTACCAGGAACGTTAAAACACAAATATAGGAAGCCATGAATGTATAAATACGTTGAAACACTAGGATATAAATAAACAGACAAATTCATTTACGGTCAATGTTGTATGATAGAGTCGTAAGGATTGCTAGAATCGGTATTCAAATTTATTTTTTCTACATACTTAGCGGTCATTATGAAAAATTAATAAGTACTCTTGTAAAGTTTGTTATACTTTGTATGTATTCCTCATTTTTCTCTCTGCCTTCATTATGCACTACAAAAAAATCGTATTCAGACTGTTTCTCGGCGTTCGATATAAAGTTGTTTTACTTTTAACTTTATATTAAACAGAAAATCGGAAAAAGGTAAATGACAAATCGTTATCAAGAAAGATGACGTGCTAAACTTTTATCTTGCGATAAACACAATATTTACTGAAAACTATTTTAATGTCATCGTTCTTAGGATCATAGAGACCATGTAATTCTCAAATAAACAAGAGAGACTTAAAGTGTTTTGTTTAAAATGAAGCCAACGAATGACTCCTTAGCAGTAATGTTTAGTGTTAATTCACTATCTTTTCGAGGGTATCACTTTTTGTGCTGACATGAATTGTCATTGATATGGTTATATTTATAAATCTACTGTTTACAAATTTTTGAATTCTTTGAAAAACTAAGGCATTTCTACCTCAGGCATAGATTACCATAGCTGTTTTTGGCAAAACTTTTATGAATTGTTGTCCTCAATGCTCTTCAACTTCGTACTTTATCTGGCCTTTTTAACCTTTTTGGATTCGAACGTCACTGATGAGTCTTTTGTAGACGAACCGCGCGTCTGGCGTATATACTAAATTTAGTCCAGGTATCTCAAATGTATCTATGATGAGTTTATTTCTATACAATGGTTATCGGTCAAAGCGAATATCAGACGTGGCATGTGTCAATACGACTGCAGAGAAATGACAAAAATGGCAAAGGAGATTTGAAGATAAGCATTCCGTCTTCAACATAAAACAACTATTTACAATAGTACAAGCTCTAGTTTATAAAATGTTGATAAAAAATGTTGTGACTCAATCCTAAACGAAATCATCAAATGTTTTTTTTTAAATAGAACAAAGAAATACACGTGATTCAGATACAATGAATTGATACAAAAGATAATTGACACCATTTGCGAGTATGATCTGGAGAAATGATTACACTCCATCAAATGGAGACAATAAATGGCTTACCCGTGTTTAGAGAGAGAGCAATATCTCTTGCGCGGAAAAGACACCCTTGTAGATTTCGAAAAGAAGCACGCTTATGCACTACAAGACAACACTCGCACCTGAAAAGTTGGAAGGGATTTTTATATAAGTTGTAATAACCTGTTTCCCAATCCATTATAAAAAAAATGTGTAAACTAATGGGAAAGGTTTTAACCAGTTTATTTGTGTTTTGACAATATATTGCCATGAGGCAGTCAAAGCTATTTGTCTTGAAGTATTAAATTTTGATTAGTTAATATTTCCTTCTGTAATTGAAAACAGCTTTTACGGACATATCTCGTCAATTTGAATGTAGAAAGGATACAACATATTACTTAAAAGTCTAAAAGAAATACAGCACTTAGAAAATGATGATGAAAATTGACGCTTAAATAAAAGCATCTCTTATAAAACATCAATATTCTCAGTACAGAAATTTTAATGTGTGAGGTCTTTAAATCTTTTATCTGATTTTTATAATTGGTATGTGATACGCTATGAAAATGTAAGAAAAAACAAATATATGATGCATAGTTCCGTATTTTTTATTTTTTTCCTAGTGTATTTTTTTGTAATGGAAAATGACGTGGTTTTAATAAAAATGCTCAAATACATTCACCTTTGCGTGAGAAAAAATCCACTTGAATGCAGGAAAAATCCACTAAAATGCAAATATCCACTAAAATGCAAGAAAGATAAGAAGCAAAATCAGTTAACTCTTCTCTCCGCTATAAAGATGGTGTTCTTACACTAAATAATTCAAAATTAGGTGACTTTGTTGAAGGCATCTATTTCATCGAACTAGAGATAAAGGATACTACAGATACCGTTAAGTCGGCCTCAAATTTTGACTTACATCTAGAAATTGACAATGAGTGTCGGTTGAAAACAAAACTTTACGACAAAAGAGATAATTTCAGCTTTCCAATTGTGAACTTTCCATTTCTAAGTAGCAACATTACAGCAGCACCTGCATATGGGGTATATATCTCCCAATTTATACGATAATCCCGTGCTTGCATTTGCTATCATAATTTTCTTGATAGAGGGTTGCTGCTGACAAGGAAGCTTTTAAACCAAGAGTTCCAAATGGTGAAGTTGAAACCATCGCTTCGTAAATTTTACGGACGCCATCACGAGCTGGTTGACCGTTATGGAATAACCGTTTCACCAATAATATCGGATATGTTTTACTCATAAGATACAACATCATATCGCAACTAGTCTAGAAATGATATATAAAAATGAAGATGTGGTTTGATTGCCAATGAGACAACTGTCCACAAGAGACCAAAATGACACAGACATTTACAACTATAGGTCACCGTACGGCCTTCAACAATGAACAAAGCCCATACCGCATAGAAAGCTATGAAAGGCCCCGATATGACAATGTAAAACAATTCAAACGAGAAAACTAACGGCCTCATTTATATTAAAAAAATGAAATAGTCTGTTTCTAAGTATTCTGTCGTTTGTTTTTGTTGCAGTTCAGTGTTGTTGGGTGTTTTTTTGTGGTTATTTTCCTCTTATAGCTGATGTGGCTCCCTCGGTTTTAGTTTGTAACCCTGATTTGGATTCGCTTTATTGATTTTTGACTACTGAACAGCGGTTCATTACTGTTTTCTTTATATGTAATTATACAGAATAATTCATCATTTGATTGAACCGCACTAGTATATGTAGTAGAAAAGAACAAAACTAAAGAATTTTGATTTTATACGCATTTGTATAAAGGAAAACCGTTCCGAGCCGATGACGTCACAAAGTTTGCTAAAATATTATGATGTTCCTTTTTCAAACCGATGTTTATCATTTTGAAATCAGTAGTACAGTACTTGTCTATTACCGGAATATTGAATGGAAGTTTTACAATAATTTTAGAATTATACTTGTATTTGTCAATTTTGAACTCAGAAAGAAGTTATAATATTGGTTTCTTGTTTGACCCGGACATTTTATTATCTTAACTTTTAATCAGTTTGGGAAACATATATATTCATTTATATAAGATAACTCATTTATAAAAGTAAAGTTCGATATACATTTCTATGAATCATCTTCACTTTAATGACTGTCATATATTGTCTTTCAATATTAATGAAGGAACAGTAGAATAAAGATGGTCAATAACGTGCCAATCAAACAAGTCTGCACGGGACACATGAGATTACAGCTTGTATAGTTTGTACCGTTAGCTGTCATTGAAAGAGTTATGATATTGATATTTCGTTTTGCGTGATATGGATGAGAATCTTTAACATTGCAGTATTTTGTGCGTCGAAGTCGTATGGGTTATTCAGTTGAATTACATTGCAGTCTCTTAGGCACAGTGAAATTATACTGGTCATTATATCGTATTTCACTATAGTGTCTTTAGAATGGTAGAATTATATGGGTTTTTCATCGGAATTTCTGTATTATTTTACTAATTGATAGATGAATTAAATGATTACTCATGTATGTTACAAGCCTTATGCGTTCTCTATTAGACCATAACTTTAAAATTCATTGTGGAACAATTAATGAAAGTTTTTGTGAGAACTAATGTCAATATGTTTGATAGTGCTGTGAAGTTCAACATACATATGTATATTAATTGGAAGTAAAGATCCCAAAGGAACATAAAAATTCTTTTTATGTTCCTTTGGGATCCCACCAAACATATGGTAAAAAGAAGCATATGTATGTAAATTAAATGTTTGAATACAACATATTTCAACATCGTTTCAAAATGGAACTATTTCGTACCTTCAAGGTAGTCAATGTTCAGCAATGTAATTTTTTTTATTAAACTTTTATAGCGGACATCTGGGTCAATGGAATTTCATATGTTCTTGTAAAAAAACTGGAGGTCACGGTATTTAACGGTATTTCGTATTGATATTGTAGTATGAAAAAACACTGAATATTAAAGTAGTCTAAATTTTAATGAGAGAATTGAAATTTTATACAAACTTCTGAATAATCAAATATGAGCAGGGGTCATAGTACTATTTTCATTGAGAAAAAAAACCAGAAATTATCCTATCGGATTCATTATACTTATCTGCCATTTGATTGTAAAAAAGATTTTTTTTTTAATTTTAAAAGCACTAAATGACACTAATATTTTTGATAGTTTAATCTTGTAAATTAAATCTTAAGTTGTATTCGCTTCTGTTGTATTGAATGGTACTAGGTTCATTGTAAAACATAATTAAAAAAAGAACCAAGTTTTAGCAACATGCCAATATAGGATGCTCAGAAAAGAACACCAGATTTGCCTTTTTTTTTAATTGTGAAGATACTACGACATATAAATAGCATAAATAGAATTATGATCTGATAATGCTAGTATATACTTCACGTAAATTGTTATCAAAGGTACCAGGATTATAATTTAGTAAAATCTATAGAATCAAACAATTTTCGTCAAATAAACAATTTATAGGTAAATGTGCAGGTGCCAAGTTGGTGTAAATAAATATATTTCTGAAATAAGCTTTTTTTAGTTTCATGTGTTAATAAACAACTTTTTGTTTATAGTTATTGACTAAAATTATCATCGAACACACTTTTGATTTCAGCGGGGGTGTTGAAGTAAGATATACATGTAAGTTGATCGACGTTTTTTTTGTAGATGTTCATTTTCTCAAACCTGGTCTTTGTGGATAGTTATGATATTAAAAATCATAATTTTCCTTTTATCATAGATAGCAAGTTCTCGTCACTCGTATCTTTTACCCATTTTTCCTTTTATTTGTTCCTCTACTCATTATGTTTTTTTTAATTTATGTAATGTTTTTTGGAGTAAGTACCAATACATGAGTTTGTTGTAAGTGCCATAATAAATGTTGTTGTCAAAATTATGTTGACAAAATGAAAGAAATATCATAATTAAAGATGGTGGGTTTTTTTTTATAGATTTTTGTAAAGTTTAAGGGGTTTGAACAAGAATTTCAAAAGTGTTTTACATAGCAAGGCTCGGATACATTTTAAGTTATATCTATCATTTAAAAACCTCTAATACTGCCATGAATTTGTTTTAATAACGGAGTTCATGTAATCTGTGTAATTTCAGTACCAGATAAAACTAAAGCTAATTTAAAACAATATTATACATGAATTATCAATAACAGTATCTCTATCTTCTCTAATGTCGTAGACGATTGTATGTTAAACTGTTTGATGTTGTTTGAAGAAAAGCAATATAGCAAAAATTAAAACAAAAAATCACTAACTTGCATTTATTTTCTGCAGAAGTATCTTTTTGATATTAGTATGCTGCAATATCTATTTCTTTCAATTTTAATTTAATAGATAATAATTAAACATGATATACTATTTTCACTTTTATATGTTTTTACTACAAATATATTGATAAATTGTTATAAGTTTCCACATACCTACGTCTTCTGCTTGACTTTATACCACACAGCAGATGTCTACTCACCTAATTTATCTTATACATTGTTTTTATATAACGGGTTTAACTGATTCTTGACAAAAGTATTATCAAATTTGGTCAATGCAGACATTCCAGTTGAAGAGCCTACCTGATCTCAAACTATATCTTCGCTAGCAAAGGGTTACTTTCCAGTCCGATTAATCACACCTTGGCTTGTGAAGATGCTCAAACAAGGGAAGTCAGGAAAGTAGTTCACGATCGTGGAACAACGTTAGTAAAAACAATCTGGTATCGGTTTTGGATTTTAACAGTTTCTCGTTATTCTCGTTGGATTTTGTCTGATGCTCGGTCCGTTTCTGTGTGTGTTACATTTTAGTGTTATGTCGTTGTTCTCCTCTTAATTTTAATGGGTTTCCATCGGTTTTAGTTTGTTGCCCCGATTTTGTTTTTTGTCCAGGGATTTATGAGTTTTGAACAGCGGTATACTACTATTGTCTTTATTTATTCACCATTGTTTGACTTTTGGTATTTTTCAAAACTGAAGAATTACGTCACATTCGTACACAATCATTTGCTATCATTTCTCAAGATGTTATCGCCATCTACTTTGAAATCAAACATCATAGCTTTTGAGAAAATGATTTTACGTTCGGATTATTTTCACACTCATGTTTGGTGTGTTTTATATGGTTGTTTTTTTTTATGTTACATGGGTTGAGTGTGACATTTTTGAACTTAGGTACACTACTTTATATTTCATATTAAAGTTTTAGTAAATTTTGTCCATTTTATCTACTTTACAGACTATCATCATCTGACCTAGAAAATTTAATTCGTTCATTATCACGTGATCATCACGATTTTTTGAATCAGCTCAAATGTCATTCATATTACTGCAGAATATTAGATATTAATCAATGATAAAAATCGTGAAGTAGAAAATTATCAATTATTATAAACTTTATACTAGTAGTAATAATGTGGAGCGACAAATATTAAACACCTTATTATTCATCACACCTTTTTCGTTTTAAAACAAAATCTCATTCTTAACTTTTTTTATCATCGTTATCCTTACGTTGCTCCGATTTTCTTTAACATTTCAAAATCATCAAATACATGTATATGTTTGTCAAACATGCAAGAAGTCCTTGAACGGATTACATACCAGATTACACGATGTATATACAATATAACAGATTTTTTTTTCTCTTATAAAAACTATTAATCGCTGTTATATCAAGATCTTATACTACATGTATCTTACCTTATCTATGTCAGCTTTACCATGCAATTACATGTACTTGAAAAGCCAATATCGCCATCACAATCAGCGGCAAATATCCTCCTTCGATTTATTTCTATATAGTATATTGATCATTTGAACAGATTCTTTGATGACATTTCGAGGACAATAGGACAAAAGTGTACTTCGTTATAACAATAAGATGATGTATGATTGCCAACAAGACAACTTTCAACCAGAGACCAAATGAACTGCATTGTCTTTTTTATACCGTTTGTTACAATATAGATTTTCATTGTATCGTAGGTCGGGGTTAGTAGGGTTTAGTCTTAGAGGCATGATTTTTTTATTAGTTGTTAGTGGCTTTGAACTAGCTGTTATATAACTGCTAGTACTCTCAGATGTGTTCATTGTGTCTTTTTGTGTCGGGATGTATAAGTACCCGGCCACGTCCACTTTTATTTTTTGTCTATCTGATGAGTTAAGCCTTTTTCAACTGATTTGTATATTTCGTTTCTTATGTTGTACTGTTATACCACTGTCTCAGGTTAGGGGAAGGGTTGGATGACCTATAGTCTTTTGTGGATAGTTGTCTCATTTGCAATCATACTACATCTTTTTTATATTAGTAGAGCTGAAACCTATTCGTCGAATCTGACATCATCCACGATTTTAATGAGACGTTCGTTTATTATCGGGGTTATCAGTCTTGTATTTTGTGGTTTTGTGTTTGACTATTGTCGCCTTTTGTCATTGACATTATGAATCTTACATCGATTCAAGTTTCGGTTGACTTTTGGTATAATGTTCTTATTTTTATGTGATAAGTTCCACTTTCCATAGTTGGGAGTAACGATCAAAGAATATTGTGCTCATTTCTCTAATATTAAATGCATATAGTTTACCTGAAACTTTTTATATATTTTATTTACTAGAAGTCAGTTGCTTCCTTTTGGTTAAAAATCCAATAACTAATTTTCAACTGAAATTATTCTCGAGTAAAATAAAAAGTTCCTAGTTATGCTTTTCTAGCATTTATATTTAGATGTATCCATGAACAAAACATTACTTTCCCCTAATATTAATTAATATCTATTTATTTTATAATTTACATGTGACGTTGCTTTTTATTGCGTCGATACATTCGTGTGACAAATGCACAGTTCTTATTCTGTTTTGTGTACTGCCCTAAACTGATTTTAGTTATTCGTTGTAGTTGTTCTGTGGTTAACATGTCGAAATGAACTATTATATGATTTATGTATGAATGTCTCTGTTTTTATTGATCTTTTATTTATTTGTACTGCATTCTTATCAGTTGATGTTGTCATTGTAGCAGTTACGTTAACGTTGCTATTAAGCGTGAGGTTTCAAGCCAGTTCAAACGACTTTTTTTTTCTAAAAATGTCCTGTACTAAGTCAGGATTACGACAGTCGTTATCTAAATATCTAAACTCATCATAGATACCAGGATTGAAATGTAATACCTACGCTAGACGCGCGTTTTGTCTACAAAAGTCTCATCAGTGACGCTCGAATCAAAAGTTGTTAAAAAGGCCAAATAAATTACGAAGTTGTGGAGCATTGATATTACGTTTCTATGGGTGTTACATTGTCGTCTGCTTTTGTTACACTTCAGTGTTATGTTGTTTCGTTGTTTTCCTCTCAAAGTTGATTTGTTTTCGTCGAATTTAGTTTGTAACACGATTTTGTTTTCTCTCAATCAATTAATGACTTTTGAACAGCGGTATACTACTGTTGCAGTTACTTGTATCTATAGATAGGTGCGAAGACTGATCTATAGGGTAAGATTAGATTTAAGTCATAGTGTCTTATTTACAAAACGTTAGTCAAGAAGACCTTCCTTACTGTCTAAGATCATCTCCATTGATTCAATCCCAGTAATTTATGTCATACAGTTACTTAAACCTCGACCTGATCGCACAATGCATTCAATTATACTTGTCTATATGCCATTTTGTGCTTCTTTGTTACATATTTGATTGTTTTTTAGTGATTAAGATTGTTACCCAATATTGAATGCTGTATCCCCATTTTCATCTTTTATGCCTGTTTGTTTTGTTCACGCATCGTTGTCAATATAAAGGAATTTGTGGCATACAAGTAAGAGATTTAGCTAGCTATAAAACAAGGTTCAATCCACAATCTGAACACAAGAAAATGACTGTACCGAGTAAAAAATATGACAGTTGTGATCTATTTGTTTGATGTGTTTGAGCGTTTGATTTTTCCATTTGATTATGGACTTTTCATTTTAAATTTTCCTTGGAGTTCAGTATTTTTATGATTTTACTTTTTTTAAATCATTTACTCTAAGTGCACGTGTTAAATGTAACTCGAAGTTATTCGTTCATTTCATTATTACATGTACCTTTATAAGTAGTCTATATCAAATGTTTTGTACATTTTGTTCGTGCTTTTATTTATGTTGAATGTTATTTAGGTACAAAATTGAGGAGACGTTAACTGATTGCAATGAAAACGAGATAACTTTACAATCGCGATAAAATGGTCGTTAGCAATTATGGGCAACAGTTATAAACCCAATACCGTGTAGTCGGTTATAAAAAAACACTAACATGAAAAATATGAAACATGCAAATAATGAAGGTCATTTATTCCAATGCCAATATGTCCAAAAAAGTGCCTGGATGTCCAAACAAGTGCCTGGATGTCCAAACAAGTGCCCGATCCTACCTTCCTAAAGGATAGTACTTTACTATTATTGATAATTGACTGACATACAGGACAACATCAGAACTATATGAATTTTATATATTATATTTATGGTGTGAATAAATTAGAAATGAATAAAAAATCTAATTCATCAAATATAATTTGCCATTACCTTTGACTTATTAAAAAATAGTAAAACATCATTGCTACAATAATGTAATTGACCATAAAGGTAACATGAGAACTGTGTTTGTAAATGTGTTTCATTCAATTAAAATTAACGAAAACGTACAAACTTCCTTTTAAGATATAGTTGATAAATCATATTGAAAACGTAAATTACTTTTGAATTACAATAAAATTAGTATAAAAGATGTGTTAACAAAATAACGAACTCCACTGTAAATTCAAACCCTGCAGTTATCATACATTTATTCTTTAAAACAAGCTTCAAGTATGGCCGGGTATTGTTATAACATTATACACTTGATACATTTTTTGGTTTAGACTTCAATATGACTTTTAAATCTGTATGTATTGGAGATTTACGGAAGCCGATAAGGGCCATTCAAAAAAATATTTTATGTCGTAATTACGACATAGCATGTCGTAATTTCGACATAACATGTCGTTTTTACGACATCGCTATGTCGTAATTTCGACATAACATGTCGTAAAAACGACATCGCTATGTCGTAATTTCGACATATCATGTCGTAATAACGACATAACTAAGCTATGTCGTTAAAACGACATCGCCATTTATAAAAGAATATGTATTATGATTGGCAAATGACTAAATGACACAGAAATTAACAACTTTATGTCAGCATAATGCCCCCAATAATAAGCTATATAAAAGAGGGAGGAAAGATACCAGAGGAAGAGTCCCCGAAATGCTGTGTGGCAGTCAGTGTTATTATTTAATTATTAGCTCCCTTGGTAAAACTCCAAATTTCATATTCAATGTATTTTTTTTAAATAATTTACATGACGCTTAATATGTATATATTTGTTAATTGCATAGCTTTTGCTATTTGAATTCATTGGTTAAAGATTTCTATTTCTATTGTTAAGTTTAATATTTGCATCGTTGCAAAATCTTTGGTTACCTTCTTTGGATACCTTCAGTGAGAAACTTATATATTTCATAGATTCTATCTACAGATTTAAAGAATAAGAATAGGATTTAAACTCTTCTTTTCTAAAGTTCAAACTATGGGAATGTTATTAAAAGGACTATACAGCCAGACTAGGTCATATGAAACTTAAAATATTCTGTGGATTGATATATAAAGAAGGGACTGAAATTGCAAGTCTAGCATGCATTCCATCATCCTGTAAATAAGCGCAAACTACATGTCTTCTTGTAATAAGGGTGAATTAAAGTATTGACTGCTCACTTTCTACTTTTAAACGTTGGGCACGATGTTCTTACAACACGTTACACATAAAAAAACGGTGTCGAAGAGGGTTTTTGACTTCGATTAATTTTTCCAAATTTTATTCGGTTTTTCATATTGTTGGTTGATTCTGGTTTTGTTCGTTTTGTGATGTCATTTTATCAAAAATTACCTCGAGTTGTGGAAATCGATTTTATAATGTTTACCCTTTATTAGTTAGTTCAACTAAAAATGCAGTACTGTCGCAAGTAATGTAGGAAGGAAAGATGGGACGGAAGTACATGTATACGGTTTTCCATAATTTTTCTATCATAGGATGTTTAACTTTCAAGGTGCATATCAGCCACTGTGATATCATCTGTCATTGCAAACTTTCTATATCTAAATTCAACCCCAATACAAATACATCTGACACTCTGCAAGTAAATTGAACATTTCTACCCTTGGTTGAATAGAATTGTATTTTCCCTAGCACATATGTTGCAGGGACAGATCAAGCCATTTTAAAAGGGGGTCCTAACCCAGGACAAAGAGGGGGGGGGGGGGTTCCAACTATATGTTCCATTCAAATACATTGATCGTCCAACCCCCCAACCCCCCTTAACCCCTTCTGGATCCGCGCCTGTGTTTTCGAAATACACCCCTTCAATTACTTGAACCTTAGCTTTAGCATTATTTCCCATGTCATCTTCAGATATAAACATTTCAAAATATTAGTCATCTACTCCTGGATTGTCCGCGAAAACGGCAAATATAATCCCGGGTTTTCATTAATACGATGAAACGGGTTTCGTTGCTGTTTGGGATTCGTCTTTCAATTACCTCCATTTCATGCACAAGTTTATATTGACGAAAAGTTCCGGCTTCGCTAGTACAGGAATTACTTTCATTACAACACTTATAACATGAATAGCAGGACAAATTGTGAAGTAAAACATTCCGTTAACTGTTATTAAGTCTTTTAATATTGGTGATTGCACCTCTAAGTTACTGAAGTGACGACTTTAAATGATCTATTTCGGAGTACTTCCGTAACATAAATTTCAATTCGCATTTTACATTTAGAGGACTGTCTTGGTGTCTCCAATTTGTCTTTGCAAACGTTGGACGAAGTTCATGTAATGGGATTTTTCCCCATTTCCAAATTCTTTTAAATAACTCGTTAAAAGCTATATACGATTAATAAACATTTCAAAATTTAACCTGTGTCGACCTAGAAGGGCGGAGTCTATATCAACATGCACTATTCTTTTTTTTCCGGCAGCAATCATCAACCCCTTTTTCTAAATTTCATAACACGATTTGTTTTTTAATTATCATGAACATTTAATGGAAACTTTAGCACATGTAACGTCGGAATTTAGCGTCTTTAGGATTATAGACGTTTTCAGACGTTTGGACAAATTGGCTACCGTAATGTAATGTATGGAAGCATTCTATTCCTTTAAGACCCAAATGTGTAGTTAATAAGAAAAGCATCTTGGCATTTTTTACTCTTCGTGTATCTAACTTTTGTTTTGATCAATTATAAAAAATACGCGTTAACTGCTTTGAAAAATGAAATATCAACTTGGACAAAATGACTACCGTTTGAAAAACGACTGTGTAGAGAAGATTTTATTGAATCAGCAATATTAGAACTCACATGAGGCAAATATTTGTACTTTTGTTAGATATTATTATAATTGTCTTACTCTTTTTATTCATTTTCTGTTATATCTACTTTCAGTCGTTGAGTTAACGAAAAACGTCGGACAGTTTTCCTATTCCAGCCTAATATGCAGCCACCGAGTCAAATAAAATTTGGTAAAATAACGGCTTTAAAGCCACAAAAATCGACACATGTCGTTGTTCTTGCCAAGAATCAAGAAGATCAGAGAATGAGAAATAGGATCACTATACATAAGAGTTAAAACAGTTTTTCATAAATGTAACGTTGGACATCCGTTTTTTCACATAGCTTTCTTATTTCAATCCTCAAATATACTAGATATTACTTAGGATATGACCAAGAGCTGTAAAAACATAATTCAAAACATATATTGAATTTGTTTTAATATTGGTTCGTGTTTTCTAACATTTTTATTTTGTTTTGCGGACGAAATTGTGAAGATGCTGTTTTAAATCCTAGGGGTTGTAGAAACATCGTGGCCAACGCTTGAAAGTAGAAATACAGCAATCAATACTTCAATTTACCCTTTTTTACAAGAAGCCATATAGTTTGCGCTTATGTGTAGGGAGGTAGAAAGAATGCCTTGCTTTGGTATGATAAGTCGGGTGCTGGAATTTCTCGCTACATTGAAGACCTGTTGGTGACCTTCTGCTGTTGTTTTTTTTTATTTGGTCGGGTTGTTGTCTCTTTGACACATTCCCCATTTCCTTTCTCAATTTTATCAGTTCTCTAATAATTTCACATATCAAGTTTATATCCATCATGTCTTGCTAAACAGCTCTTATCGGTATCTTCCAATCATTACAACAGACAAATGGAATATTTTAACGACCTTGAATGACTATACAGCCCTTGCACGGTCGGCCCTGGCTTGAACATTATTGGGCCATAATGTTTTAATTTAATCCATATAGTTATTACCCTTTGATGATATCTATAGAATATAAAATTCTCACTGAAGGTATCCAAAGAAGGTAACCAAAGATTTTGCGACGATGCAAATATCACACTTTACAATATCAATAGAAATCTTTAACCAATGAATTAAAATTGCAAAAGCTATGCAATTAACAAATATAATTATACTTATTAAGCTTTATGTATTTTATTTAACAATAAAATACATTAAATATAAAATTTGGAGTTTTACCAAGGGAGCTAATAATTAAATAATAATACTGTCTGCCACACAGCATTTCGGGGACTCTCCCTCTGGTATCTTTACTCCCTCTTTTATAGCTTACTATGCGGGCCTTTTCTAACTATTGGGGGCATAGTGATGACCTATAGTTGTTACTTTCTGTGTCATTTAGTCTCTTGCCAATCATAATACATATTCTTTTATATATAGCGATGTCGTTATTACGACATAGCGATGTCGTTATTACGACATGTTATGTCGAAATTACGACATAGCGATGTCGTTATTACGACATGTTATGTCGAAATTACGACATAGCGATGTCGTAATAACGACATGTTATGTCGAAATTACGACATGCTATGTCGTAATTACGACATAAAATATTTTTTTTGAATGGCCCTTATCGGCTTCCGTAGAGATTGATGTTGTTTGTTTTCCTCACTGATGTTTATCGTTAGGTCATTATTTTGTCTGTCTGTCTTTCTTTGTCATTGTTTTTATTACCGTGTTTTTTTTTCACCAGGTTAGTATCGTGTTTTTGAAAAGACTTACAGACTCTGAAGCTGTTATCTTAGATATTGAAATCAGAAGAACGTCATCAGTTTTACAATGCACTATTATTTGTAAAACATCCTCAAAACAACCTGGGAATAGTAAATATCATTCCCAAATAACATCAAAACCGTATAAAGTAAACATAAGAATGCATGTTCCACTGACAACCTCTTCTAATTCCCTCCATGAGGGACCCATAGCCTAACAGCAACGGTACCAAGTCGAAATCAAACTAAGCATAATAAACGTATGATATCGTTTTCTGTGAGTGCAACACGTTCTTCTAAAAATCACTAGATAGTAACCTTGAATATACTCAACTTCTTTGAATAAAGAAGTTGTAGTACACATTAATAAACAAAAAAATAGAAGTCATGTTACACAAAGCAAATGCACATCCATACAGTTTGGAGTCAGAAATCAGCGAACAACACTTTACAACTTATATTATGACCCCCTTAATACCACGATATTAAATCTAACCTTGCAAAATTTAGTATATATATGTGTCTAGATATGCACTTTCGTCAGACCTTGTTTATGCATTTCTTACAAAACATATTGTGTAAAGGGATTACATGGGGACTAGCCATGAAAACAAAGAAGGACGTTTATTCTGTATAAATGGGATTACATAGTCCTATTGCAATGGTGATAATCCATTATAATCAGGATTTTGAACAGTTAAAGGTCAAGTCGGTTTAATTCAAGGTGTCCTACACAATCATTTTTATTAACATGCTTATAGTTTTGACAAAAATGACATCCAAAAAACATGTCACAAATGGAGACACCGCGACATGTAAAAAAAAGAAGGAAAAAAAGGGGAGAGGTATGGTATGATTGCAAATGTGACAACAATATTCCAAATGCCAAATGAAATAGATGTAAGCAATTATAGGCAACCGTACAGCTTCAACATAAAGACAAATCCATATCGTATGGTTAGCTACATATGGCTGCAAATGTTTGCAGCTGTCCTACAATGTAAGTCAGGAATCTGATGTACAGTAGTTGTCGTTGGTTTATGTTATTTATGCGTGTTTATTGTTTCTCGTTTTTTATATAGATTAGACTGTTGGTTTTCCCGTTTGAATGGTTTAACACTATTTTAGAGCCCTTTATAGCTTATTGTTCGGTGTGAGCCATGGCTCCGTGTTGAAGGCCGTACATTGACCTATATATAATGGTTTACTTTTATATATTGTTATTATGGAGAGTTGTGACATTGGTACTCGCACAACATCTACCTATATTTATCTACTGACATGAAAAATATGAAAACAGTTTAAATGTGGAAAACTAACAGCCTAATTCATAACAAAACAGTATATGAAAAACAACAGGTCAGGTCTGAACCAATAACAACCACTGAACTACAGGCCTCGAGAATTGGGACAGGCAAATACATAGTGTGGCGGGGTTATACCTCTTTGTGAGCACTCAACCTTCTCCTGACCTTTGTTGTTGGTGGTGTAACAGTAAAACATAAGAACAAACAATAAAAATCAATCGAAAAAGGCTTAACTTATCAGATGGATGCAAATAGAAATAAATCAAACAAAAACAGAGTGGACGTGGCCGGGTACTTATACATCCATACAACAACAAAACACTAAGTACATGTCTACGAGTACTAGCAGTAGCAGATATTAAAAGCTCAAAAATAAAATATGTTTATTGAATAAAAGATTTAATCCGAGTGCTTAAAGAAACATACATGTATGCTAAGTTTCAAAAAGTTATGGTTATATAGTTTTCGGAAACTAATGTATCATAGATTTTTGTTATTAACATAAAAATGTTCTGGTATAAAAGTACTAGATACTATGACCAAGCAATTCCTGCTTGTTACTTTTAGTTGAAAAAAAAAGCGTTTATAATCATTTAAGCCGTTCGCTTTGTGTGTTTTTTATAACATAATAACAATGACTTACGCAAGCTATAGACAGAATTTCTAAAAATGAAAAATGTGGATCTTGATTGATATGATAGTTTATAATGGTTGTAATTTAGTCAAATTGATTATGTTCCTTCGAGTTTATATCCTGGCGTTAGATGCACTCAATGTTCTTCAGGGCAGTACAGGAACTTCAAACAAAAAAGTATACAACAGCGTAATTTAAAAACTTGCCAGAATGTAAGTAATCTATGCAAAAAATGAGTTTATATCGCATACTTTGTGTTCTGCAAAATTCAAATATTGTGTGAAAATTGTACAGTGAAAGAAACACAATTATATTAACAAATCAAATAAAGAACAACCAGATTGTAAGAGTTGAAATTAATTCGAGGAAAAGCTTAAAACTAAATGATTTCGTGTAAAAACTTTAATTCTTATTCAAACGAAGTAAATGTAAAAAGAAGAAGTGGTATGATTCACAGGCCGCGGACACTGCTATCCAACCAAGTCCAAATGAAGCGGATGCAGTTAAACTATAGATCAGCGGACGGCCTTCAATAATGAGCAAAATCTAAATAGTTTAGTCATCTCTAAGAGACACCAACATGAAAACATGTGACCAATTCAAAGGAGAAAACCATGATCTGTGACAGATAACATTAAGTAATTCTACCAGTATCATGAAATAAGTAGTTTTTTGATAAATCAAATTATGTTATGTACTGTAAAAATAGAATAATTATGTACCCTCGATTTCTGTATCAAAGTTCACTTTAGTTTATAAAACTTAACATATACGCCTGGAAATACGTATCGCACAACCATGACTTTTTTTTAATTAAAATGTGTTTTACAATGTTATGATTTTCATACCATATTTTTGCAAATAGCTAAAAGGAACAGCTCGCTGTATATAAAACATGTATAATATATTATTTATTGATTCAGTGACAAATATACAACAATAGGAATTCTATTATCAAGAGTTTGAAGTTTAAATATGAAATAAGGAGATGAAATTTCTATCCGTCAGCATTATCTATTGCTCACCATCCGTGCTCCAATATCGAGAAAAAAAATCATAGCGAATAGTCAGCTATAAGAGCCACCGACATGCAACAAAAAACTAGTATGTTGAATCCATGCCTAGTATGTGAAACCTAGTATTTTGAAATTGGAACATCATGATTCAAGCTTTGCAAAACTTTTAATTATGTAATTTAGTTCATTATTAAAAGTGAAATGTCAGATATTTGTGATCATTAATAGTAGCTATAAATCTGATGTCAGACTGAACTCTTGGCATGACATCAAGATCAATATGGTAAATACAAGTAATTAACACAATCTTGATCGTTGATTAAAGTTAGGTGTAATGAACCATCTAATTAAAATGAAATTTGTGAGAAAAACATTAATATAGTGTAAAATAACTACCATGCAAGGCTGTTAGGCGATGTCAAGTTTATTATATGTATCAGCTGTTTTTCTAACCACGTTTTGTTGTTTAACTTCCGAAAAGATGATTTACATACATAAATATATGTTTCCTGTAAAGTTAATTATATTTTCATTTACATCAATACTATTAACTGTTTGTGGGATGAGCAGCATTTGAGATAAACAGCAATAAGTTATAACCTTGGTCCTCTGATGTTCAATTCTTATTTCACCTTTAATTTTGTTTGCATAAAAAAAACAAAAAAACAAATGTAAATTCAGTAATATTCTATAACGCGTATATTCAATAGAGCAACCAAACATTCCAACAAAAATAAATAACAAACAAACAAACAAATGAGTGTCTCGTTAGTTGGATTCCAGTTTGGTAGGTATTTTCAGAGATAACATGTTCGAAGTTTACGGGACAAGGACAATGGTTGACTGTATAAACTCACGAACAGTCTAAGGCGACTGTATGTGTCAGGTAGAATCATATTCAAAACAGTGTGGTTCTGGCAATTGATTGACGACCTAAATTATCCCATTGACTGGGACAGATTAGGTGAACGTTTGTCGGTAACAATCACTGCTCACTATGTACTTGTTAAAGACACTGAATCTGTAATACTAGTAGCCACAACAGGAAAGACTTTAAGTACTAAGAAATAATCCTGAAGCAACATAAAACTTTCGTAACAAATAGAACATTAAGAATGTCACCATACATGAATCAAACGGTCTAGGTACTATCAATATTAGCTCAGGGACAATTTAGCTTTCTTGTATCATTTTGGTTTTTAGTGATTCAATCCCAATGGCCATGGACGTGTTTCCTTAAATTCCATTAAAATCATAGGTGTAGTCTACCGAAGTCTTGTGATATTTAGAATATCAAAATAATGAGAAAATAGGCAATGCTCACGTAACATTTCCAATATAAAGAAATTAATGGATATAAAATGCAGTTTTCGTGAACAGTATTGAACAGGATATTAGCTTAATAACTAAGGCTTCAGAAACGAATGGCAGATGTAAAACTGATCTTACATGTTGATTTCGTGCATGCTAAAGTTTGAAGACACATGAACAATATAAATTATAACAATCATTGGGAAATTTAAAATTGATGTATGGTACCAAAATGACTTGGGATTACTTAAGACGAAGATCAATGCTGGCACGGTACCACTGGGAGATGATTATTGAAATGTTCTTGATACGTACGGCGATAGTTCTAATACAAGTTATGTGTCTTTGTTATAATCATATGGTCTTAAAATGAATAAAGGCATTGATGCATTTAAATGTCTGAGCGATTTTCTAAATCACGACGACTTACAGAAAAATAATCTTGTTTATCTATGTTCGTGGTAGAAATTAGTAATTTTAGTGATTCAATCCCAATACAATACAATACAGGTACAGGTATGTGCCTGCTCAATAAGATATACTATTATATAATGATACATAGTATAATATAAATATATATATAGACGGAAGACTTTATAAGTTTGTAAAAGTGGTGTCTGATCTGTTTTGAACATTGATCAGTAAGATAATATAAACTAATGTACCCCTTCACAATGTTCCGTACAGCTTGTAAGTAAATCAATTTGTAAAAAGATATAAGATAGAACTAAAACATAAAACCAATAAAAAAGTATATCTTTATTTGGACGCAAACAACAGTCTCACCTTTGCATAACAACAAACAATATGCAACATGGAATGTAACCATCTTGATAAATATGACCTGTTGACAATGTACAAATATAAAATGTTTAATACAAGTTCATGTAAAGCAATGAAAATGTCACCATCTGACAGTTATTATAATATATATTTACATAAACACCATGTAAGGTGATAAGTAATGTATTTACTTTGACTCCACAAAAAGGAATCGCAATGCAAAATACACAGTACAATGCAATGCATGTAAAACAGAGAAACTTAATTGGTTAATTCTTATTTTAAATTCAACTATCAACGTATGTATAGTCTTGAAAATACTTTATTTAAAAAAAAAATGACCTCAAGAGTGTTGAATAAACATAAACTTTCAACATTTTAAAATATTTCCATTAAATCGGAATGTTATTCGTTGCAACACTTGTCTCTTGGTGATACGGTCGATAGAATTGTGTCAAGTTTTACAAATTTTTGGAACATCCATGTACATTTATTATAGTTTGATTAAATGCTCAGACATTTGACTGTGACATGTTATTGGTAGGACCCAAAGCAGCAATGTAATGTGAATTTTGGAAAACATTGGAAGACATTTTAAAAATAATCAAAACGACGATGAAATGAAACTAACGGAAATAAGCCATTCCTTCTAAAGCCTATGTTTAATAACCGTAATTTCTATATATTAAAAATGTGTTGAAAAAATGCACAGCACCTTGCGCTTAATTATCTGATAGTTTTGTTTTTATTTTTCTATGAGGGTGAGGGAGTGCCATTCCAACTTCTGGAAGCTATATGTAGCAGTGGTAAAAGCTGTTCCTGGAATACATAGACGGCCATTTTTCGTATAATCAGTATGACTATCTCTAACTTTTGTAACTTCTTAAACATTTAAAGCCGGTTAAATATTCAGTACAAATTTTGGAATATTCAGTATAGTACATGTATATTATGCTTCTTTGTGAAATATTAAATTTTAAACTAATTGAAATTGTGTCTGTGAAGACTTTTTACATGTATATGACTTTTCTTTCACAAAGAACACAATTTTATCTTCCCAAATCGTGGTCGCTTTTTTGGCTTCTTTAGCACTGTTTAAAATTGGGAGATGTAACAAATATTTAAATGTTAATATATTATGTAGTGGTGGACTTTATTGTGAAATATAGAAATTCAAACATTTTCAAAGCGAAACATTTTTGACATTGAGGGCAAGATGTATCATGGCAGCGGAGCATTTTTTGGATTGGGTTTGTGAGGACACAAAAATGTGAATATTTTATTTATGCTTATCAAAATACGTTACACAAAATGAAACAAAAGAGACCCAAAAGTGGTTGGGACACTGTTTGCCACCAATCCAACTCCCACTGCTCATGCCGCAACCACAATATAACTTGTCAATTCAAGTAACACCACATAAAATACTAGTAGAATATTTTCATTTGTTTCTGGAAAAACAATTATCAATACCAAATTAAACATGTTAAAGCTATTCTCAAGTTTAGAAAGCCATAAATGCAAAATGTTCGAGAGCATTAAATCCTAACGGACCGAGAACAGAAAACATGTCATAAGTTTGTTTTACCTAAAAGAATTGTGATTTGAAGATATTTATCTGTTTTTCTTGTTTGACGTGCCACAACTGAATTACATTTTCGTCATTTCATTCGTACATGTAATTTCAGTAGTAGATGTAAAATACACAGAACATTTGAACGTAATACTAGAATCTGACCTAATTACCGAACACCTGTGTCTTCCTCCCTGAAAGGCACTTTAAAAATAAGTGATCATCGTTAAGGTTTTAATATTCCTTTCAAATTATTTGAATGTAAATACTATGTATCTCGTTAAACTTTAATTTTCAGGCACTTGAGATAGTTTATGTGGGCGCGCTCCAATTCTCTCTAGACTAGACTGTTTTTTCATTTTAGTATTGGGTGAGTCTAATGGCGGAGGTGTTCCTGGCCTGGAGGGTTTCCGTCGTCTAAACATTTCATCTGGAGAGGTATAAGCTCTTTGCCTTGGCATTGGCTCGATTTCATCGAAATCGTCTACTTCCTCGATAAAAATTGTTGGCAGTTGGAATTTTTTTAAAGGATTTTCTGGCTTTTTTGCCGACGATTCTGAATACGCTCGTGGTCGCATATTCTCCGATTCAACAAAATCCACTGTTAATGTGGTATGTTTATCCATTTTGTCGCACGCACAATAAGTAATTCCTAGACGAATTTTCTTATAATATATATATTCCAATTACTTCAAATCACTACCACATTAAAGCATTTCCAAATGCCATATAATTTCCAATGCTTAAACGAAGACGAATTTAATTACAATCTGCACTAGACAACATAGATCTCAAATAATCTCTCGAAAAATACAAGAATAATGAATCGTGTAATGTCCAATCCTTCGTATGATTGTGTAATATTTGTCACTTGACCAGATAATTATCAGATAACGACAGTTCTCATATTTATTTATATTCGTGTGATGCTCATAAAGTTATCATATTTATTTATTTATTTAACGGATGACAGTTTCTCACACGAATAAATATCCAATTGAACTAAAATGAATTATGTAAATTTCACTTACCGCTGTATAAAATTTGTTGCGTCATAAACAATAAATGAAAAGCGAAATGTTTACACTCGTTACACGTTATTACTCCGGTTATATATATATAATCCATATCCCTTTAAAAGTTACGTACTATGAAGTTTATAACTGATCCTTTTTAAATGAAGTCTTAAACTGATACTGCAGTCACTTCACGTAATAACTCATTACACCTGCATCATTTAAAAAAAATTAAAACATCTGTCGCATCACCAGTTTGTATTATCGGATAAATGTAGAAATAATCATGTTGTACATTCTTTCGCAATCACTGTATAAAACGGCTGTTCACTGAAAAAACAAAATGTAAATCTTTGCACAAATACTTGTTTACTGGTCAGCAATAAAGGTTAAATGTCACAAGGTATGTCTGTTTGAAAAAGGTGATAATTTCTACATTCGTCATTAAAGATGGCAGGTGATAAAATATTTACAAATGATGAATATTGATAATATTTCCCTTAAAGCAAACACTACGACCCTCGTAAGTAATTAAGCGATCTGATTGACATACTACTTATGATTTCGTCACATCTGACCAGATATTAACATACCCTGGATATTGAAAGTAATCACTTATTGTGACTGAATGTCTACCATTCAAACGAGACAAATGTTTAACCAGTGTATTAAAAATCTTAATCCCCTTTCTTTCCTTTTGTGCGTTGTATAAAGTCCGTTTCTAAAGGTCACTTTACATTAATCGCCTTCGAATTTTTATCTTATTTTTCTGTGGTTGGTTCTACAGTATGACGACTTGCTGTGTTTCTTTATTCTCGTGAACATCTCGTTTCAAATAAAACTAATAATTAAATAACGATAACACGCACTAAAATGTAATACTTTTTCCCGCCTGTTTCCGACTATATGTCGCATTCTGTCGATCACATCCTCTTAAATCAAAACATTGCGTACATCAATTGAAACAAACGTCAATATATCCATGAATTATTCGTTTCTAATCCTCATTGTTTCCTCTTGAATTATCAAAAAAATTGTGAAGACAGTTTTCACAACTGAGATATAAATGTATCATATATATTCATTACTTAGTGTAATCATATAACATCACACTTTGCCTCGTTTACATTCAACAGATGAATAGCAGTAAATATCAACCGATCAAGTTGGTATAGCAATAATATTATCAATATCTGTAAATCTATATCTCTAGTTTTTGATGCAATTACCAGAATCTCATAATAACACTTAAATATTATATTACCAGATGTATACAAACACAAATATCGATGTATGAATATTAAAATCTGTTAAATGGATTATTATATATATATGTATAGGAAATTAAAAAAAATAATCATTTGTGTAAATACAAGGTTATTAGTCATTCTTTCCTAGTATATACATTAATTTTTATAAACACATTAAAATCAAAACAGTATCCACAAATAATGTTATTGTTAATTATGAAAAAAATAATTCTGCCTGCAACTTTGTTGCTCTCCAAACAGCTGATTGACAAGATAATGTCTACTCTATCTATAGTTATATGGAAGAAGTCAATTGTCTTCGTATTTCTTCTGTGAAAAGCACTTATCGTTTATCATATAGAACGTATTATAAAAGGATAAGTAGCGGTTATGGTCAACGGTTAACCTTGACGTTTTATTTATCAACGACCAAAACATATTGTAATGAACATAACTTATCACGATGTGTAGGTTTCATTGCAGACTGAATAATAAACAAACCCTTGGTCGTATTGTAAAGTTTATTAAGCAAATCAAAAGTAATGTGTGATGTAAGTTGGGGTATTTTGCATTGCTTTGAACGAGTACCGAGAGACAATTTCTAGTTTTTTTATTATTATAAATAAGTTGTAAATACAAAGGTACTTACATGTACTACGCGGTATAGGCTTTGCTCATTGTTGAAGGCCGTAAGGTGACCTATGAAGTTGTTAATTTCTGTGTCATTTTGGTCTCTTGTGGAGAGCTGAGTCATTGGCAATCATACCCCATCTTCTTTTTTCTTTTTTCTTTTTATATATATATGATATATGCTAGGCTAACAGCCTGTTATAGATGTACCTAGAATAGTTAACTCATCTTATTATCATGTATCGAATAAATTGATGCCTAGAATGCGCGTGCGTGAGTTGGCTGATTTGAATCGGGAATTTGTTGCTTTGCATGAATCAATCACATGTTCTTTTCCAAATAGTAGGCCCTTCATAGATTGCTGTTCGGTGTGAGGCAAGGCTCCGTTTTGAAGACCGTACTTTAACCTTTAATGGTTTACTTTTAGAAATTGTGACTTGTAGGGAGAGATGTCTCATTGACACTCATACCCATCTTCTCGGTTATATCTATTTTAGAGTATAAGGACAGGTCAGAACTTGTGTAAGGGTACTAAGATAAATTGCTGTCCAGCTGACAGATGACGAATAAGTCGGTCTTATAGTCATGTGACATTTACTTGTTACTGTCATTTATCAATCAAGACTTAGTTCTTTAGTACATTTCTGTTTGTCAGTACCAAGACTTTGTACATTTCTGTGTGTCAGTGTAAAACATTAAGAGTGCATGACCCCCGATAACGAAGCAGCGAAACCGTGTGTGACGATATTCTTCACAAGAATTAATATCAGAAACATCTCAAAACCCAGAGTAAATATAGATGAACAGAGACTATTGTGCCAATTTGACAGAATATAAATATCTCTAGTGTGATTGGCAACAAAAACGACAACACAATTTCAATGATACCATGTAGTTCTCATGCATATAAGATTAAAAAAAGGGACTGTCGGATAAAAAAATATGTATTTGTAATTATCCTGGTTTTGAAGAAAATAACCATCATCAAGCACTGGACATAGACAATAACTGTTTAGTGTCTTTAAATATCAGCTGTATTTGCAACAAGGTGTATGTGAGCTTTTAGCGAGCTACTACACCTGTTTCGATCCGAGTACAAATACAGCTGATATTCAAAGAAACTAAACAGTTATTGTCTTTATCCTGCAATTAATTCTGTGTATTGTTTGTGTTTTGAAAGACACAAAAACTAACATATTTAGTATTTATTTTCGATTTGTAATCCCTTGAGGCCCGCGCAGTATTAATATCAAAATCACACATTACGCTGAAGACAAAAAAACAATCTCGAACGGTCAAAAATAATACATCGCTCAAGGTGAATAATTATCTATTTTAATATACCAACTATTTTCAACAGTAAAAACAAATAACAAAACATTGTAAAATTTGAAACAGAAGTGTACGAGTTGTTCTACGCTTCAGACTTGATATTCCCTAAACATGCATGCTGAAATTGACATGGTTGATTTTGTAACACAATCATACACATTCAAGTTTTGAAATCGACAATTGTCATCGTCATTGGAATGCAACGGGAATACACATTCTAAGGTCACACAGGTTCAAACAATACTCAGTCCGGCAGTGGGCGGAGCTTTAAAGCGATATCATACAGCATAGCGATATCCGTAGGGCTGTATCTGTATAGTGAGTAGGACACCCAATTGCAGGATAAATACACATCAACAATTTTCAAATGTAACTGTGAGTGGGTTCTTAAATTGAAGACTTTATCACTGAAATAGGCCAAAATACACGAAATTCTGCCCATATTGATCTCTCTACATCTATTTATATTTTTTTACGAATACGTCTAAATTCCCAATACCTAATTCGTAACACAGTGTGCTATTGACCTGTGCACTGGAAGCAGTGTGCTAGTGACCTGAAATGATATACTAGTATACCGAGTCTATTTATATATGTGGCTCAACTTTGTTTTGACTCCTGTCCTATATGGAATGTACAGATCCAGAACATATCGTATTAGGTCACCAACACACTGCACTGTGTAGCTAACAATATTGGACTGCTATGAAGATGTTTTACGCTAGTGATAGGAGGTCAAAATGTCAACAGAATGAATATTAAAAAGGTTGTCACAAAATTGACATTATTTTTATACTGTTTTATCATTAGTTGATAATGATCCACAAATAGAGATACTAAGCATGCAATAAATAAACTATTTTTATAACACAAGTTGTCAGCTGTTTGCATAGTTTAGATAGACATTAACATATCCATGGAATGCGAAATCTACATTTGTATAGGTGAAGCATACATGTAAGATTGGGGACTAGTTGTATCAAAGTTTCTCACACCTTCCTTAGTTTGTTGAAAGAAATGATTAAAAAAAAAGATGTTGAACTATATTCATTATAAAATGACTAATATAACTATATCAACATGGTAACAAATATTTCAACAAATTTCTCTATTATACAACTGGTAATGTGTGTTATAAAAAAATATTACGTCAGCATTGCATCTGTAAAATACAGTAGACTTATTGCAGCCTTTTAGATAGTTTTTCTGCTTTTTCGATGTTAAAAATAATACATGGTCAAATTATTTTTTTAATTCCATATTTTGACAAATATTATTTTTGTACACATCTTACGTCGCATTTAAACGCTTTTTATGGTATTTAAAACCAGAGGCTCTCAAGAGCCTGTATCGCTCACCTGATTCTACTTGGGTTTTTGAAATCATATAAAAAGAGATAAAATTTGGCTCCAAAGTAACAACTTTTGGTCAGCAAGAAAGGAACATTTTTGCTTTGTTTGCTTTCATTCAATTCAGTGGTTCTCTAAAATAAGACATTTGTATGCATTTCCCATAGGGTCCTATGTTAAACCAAGTCTCCTGCTGGAAGCCACCCTGGATGATGAATTGGCTACAAAGTAACAACACTTGGTCAGCACCTTATAAGGAACATTCATGCCATGTTTGGTTTCATTCCAATTAGTGGTTCTCTAAAAGAAGCCATTTGTATGCATGGTCTATAGGGTTCATTGTTAAACTAAGTCCCCTGCTGGTGGCCAGCTTTGATGATGGATCAGCTACAAAGTAACAACACTTGGCCAGCACCTCCTAGGGAACATTCATGTCATGTTTGGATTTATTCCATTCAGTGGTTCTCTAAAATAGGTCATTTGTATGCATTTCCCATAGGGTCCTATGTTAAACTAAGTCCCCCGCTGGCGGCCATCTTGGATGATGGATCAGCTAAAAAGTAACAAAACTTGGTCAACACCTTATAAGGAACCGTCATGCCATGTTTGGTTTCATTCCATTAATTGGTTCTCTAGAAGAAGTTCAAAATGTAAAAAGTTAACGACGACGACGACGGACGACGGACGACAGACGATGACGACGAATGAAGGAAGACGCATGCCAAGTGATGAGAAAAGCTCACTTGGCCCTTCGCGCCAGGTGAGCTAAAAAAAGAGTAGATCTGTTGTACATCTCAGAAATCGTGAAGCAACCTGATTTGTATTTGGTTGTATAAAAAATGGCCTGAATCGCAATTTAACCTTCAGCGAATTATATATTAAAAAAAAAGATTGAAAAGGTAACGTTTTTCAGTTTGTTGACATCAAACTAATGAATTATGTACATGATGTTTTGCTCGAAGATACTGACCTGTACTTTCACTGACGTCATATATGGCTCTAGACTTTATTTACAAAAATTAATCGAAAGGTAAATAAGTTTTTTTTGTTATGATGTATCGTTCTTTCAGCTTTTATTTCACGCTTTCAAACTTTATTATTGTTTTGATTCTTCATTCAACAAAAACAAGCCAATCGGGTTCATTCAAAGTTCGCTAACATTGTTTTTCAAACCAGAGTCAAAGTTACATTGTAATATAGATTTTGTATGTAATGCAGTTTTGTCATTAATTTTCCTAAGTTCCAACCTTACAGACTTTCTGTCTTATTTTAATAGTAGGCAGATTATCGTCGTGTCATATTATTTCGTATCATTCACAATTCGTCGGTTTCGACTGCATACGCGCACATTATGCCGTGTTTTTCGGTTTCTATAGTTAGAACAACAACTCCACCACAACTTGACAAATTAAAAACATATTCAACGTCGCTTTTTAAAATCGTTAGAACAAATTTAATAAAATAAAATTTTGGATCCTCAATGCTCTTCATCTTTGTAATTGTTTGGCTTTATAAATATTTTGATATGAGCGTCACTGATAAGTCTTGTGTAGACGAAACGCGCGTTTGGCGTACTAAATTATAATCCTGGTACCTTTGATAACTATCTACACCACTGGGTCGATGCCACTGCTGGTGGATGTTTCGTCCCCAAGGGTATCACCAGCCTAGTAGTCAACACTTCGGTGTTGACATGAATATCAATAATGTGGTTATTTTTATTTAATAAATTTCCGGTTAACAAAAGTTTAAATTTTCGACAAACTAAGGATTTTCTTATTCCAGGCATAGATTTCCTTAGCCGTATTTGGCACAACATTTTGGAATTTTGGATTTTCAATTTTCTTCAACTTTGTAATTGTTTGGCTTTATAAGTATTTTGATATGAGCGTCACTAATGAGTCTTATGTAGACGAAACGCGCGTTTAGCGTACTAAATTATAATCATGGTACCTTTGATAACTATTGAGCCATTTTTATTTAATGTCAAAAATATGCATCACTAGAATAGTTGTGGAAAAGAATTCTGCAGGGTTAAAATAAAGTCCAGATGTTGGGTTTTTTTTGCCTGTCGGACACCTAATCTTCAAGACATGTCACTGTCATGTGTTGGGTTTTTTTTCCGTTTTAATTACAAACCAGCGAGTTAAAATTGACAGGGTTCTTACATAAAATGGTTGTTCAAAATCTAATTTTTCAATATTTTATTGACAATTCTTTAAATACATCCTTGGTACATGAAGATGAATACAGTCTTAACTTTTTATATTTAACCCTTTATTTTGAAAACTGCATTTTATTTCAGAAAAAATAACATATTTTGAACAAACCGTGTGCCAATCTGAAATACATCCGTGTACTGATCCAATTTTTATTTCATACAAAAAACATATGACGCCGGTTTTTTTTTACATATAACAATCGCAAAGTAATCGGAAACAGTAAAAAATTGATGTAAGCCTTGACAAAAATATAGGTACCTTTAATCAATCTAATGGACATGCTTTTTTCAAATTTGAGTAATCACCTGAATAAAAACTCAACAGTGAAAACCATAAGCAGTGAAAATTGTTATTAGTACGAAAACACATTAACGATGATAATAAATATATTAAATGGAAACAATCATATCGCCTTTGAAACGTTATGATATTATCAAAAACAGCTTTTAAGAAACTTTATACTATGCGGACAAAGTCTTAACCTGGCGCCATTCTATTTAAATATTTTTAATATATTCGCTTAAAAATAATTTATTTTTTATAGTTTCAGCACGTGTACCTTACTTTCAAAAAGAAATTATTTACAGTGACAGGTCTTGTTAGCTATTACATGGCTTTACTGTCTTGCAATTAATTATCAACTAATCGATAGAAACGAATAGCAATCACTTACTGGCTATAAACTAAGAACACAAAGTTCAATCGATGATAGTTCTTTACGTGGTGCTCTATGCCAATTTCATATGATTATAAGTACTGATGATTTTCTAATGCGTCTAATAGTTTACATGTTCTGATAAACACTTATGTACAATTATAAACAGGTGGTGTATCTGAATGTATTGGAGCTAAACTTGATCTGATATATGTCGGTATCATTGACCTTTTAAATTGTTCATTATTAAATGAAAGTTTAATTTTCATTGCTGCTGATAAAATTCTTTGAAAGAATCCATCTTCTGTCGGAGATATTTCATTGTTCAAATGATTAAGTTATCTGCAATTTTAACTGTATAATTTCGAATAATTTCACCCTGGAAATTCAGTGTAGATATACATCTGAACTTCAGCATTTTCGTTCTTTGTTATTGTCAGTTTAAGATTGATAAGGTTGTGCTCTAATCTAAACAGGAAATCAGTCATTCTTGTCAGCTATAGTCTATTATCCCTCGTCCTTATTGTTACTCACTATTGCATTATAAATGGGACATAAGAATTTGTTCCCTGAAAATCACACTAACCTTTTATAAAAAAAAAATACAAAGAAGTAATTAGATATATAAAATTCTTTATATGATTAGTTGTTCAATAAGAAGACCGACAGAATATATAGATGGGTGATTCAAAAACCATCAGCGGATAAAAAAAACAGACAACAACATAAGATAACAACGAAAAATTGAACAAAATGAACCACATCAAAAACTGGTAAGAACTCAATTACCTCGGATTGATTGGCATTTCCTTACCTGTTATTGAAACCTGTCTTGATACTCAAGGCAAGGGAGAAAAGTCGCATTTTGTGATTTTACAATCGAGTGAACGACCAAAACATGAGATTGAGGCTTTGTTGGACATATCATTGATCGTCTTTGGAAAATATATTCCATAATAGTTATTCAAGTTATAATGGTTTCCGTAACACATCTAAAGGAAGAACGAATTAAAAGCATCAACTGAATATAAAAAAAAATCATAATAGGAAACATAAACTCCAAAATATCAAATCGACTGGCAGATATATAAACTTTTAAACGCAGAGGTTTATCTAGCCGCAAAGCCAGGTTCAACCTACCAATTCTTTCTTAAAATGTCCAGTACCAAGTCAGGAATATGGCAGCCACAAATTCAGGTCCAACCTACCATTTCCTTCTTAAATATCCTGTACCGAGTCAGGAATATTGCAGTTGTTATCTAAGTAAACTCATCATAGATATCTAATAGTTCGTTTTTATGTATGTTGCATTGTTGTTTGTGTTTTGTTACACTCCAGTGTTTTGTTGTTTCGTTGTTTAACTCCTATTATTGATGTGTTTTCCACAGTTTTAGTTTGTAACCCGGATTTGTTTTCTCTCAATCGATTAATGACTTTTGAACAGAGGTATACTACTGTTGCAGTTATCTATAACATATTTAGGCGCTGCTGTACTGTTACTACACAATAACTCATCATTACCCAAAACTCAATCATAGTGGTAGCAACACATACATATACTAAATGGGGACTATAATTCAATGGTCTCGGTAAAGCTTTTACCTATAAGTTTGTTATAGTAAGGTCTATTGTGTTTCGTATTAAAGCTATTTTTTTCAAATTTGGATTTTTCGCTTCCAAAGCATTTTTGCCTTTGTAAAATGTCTGAGACCTCTCCTGTTAGTTTGGAGATCAGTCGTCATTCAGTAGGCTTCTTCATTGGTAAGTATTTTTACAAACACTTAAACTATGTCCAATCAAATAAATCTCGTTTCGTATATTAAAAGTAAGAGTCAAAATAAAGAACGAATGAAGAGAGCATAAGAGATGTAAATAATTGAATTATAAATATGGCTATACCAATACTATTTCAAGCTTTTTGTACGTAAGGGTATCCTTGAAATATCTTATATTCTTGTTTGAGTTGTCCACATGTGAACTTTTGAGTATTCTTTGCATAACTTTTTTTCCAAGACCAGTTAATCAATACACTTATTTTCCTTTTTTTACTCATTCAAGTTGGACACAATTTGTACCATTTATCTAATTCACCTAATGTTAATCTATGTCTAATTCCTAACATGCATGCAATATTTGTCATTAGACGTCAACATTTAATTTCCTGCAATGGAGTGAAATTTAGTTTTATACTTTGTTTGTTTATAACGTTCCAGAATTGAGGTAAAGAAAGATCAAATATGATACAGTTTGTTTTGACTACAAATAATCTATAAACGCTTTGGACACATGAATTGTTTTTTTTTTAAATCTATACGTACATGTATTCGTTAGTGGTTGTCTGTACCTATATTATACTGGTTTTTTTTTGTCCCCGAGGAAGCCTTCAGTCAAAGTGGGTTGATGGCAGGTCATTAGAGCCAAGAGGGAGAGATAGAGAGAGAGAGAACTAGATTAGTATCAATAATATGAAGCTAGTATAACATATATATTTTTGGTTCTGGTGCCCTCGGAGGCCGGTCATAGTTAACAGGTAAATGAACTGACTCAGGAGTTAAAGTGTAATATTTCAGATTTCACTACTTACGATATCACATATTATAAAACATTGTTTAATAAGCGAAGGCTATAAACTAGTATATATTTTGCTGATGTGGACATTTGCCAGTGCTATTTTACTTATGCATTTAAAAAAATCATTTCAGAAATGTGGTGTACTTGTACTTATACAATTTGTTATTCTGGACAAGGTTAATGTTTCAATTCTTAAGTTAACTTGATTTTGTATCGAACAAAACAAGTCGTCTTAATCCGACATATCGTATAAGAACTATCAGGTTAATTTAATTGGGCTCAGTTGGCAGGTGGTTATTTTCTTATCGCACTACTCCATAGCATGATGGTAATTGTAAATTTACGCACAAAACTTCTAATGAATTCCATCAGGACTTATATCAAATAGTGTTGTGATGATTTTGTCAACAATATTTTTCTCACAATCAATTTTCTACCACAGTTAAGTATTTTTTTTACTAAGATACAAGTGACGAATTAATGATCACAAAAACACGTTCGAACATTATCTCTTGGTGGGAATATAAAATAATGTATTTCTATGAGTGTATGGGGTTTTGATTAAAATTTTCCAAACCATTTGTAAAAGGTATCAGTCTGAAAATATATTTGGCTTTATCAATAAAAAGTACAATTCTCTAAACAGATTTAATTGTGGTAAAGTTCGAAGAAACCATGACTAGATTAGGGTTAAGTTACAGTTAATTTAGAAAACAATAATTTTCCGCCGCTAAAACAAGATATAAAGACAAAAAAAGCTGATAGACTTGAATGTACTCCAACCATTTACAAGTCATGCAATGGAAAGACTATCCTGGTATCTATACCTTGGTATAACTATCATAGTATCTATAGATTTAGAGCGCGAAATCATACCGCTGTCGAGTTGAGACACATATATCTTGTTCAGGCGACCGTAAAAACTTCTGCAGTGTTAATTTCAGTCGTTCTTCCTTATCATGAACTTAATTAAAGTCGTTTTGTGTATTGTAAATACTTCCATTAAAGAAGTTCACATTACATGCACGAGCTCTGGACTTTAAGTAAATGGATAAATTTACATATAATGGAAAAAGATGTTGAATAAAACTTAAGCACTATGAATTCTAAATTTGAAATAAAAAAAAATTGTATTTATCTGTTTTATTTTCTGTTGAAGTATATTGGAGGAATATTCTTTGAAAATATATGTATATTTGTACAGAAAGCAAACCAAATTTACAAAAACACCTTCATAAACTAAAAAGAAAATGACAAAATCCAGATTAAACGATGGCAAAAATTCGGATCGACTGACCTCTGAGTAAACTCTATCGAGGATTTATAATATTGAATTGCTGACAGTTGATGATTTAAAGCCTTTCGTGTAATATGCACTACAACAAGATTTAATATAAAATTGATGTCTTGTTTATTTCCATTTATTTGTATTTGTATACTTTTAAATATATCCATTTAGCCATTTTGTCATATCATCTTGTATAAGGAGATTAACATACTAATAAAAGTCAGCCGAACATTTAATAGATCACATACACTTAATATTACTCATTCATTACGTAGATGACAAACATTTCACATAAATACTCCTCTTCATATAGAAATGATAGAAAATAGATATTGCTAAACAAAGTAAATTAAAAGTGTGCGTTTTGTATTAAAAACTTATATAACATTCTTAAACCTAAGTGGTTAACAAAAATTTAAAACCAAATTGAATTTGTATGATTTATTTAAACGTTTGAATGGTTGTTGGGTGCAAACCAACTATCCAATTTATTGACACTATATCTTGGTTATAATGTAAGAACATAGATTGCATACTATTAAGGTGACAATTGGGTTGACTGAAGTTTAATGATGATCCAGTCTTGTAAATGGGTTTGGAGGAGACAGGTCAAGATACCAAACAAAAGCTGAGGGGCGAGACCGAATGCATCGATATTGTCATCATCTCTATCCATGAATGCATCACCCGCCTTCCGTATTCAAGGTCATTAATCGGAAATAGGACACAATTAGTAATATTGCAGATACACTGGTCTCGAAACAAATAAAAATAGAAAAGAAGTACTATCGTCAGAAAAGATATGTCGATTTGAGCAAAGAGCATAAATATTGATCAGTTTTTGTGTATCATAGTAAAATAAATGCACAACATTTGACAACTAAAGCCTGACGATTCTGAAATTTCCTAATTGTTTGCAATCAGAATAAAGAATAGTGACATCGTGCATGTTACCATGATTAAGCGTCTTTTAATTTAAACTTGTCAAACGCCAATTGCATCTATCTTTTAACATCATTAAATATGAAAATTGAATTTTGTTTATCTGTGGTATTAAGATTGAAGTTTAACAACAATCGACACAAACAGATTAACAACAATCGAAACAAACAGATTACCAACAGTAGAACGAACAACTGAATTGTCTTCTTCGATATTGTTTTGTTAAATCAGGAGCAGTCGATTCTCAGATACAATTAATTGTAATATCTGAAGATGTAAGCAGATGGTCCTTATTCTAGGCAAGATGGTAAATACTAATCACAACAAAACGTGGAATGAATTCTCCCTGGACTAATACAAGACAGGCTTGTAGTAATTGTGTCAACATTGTCATTTTAACATCTCTTTTTATCACAGCAACATCATTTATTTCCATAGATTTTAATGACAAAAAGCTGTTGATACCCATTTGATGCATAACCAATAGTCCTATCTCAACAATAACTGTTTTCTGTAAACTTCTATTACAATTCAGTTTAAAATCTCAAATCAACTGATGTAAATAGTTATCAAAGGTACCAGGCTTATAATGTAATACGCCAGACGCGCGTTTCGTCATTAGACTCATAAGGGACATTAGTTTGTAACAAATACAAAATCAGAAAATGTATTTTATTTACATTGTCTGAATGAAAGAAAATGTAATGTGAAAGACGACGCAGTAACTCAACCATACAATAAAAAATAATCTTGACATAATCGCAACAATAAGTCTTAACAATATTGTTCTATACTCAAACTGTTCATATTTAGTCCATATATGTTATGGTAATTGGTAGTTGTTCGTTCAATGAATTTTTAGTCAATTTGTTACGAGCTAAGTTTGCAATGCAGAGAAACAAAAGGAATTTGTTAACTGATGATAATTACACTATATATTGAGAGTACTTTCATGCTAAATAACTTTCAAGCTTTACAATAGACAGTGCCTGCGACAGTTTTAACGTCAGACAAAGATTTCTAACCTGCTGTTCCTGTTGGAGCATCTCCGATCACCTCCAGATTTTAATGCGGTTCGTGTTTTTTATACTGATATTTGTCTTATAGAACCCATTAAATCATCAAATTAAATACTTGAAACCACAGGTTTAGGACACTACCACAAGTACCTGGAGTAGCTTATCAAATTGCATGAACAAAAAATGTTTCCACTTTAACTATTGGCACCTGTTAAAGCAGGAGAGGTGACACCAACTTAAACCCAAAAGCTTATTTAGAAATATGCATACGATAGTGCTGATTTAGACGACAACCTTATTAAATGGCAATCACGATAGGCACCACAACCTCATAATAGCTGAAAGATAGTAACTCTGTTTTCTAGGACTTCTTGAATGTTGTTAGAGAATTTTAATTAAAATACATGTTAATGAAATTGAACAGCTGTGGTAATTATTTTAAAGACAACTCTATTAGCAACTGTCATTGTTGTAAACTGAGGAGTTCAAAATAAACTTAAAATGGCATTACACTGGTGTATGCGGTTTCACCAACCATTAGAACCATTGTTTCTTTAAAGTCGCCTACCACGTTCTACATAAAACTTCATTCATCAAACAATACAAATCGTAAGGCTGTTTTATTATTTGATCTAGCGATGGTTTCACTTAATATTACGAAAGTTAAAAAGGAATATTAATAACTAATGTGATTGCGCTTTTCTATAGCAGGAGTGTTCTTTTCTAGAATGATAAAAGTTATAATTAAAAAAAAAATGGAAAAACAAAAATAAAATGGCAGGCGAGAAGATTAGTTCGTTTAATGTAATAATTTATCCAATGAACATGAATTTGATGAACAATCGTCCTTTTCCATTTATCATTTTATACCATGACATTATTTGTTAACACCAACATAAAAGGAAATTAACACTACCTAATATAGACTAATAACAAGTGACTCAAGTAACGAGAAAACTTTCTGTGTTAAACAACTAGATATGCCAAACTAAGAGATTAATGTAAAGTTTAAATTAGTTATGGATTATTGTATCGAGAAGTGCTGGATTGTATTGAATACACACATTCTATTGACAACAAAGTAAATATTAAAGATAAGTCAGTGAAAATTAATAACTTGTCTTCTTGAGATGTTCCCATAAAGGTTTTGAAATGCATTAATAATTGAATTTATTTGTACATTTGTTCCATTTCGGAAATTGAGTAGGAGGTGCATGCATATAACATTTTTTTTGCAAACAAAACACAACACATATATATGCATATTAAGAAATATTCTATCAAGGACAAAGTTTCATTTCGCAAAACACATGCATAGATTATTGATAGCATCACAAAATTAGCTCAAATAGGGTTATAGCACGCCTTGATATCTATAACAAAACCAATCTATGGACGTAAACAACTATTTGAATGATTTTAAGTTTAGTTTTACTGTATTATCTATCAGTAAACGCATTGTCTATGAATATCTATAATTTTGAAATTTATAATGTGATTAAAATATATTTTTTAGATTATGTGAAAGCAGATTTTGAATTGAAGGTAAACGTTTTTTAGAATCGTGTAAAAAATGAAGCATTGTCGTCAAAATAAAAACTATCAAAACAAAATCAACAATCAAGTGTTGACAATGTTATTTGGTCTTGTGTTTAGGAACAACCAAGCCAGGTAATTTTTAATTCAGTCATATACAGTCAGTCTATTTGTCGATTCTACGAATCTACGATCCTACGTTCCCTCGGTCGACGTCTTTTACACATAAATAGGCTAGCCACAAAAACTTTTTCAGCCCACCATTTTTTCTTTAAATGTTATGTAACACGTCAGGAAAAAGGCAGTTGCTATCACATAGTTCGTTTCTGTGTGTGTTGCATTGTCGGGGTTTTTTCACTTCAGTATTTCTGTTGTTACGTTGTTTTCCTCTTATAATGATGTGTTTTCCTCAGATTTAGTAACCCGGATTTGTGTTTGTGGCAATCGATTTACGACTTTCGAAGAGCGTTATACTACTGTTGCCTGTATTTACCTATAAGTGTACTTAGCTTTTTTTCTGACAGAAGATTTGGCATGATTGCAGAAGAAATAACTGTCCACAAGAGACCAAATGAAGCAGAAAATAATAACTTTAGATCACCATTCCGTCATCAACAATTGGTAAAGCCAAAAACGTATAATAACCTATAAGGTCCCGAAATGACAAATGTAAAAGAATTCAAAAGTTTTCGAAGTTGTAAGTGCTTATTTTTCAAGGATCAGGACATTGAAAGAATTTACAAACAAATGATGCAGGTAACACACTTTCAACAGGATGGGGGAAACATTAACTCCTCCACACTGGTCTAAATGAACACAATATGTCAATCAAATGGTGATGTAAGTACAAAGTTATTATATGTTCGAACTTAATGCGTTTGACATCAGAATTATTGATAACCTATTAATATGACCATCCCAAGGTTTTCAACAGAAAGTTGATCAGAATAACAGTATTTAGTTGTACAGCCAAATTAGGAAAATGGATAAGTAAGGGCGTATCAATACGAATATAAAACAATCTATGAAAGCAAACCAAACTGATAGAAAGGAAGGAATGATATATCCAATAACCTTTCGAAAATATGTAATCAACTAACTTAACGGAACAAGAATAAAACAGAAAAGAAAAGAGTAGTTGTAAGGAACACCTCTTACAAATATAAATTTAGATGCTAGCGAAACTCAAAATTTAGCTCGTCTTCATGTCTTCATATTGAGCTGATAACCAATTGAATTCAAAGTTAATGTTAATCTTTCACATTATTGAACACAATATATAAATGTAAGTTATTCTTTAAATACATATATTTTTCAATTTATGTCACAACCGTTTCTGCATGGATTCATAAAACAAACATTGTTAATTGTTCTTGAAATGCCTGGAAAAAGTAATATGAAAAATATGACAACCTTTAAAGTCGAAGTATTATTCATTCCTTTACATTTTTTGAATAAAAACTCAGACATTCTTTAATCAGCACTACATGTGTCACATATCTAATTGGTGAATCAATTTGTTATGTTGACTGTTACACATTTTGAGTGTCGACTTTATTTGTTCTTCTTAACATAGTCTAAGGAGTACACGCCTGCTTATGATATCCTTATAGTATAACTGTGCACAAGTGTAAAGTATCAATTAAGATGTATAAACGCCATACGATGGAGCAGAAATTTTGGTACTGCTGACAAATAAAAAGTTGAGGATTGGAAAGTTGAAATCATCACATTCGTCATAGATTTTAGTTTGATGTCCTTGAATAAGTAAAGAAGTATAATAAATGTCATAGAAATGAAAAAGAAAGACACAGAAACATAATTATCACAAACAAGTTTCCGTTCTGTCGTAGAAAAGTCATAAAAAACCTTTTTATTAACTTTCTTTACTATTCTGGACAAACTGTTAAAGACAGTGGGTGGTGGTTCCAACAATCTTAGATTTATTTATGTATACGTTTTGGTTGTGAACCACATTACCATATTCAATTTTGTAGTGTCGGCCAATACTTCAATAGTGCCTTTGAATTAACAATATTCAGAAAAGGGTATAAAACTGGCGTAATGATCTAATCAACTATTGGAATATCTGTATCCATAAAGTCACCAATTATATTCGGTTCAAAATATTATATTCACCAACCCACTAAGACAATATAAATAATGCAATAAAAATAAAAAATTCTTAAAAAACTATCTGTTTAAGGACTAAAACTTTGCAATACAGATTTTAATTATGTTCCACAACAAATATAGAAGTAGTTTAGTAAGCGGGTTTAAAATATAAGGTTTTTGTAATGATTTAAGAGATTTAGAAACTTTGATTTCACTAAATATAACCAAAGTTTAAGAATAAATACTTACAATAAAGTAATCTCATTTTAATATAGAAGGAGTGTTCGCTTTTGATCATGATTAAAGTTGTCATTTAATTCTTGCATAAATCGAAATAAAAGTATGATATAAACATCTTTCTGGCAGGCGAGAAGATAAATTCGTTTAATTTAATGATATATCTTATAAACACGATTCTGATCTACAATCGCTCTTTTCCATTAATCATTTGATAAAATGACGTGCATTGTTAAAGAACTAAACTGAAATAATTAATACCTCAAGTTATAAGAAAAGATTTTATTTCAAACAAATGGACATTCCAGATGAAAAAAATTAATTAAGAATTGTAATTATTATTGATAATTAAAGAAGGAACTGCTGTATGGATCATACACGGTCTGTTTACAACATTTAATCTATTAATACCAATTCAGAAAAAAATTAGTAATGCACCTTGATATGTTTTGTTGAAGTTTTTAAATATATTTATAATTGAAATTACTTGTACTTTTTCAATTCATGAAATTGATTAGGAGTTGCATGCAGTTCATGAACATTTGAAAACAACAAACAAAACGTTTGTTTTACAAATATTCTTTAAATTCTATAAATGACAGTCTTTGATATTTTTCAATTCAAATAGGTCATTCAGAGCAGAACATAGAAACACGTAAACAGGGATTCACACATACGTTACGGGACAGGGGCATTATTGGGTCAAACTCAGAGATGAATGGGTTAGATATTTTAGTCATTTACCAACTTTTTAATTTCAAAAGATGAACACACATTTGTTAAACGCCTTGCAATGTCTTTTTTACACAAGTATCGTCTTAGTTTGTGAAACAAATTTTTGAAATAATTTCTATTAAAAGTTGTTGAGTCATTAGTGTCATTTTGCGCTGTCTGTTCGTCTGATTAAAAAAAATGAAAACAATACAGTATCAAGTATCTTTCTCCGACAAATTTGTGTTACTGTATCATATGCCTTTAACAAACAACCAATCTAAATACGGACTATTTACCTGTTGTCTGTTTAGTTGACGCATCATTGTAATTATAACGGCATTTGATGAGAGTGTCATCAGAGTTAGATGGTTAGCGCTATAAAACCAGGTTTAATCCACCATTGTCTACATTTTAAAAATGCCTGTACCAAGTCAGGAATATGACAGTTCTTGTCCATTCGTTTTTGATGTTATTTGATTTTGCCATGTGATTATGGACTTTCCGATTAGATTTTCCTATTTTCCTCTAAGTTTAGTATTTTTGTGATTTTACTTTTTTCAGAACAGTAAATTGATAATCCATATATATATATTCATATGTTTTTGTAATCAAAGTATGGTTTAGACAATATAAAGGTAGTTTTTGGATTTAAGGTTTTACAAAATTGTGTAAAAAAGACAAAAACTATACAGTATTGTAATAATTCAAGTCTATACTTTTTTCATTATAGATATATACGATTCATGGACCAGTTAATAAAACGTGAGCTTCACTTTAGAAAAAACTTATGACGTCCAAATGAAAGTGCCAATATAAACATAAATGTATACGTCACAGTACACACAAAAACAACATCAATAATAGAGAAAACCAAAACAAGTTTAATGCATCTACTACAGACAATATCTTATTGACCATTGATTGATTATATGATTCTAATGTTAACCAAAGGTCAGATAGATGGTAAAGTAAAACTATCTATCCTTCAATTGCTTTAACTGGTAGCATTGATGAATGTGTGGACAGGTCGGCGAAATTCTATGTGATATTATGCTTATTTTTCAAGGATCAGAATATTGTTCGGTTTTAAAATGCTTCTAATCAATGCTACTGGCCACCAAAATTCAACAGAAGGTCAAGAAATAAAATTCATCCACATAGGACAAAATTGAAAACAATATTTAACAATAAAATGATGATAAATTTTCTGTATACATTCACACTGATTATATGATCGAAGTTGATGTTTTTGGCAGCAGAATTATTGAGAACGTATTAATATGACCAACCTAAAAGCTAACCAGAGAAAATTGATCAGAGAATCGATAATTAACTGTACAGCCAAATAAGAAAAGAGATAAATAACGAAAATAACAACAAAGTATAACATCAAATTATACTGACATTATGGAAGTGGTGATATGTCCATTAACCTGTCAAAGCTTTACAATTGGTTTACGTAACACAATTTTGTGGATGAAAAGAAAAACGCTGATTTTTTTTTATATTGCAACAAAAATTAGTGATTTTGTAAAGAACAACTTTCAATCAGATATATTTATACATTGGTAAGAACGTCGTTAGACATTTTGTGTGTCTTTATATCATCCTCCGTGCCAAAATTGTATTTGTATGTACTTGCTGGACACAGCTTTGTAGATCAATTTAACTTGTTAAAAGCGTTTTATCACGGAATTTATGAGAAATAAAAGCAAGGTCTAAATTAAAGTTTAATCATTATATATTATCTTGTTGTTGGGTTTTTTGGGATAACAATATCAATGAAAAATTGTTAAAACTATGTTAGATTCCTCGATGTTTTTTTTTAAGACAGCACCAATTCAATAGCTGATAATAAGTACAATTTTTCTATGTTGTGATGTTACATTATTGTTTCAGATATGGGAGAAGGTTTTATTTAGCGCTATAAAACCAAGTTTAATCTACCATTATCTATATTTGAAAATGACTATACCAAGTCAGAAATATGACAGTTGTGGTCAATTCCTTTGATTTGTTTTGTCATTTGATTTTGCCATTTGATTATGGTCTTCACGATTGAATTTTCCTCGGAATTCAGTATTTTTGTGATAGTTCTTTTTGGAACCCGTAACACATTTAATCACGCTGCAATTGTTTGCACCTGTCAGGAATCTGATGTTCAGTTGTTGTCGTTTGTTTATGTGGTTTATAAGTGTTTCTCATTTCTCAATTTTTTTAAATATAAATTAGACCGTTTGTTTATCAGTTTGAACGGTTATACACTGGTAATTGTTTAGTGCCCTTTATAGCTTGCTTTTCAATGTGAGCCAAGGCTCCTTGTTGAAGACCGTACCTGGCCCATAATGGTCTTTTTTTTATAAATTGTGATTTGGATGGAGGTTTGTTTCATTGGCACTCATTCCACATATTCATTTATCTATTTTGATCATGACAAATAACACGTTAGTTTTACAGTTATACAAATTGTATTAACAGCATTAGAGTTAACAAATCTTACTTACAATTAAAAAAAATTAAAAAAAATTACCCGAGTAAGATTTAGTTGTCAGTGAAATTATTTAAAATAACGAATCGTTTTAGATAATACTCTAAACTGATTATCTAAATTAATGAAAAAGCGCTAACTACTGAGCTGATATCATATTTCATATAAATTAATGTAAAGCACTAAGGTATAAAAAAACACAATATATAAATGTCAGTTTTACTTTTTATAAAGTATATCATTGAGTGTAACAGTTGAATTTGGTTACTCAAGACAAACATTGTTCTTGAAATGCCAGGAAAAAATAACAAGAGGAATAAGACATCCTCTAACATCGAATTATTTTAATTTATACCTTTACATGTATTTAATAAACTATTGTATATTAGTTTAGAAGCAGTAGGTGTTCGATATATCTATTAGCTTAATCATTTGTGATTGGCAAACTTGTAGTATCGAATTCATGTGTTCTCCTTACTCCATTTTAGCATATTTTTTTTTATGTTTTGAGCACACTTATGTTCATGAAGTCAGTATCATAGAACTTTTTAAAAGTTAAAAGTATCAATTAAGGCGTATAAAAGCCATACGATGGACTAAAGGGTATAATTCTGCTTAGAAATGATATGTTGACGATTTGGAGAGTTGAAATCATCACGTATGTTATATGGTTTGGATTTCAAATATTTTAGCCACGAGCATCACTGAAGAGACATGTATTGTCGAAATGCGCATCTGGTGCAGACAAAATTGGTACCGTTGATTTTATTACAGATTTAAAATTCTTAGCAAAGAAATGCAACTAAATGTAAAAGAAGTATGAAAGCAATGTGAAAGCAAGGTAAAATATTCTATAAATATTTCGTCTTTTAGTTTAAAAGTGAGGCCAAACTTTATTGCTTTCTATTAACATTTTATTTTGTACCATGCTGAACAAATTTGTATATAGTATTTTATATGAAATATGGCAGTTGTAATACAATGTCCGTTTCTATGTATGTTGGTAGGGTGTTTTTTACGCTGCAGTTCTGTGTACTGTTGTACCGTTGTTTTCCATTTATAGTTGATGTATTTTTTTCTGTTTTGTTTAATGACCTGTGCACATACAAGATTGCATATTATTGTTGCAGCCGTTCGAGATTATGGATTGTTTTTAAAGTTATGTTTTTCGAAAACGAATTTTGTTTCAATTTGCGCGGCGTTTCCGATTATTTTTCTAATATTCTCGACGCAGTTGTTGTTTAGAATTAATGGTAAACAAATTCATCAAACGGTTCTGTTTCTTACCGGTTTCAAACTAACAATCATGTGTCATTAATTTAAAACGAAGAAAATTATATAATGCTGCCTTTCAAACCTTCATGATTATCACTTACAAGAAAGAAAGATTCATTATCCGCTTAACTACGATGTCAATTTTAGAGACTGAGTGTAAATTATAGTTCACTTTTGCTGATGTTGTTATGGAGTATGTGACTTAGTAATCCTTTATAATTCCCCTACAGACATCTTTACTTTTTACATTAAAACAGGTTTCGTCACTGCAGTATCTCTGCAAATTGCAAGATCGCACAGCAGTTGACACTACTGTCTTCACCAAATTGAGATTAACGTACAACAAGTTTATGACATTTTGTTGGACTACTAACAATGTATACGTTCGTGTATCTCTCCCGGTTAAGAACTCGATTAGTGGTTGTTTGTACCAGGTTTTACCATGTGTTTGTACTCTTGGTATCTTTAACTCAAATATTTTTATATAAACGTCAAGAGTAAGAATGTCAATTAAAGGTATATCTATAATATAAAGCTACTATTTCAGTGCTAAGTATTTGGATGCTGGCCCCTCAATGGTTGTATCAGTAGTAGAAGTTTATTATTCAGATTCAAATAAAGACAACAGTAGAATACCGCTTTTCAAAAGTCATAAATTGGATGGGTGATAACAAATCCGGGTTTCAAACTAAAACTGAGAGAAACACATCAACTTTAACTATAAGAGGTAAACGTGGAAAAACAGAAATATTCATGTGCTTCAAAGACAAACGCGAACATACATATTGTAACGATTTCACCCCTTATACCGAGTGGTAAGTTTAAATGAATAAGGAGGCTCGATCGAACATAATTTGCATGGATCCTTTGAGTTGGTATAAGGTTGAAATAATAACTAAGTCAGGTATAAAGTTCAGATGCATTTTATATAACATCTATATAATCAAATATTTACAATTGATCATAAAAACATACATTCATATTTATATACAATTTGCCGTAATCGTCTCTAACGGTTTCTGTCTCTGCTAAAGTGAAAGTAGATTTCCAGAAAACCTCTCTCATCGTATTTATAGAAAGTTGACTAAGTGGAACGACAGCTGACGGGACTTTCCCGTAGGTCGAAGGTCGTCTTCTTCTTCTTCTTCAAAACAATTGCCATGTGTAAGAAGGTTGAGTTTTCTTAAAACTATTAAAACCTTCACACTAAAATATAAGGACATCAAGACATCTAAAATTCTGACTGCTCTTGCAGGCGGTGAGAATAATTCTGAGACTAATTCTAAAGTTCGTTTCGTCAACCTTCTATTTATAATTTTATCGACCAATCAAAACGTTTGTTATGTTCACAGGCAATCTCGTGTATTAGGCCGCCAATACACAAATAAATATGGCTTCTCTTGTAATTAAACTATGGCACTGCTGGTATTTAGACGATTACGGCTAAAACACAAGTTATTACATTAAGAAAATAAATAAGCTAATAAGGTAAACACATAACCACATCATTTATCATAAAAATACATGCCAACCAACCGTGAATATTCTATACGAGGTGACATTCCATCGTAAAAATAGCGTTGCGAAAACGTAAACAAAAACAGCTGACTCATAAAATTACAACTGTAAACTATGTAAACACGAGTTCCATTAATTTAATATTACGATCACTAAATCGTAACAATATACATTCAATTTTTATCACACATGAAAAGCACAAAACACAGTTGTATTTTTTATAGAGGAGAATAAAAACGAATGTTAGTATAATGCCAGGTTGACATGCATAACTATAGGAGAAATGTCAATACATGATGTTGCTCATCTCTAGTTTTTCGTCAAACTTAAACAGATAGAAAAAATGTACTTCTCTAAGGTAATTAAAAATATATAATAAAGTACGAATACTTAATAGTGTATTGTTTTTGTTTTAACGTTTTGGTTCGATTAAAACATAATGTATAACAGTTTTAGCATAATTTACCTCGGGCTCTATCCCAACCCTGATCTAGAAATAGTTTGTATCTATGGGTTCCATTTTAACCTTTTGTTTACAAAACATTTTGGATCCTAAATCAACAGTGCATGTTCAGTATGATTTTAGCAAATTATTTATTTCATTTGATATACATGTACTTTTATCCGATGTTATTTTGGATTAATAATTAACGTTTGAATCTTTAAGTTAACTTGATTTTTCAACGAACAAAACAAGTCGTGTTTATCTGACATTTCGTATTAGAATTATAATGTTAATTTATTTGACCTGTGTTGGCAGGTGGTAGTGTTCTTGTCGCGGTACTCTGTAGAATAATGATTATCCTAAAACTTTCAGATAAAAAAACACAAAGAAGAAGAAGGCACAACATCATCGTCAATCGGTATTGAATCCACAATCAGAGGACATTGGAGCCTTTATTTATCTTTAAAAAGATACTTGTTTTACCTAGCATTTTGGCTTTCAAAATTTTATGAAGATGTTAAAACAAAAACACATTTTGCTAAAAAAGGGAACATTGTATTTTGAAGAGCATGCATGATGCATATTAATCAATATAATGGAATTTGATGTGAGAGGTTTAGCTAGCTATGCAATTAGGTTTAATCATGTATGACAGTCGTATAAAATTTCATTATATTGACAACGATGTGTGAACAAAACGAACAGAGAGAACAGGTACAAATATCAATAATAGGGGTACATAATAAAGGCAACAATAGTATACCGTTGTTTGAAATACATAAATCGATTTCGAAAAAGGAAATCCGGGTTACAAACTAAAACTGAAGGAAACATATCAAATATAAGAGGAGAACTACGAAACAACCTAAAAACAACATTAAAATGTAACACACACAGAAACGAACTATGATATAACAATGGACATTTTCCTGACTTGGTACATGACATTTTAATAAAATAAAAATGGTTGGTTGAACCTGGTTTTGTGGCATGCCAAACCTCTCGTTTTTATAGTATGGTTTAATTTAACATTAAAATGACAACATTACATTACAATACAAATGAATGGGAGAACATATAGGATAGAGAAACACACGAATAATAGATAACAAAAGGTGCCAGCTTTTAAATTTAATACGTCAGACGTGCGTTTCGTCCTCACAAGGCTAACCAGTGACGCTCTGATGAAAAAAAGTTGAAGAGCATTGAGGACTAAATATTCCAAAAACAGTTGTGCCAAATACGTCTACGGTTTTCTACCTGGGATAAGAACATCTTTATCATTAAGAATAATTCATATTTTTGAAACAGTACATTTTTATTCAGTCACTAATAGATTCAAATGATAAAACCGGTGACTAACTACAAAAAAAGGAGATAAATAACCTAAAACAGCAGTCAACATTGTGTTATCATCTTAATCACTAGAAACAAATACATTAACAAACATGGCCAAATAACACAATGACGGGATGTATAATAGAAAGCTCTTTCTATAAATTAATTTTGAAAATCTAAGGTCATTTCATTTATAAGAAGAGCATATTTTGTTTGAGATTTCTTATTTGTTAATTTTACAACATTTTTTTAAATACAAGTAGCTAAAGATAAATGATGTCATTTGTTTTACTTGTTTCAATGGGTTGCGTTATTACTTTCATGTACCTCACATTATCTGTCATGCATACTCAAGACTACATGGAATATTCTTATATAAAGTTTAAGCTGGTAAAATGTTTGGCGTTATAGTAAGATTAGATTGTAATGAATGAAAGCCTACGAGACATAAACATATAGATTTGAATGGTGTTAATACAAATATAAATATTTTGGTAGCAGGTCTATAATGCACATAGTCTATGGTGGTGTTGTAAGAACTTAAGAAATTATGCTTTCACTTTCCTTTACAAAATTTTAGGAATAACTGCTTGAAATTGAGTAATGTCTTTTTAATAAATATGAAAAAGTGCTCGCTTTTAGTGTGGATTAAAGTTGTCAATGGACTCTGGGATGAATTTGAATATAAATAAGATATCATTCTAGCAGGCGAGACGATAAATTCGTTTAATTTAATGATAAATCTATTCAGCACAGATTTGATATACAATTGGTCTTTTCCGTTAATCATTCAATAAAAGACATAAACTCCATATACTGCAATGATCACTACCTAATGTCGACTTATTGTAAGTGAATCAATCAACAAGAAAAGCTTCTGTTTTAAAGAAATGGATTTGATTTCTTGATTATTTTATGTTTTAACGCAACTTTTAAGCACCGCTTTTGGGCTATTTTGTGGCGGTAAGTTTTAATTGGTGGAGTACGCCGAAGTGCACGAAGGAAACCACCGACCTTCGGTAGGAAAACTGAAACTCCAAGTTAATTAAGATTAAGAGTCGAGTGCACCTGCACGACCGGATTTCGAACTCACATCCTCAGTGTTGAATGGTAAGTGATTACAGTAGTAAATCTTTAGAAGACGCGGCCACCGAACCTCCTTTACAAATAGAAATGCCAAACGAAAAGATCAGTGTAAAGATTGTACTTAATTATGGATTGTTTTATCGAGAACTGCTGTATGTATAACACACGGTCTGTTGACAGCATGTATATGATTAAAGACAACTCAGAGAAAAAGAATAAAGCATTTCTTCAAATGGTCGTTAAGTTTTTAAATGAATTATTAATTAAAATTACTTGTACATTTTTGTTTCATTTTAGGGAAGTGAGTAGGAGTTGAATGCACTTAATGAATCTTTAGAAAGAACAAACAACACGTTTTGTTTCACAAATATTATTAAAAAATAATCGATGACAATGTTTTTTTTTATATTTGCAACACATATATATCATGCAGAGCATAAACAAACATATAAGCTTTCGCAGGACTTCACGTACGCAATGTAACCATTTACCATTTAGCAACTTCTTATACAATTTTTCAAAACAGTATGATTGAGGTTTGAAGATAGTTTATTAATTTAAAAGTTAATGTTTTATAAACTAGTGTAAAACAGACAATATAAAGAGTATTATCTCTAAAATGCAAGGCTATTGTACGGCAGACGCGGGATGAACGATGTCCGTCATTCGTGAATCTGTGAATCAAACATAAACTCGTTATAGTGTTATTACAGTATTTTTTCATTTATAGAAAAAACACATGATCATGACATATAAAAACGTAATAACCCGTATTAACAATAACAACTATTTTAATCGAGAATATCGAAATAACTTTGACACGTCATTTCTACAAACAAGGAAATCAACATGGAGATGTGGAATGACTGCTAAGAAGACAACTATCCACTTTCATATATAAGTGAATGAAAGCAATACTTATTTTTTCAAGGTTTGAACCATAAACAATGATTACCAGATATGCTTGTATCACACATTCAACAGATTTACAACAAAAGGAAACTTATACACATCATTAAACTGGACAAAAAAAGAAGTACCGTTCCAATGATCATATACTTCCTATTCAGTACAAACAATCAAATTGTTATGGACACTCTAGAACCAAAATGCTAAAAACTTGGTATGATGTTACTCGTTAAAGTTCAAAGGTCAATGTCACAGTGGCAGTTGTAATACAATATCACCCTTGTGGACACTCGAAAATAAATATGCTTCAAGAGATTTTAACCTCATTTGATATATTTTTCCTCCTTGTAATGATCTGACATTTTTTACGTTCAAGGACAAAGATTAAAGTCATGCAGATATACTTGTTTTTTTCTCCTTGAAATAGCATAATACACAGGAAATTGGCTGCTCATTTTTTACCTGCTGGTTCTAAAGACAATATTAAAGGTATTTCCAGTTATTGAATGTTTTGGTTGATTTCTAAAAAAATAGTTTATGTATCAAATATGCATATTCCATTCACCATTTTCTGCATGTGTCATATACAAATATAGTGCCCATATTTGTCCCCAATATGTTAAATACAAAGGGATGCCACGCTCGGCATTGTCTTGTTTGAACTGTAAAATGTGTGCACTAGTCTGAATAATCAACCTTATATATGCCCATGTTTACTGATCTATCTTAAAGGTAAGGTAATGTGTTCGTTGATGCCTTTTATTCAAAAAGAATTCTTTCCAGGAGAATATCATAATAATATAGACGAAAGGAAGGATGTGGGGAAAGCAACAAATGCGGCAAAATATGGCATAGAGAAAACAAAATAGTTATGGAGTAAACATTCGTGTGACAACAATAGTTATCATAGGTACCAGGATTATAATTTAGTACGCCAGACGCGCGTTTCGTCTACATAAGACTCACCAGTGACGCTCATATCAAAATATTTATAAAGCAAAACAAGTAAAAAGTTGAAGAGCATTGAGGATCCAAAATTCCAAAAAGTTGTGCCAAATACGGCTAAGGTAATCTATGCCGGGAATAAGAAAATCCTTAGTTTTTCGAAAATTTCAAAGTTTCAAAGTCAAACAAAACAGACGATACATAAAAAATCAGAATAATGAAGAAAAAGTCCGTTTCCCTATATACGTGTACCTGCAGTGTTGGTGTACGAGGCGCCGTTATGATTTTCATTATGCTACTTGATATGAAAAATTGACAAAAAATAATATTTAAATTGTAAAAGTAAATCCTGAGTCTGTAATTACGGATTTTCTTGTTCCATTTGAATTAATAGAAACAACGCTGTCGCTTTTCTTGTTCTCATAGAATAATATGATATGAGCTCCATGTTTTGTGAACGTCTTTCTTAACTGTCGTATTAGACTGACCAGTGCATATCGCGCATGGCACTTTAAATGTATTTTAGCGCGACATTTAGATGGATTTATTGCCGTCGTAGTTTCATCTTGTCGCCTTCGTACTTTTATTCGATGGCAACACGACGGGATTACGAGGTATTCACGAAGTCGTGTTGCCATCTTAAGACCTTCGGGTAGCTTCGTGATTCATTCGTGTAGACATCGTAAAGTCAAAATTGCCCGATGGAAACGATGGAAACACGAATGCAAAACGATGTTGAAAGATGCATTCCCGGTGTCATTACGATTGTGAGGATGGTGATACGAACTCAATACGAACCCTCAACATCGGACGCACCTTCGGGAATTTTTTAACATGTTAAAAAATTTAGAACCCTTCCCGAAGTTGTCTCATAAGGCTAGAAAAAGTGGCCGATGGTTCTACGATTGTTAAAGATGGCACTACGAATAGCCCGATCTGGGTACGATCAGTCCCGATTCTGAAAATTTCCATAATCGTGTTGCAATCGGCGATTATCAATTATCTGGAATGTCCTATCATTGTCTGAACACAGTCGTGTTAGTTCATAACAGATTCTTACGGGTCGGGAAGGGTCCGAATAGTTCGGCAAAGCACCCCGACAGTTAGGTGCGTCCCGTAACATTCGGGACAACTCAGCCGATTTTGTCTAGTCGGATTACAATTGTGGCTATGTCGTGACAGATTCTGCTGTATCGGATCGAATTCCGAACAATGTCTTGTGTATTCTGGACTGTGTCTTGTGGAACGGGAATGATCTGGAGTAATTTTTCATATTTGTTTTTCTGCCAATTGAGTCCAGATTGCATCCAGATCTTGTCGATTGCGAACCGTTTTTTGCCGAAACCGTTCCGAAACAGTCCCGTTATTAATACGAAATTAATCAATGATACCCACGTCAGAGTCCCGATAATTACAGAATACAATACGACTGAGACCAGACAAAGCCGTTTGCAATGCAATAGAGCGGACCGTGATAGGATTACGTTCCGTCAGTACCTGATCATCTCGAATATGCCGAGAGTTTTCTAACGGATATCTTCTGTCAGCGTCGGTTCACTGTCTGGTCACTGTCTGATCTCTGTCGGATTACGTTCGGTAGAGTCGGGACGAAGTCGTGACATACTCGGTCGAATTTTATCTGGCGAAAAATACAAATCGGGTTAGAAGCAGCTTCAGAACGGGATTGTCGGTACTAATTCGCTTAGAAACGGTTGAATATCGTCGCTTCCTGAACGCTATCTGATTGTTGTCGCGATCAAATTATTTTTTTTTACAAATTTTGATTTAAGTTTGAATTTCCATCCACGATTCACAGGATCTTGATCAGACTTTTGAAAAATTTTAATCGGGAATGGTCCTGTCGAGGACGGTTGTAAAAATCGTGAATGTGTGACCCCAGCTTAAGTAAAATAATGATGTATTTGATTTCTTTCAAATAGTAATAAAAAGTAATTTCTCATTGAAACTGTGTAAAGGAGTGGCGAAAGATACAAGAAGGACAGTCACACTCATAGATCGACAATAAACTGACAACGACAAAGCTAAAATGTAAAAGACTAACAGACAAATAATAGTACACATGACACAATATAGAAAACTAAAGACTCAACAACACAAACCCACCAAAACCTTGGGGTGATCACGTGCTCCGGAAGGGTGAGCAGATCCTGCTTCACATGTGGCACCCGTCGTGTTCCAATGTAATTACATACCCGGTAAATAGTCTAATTCGGTATATCACATTCACGAAAAGGAAGAGGATTGTAGTTACGACGTAAGGAACATATCCGTTATCATCTGTGAAACGGTTGTTCAGTAACGGTCAATCAACTCGTAATGGTATTCGTAAAATTTGCGAAGGGATGATTTCAACTTCACTATTTGGGAATCTTGGTTTGATAGCATTCGTGTGAGCATCAACTTTCTATCAAGGAAATCGTGATAGTAAATACAAGCACGGAAATGTCGTATCAATTGGTCGACATATACTCCGTATACAGGTGCTGCTGGAATATTCGTAAGTGGGGTTTTTTTTACAACCAAAAGCGTGTGAAATAAGACAGCACCAATTCAGTAGATATTAGTTTTAACATTTTTGTTCAGGACACTAAGGTTGCACTGTTATTCAATACAAACTTTGCCTGAGTAAGCTGCAATCTGAAGTGAAATTATTGAGAATAACGAACCGTTTTAGTTTAGAATAACGAACCGTTTTAGTTTAGAATAACGAATCGTTTTAGTTTAGAATAACGAATCGTTTTAGTTTAGAATAACGAATCGTTTTAGTTTAGAATAACGAATCGTTTTAGTTTAGAATAACGAATCGTTTTCTGTTTACAAACCTCTGAATTTTTCGAAAAACTAAGGATTTTCTTACGCCCAGGAGTAGATTACCTTAGCCGTATTTGGCACAACTTTTTGGAATTTTGGGTCCTCAATGCTCTTCAACTTTGTATTTGTTTGGGTTTTTAACTGTTTTGATCTGAGCGTCACTGATGAGTCTTATGTAGACGAAACGCGCGTCTGGCGTATTAAATTATAATCCTGGTACCTTTGATAACTATTTACACCACTGGGTCGATGCAACTGCTGGTGGACGTTTCGTCCCCGAGGGTATCACCAGCCCAGTAGTCAGCACTTCGGTGTTGACATGAATATCAATTATATGGTCATTTTCATAAATTTTCTGTTTACAAACCTCTGAATTTTTCGAAAAACTAAGGATTTTCTTACGCCCAGGAGTAGATTACCTTAGCCGTATTTGGCACAACTTTTTGGAATTTTGGGTCCTCAATGCTCTTCAACTTTGTATTTGTTTGGGTTTTTAACTGTTTTGATCTGAGCGTCACTGATGAGTCTTATGTAGACGAAACGCGCGTCTGGCGTATTAAATTATAATCCTGGTACCTTTGATAACTATTTACACCACTGGGTCGATGCCACTGCTGGTGGACGTTTCGTCCCCGAGGGTATCACCAGCCCAGTAGTCAGCACTTCGGTGTTGACATGAATATCAATTATATGGTCATTTTCATAAATTTTCTGTTTACAAACCTCTAAATTTTTCGAAAAACTAAGGATTTTCTTACGCCCAGGAGTAGATTACCTTAGCCGTATTTGGCACAACTTTTTGGAATTTTGGGTCCTCAATGCTCTTCAACTTTGTATTTGTTTGGGTTTTTAACTGTTTTGATCTGAGCGTCACTGATGAGTCTTATGTAGACGAAACGCGCGTCTGGCGTATTAAATTATAATCCTGGTACCTTTGATAACTATTTACACCACTGGGTCGATGCCACTGCTGGTGGACGTTTCGTCCCCGAGGGTATCACCAGCCCAGTAGTCAGCACTTCAGTGTTGACATGAATATCAATTATATGGTCATTTTCATAAATTTTCTGTTTACAAACCTCTGAATTTTTCGAAAAACTAAGGATTTTCTTACGCCCAGGAGTAGATTACCTTAGCCGTATTTGGCACAACTTTTTGGAATTTTGGGTCCTCAATGCTCTTCAACTTTGTATTTGTTTGGGTTTTTAACTGTTTTGATCTGAGCGTCACTGATGGGTCTTATGTAGACGAAACGCGCGTCTGGCGTATTAAATTATAATCCTGGTACCTTTGATAACTATTTAGTTTAGAATAACGAATCGTTTTAGTTTAGAATAACGAATCGTTTTCAGCTCAGTAGTCAGTACTGTGGTACTTACATGATTTAACAATCTTTACTGAAAGTATCCGTTAGTAAGTTTTGAAATGATTTAGAAACTAAGGTTTTTATCTCCATCAGGCAATGTTGGCTTCAGATGAATTTGGCTATTTATTTTAGGAATTTTTTTACATATCGCTCTTTAACGGTTTCGGTACTTATACATCTTTGGATTTCAGATGTTTTGCTTTGAGCGTTCCTGATGAAGGTAAATCTAGAAGAGCGCTTAAGACTTTAGAAATTATTAAACGTGTTGTTTTTAATATTTTAATTTTATACTCCATACTGATTGTCTACATTAATGACAAAGCGCTTACTACTGAGCTGATAAGAGATTTCATATAAGTTAATGTAAAGCACTCAGGTATAAAGAACACAATAAATAAATGTCAGTGATACTTTTGATAGAGTATCACAATTGACTTTACTTTCATGGATTCATAAGACAAACATTGTTCTTGAAATGCCAGGAAACATAACCAGAAAGAATAAGACATCTTCTACCATCGAATTATTATTTATACCTTTACATTTAATGAATAAACCCTCGGATATTCCTTAATAGGAAGCAGTAGTTCACTGTAGTTTTGTGACATATTTAATTGCTAAATCAATTTATGTTGATGACGGTTCAACATATGTAGTATTGAAATCATTTGTTCTTCCTTATTCTAATTGAGTTTTTTTATGAAAGGAACACACTATTGTTCATAAAGTCCGTATGATATAACTTTGCACCAGTAAAAAATATTAATTAAGATGTATAAAAACCATATGATGGAATAAATGGTATACCCCAGTTGAAATCATCGCCTATGTCAACGCTTTTACTTGAAAGTAGAAGCAAAGAAATACAAATCAATATAATAGAACTATAAAAGAAAGGTAAAGACGCATATGTATTCTATAAATGTTTCCGTCTTTTAGTAGACAAGAAGAAACAAACTTCAATGTTTTCTATTATCAATCGTTCTGTACCATTCTGAACAAACTTTAATATGGCATTTTATACACAATATGATAGTTGTTATCACATAGATCGTTTCTATGTATTTTGACGTTGGTTTTGGTTGCAGTTCAGTTTTCAGTTACTCCGTTGGTTCCCTCTTATAGTTGATTTGGATCCCTTGGTTTTGGTTTGTGATCCGGATTGGTTTTCGCTTAATCCATTTAAGACGTTTGAAAATCAGTATACAACTGTTACCTTACTTGTATACCTCAGTTGTCGATGGTTTAAACGATCTTAGATATATTTATATAAAATAAGTGGTTGGGAACCACAATCCCATATATATAATTAGTGATCATGTCCCATATTTTAAATGCGTAAAAGATATCATTAGGGGCCATATTTAAATACTAATATACATTTGGTAGAGATATATATATTTGTGGTGATATCTAATAGCCTCCTGTGTATAATCGGTGGTGGTCATGTTTTATTTATGTAAACATTCAAATAATTATTTTGATAAAAACAGAAAAATATTACTACCACGATCCGTTTACTACAATGTGATTCAATCTTTAGGACATCTCATCAAAAGTTTTTGGTGGGGTTCGTGTTGCTTAGTCTTTAGTTTTCTATGTTGTGAGTAGTGTACTAATATTTATTTGTTTGCCTTTTTTACTTTAAAGCCATGTCGTTGTCAGTTTATATTCGAACGACAGGTTTGACTGTCACTCTAGTATCTTTCGTCCCTTTTTCATATAGATCATGTATACTTGCAATTAGTAGACACTTACAAAATTATTTCTCTTTTTTGCAATCATCCAAGATTATGGATTGTTCTTGAAAAAAGGTTTTTTAAAAAGACTATTGTTTCAACTTGCATGCAGTGTCTGATTTTTCTTCGAATATTCTAGACACAATTAATGTTTAGAATTAATGGTAAACAAATTATCAAAAGGCTCTGTTACTTCCACGTTGCAAATTAACTATCTTCCCGTTTTAAATTAACGAGTTTCTGTCATTATTTTACTCATGTTAAACCATTTTAGAATAAAGACAATTATATAATGCCGCTTTTCGAACCTTCATGATTATCACGTATAAGAAAGGAAGAATCATTATCCGCTTAACTAGTATGTCAATATTAAGAGATAGAGTTGTAACGTATGGTTCACTATTGCTGATGTTATAATGGAGTGTATGACTTGTAATCCTTTATGATTCCCCTCAAGACATATTTCCTCTTTACATACAAAAACAAATACTTATAGCAGTATCTCTGTATCTGTACCGAATTGAGGTAAAGACACATCAAGTTTAATACATTTTGTGTTACTGCAAACAATATATACGTTCTTGTATCTGTGAAGGTTAAAAATCCGATCTCTAGTTGTCTTTACCACCATATACATTGTGTTTGTCCTCTAGCTTTAATTCAAAGTGTATATATAACAGATCATTAACGCAAAGAACAAGAACGTCAATTACACGTGTATTGAAAATATAAAGCTGATACTTCAGGGCTTGGTAATTGATTGCTGGCACCCGCATATTCTGACCATATCAAACAAATAGCGGAACAAAATCAGTAGTCGAAGTATAAATATTTAAATTTTATTTCAAACTTTAGCACATATTAAAGGCACAAAACGCATGTAATTTATCAGAGGGAAGTATTAAACAATGTTGAACAAATGCCATGTTGACATGGCGAACTATCGGAGTGATGTCAATAGATGAGGTTGCTCATCTGTAATTTTTAGTGAATTCAATAAGTTAGAAAAAGGAGTACATTCATGAAGGTCTCAAATAGGCCCTAGGATTTTTGTATTGAAGCCAAAATACTACAAATTTCACACAAAATTTTTTTTTTTTGTGGGAATTTCAAAATAGAGAAAATACAAAATAAAGACCCCTAAATAGTGCATTGTTCTTAGGTTGGGATGGTTTGTTTCAATATTTTGCATAATTAATAACATAATTAACTTTTGGGCGCCATCCTTGATTTAGAAATATTTTTGTATCTTTGTATTCAATATTAACCTTTTGGTAACAGAACATATCACTATGAATTAAAACATATTATTTTTTAAAGAAATGTTGTGTACTGGTACTTTTACTCGTAATTGCTATTCTGGACAAGCTCCATGTTTCAAACCTTACGTTAATTTGATTTTGTATCGAACAAAACAAGTCGGCATAATCTGACATTTCGTATTAGAATTATCAGGTTAATTTGATTAGGTTGTTGCTGACAAGTGGTTGTTGTCTTGTCGCGATACTCTATAGCATAATGGGGTAATGATTAAGGCATTTAGATAAAAATAAATATACACAACATCATCGTAAATCGGTGACCAATTCAAAATTATCTGACGTTGGAGTTTTAATTAACTTTTTTAGGCATTTGAACTAGTTTTTTGTTATCTAATTGTTTTTTAATGATGAGGATGAAATTCAAGAACACAATTCGCCTAAAACGAACACTGTATTTTGAAGAGTATATATGATATATATTATCTTCCAGGACAAACATACATTAAAGGATTACACTGTTTTGTTTAGATCCTCTAAGTTTTAGTTTGCTTTCTAATTTTATGTAAACAGACGAAAGTTTTTTTGAAAACCTTTAACTGAAGATATAATGTGTTTTCATTTCAACAGCAAGTACTACTGCTTATTAATGAATAATAGTCGAAAAAGGTATGTGTACTGTAATTGTAAGTAAAAATAACTATTTCTCGCATACAAGAATACAAACAATCGCAATATTTCAAATTCGACAAGCTTAGAAAACTGTAAATCATCCAGAGGCTATAAAAGTTGTGAAAAATGTATTTAAAACATTTTAAATGGGAGAAATTAACAGTGAAGTTTCACTATGATTCACTTCCTCCGCCTCATTTTTAGACTTAAATCTCGAATTTGACATACACAGTCATCTCAGTACCAGAATCTATGACGAACGAGACGATTGTAATTTTGAAAATATAAATTTGTCCCACCTTTGTAGCAATATACCAACTTCACCTGCATATGGGATATACATTTTCCAAATTATTCGATATTGAAGATCTTGCAGCTCCTACTCAGACTTTGTAAAACGTCACCAGTGTTTGAGTAGAAAGTTGATGAACCAGGGATATGTCAAAGAACGTCTCGTCCTTTTTTTCTAAAAAGGTTCATCAGAAGGTACCAAGACCTTGTTGATAAATATTCAGTATCAACTAGATTCTACGTACTGACGTTGTTTATCATCTTAACAACGTGTTACATAGTTTTTTTGTTTGTCTGTGTTCTATTAATATTACTTTTACTGTTTGGATTGTTCTCTGTGATATTCATTTGACGTGGCTTGGTACTTATACATGCCATCAATATGTTGGTGTTATCTTTCATTTTTTCTGGTGTGTTTTGTAAATGCGACTTTTTGTGTTTCTTTGGTTCTTATAACTTAACTCTGTACTTTAAAAGATCCCGTCAGTAAGTAATTGTTCTATTATAAATGTCGTTATGTTATTGTTTTTTTATAGATTGAGAAATATGTTGAACCAAAAACATCAACATTATTTAATCGAGTAGTGGTATTAACAATTTTTTTTTTTTATCAATTATAAAGAACTTCTGGACTATTTAAAATCTCGGTCTATTTCTTAAACTTTTAAACCTTGAAAGCCAACATTGTCCATGTGAAATTATTAAATTGTTTTGTATAAACATTGAACGACCAAATTTCTTCCTTTGTGACATATATTTTTTCTGACGTCAGACACGCGAAGCAATGAATGTGCTTTTATTTGATAGATACTTTTGTGTTTTTTGTAAAATTTTAACACGGTGATGACTCATGTACCCATATTTTGACTATTGTACTTAATATGTCTGTTAAGTTCACGCATTGTTGTTAATATAACGGAATTTGATGGGACTGTCGTACGACGTGAGAGATTTAGCGTTATAAAACCAGGTTTAATCCACCATTTTCTACATTTAAAAATGCCTGTACAAAGTCAGGAAAACGACAGTTGTTGTCCATTCGTTTTGTATGTGTTTTGTCATTTGATTTTGCCATATGATTAGGACTTTCCGATTTTTTTTGCCTCGGAGTTCAGTATTTTTGTGATTTTACTTTTGACATATTTGCATTATGCACGTATTTGATGGCGGATCCGTATCGACGTGTTGTAAAACATATATATGAGGAAGTGATAAATAAAATCAAGTTATTCCCGATGAAGATATTCCATAATGCATTTAATTTTAATCTAGTTTTAATTCAGGTCGGAGCTCATCAATCATTATTTTATATAAATCTGCCCGATACGTATACGTATACGTCGAAATGTGCACCTATCCAGATACTTGAATAATACAAAGGCTATATAGTTATACGTGTACTTATACTCGATGCTATTCTAGATAAGATTCGTGTGTCAAATCTTGAGATTAACTGAATTTATATTGAACCACACAAGTCGGCTTCTTCTGATATTTCTTATGAGAATTATCAGGTTAAGTTAATTGGGCCGTGTTGACAGATGGTAATTGTTATGTAGCACTACTTTATAGCAAAATAGTAATCTTAAATGTACGATCAAAACTTCTAATGAATCCCATCAGGACAATCTGATAATGTTGTGATGATTCTGTCAACAATATCGTTCCAACAATCAATGTTTCTATCACATTAAAGTTATTTATTTATTCAGAAACAGACGACGAAAACGGTTAATATATCATAAATTCATGGTCGAAACATAACCAATAAATATAATCCCTTACTGAGAATGTAAAATAACACTTTATTAGTATAGTGTAGCGTGTTTGATTGAAATGTGACAATTAATTATAAATGTTAAAGGTTTCAAACATATGTTGTCTTTATTCATTGTTATTTATAAAAACTCAGTTGAGATTGCATTTTTCCTGATATTTGCTTTAATTTTCGTATTTTTTTAAAGGATTTTTATCTCTGTTTCTAGCTATTTCTAGTTTTGTTTCGCCTTTAGCTTTCTCAATATTAATATTAATAAAAGAAAGTAATTTGTTTGAGATTTTTACTTAATTAGCTTTACAATATTTTTTTAATCTAACTAGCTAATTGTAAATTATTTCATTTTTGTTGTTTGTGACCATGGGTTGCTTTAATTTTTCATTTCATGATAAATCCAATAAGCACGGATTTGATATACAATCGGTCTTTTCCATTAATCATAAAAAGACATTTTCTGTCTAAGGACCACACAAACTGCAAAGATCATTACCTAATATAGATTAATATAAAGTATCTCAAGTAATAAGAAAAGCTTCTTTTTCAAACAAATGGATATTCCAAACGAAAAAAAATAATGTAAAGATCGTACTAAGTTATGGATTGTTGGTTCGAGAACTGATGTATGCAATACATACGGTCTGTTGACAGCATTTAAATTAATAAAGACAATTCATAGAGAATACAAATGCATGTCGTCATTTGTTCTGCTAAGTTTTGAAAAACATTATTAACTAAAATCCCATTTATCAATTCAGGAAATCAAGTAGGAGTTGTATGCACTTAATGAAACTTTGCAAAGAACAATAAACCCGTTTTGCTTCACAAATATCATTAACACTCTATCAATGACCTTTTTCGGTATTTCATTTAAACACGTATAAATCATTAAGAGCGTCGAGAGACACATAAGATTGAGCAGGACTTCACGCAAGCCTTAGAAGCAGTAACAAACTTGTATTCGAACAAACTATTTGAATGATGTGTCATAACAGTAAATAATCGATAATCTATGTTATATTCATATTTTGTAAATCAAAACTATGTTTGAGAAATATGTTTAATATAATTTAGAGGTAATTTAATAAGTCTCTGGCATGCACTAAACATTTGGATTTTTGAAATGACAAATATTGAACTGCCTTTGAATATTATGATTATTTTATTTGGTATCTTAGAAAATGTTAAATTGAATTTTGTTAAAAATAAGATTATTCTTTTTTCAAAATATTACATTTACCGAACAAAACTACAAGAAGTTTTGCCAAATTTAAATGCTTTAAAAAACTATTTAAAGGAACACTTGAATTTAGAAAAATACATTTCATTTAAAAACCTCTCTGTAGGAGAATATAACAAATACTGGAGTCCCTGGGCCCCTATCATAGAATAAATAATAAATGTTAAAATTTGATTGAAACACCACTTATGCATATCGCAAGAACAAGTAAGACTTCAATGTTATAAGATATTTATTTATTTTCAAGCTACTATTGCACCATCATATATATTCAATTGTTGTTTTATTATCTAATATTTCTTTTGTGTGAAAATGCCATTCTGTACACCTTTGTTCATACATGTTGTGCTAGTCTATTTGTTACAATAAAGAAAATTCATTATAAAAAAAAAATTAATAATTTAAAGGTCAATGTTTTCAAAACTCATCTAAAACAGACTCAAAAAAGAGTGTTTTCGTTAAAATGCAAGGCTATATAATTGTGTACGACAGACGCGGGATAAACGATGCCCGTCATTCATGAATTAGTGACTCAAACGTGAACTCGAATTTTGTTTTATAAAATGTTATGACGGTAAAATAAAAGTGTTATAATAATATCTGCTCTTTTGAGAAATGACACATGATCATAAATATAAATACGTAATAACCCGTACCAACAATAACAATAATATCAATTGAGAATACCATAATCAGTTTGAAACGTCATTCCTACAGACGATAAAATATTCTAGAAAGCTGAATACTAAAATTTATGATAAAAGAGATGATTTTTCATTTCCTATCGTTAATTATCCATTTTTAGATGGTGACGTTCCCTTGTCACCATCTTACGTTGTTTATATATCTCATCTTGAACGATTCGCTAGTGTATGTAACATTTTTTTTAAAATTTTAACGAGAGAAATTTATGTATTAATGAAAAATTATTACATCAGGGTTTTCGATATCACAAATTAGTCAAACATTTCCTAAATTTTATCATCGGTATAAGGACATCATTCGTAAATATAGCTCAACATGCAGACTTCTTATACGTTCAGGTATTTCACATCCAATTTTTTTTATGGAAATATTCTTTATAAAACACAAAACCTTTGAATAGACTTATCAAAAAGGGATATAGTTACGATACTGTTGTCAGGTCATTAAAGATTGCATATTTTGGCGTTAATATTGATTCACTTATAGGGTCTTTGCGTCGGAACTAAACACATTTATTCAAAAACCAGTTGTTGGCATGACACGGGTTATGTTCTTCTCATATATTTTATGATGGTATGATACTAAACCCTTAACGGGAAGGATTTTGCCTGATGCTCATATAATGAAATTATAATCTTTCAGTCAGTTTGATTGAAGTCTGGAGCTGGCATGTCAGTTAACTGCTAGTAGTCTGTTGTTATTTATGTATTATTGTCATTTTGTTTATTTTCTTTGGTTACTTCTTCTGACATCAGACTCGGACTTCTCTTGAACTGAATTTTAATGTGCGTATTGTTATGCGTTTACTTTTCTACATTGGCTAGAGGTATAGGGGAGGGTTGAGATCTCACAAACATGTTTGGCTATAATGGTTTACTTTTTAAATTGTTATTTGGATGGAGAGTTGTCCCATTGGCACTCACACCACATCTTCCTATATCTATTAACCTCGCCGAATTTTTGCGCCTGTCCCAAGTTAGGAGCCTCTGGCCTTTATTTGTCTTGTGTTATTTTAATTTTAGTTTCTTGTGTACAATTTGGAAATTAGTATGGGGTTCATTATCGCTAAACTAGTATATATTTGTTTAGGGGCCAGCTGAAGGACGCCTCGAGGTGCGGGAATTTCTCGCTACATTGAAGACCTGTTGGTGATCTTCTGCTGTTGTTTTTTTCTACGGTCGGGTTGTTTTCTCTTTGACACATTCCCCATTTCCATTTTCAATTTTATTGTCCGTTGATTGATTATGATACTAGTATTAAATGAGTTATCGTTGTTTTTATTTGAAAGTTTTGATAACCAAAGGTCAGTCAGATGGGATAGCTAAATCATCCATCTTTCAATTTGTTTAACTAAATAACATTGATGATTGAAAGGAAAAGCCAAATTGGTCAATTCCGATTTAAGGTTATGCAATTAAGTTGAGTTGTAAATGTTAAAAATAAGTCGACGTGATAGGATTGCCAATGAGACTAATATCAACCAAAGTTCAAATGAAGTGATTTTAAGCAATGCTTATTTTTCAAGGTTCAGAATATTGTGAATTTTTTGCCATACTTTCCTCACAAACATGTTGGAAATATGCTGATATCAAACATTCAGCAGATTTACAAACAACTTCAAACAGGAATATGGAAACTTCTACACATCACTTACCAGGACAAATGAGAAAAGAGGATTATCATTATAATGGTGATATATGTCCTATACAGTACATACAATGAAATGATCGAACTTTATGCATTTGACATCACAATTATCAAGAACGTATTAGTATGACCAACCCAAAGCTTATCATAGAAAATTTCTCAGTGTAACGATAATTAGCTGTACGGTCAAATTGGGAAAACTGATTAAAAACAACGTAGCATTATGAAAATGTTTGAAATGAAGTTAAACTGATATAATGAAATTGATGATATTTTTATTGACCAAACTATGCATTTGGTTTACGAAACAAAAGGTAGTGAGGAAAAATAAAAACCCTCTTCTTATTTGTAATGCAACAATAGCATGATTAGTGAAAAGAAATCTCTACAACAGATACATGTCATTCTAGTTGCCAAAAGTTATATGTGTATGTACTTGATTAACACTTATTCGAAATCAATTTGACTGGTTGCAACCGTTTTATCACGGGGTGTATGAGGAATAATATAAATATATTCAAGTTTGACGAATTATTGTGTACTATCATGATATATTTGATTTGAATAAAAAGGAATCCCCAAATGATACCTTTACAGCCAACTAAGATACGTTAATGTGTTTTCCACGCACATAACAGTATGAGATAAAACAGCTTCATTTCTATAGCTGATAATAATAAAATCTGTGCATAACAAGTAGTACAAAAATACCAATATCCTCAACAGACAGCTGGCAGCATTACACTTTAAAATATTCTAGGTACAATATTTTAAATAAACAATGCCTGAGTAAACTGGACCCAAAAGGGAAGCTCCAAAAAAGAACGAGTCGTTTTAGTAAATATGTCATACTAAATATTAAAATTTTGTGACTACTGAGCTGATAACAAATTCCATATAACATATAAATGACAGTTATACTTTTTAATAAAGTATATTCTTGAATGACACAGTTGAATTTATTTGCATGGGTTCATAAGACAAATATTGTTCTTGAAATGCCAGGAACTAGTAACAGGGATAATTAGACATTATCTACAACCGACTTATCAATTTTAAATTTTCGTTTATTCATTAAACAGTATGATATTCGTTAGGAAAGCAATAGGTGTGTGACATATATAGTCGCTTATAATCAGTGTGTGATGGTGTTCCTTATTTGTTGTTTTAATGTTTTATTGTTATCAAACGTAGAAACATGTTGATTTACACAGAAAAAAGATTACTACCACGATCGTTACAAATTGATTGTCTCAACATTACATATCATTCAGATCATTTATAATTAGAAATAGCCCTAGTAGACATAATCTTGAAAGAACACATTCATACAACATGTACAAGATAAAAATCCATCATGGCAGTTATTCGGGACCATGGATTAGTCTTACAATTATGATGTTAAAACAAGCTATTGTTTCAACATGCGTGCAGTTTCCGATGATTTATTCAACCGTTCTCGATGCAAATGAAAAATCATTCAAAAATCTAAGAAGATATTATATAACGGCGCATTGCAAACCTTCATGATTATCACTTTCAAGAACGGTAGATTCATTCTCCGCTTAACAAATACGCCAATTTAAGAGAATGATTTCTAGATTATTGTTCGCCAGTGCTGATGGTTTTATGTTTTATGCAAACTGTACTCCTTTATGATTCCCCTACAGACATCTATCCTTTTTACAGACGAAAAAATGTTTGCTTGATGAAGTATCTCTGTAAATGGTAAAACCGTATACAAGTTATTATACAAACTATTATCTGTAATACTACAAATGTCTTCTTAGGTTCAAAAACTGTTTAAAATACTCCAAAACGCCTGAATATGAAATATACACCTATATGTAATAATTATTACAATATTTCCCGGAGCCTGCATCAATTATCCTTTAGGTTTATATGATAGAGGATTGCAATAGAAGATGAAGTTTTCTAAGAAAGTTTTCCAAGATGTACAGTTGAAGTCTCTCCATTATGGCGCAATTTATGTTATGTTATCTAGATTATTGATGATTTGTTTTACAGACGACGACGAATGTGTTTTAATTATGGCATTCACAATCGCGTTCACTCTTTCTAAAATTTGACGCAACCAAATTACACTTATCACCGAATTTGTATTCATATGAGCATGACGACATGTACGACATGTGCCATATGTGAGCAGGATTTCACATAGTTTGAGCACCTGCGATAATATTGATAATTCATGGGGTTCGTGTGCTCTTTAATTCGATTTAAGATGGTATGGGTGTCTTCCGCCATCTTGAATTGAAAAAACAGAGAACCCTAAGATCAAGGTTTTCTATCAAGTTGGTAAAATTTGATGTAGATATTTAATGTAAATTTTCATTTCAAAGAAACAATTTATAAGAATATAACTTATATTGTGAAACTGCCTATTCTAGAGGTGGCGTGAATCAGATGTGGATACTTAAAAATTCCAAAGATCTTTTAGAGCACATACAATCTAACTCTCTTTCATCTTGTAACAGTATTAAAACATTTGACATTTCTACTCTTTACACAAGTGTTCCACATTCCAGACTAAAAGACAAACTAAAAGAGTCGGTATTTCTTTGATTCATAAAAAAGAATGTCCAACGTAGATACAAGTATCTTGTCTTAGGGAGGGATAAATCCTACTTAAGTAAAGTATCACTCTGATTCAAACAAAAATACTCTGAAACCGATATTATCAAGATGCTTGATTTCTTGATTGACAACATATTTGTTACGTTCGCAGGACATGTTTTTCAACAGACTGTAGGCATCCCAATGGGAACAAACTGTGCCTCTTGTTTCTTTATTATTATGAGGTTGACTTCATGCAGGAACTTCTTAGGAAGAAAGATAAGAAGATAAAAATATCCTTTAACTTTACTTTCCGCTAAAAAGATGACGTTCTTTCAATAAACAATTCAAAATTTGGTGACTATGTGGAACGCATCTATCCCATCGAATTGGAGATAAAGGATACTACAGATACAGTTAAGTCGGCTGCATATTTTGACTTACATCTAGAAATTGACAATGAAGGTCGGTTGAAGACAAAACTTTACGACAAAAGAGATGATTTCAGCTTTCCAATTGTGAACCTTCCATTTATAAGTAGCAACATTCCAGCAGCACCTGAACACTGGGTATATATCTCCCAATTGATACGATATTCACGTGCTTGCATTTCCTATCATGATTTTACTGATAGAGGGATACTGCTCACAAGGAAGCTATTAAACCAACAGTTCCAAATGGTGAAGTTGAAATCATCCCTTCGTAAATTTTACGGATGCCATCACGAGTTGGTTGACCGTTATGGAATAACCGTTTCACAAATGATATCGGATATGTTCCTTACGTCGTAACTACAATCCCCTTCCCGTTCATGAATTTGACCTACCGAATTAGACTATTTACCGGATTTGTAATCACATAAGCAACACGACGGGTGCCGCATGTGGAGCAGGATCTGCTTACCTTTCCGGAGCACCTGAGATCACTCCTAGTTTTTGGTGGGATTCGTGTTGTTTATTCTTTAGTTTTCTATGTTGTGTCATGTGTACTATTGTTTTTCTGTTTGTCTTATTCACTTTTAGCCATGGCGTTGTCAGTTTGTTTTAGATTTATGAGTTTGACTGTCCCTTTGGTATCTTTCGTCCCTCTTTTATAAAATTATGTAAATGTAAATGTAAATTAATATTTTATAAAGTGTTTATTACTTTGGTTATTTTTAAATGTTTCCGAATGGGCATTTTAAGGGGAGGTTGCTCTAAAACAGTGCATTTTCTGAAGAATTCTACATGGAATTTTCCTATTTAGTGTTGTAGCCGGAAAAGAGGTAAGGTGACCCTATATTTTCTTTTGGTATTCTGAAAGCATTGTCTGAAAGCTATCTTTTCCTTATTCATTGAACAACTCTTTCATCGTGTCTAGTTTCTGATCACAAAATGATGTTTTTTTCCTGTATAATTTATACAAAATGTGTCATTTTGTCACGTCCTGTAGTTTCAGAAAATGCGCGGTGACCTATCATTTTTATTCTATTTTTAAATATTTATCAAATACGTTTTAGCAAAGTATGAACATATTCTATCATTTTTATTTAAGACTCCCATACCACCGTAAGTGACTTGGATTTTCCTGACTACCTGTATTTTGACAGATTGAAATGTACTGGTATCAAATATTAAGTGGTTTGCCGGTCCATAAACGAACAAACAGGTTTTAGATATGTCGTTTTTTGACATATCATAAACCTTAAAGTTCAGCATTTTAATACGATATGTTGGAATGGAATTATATGGGGGGGGGGGTACATTTATTGATAAATCCATATATTTTGTGAAAGCGCCGAGTGTGGGGGAATGACATTCTTTCTCGGTACCGACAGATTTTGTCAACTTCAATAAAATCAAATCAATAAACACATTTTCTGATAATTTGAAGAATTTTTTTTTAATGTATTTGTTTCATATTTTACAATACAAAATATCCTTTCAACCTTCCGTTTGAAACAAAGTGTTCCCAGAAACCTATAATAAAAGGTTTTATAGTCCATTCTAAATTTAGAGTCTTTTGTTTCATTGTTTCATTGTTTTGTACTATCCAATAAGATCAATGTCAATAGAACTAAATCTGCTTTAGTTTGAAGAGTATTAAAACACTCACCAAAATAGCAGTTCGAAAATTAAAACTCATCGGTTACACTTGAACTAAAAAAATACAGCTAAGTATTGAGTTTCGTAAAAAGTTGTTATTTTTATGTGACTATTTCAATGATGTTTCAAGATCCTTTTGTATGTCAGAATGTTTCTGCAGTATAATGTGCTTTTGATTTGAGTTGATGGTAGGCGAACTTTTAAGAATTATATAGGCCCACTAAATATAACTTCTTTCCCTTTTCCCGATTATAATTCCAAATCAACATAATTTTTACCACTTACATTGACTGTCCTACTGTCAATTTTGTTCTCGTCTTGAATATGCATTGAGACAAAGAACAATCGACCTTTTATTTCAATAATATTGTTTTTCCTTATGATTTTCTATTTTTCACTGTAACTATTCCTGATTTCGGTAAAAACAAATCGTCAATGGTTGTCTTTATTAATATTTTCAATGTAAAGCAGCTTTTACACGAAGTGTTTAATGACAGTAGAGCTGAGAAAAAAAATGTGTTTCAATAATATGGAAGGAGTACTGAGAACTGAGGGTTTAGGCACATGGAAGCTGGTTGTGCTTAACAGCAGCATAACAAACTCATTAATTAATTTCTGTTTTCTAAAATTTATTTTGCCCGAAATCACATTTCCTTACGCAAAACAAATTTGTATTGAGAAGACTGTATACGGGAACACAATTTTCAGAAGTAAAAAACTCATAGCGCATGTTTGCTTATGCTTTAAATATATTTTTTTTCAAAAAAAATTGTGTACTTTGACAAGATAATTGTGTTTCAACCTTAAGCTTATTTGGTTTTGTATCGAACAAAACAGGTCGTTTTAATCTGATTCATCATGATTGATTTATCTGGAAGATTTAATTTGGCTGCATTTGCAATAGTTTGTTTTCTTGTCGCACTTTTATATCACTTTGCAATCGTAAATGTCCTGAAAAAAACTTTAAATGAATTCCACCAGGACTGATATATGATAGTGGTGTGCTGATTTAGTCAATAATGCCGATCTAACATTTAATTTATCGTCAGTTATTGAGATCAAGTGCTGGCGATACCAGATAATAGATCATAAACACACGTTTTGAACATTACAAATTAAACATGATCCCTTGATGGAAAGGTAAACGTACACTGTACTCGTATAGTGTTTTTTTTTATTATTAAAACTTAACAAACTGTTTGCAAATCTTATAATTCTTAAAAACTATTCGGGTTTATTTATAAAGATAAAGATTTATGCATCTTTTATGATTTGTTTTTAAATAACTCTCTTTGTTGTGTTGGTTTGAGTTTTTTAATTATAATTTGGAGTGACATTTATTTTTCCGATAAAAACAAAACCATTCAGATTACAATATAATTTAAGAAAACAAACGTATTAACACATATCTGGTTGTTTTTGTTTCATTTGTATTAATTGTATCGACCGAAATAGTATGGCGATATGCACACATGGGGATTTGATATACAGTAAAACAAGTATTGTAATTCCATGCTTGTCGTTGTAACAGATTGACTTTATTTCACATAAATAATGAACAGCAATTTAGAAGTATATGCTTTTTGAATTACTTATTGTATGGCTTTTCTACCTCAGGAATATATAGTTGTCATTTTGGTCTCTTGTGGACAGTTGTGTCATTGACCACATCTTCTTTTTTTATACCTTAGGTGTAGTTGGCATAACTTTTGGGAATGTTTGGTCCCCAGTGCTTTTCAATTTTGTTTTTTATTTGCCTTTTTTAACACTTTTTTCTTTTACCGTCACTGATGACTCTTTTGTAGACAAAACGCGCGTCTGGCGTAAATATAAAATTCTAATCCTTGTAGTTTGTTTACAATCACTAGATCGATGCCACTGCTGGTGGAGTTTTAATTCCCCGAGTGTATCACCAGCCAGGTTGTCAGCACTTCTGTTATCCTTGATATCTTCATAATTATAAATTATCTGTTAAAAAATCATTGGATTTTTTAAAAACTAAGGCTTTTCTACTTTAGGAAAAGATTACCTTAGTGGAATGGGTCAAAACTTTAAGGAAATATTGGTCCTCTATGCTCTTCAGCTTTGCTCTTTATTTGGCCTTTTTAACATGTTTTGATTTGAGGGGCGTCACTGGTGAGTCTTTTGTAGACGAAATGCGCGTTGTTATCATAATAATATCAACAACACAGGGCCCACTTTACAGCTGATAAGATATACGTCCTTTGATCATGTATAACAACATGACTCTATATATCACATTATAAAACAATACTATTGGGAGCATCAAAGTCAAATGGATCTCACAACTATAAAACCTTTTTTTGTCTTGGTGTAGTTATTCAAACCAAAGAGTCGTGACAATTGATATTTCATAACAAACATATAAAATTTGTTTTAACAACTCAATTGTTAAAACAACCAATGAGGATGATAAATTATGTTAACAATTATTGCTAAAATAAAGTATAATTAACACACTTAATAACTGTCAGGAACACATAAGAGGAACAAAGTCTTTTAATGTAAAATATTTGTTTTGCCTTATGTAACTTAAAAGGAGATTATGTAGAGAAAATGCCAGACACACATTTTTCATTATATACTTATAAAAACTAATACATAAGCCTAAAAGCAAACGCAACATGTCCCTTGCGATCGACTTATTATCCAAGAATCAACTTAATGTGTTTACCGTAAAGTAGTAAGTATTTGTGGAAAACATCGATCGACTGTATAAAGTGTACAAACTAGGAATACAGCGAATACGGTGCTGAATAAAAAGTTTTGTACGTCAGATGAGCGATACGTCTACAAAAGACTCATAAGTGGCACAAGAATCGTAATATCATAAAGGCCAAATGAAGTGTGAATTGATTAGAATTAAGAAACCAAACTTGTGAAAAGTTATTGTAAAAATCCTTTGTTAACATTTTTTAAAGTCATTGATATTTTCCACTTCATCAGATGCCCAAATGATATTGTATCGAGACTGAAACATCAGAAGATTAAACAAAGTATTCTAAATAAGATACCAAATAGAACACAATCAAAACGACCTTATCGAATTTCAATAATTAAGAACAACATGATTAGATATCAGAGGTCATAGTCAGTCGACTTAAATAGAGAAATCGATAACCAGTAACATTTCAACAGAAAGATTTCAATCTATGAAATCAATTCAAATCATACTAATATAGTGGACGTGATAATATGGCTTGTTACCATTCAAAACAACATAATTGGCTACCTTAACGCAGTAAAAAGGAAAAGAAAACACATTTTCTTTATACAAATATTATCGGCGATGAAAACAGTTATAAGGAAAACATTATAAAATCTCAATTAGGTGTGACTTAGCCATAGAGTCAAGTGGTGGGGTTATATGACCATTAAAAAGTCGAACTATATTAAATAAACATAATAACGATTTTGTCCATGTTTTGTGATAGAATTAAGATATTGATGGGATTGATTTGAATGTTTCTGTGACATAACATGTACGTTTATGAGCAGTTTCACGGGCTGGTATTAATTTTTGCAAGCAATCGGAGAATATGGAACTGCATTTGAATATATAAAAAATACGCAACTTTTATACTTTCCTGTTTACAGCAAATATGATATTCTGTAGAAAGAGGTACGAATGATTAAAATGCAAGAAAATATATATAAATAAATATGGAATATTTAAGCTTAAATCACCTGTTCTCAAAAACGTGTGCTACGAATTTTTCTTTAAAACTGAGATATTATTGCCACTAAAATTTCTGTTTTATTTATTCAAGGGGGTCTGTATTATTTATTCAAGTGGTTTTTTTTTGTTACACCTAAAAGTTAAATTTCGATTCACGACGTCAACGTTTATTTTTTATTATGTCCTGTCAACATTGTTTAAACGCTATACATACTTTTCATACTATTCATACTCAAAAAACAAATTCGTTGATTTCCTGTAAATTGTATATCAATAACACGGCATTTTTAGTAGCAATCACATATGATTTTGAAGAATATTTGCAAGACATGATTTGGAGAAAAGATCTTAAGATCATTTTAAGTAAGTATATTGAATATGGACAGTTTGTTTTAGATTTATGAGTTTGACTGTCCCTTTGATATCTTTCGTCCCTCTTTTATACTAAAATTGAGAATGGAAATTGGGGAATTTGTCAAAGAGACAACAACCCGATCAAATAAAAAAAAACAGCAGAAGGTCACCAACCAACATTTGACCAATATTTATTTGTATTCTATATGAGTTCGTACTACTATTTCTTGATATTTCCGTTGATATATTTTGGAAATAAAAGTGAAGACAACAGCAGTATACCGTTGTTCAAAAGTCTTAAATCAATTGAGAGAAAACGAATCAACTATAACAGGGAGAATAGTAACAACTGGAATAATGAAGTGCAACAAAAAAAAACAGCATACATAAAAACAACCTATTTGTTAACAACTGCTAAATTCTGCTAAGAAGTGTATATATATATACTTTTTCACTTATTTGGTCTTTTGGAAAATGTTGTTTGTGCTGTTTTTAGACCCTTCTAAAACGAAATTTGTTTTACATGCACACGTATAAAAACTGCGGTTTTTATCCAACGCAATCATAGGTTTGAACGTTGTTTTCAATTTAGATGTTCTCACGGTTGTAGAACAAATCGCAATCAAAAAAAATTTCGGGCCAATCATACCAATATTTCGGACCTAATTTATATTTCAAAAAACAACGGCAGACATTATCTGTTAACAAAACTCTGTTCGTTACCGGTTAATAAGTTAAATAAAATTTTGGAGGATTGCAACACAATTTCATATAGCAGTCCTAAGTATGAAATTGTTCAAATTAGTATGGCATATTGTTATTCTAAATTATTTCCCAAAATTGATCGCCCTGAAGATCATTAAAAACATTTTATTAAAATTAAGTATGTCAATAAAGGCTTTGATTTTGTAAATATTGCCGGTATATTTAACGACCATTCTGTTAAAGAAAAAATTCCTGGATATTTTGACAATACTGAGCTACCTCTTATTTGTTATATTTACAAGAAATCTACCCGGAAATTTGTGTTTAACTATAGTCAATTGTGTAAAGATGTTAATATCAGTGAAAATACACCCACTTCATGTAATTGCAGTAATTCCGAATATATTAATGGACCCATTTCCCATGTAATAACAGGAGATCTTAACATCGTTCAAGACCGAGAGTTAGAATCATTTCTCAGTTAAGGACCTAAATATCGTCCCCCGTCAATTATTAATTGGAATGAGTGTCGTAATATCATCCACGACTCACTCCATACTTACTGTATGAAATGGATAAAACGGGAAAAAGCTGACAAAAAATCTTTGGACTCTTTTTTTAATTCAGTAATGAAGATAGTTGATATACGTATTCAACATTTTAAAGAACATTTTACTATTAACAATAACCACAATAAACCTATTTCTCGTATCAAACATAAACTAAAAGAACTAGCCAAGGAATTTGTTTTTGTCCCGGCCGATAAAGCTGCTAATAATATTATTATTGTTTGACGTAAATTTTACATTGAGGTTCTGAAAAAGGGAATCATCAATTCACCAACATTCCAACTGACTCCATTTTCACAAAAAGAAATCTGTAAAAAACATAAACTTTTAGTCACCGCTTTACAAGCAGAGCCAAATACAATGAAAGTCCCAACTATGTATTGGCTTCCGAAGCTATACAAAACCCCTTACAAATATAGATTTATTTCGTCTTCAAGCCATTGTTCAACTACTAAATTGACTATTATTCTTACCAGCACACTTGGTACAATTAAAAACCTTATAATAAATTGTTCAAATAAGGCCTTCGAAAATAGTGGAATAAATTACTTTTGGAGTGTCAAGAACTCGTTGGAAGTACTTGATAAATTGCATGCTTATATTGGTGATTTTGAATCTGTTCAAAATTTTGATTTTTCTACCCTGTATACCACATTGCCTCACATTCTCATTAAGAAAAAATTCACACACCTAATTAAATGGGCATTCAAAAAATCAGAATGTGAATATATATGTTCAAACTCTTTTAGGTCATTATTTAGTAGCAATAAACAAAAAAACTATGTTAATTGTACATGCTTTGATACTATATATGCCCTTGAATTTTTACTAGATAACATTTTTGTTCGCTTTGGGGATTCCGTATATCGTCAGATTATCGGAATTCCAATGGGGACTAACTGTGCACCACTTATTGCGGACCTCTTTTTGTATTGTTATGAGTTACAATTTATGACAAAAATAAGCAAAGACCCATCAAAACAACATCTGATAAACAAATTTAATAATACTTTTAGATATTTGGATGATATTTTGGCTCTCAATAATGACGACTTCAGTATGTATATTAATGAAATTTATCCTGCTGAACTTACTTTAAATAAAGCTAATACCAACAATGACCACTGCCCTTTCCTCGATCTTGATATCTATATCACTAACGGAAAGCTGAATACTAAAATTTATGATAAAAGGGATAATTTTTCATTTCCTATCGTTAATTATCCGTTTTTAGATGGTGATGTTCCCTTGTCACCATTTTACGGTGTTTATATATCTCAACTTGTACGATTCGCTCGTGTATGTAACAATGTTTTAGATTTTAACGAGAGAAATTTATGTATTACTGAAAAATTATTACACCAGGGTTTTCGATATCACAAACTAGTCAAAACATTTACTAAATTTTATCATCGGTATAAAGACATCATTCGTAAATATAGCTCAACATGCAGACTTCTTATACATTCAGGTATTTCACATCCAATTTTTTATGGAAATATTCTTTATAAAGCACAAAGGTGTCAGTATTCACCTCATAAACTTACAAAACCTTTGAATAGACTTATCTAGAACGGATATAATTACTGTTGTCAAGTCATTAAAGATTTCATATTTTGGCGTTAATATTGAGTCACTGATAAGGTCTTTGCGTCGGAACTAAACACATTTATTCTAAAATCAGTTGTTGGCATGACACGGGTTATGTTCTTCTCATATATGTTATGATGGTATGATACTAAACCCCTAACGGGAAGGATTGTGTCTGATGTTCATATGATGAAATCATAATCTTTCAGTCAGTTTAATTGAAGTCTGGAGCTGGCATGTCAGTTAACCGCTAGTAGTCTGTTGTTGTTTATGTATTATTGTCATTTTGTTTATTTTCTTTGGTTACATCTTCTGACATCAGACTCGGACTTCACTTGAACTGAATTTTAATGTGCGTATTGTTATGCTTTTACTTTTCTACATTGGTGGGAGGTATAGGGGGAGGGTTGAGATCTCACAAACATGTTTAACCCCGCCGCATTTTTGCGCCTGTCCCAAGTCAGGAGCCTCTGGCCTTTGTTAGTCTTGTATTATTTAAATTTTAGTTTCTTGTGTATAATTTGGAAATTAGTATGGCGATCATTATCACTGAACTAGTATATATTTGTTTAGGGGCCAGCTGAAGAACGCCTCCGGGTGCGGGAATTTCTCGCTACATTGAAGACCTGTTGGTGACCTTCTGCTGTTGTTTTTTTTATTTGGTCGGGTTGTTGTCTTTTTGACACATTCCCCATTTCCATTCTCATACAGGCGGGCGAGTAGGGGTCGAGTGTACTTTTAATTCCGTATGATTGCTTATTGATAGTGTTCCGTTACTTTGTCTTGTTTTGAGTGTAGTTTGTTGACTCCAGCATAATCATATATAAATGAAGAATCCAGCGTAAAAGAATGACTTTTATTTTTGTCCAGTAAGCATGTATATGTGTATTGGTTTTCCCGTTTGAATGGTTTTACACTAGTTATTGTGGGGCCCTTTATAGCTTGTTGTTCGGTGTGAGCCAAGGCTCCGTGTTGAAGGCCGTACTTTAACCTATAATGGTTTAATTTTTGAATTGTTGTTTGGATGGAGAGTTGTCTCATTGGCACTCACACCACATCTTCCTATATCTATCTCAATAAATAACGCATGCTAATATCAGCAATAACATAGTATAACCATAAATTGTAATAGTAAGATGCTGGCCTTCCGAACCCCAGATGTAACTTATAAATACAGATTAACAAGACTTTATCCTATCCATACAATAATGAGAGAATGAAATATACGTATTTCATTAAATTACGATATAAGAAAGTTGTCAACGTGGTGGGACATCGTATCTTTACATCTTTAATAATTTGTATAATTTGCCAAAAACTGCTATTAGAAATTGTAAACATTGAACTGGTTCCTCATCTTGTCTTAATATGAAGCCACTTCCTGTTGAAGACCTGCTTAAGCGGGAATATTTATAAAAGCGATATTTGGTTCCTAGACGTCCTTATGTGAGCTTTTAGTTAAATATTCCAAAAGATGTAAAACGATAAATAAAGGCTTGAAATGCTATCGCATAGCTTAAGGTGAAATAGCTGTATATCAAAATGCATCCTGTACCTAAATAGCTTGCTTGACTTTAAGGGTTTGTTTGGTTTATTGTACTGCTCTGCTTGATAGCCAGATACGATATGCCAAAGTACTAGTGCGACGCCGTATTTATACTTGACGGTGAAATACATCCGCGACTCACAGAACTGAAAATCTACTATAACTTTGAAATAATAAGGAAAACTCTGGCTCTGTCCCAAAATGTCGTTATAAATACATAAAATCGCGAAAGTTTGCCTTTAATTCCAATAAATAAGTGACATAATAAATATAAACCTTAAATTCAATACTCATAGCCTTATCACCTACGTTACTATATGACGTCATTGAAATCACAAAATAGTTCCTTAACGGCGCTACACAAAAACGTACTTAACGTAATTATTTCCTATTATTAAATATCCTACACAGTAAAAGGAAGGCCAGCAAGTAATTTAATCATATCTTAATAATACTTTTATGTATTATTATAACTTTATAAAGAAGTACCGTTACCCGGAAGTGACAATTCGTTGGAATGGCAACTTCCAATATACGTAAACAAGCACTCGCCACGATGGAATTTAAGGGAAAGCTACCCACAAGATGTGTCAAATAACACTGAGACTGAATGAATAGGTAACGACAAACATGTTTTATAAACCCATCACCCCCTGAAAGTGTGAATTTAATGTAGACCCGTGAAAATCGTGATCGAAGTGCCTGTTCACTGACAGTTGAATTTTACCGCTATGTCAACTTGATAAGTTGATAGACGTTATGTTAAATGTTATGTTATCTGATAAAATTGGTACTTATTATAAACATATGCAATTTGATCTCCCCAAATTGAGATTGCCAAAGTTGTCTTAGTATATGAAAATCATCTAAGACCATTATTTTTCAGGTTTCAGATATTGATCCCAATAAAATTTAGAAATATAAAATGTGTTGTTTCTTTGAGATTATTATCAATGCCCATTTATAACAATATATATATATATATATATATATTCAACTCGTCTAAACATCAACCCAACAATGTTAGATCGAAAGCAAATTTACGAAAGCAAATTTACAGATCTAACATTGTTGAGTTGATGTTTAGACGAGTTGTATATACATTATGTAAACAGCCATGTATCATCATCATTGATGGCGATCCGATGGATACATCTGTTGTAGAATTGTCACTGACTCAGACGTACTTATATATATATATATATATATGCGAAAGCAAATTTACAGATCTAACATTGTTGGGTTGATGTTTAGACGAGTTGTATATACATTATGTACACAGCCATGTATCACCATCATTGATGGCGATCCGATGGATACATCTGTTGTAGAGTTGTCACTGACTCAGACATACTTATGAATATAATTATTTTCTGTGACTGTATATTAAATTATTTTGTAGGATCCTTTACTATAGATAATTTAGCTGATCTGTAACAATAACATCTTCATGCCTCATATATCATGTACTGTAGTACGCCGCTAGATTAAAACTGACGTGGAAAGGTAACACATGCCCACCGAAAGCTCTTTTTTTGAGAGCCCAGGTGGTCGTGTGGTCTAGCGGGACGGCTGCAGTGCAGGCGATTTGGTGTCACGATATCACAGTAGCATGGGTTCGAATCCCGGCGAGGGAAGAACCAAAAATTTGCGAAAGCAAATTTACAGATCTAACATTGTTGGGTTGATGTTTAGACGAGTTGTATATACATTATGTACACAGCCATGTATCACCATCATTAATGGCGATCCGATGGATACATCTGTTGTAGGGTTGTCACTGACTCAGACGTACTTATGAATATAATTATTTTCTGTGACTGTATCTTACATTAATTTGTAGGATCCTTTACTATAGATAATTTAGCTGATCTGTAACAATAACATCTTCATGCCTTATATATCATGTACTGTAGTACGCCGCTAGATTAAAACTGACGTGGAAAGGTAACATATGGCCAGCGAAAGCTCTTTTTTTGAGAGCCCAGGTGGTCGTGTGGTCTAGCGGGACGGCTGCAGTGCAGGCGATTTGGTGTCACGATATCACAGTAGCATGGGTTCGAATCCCGGCGAGGGAAGAACCAAAAATTTGCGAAAGCAAATTTACAGATCTAACATTGTTGGGTTGATGTTTAGACGAGTTGTATATATATATATATATATATATTCATTAAATAAAATAGTAAAATAAGTTAAAAAGTTAATAGTTCCATTCAATCGATTTCATCCTTCCATTGGGACTCTTCAGGATAACTGATTTGGCGTCGTTATGGGCGACGTCGTTAAGGAGGTTTGTGAGGTTCCGTCATTGTTCGTAATTAAAAGTTTTCGGGATTTAATTTTGATCGGAACGTTGCGATAAAATAACGTTCCATCTCCTTTCGATAGGCTTCATCCCGTCTACATTTAAAAATGGGTATGATTTGAAAACGTTTTTTACCACAAGTGTCAAGATGTGCGCTAATTGGCGAGTTTCTGTATTGTGGGTGTTTTATTTGTTCTTTATGAATTCGCACCCGTTCACAGAGATTATTCCCAGTCTGTCCAATATAATTTTCATGACAACCAGGACATGTGACGCAATAAATAGGGTTTGTTGTCTTACAAGTCATATTGGCGTTCACATGAAATATTCTGCCATCTTTAAATGTTTTCATTTTTCCCGTTGAAAACATTTAGAGATAGCAGAATAAATAAAACACCCACAATACAGAAACTCGCCAATTAGCGCCCATCTTAAATTTGCGAAAGCAAATTTACAGATCTAACATTGTTGGGTTGATGTTTAGACGAGTTGTATATATATATATATATATATACAACTCGTCTAAACATCAACCCAACAATGTTAGATCTGTAAATTTGCTTTCGCAAATTTTTGGTTCTTCCCTCGCCGGGATTCGAACCCATGCTACTGTGATATCGTGACACCAATTCGCCTGCACTGCAGCCGTCCCGCTAGACCACACGACCACCTTGGCTCTCAAAAAAAGAGCTTTCGGTGGCCATATGTTACCTTTCCACGTCAGTTTTAATCTAGCGGCGTACTACAGTACATCATATATAAGGCATGAAGATGTTATTGTTACAGATCAGCTAAATTATCTATAGTAAAGGATCCTACAAATTTATGTAAGATTCCGTCACAGAAAATAATTATATTCATAAGTACGTCTGAGTCAGTGACAACCCTACAACAGATGTATCCATCGGATCGCCATCAATGATGGTGATACATGGCTGTGTACATAATGTATATACAACTCGTCTAAACATCAACCCAACAATGTTAGATCTGTAAATTTGCTTTCGCAAATTTTTGGTTCTTCCCTCGCCGGGATTCGAACCCATGCTACTGTGATATCGTGACACCAATTCGCCTGCACTGCAGCCGTCCCGCTAGACCACACGACCACCTTGGCTCTCAAAAAAAGAGCTTTCGGTGGCCATATGTTACCTTCCCACGTCAGTTTTATATATATATATACAACTCGTCTAAACAACAACATCTTCATGCCTTATATATCATGTACTGTAGTACGCCGCTAGATTAAAACTGACGTGGAAAGGTAACATATGGCCACCGAAAGCTCTTTATTTTGAGAGCCCAGGTGGTCGTGTGGTCTAGCGGGACGGCTGCAGTGCAGGCGATTTGGTGTCACGATATCACAGTAGCATGGGTTCGAATCCCGGCGAGGGAAGAACCAAAAATTTGCGAAAGCAAATTTACAGATCTAACATTGTTGGGTTGATGTTTAGACGATTTGTATATACATTATGTACACAGCCATGTATCACCATCATTGATGGCGATCCGATGGATACATCTGTTGTAGGGTTGTCACTGACTCAGACGTACTTATATATATATATATATATATATATATTAGTTTGTGATGATCCTGTGCCGTTCCTTATATTTTAGTTGTATGTCAAATTCAGCGAGAATATTTACTTCAATCGGATAATTTAGAGTAGTATGCCTTATTTATAAAAATAAAATTGTTGAAGACAATAACAATCAAAACCAAGGAGTAAACAAAGACTCACAAAACTACATTTACATCAACAGTTATAAATAATAATAAGAAACAACACAAACTCCACTAAACACCGGGAGTGAAATCAGGTGCTCAGGAAGGGGTAAGCATTTCCTGCACCGTATACGGCACCCGTCTTGTTATTTCTTTGTTCAGTTCGGTAATGAAGTTAATTTTGTGTCTCTAAATATCTTGAGGGTAAATTCCTTAAACGTTTGTTTTATTGATATATGCCTAACATATCGTTCCATTCATAACTGTAAACACGAACTTACTATCCACGTTTTAACTATTTTATAAAGTAAGCGGTATCAAAACATCTATACGCCACTCATTTTAAAACAACATATTGAACTGATTTACGACTAACAACCTGGTACTGTCTTTCATTTTGCATATATCACCTTGCTCAGTCGACCGTAATTCTCGTATTTTGACTTTGAGACGAGCATTTGCATTGTCAGCGACGTCACAATGTCTTAGGAGAAGTTATCAGTTACTTCACAATGTTTGAGAAGACATTATCAAGCTTGTTTTTGTCAAACATTAAACTATTGAATGAAAATGAAAACGACCATTAAAAGAACTAAACAGAAAAATCTTCGTATAAATATTATAAAATATCAGCCGCTAGGCACAATATGGTGCTTTCTTGCTCGTTCGCTGCCCCAACTCGCTAAAAAAAAAGCCTACATTTTTGGTTTGCGTCTGATATTTGACCATATCAATGTGTAGACAACCCAATAATCTTTACCTACACACAGTCGCTTACGTTTTGAATGTGCTTGCTGATAAGTTTATACTTTTAATTGCGTCAATGTTTACACCTCAAAAACAGGTAATTCCTATACTAATCTTCCATTAATATAACACTTTCATATCGCAAAATTATGTTATGATAATTTGAACATACGTGTATCCGTGTTCATCTATGAAACAGATATATTTGAATAGTCAAATTTTTCAATTCTAATTTAAAAAATATAATTCCAAGGTTTGAGAGATGAAAAGCCACTGATTATGACCAGAATGAAAAAAATGAAAGTAAGTCCAAGAGGTTAAATAAAAATGAATGGATGTTTCATCTTTTATAATTAGTACCTATCAAAGTTAACATTAACTTCAGAAAGAGATCTCACAAACATGTTTAACCCCGCCGCATTTTTGCGCCTGTCCCAAGTCAGGAGCCTCTGGCCTTTGTTAGTCTTGTATTATTTTAATTTTGGTTTCTTGTGTAAAATTTGGAAATTAGTATGGCGTTTAGTATCACTGAACTAGTATTTATACTGCACTCGTTCTATTTGAGCAGTCAAAATGCGTTGACCGTATATTTCTATGTCATATACAGTCACTGACCTGATATCACTTTTCCTCGTGAATATTTAAATAGAAATTGTCGAAATTATATTTAATTATTCATACGACCTCTTCAACCTGTTCTTGTTTCCAATGTAAACAACGATGAGTTTAACGACTCAAACTTGTTTCTTTTACAATTTTTGGGAAAATATATTTCACTTATACTAAAACTTTTTGTTTGCAACCTTTAAATCATTATGTTTTATGTTTATTGTTGATATTTTGGTCTGTAAACAAACGAATTCGTTCACCATTGATTGCAACAGGTAATGATATACATTTCATCGTGTTGTATATTTCTCCGCCTGTGTGATATGAGGCCTTTTTAAAGGGGGATTTTCCCCAATATTTAAATCAAATAAATAACATTAATACACTAAACAACAATTGAAAATGTTATTTTAGATTGCAGTATAAAGACAATAATAGTGCACTGACTTGACATATCAACGATATAAGGATTCGGTCCGAAACGGGGACAGCCTCGCATTTCCCCGTTTCTAAGCCTCATCCTTATATTGTTGATATGTCAAGTCAATGCACTATTATTGTCTATATATTTGTTTAGGGGCCAGCTGAAGGACGACTCCGAGTGCGGGAATTTCTCGTTACATTGAAGACCTGTTGGTGACCTTCTGCTGTTGTGTTTTTTTCTTTGGTCGGGTTGTTGTCTCGTTGACACATTCCCTATTTCCATTCTCAAATTTAAAATTAATATTTGATAATTTTCCAAGCAGACAAGAAGATTAATTCGTTTAATTGATTTAATATCCTACAAATAAATATTTCATATATGATCGTTAAATTGAAGAAAAATATTATTTTCTAAGATGACGTGTAAAGTTAAAAAATACTACTCATATATATTAATCACTACCTCATATACCTCCAACTTATAGTAATACAATACGTTAGAAAAGTCTGCATTTCAAAACAAATTGAAATCAATGCAGAAAAGTTACGAAAAATGTAAATATACCCCACTCAACAAAGTTGCTAAGAGTAAAATGTTTTGGCCCGTCCGTCTGTCTGTCCATCCATCAGGATGTTCGTCCGTCCGTCCGTCTGTTCGTCCGTTCAGGTTTGACAATTTAAAAAATGTTCTGTTGACTTTTAGATATTTTAATAAAAGTTTTTGAATGTTTACTAAGCACCTAAGATCGTTACCAGTTTTTATTGGTTATTGTTACTAAGTCTTCAGTTGTCCAAGCTGTGTTTAGAGTAATGTTGTCTTTCTATTTGTATTTTTTTAGTCATGGCATTTTCGATTTATTTTTAACTTTTGAGTTTGAATGTTTCTGTGATATATCTGGCTTCTCTTTTACAATACACATGGAAATGGATAACTAGTTGTTCTAGGTCAATAACGATAATAAACTTGTGCGAACAAAAGTTATGTCAGGCTTATATCCATAAAATGCACTCAACTTCATAATTTCGACTAGTGCATCATAAGCAGATCATAACGAGAATTAATGGAAATGGCTACACGTGAAGTAGCAACACGCTGAAATATGATTTTACGTGGATAATAAAGGTTTCAGTCAAAGACAAATATTTAAATAGTACATTTTTTTAAAATTCCATATTAATTACAGAAATGAGAATTGATAACTCATAAGTATTCTTTATAAAAAAAAAACCTAGAAGAATAGAAATTAGATAAGAAGGTAGAAGTTCATCAATTAAAAGTGTTGTAGTAGAATACAGTCGATTCGTTATTTGATTAGTAGTTATCAAACATACAAGAAATGTCTGAAAAGGGAAAAACATAAAAGAGAAAATTGAATAATGTGTTACATCCTTCCAAACTCTCTTCTTTTATTTATTGATTATAAAACTCAATAAATGATCGTCTTTTAATTGCGATATCCAGATAACAATGATCAGAAAGAATTGTCAAATGATCCATCATTCAATTGATTAAATTTGTAAACAAAAATAAATGTTGGGGAAGGTCATGGATTTTAAAAAAATGATGAAATGCTAAAATGCTAAATTTAAATATAATTGAATCGAATACTCCACAGATCGACCACAAAGGGAAATTCCTACACTTGATTTATGTACTAAGAAGTTAAGATGCACTCTTAAATCGAATAGTGATGTTTTCCTATATCGTACAATAAAAACTAAGAAACAAGTTAAACCAAACGTTTCTAAAAACTGACTTATTGAAAGTTTAATGGTACAATTACCGCAAAGCTTCCCACAAACAGCATTATTAGAGTAATGGTAATAAGAGGTTACATCCAACTTACGATAACAGATGAATAGGAATGCTTCACCAGAAAATTGTATATAATGTATAAAATCAAATCATACTGGTTAATTGAAATAAATGAAATAGCAAGTAACCTTTCAAAACAAGATAATTTACGGATGTAGTGGAAAACAAGTTGGATGAAGGACAATACTTTCTTCTATAGTAATATAAATGCTAGAGATAGTGAGTATATAGAAAATCTATGCCATTCTGATTAACAAAACAGTTATTGTTTTTATTAAGTGAATTAATCAGTAAAGTGTTAAGTCTCTGTTGAATTAATTTCTTGGCATGATAATTGTCAAAAAGGCTTTCGAAAAAAACTTAAAATGAAATTACCTATTAAAGTTATAAGAACTTTGTTAGCAGCTTTACAGCTAATCAAACAGCTATGCCTCGACATTGTCACTGAAAAACAATTCATCAATTATTATAGGTTTCTTAGTTCGAAGACTCGTTATTCCTACAAAATTTTTAAAAAGCAAATTTCATGTACTAGATCAGCGATAGGAGACAAAAATGATGGAATTGTATGCCTTCCTACAAATCTGGTATCTTGTGCTAAATCGTCTCATTAACAATCATAAAACATCTTAATTTTTTTAGAAAATGAAAACTAAACTCCTTCAAATATTTTTTTGGCCTTTTAGTACTTCTACTACTGCAATCATTAGCCTATCACCGCTGAGGTTGAGAGTTCGACCCTCGCTCGTGCAGGTGCACTCGACTCCAAACTTATTGACTAAGATTGTCACTTTTCTATCGAAGCGTGGTGGTTTCTCTGGGAACAGCGGCGTCCTCCAATACAAATTATCGTTACTGAATATACCATAACTGATGCTTAAAAATAGCGTTAAAACACAAAAAAAAACAATTAATCATCCTTCCAATATTTGGGATAATCTATATTTACGTGATTGCTATGCGCTGATTTAATCTGCAACGGAGTAATGATATAAACATCTTACAGTTTGATCACTTTTTTATTAGACAAAACGACATTATATAAGAAGGATGAAATATTGCTGTTTGTCCTATCATTCATGGTTATCTCTTTCAAAGATTTAATAATCTGTCATACAAATACGTCAGTTTGATTGATTAAGTTAAAAGCTATCATCTGCATGTATTGATGCAGTTTATTTGTACATATATATAGCATTTTTCAATTCAAAACCAGTGCCATAACAGCAGACTGAGGTTTACCAATACGTCATTCATCAAATGCAATGTTTCATTTTATTTTATTTACCAAAATTTCTTCATACGATGATTGGTATGATTATGTCATTTTATAATATTAACAGCTTTAACACCAGATTAAATCAACCTTTTTTTACCTGAGGAAATGTATGTACCAAGTCAGGAATAGGGCAGTGGAATCCATTCGTTTGATTTGTTTGAGCTCTTGATTTTGCCAGTTGATAAGATACTTTCCAATCTAAATTTTCCTTTAAGATCGGTACTTTTGTGAGTTTACTGTTTTACATTCGTTTGATTTATGTTGCCATTTAATAAGGGACCTTCCAAATTATAATTTTTTTGCAGTTTTGTTATATTGTTTGATATTAAAAACAAACTATAATGCTGTTGAATAATAAAAAGAAGACATCTTTTCCCTTTGACTTCACAAAAAATTTGAAAAAAGGAAAAAGAAGTCATCGCGATTGTTTTCAGACTTAGTTTGTTAGCCATCCATCATTAATTATTTCTAGTAAAAGCTAAATTTATGAACTGGGTCTTGTATCCCTAAAATCTTTAAAAATAAGTTCCGTATACAATGTTTAAGTACTCGCTAAAAATGAGATAACTGATAAGTTTATTTGAAATTGAAATGACGCGGTGTTTTATGTCTTGTTATGTTCTGTAAGGGCCATATTTAGACAATAATTGTTTTAAGTTGCCTTAAAGACATGCGAGAAAGTTAATCAGATCTATTTGTTTCAAATTTTAATTCTAACACGTTGATTTTTACGTGCAAAATAGGTCAAAATAAGGGAATTTGGTGAAATTTGACAAAATCAGCTTGATTTGAACCAAATTAAGGACCAGGACACACAGAGCGCAGGTGTCGACAAACTTAATATTCATATAAGGTATGTGAAATGTCTTCACAAACATTATTTTAAAAGATCTTTGTTGTCGACGTATGCGATCTATGTTTCCTGCCCAATAATCTATGGAAATTTAGCCATTTTCATTGATGTTTTTGTGAAAAATGAATATGAGTACAACTTGTGACGTCATAATGAAACGCAGAACGTAAAATTTTCAACAAAATGGCTTATTTGCTATCTAGTCACTGTAAAAGTATAGCCATACTTTATTGTGATATATGTCAATAAATCCAAATTTGAAATTTACGATTAAAGAGGGCATTTTTTGACCTTACCGAACATACTCCTTTTATTAGCGGAAGATCAAAATAAGTATACTTAATGAATGGCTAACATTTATTTTGAATTTATTGAACCATAAAACTAATTTTTGACTCTTCACATTGAATAATCCGCGAAGCGGATTATGTAAAATATGAAGAGTCAAAAATTAGTTTTATGGTTCAATAAAATCAAAATAAATTATTGCCATTCATTATAAATAAATTTCCATCAAAATTACGGCTCAAAGAACTTTTTATATCATTTACCTTGACAATAACAACGTACACACATGTCGGCGTATGAATAAACAACGTCATAGTGGGTGTGTCACCATAAAAATTGACAACATTGAAAATAAAACTAATAATTTTAACCAATCAGAAGACAGTAAATACACAAAATTTATTTTTAATTAATTGTTTGTCATTATGTTAAGTTTAACTCAATATACAACATTTTCATTTGTTTTTTTGGTTTAATTTTTTTTAGGCCTAGTACAACATAGTTAAATTATTGGAATGCTACTCTTCTAAAAGAACATGAACCATAAACTGATTTCATGCTTAGTGAAGCAGTTTGTTTGTCATTATGCTTAATTGACCACACAATACAAACCTTTTGAGTTTTTAGTTTTAAACTGAAAATATAGGTTATCATATGATCACCGACTTTTTGTGTGGTATATTAACCATTCTAACATGACGTCCTTCAAACGCTTTGAGTACACACCCGTGGTAAAATTTAAATATATTGCATGGGCTGTTCCGATCGTACTCCCACGTCATATGTTTTTTTATGAATGAGTTTCGCGACGTCATAAAACGATGACGTTAGAATATGAGCATTTTACGGGAAAATACACGCTTTTAAATCCGAAAATCATCACAACATGGAAACGTAAACAAACGGTGCTAAAATGTGTTATAAGCCACATCTTTTGAAACATTTAAGACATATAAGTCAATTATCATTTAAATTAATCAAAAACTATCTATATATTATGTTATTTTAAATAGTTTAAGCATGTCACTAATTCAGTTTGCTCCGTTCTTTTACGCCAATTTGATAGTGCGTTCATTTATGGGAATGGAACATATTTGCCTACACCTAGAGCGCTTCGATCCAAAAGAATTGCCGTATTAGACCTATTAGAATCGAAATAATTCATGGGGGCTTGAATATATCTAGATTTTACCACGGGTTGTCCCTTTATGCCGATATTTTACCCCTCGCTATCGCTCAGGGTAAAATATTTGTCATAAAGGGCCAACCCGTGGTAAAATCACGATATATTCAAGCCCCCATGAATTATTTCTTAATTCTCTTACCTATTTGGTAGTTCATTTAAAACGAAAAGTAAAACGGTGTATATCGCGATGGTGTTACGCTAATTTCAACGTTTTGTAGTATGTGTCACATTGAACACCAACTTGGATGGTGTATACCGTAACAAAATACTATTATTTCACATCGTTTGAACGGACATTTCTGTATCATCAATATATAATTTTTATAGAGATATCTATGGATTTGAAATTCGACGTTTGATGAAATGAAGACACATACAAGATTGTTAATCGACAATTAATCATTCTGGTTTGTTTGTACAACTTCACAACATTTGTATTACCCTGCACCTAAAAACAAACATTTACAAAAACAATGTAAAATATTCAAAAACTACTACCTCTTCCCTTGAGCATGACTATTACAATAAAATTTGAATACAAATTGTTAGAAAGATTTTTTACAATAAAGTAAAGTCTTAAATATTTTTTCTACTTACAAGCTGTTAAATTTCTCTTGATTTGATTTTGAAAGTATAAAGCGTTGTTACTTTTCGCTATCAAAAGAATACAAAAAGGCTTTGTTTTCGTTCTATTACTTTCTTCTTTACCTCAATTGGATCTTCGACTCTGTAATTGTTTAGAATTTAATGCATACAGGCTTAAAGGGTAGCGTTTATGTCGCCTTTGTGAATATATCGGTTACCCTGGGGCAGACGAATGCTAAAGTTGTAATATTGAAGTAACAAGCTAGCTAGTATTAATCAGTAACTGTACTCTTACATGTCTTACATCGATGAATAAGATAAATATACTTAAGTTTAAAATTGAAGAGACCATGTTGATGCACAAGAACTCATTCACAGCTTATTATAAAAACTTAAATATTAGTCCGGATCATATGAGCTTATCCCAGTTTTAGTGGGTTTCTATGTAATGTTTTGTTATTATTATGTGCCCTTTCATTAGGTTGTTTTGCGTTGATATTGTTTGCTTTGTTTTTGTTTTATTACTTACGATTTTCGAGGATCCGTTTGGTTTCGTTCTTCTATTTAGATTTTTTTTAGAAATTGAAAATTAAGTCCGTAAGTAAATTGGAAAAGTAGAATAATTATGGTTTATCAAGAATAATAAAAATCGATGTACATCTATTCAGGTAAATACTTATATTGGTACAGAAAATTCAGCGCGTAAAGCTTATATAAATATCATAAGGATTTTTTATCACTTGTGCTTTTATCTGCACACATTAACGGTGTCTTTAATTAACTAGAAACGGCTTTCATGAATGTATATTTGGTTTTAAGTTTTCAAAAATCATACCTGTTCCCGCCATTTCATAATACAGATATGTCATTCGTCTGGTCCCGCTCCGTCGTCGTATACAACCTTTGATCTTCCTGGTTTGCAACTTGCTATTATTTCAGGTATATTTCAATTTCAATTTCTTACTACCGTGGTCAATACACTGATATATTTTGTATAAATGTATTTACGATGCATATGGGAACGTAGGGGCATACACTTCCGATTGGTTAAATAAATTATAGTTTACAAACTTGAATAGGTCATTGATACCATCGCTACAATAAGAGCTTTTGTGTATCACTGCGGGCATTTGCAACCATTATCGAAGATTTATACAAATACTATCAATAATAGACTGATTTCCCGTGTCAATCAACACAATGTTCTTTGCTACTGCATCGGATGCCATGTGAATGAATTGTAAATTGCCATGCCTTGATGAATTTTATACCAATGTTCAAATAAATAACATCCTCTCACTTCAAAAATGTATTTTGAATATCATGGTTGTGCTGATTTAAATAATAACCGCGACAAAAGTAAACAGGCGAAAACACAAACAACATCCCACACAGCACTACAAAGAAAAGTAAAAAATATACAACATACTTTATACCAAAGTTTAAGATTAAACGTTTGCACCAATTCCATTCCACTACAAGAGTGGTGACTATTTTTAAAACAAGGTGTTACCAATGTTATTTCAACTGATCGGGCGGAGCTAAGTTTTTATTTGCATAAGGACAGTCTATTTGAAGATGTGTGTGATAAGGATAATTATTACTGATTTCTAATCACCTATCAGTGTCATCAAAGGAATTTACAACAGAATTACCGGACACTTCATTGATGAGTTTATCCTAATACACCTATCTATAGATGGACTGGTTTATTTTGAGCGAACCGGTTAAACTCCGCCCAGTCAAGTGAAATAAATCGAGTAATAATATCTAGTGTTTTTTCTCCAATTTGTAATGTCATTGTTGACATAAGGAGAACGAAATAATGATAGAGGTAAATAAAACATTTCCGTAATCATCTGTAGCTTCTAAGATACGATATTACTAATATTTGCATGAGATTATGTTAGGACCACTATCATAAAATGTTGCACTATGGGAAGCTACAGCTCAAGTTCTTGTATAGGCGTGGGCGTATATGTCTTCCACCTTATATTTATTTGTCTCAATTATTTTATATACACAATTCAAAATATGTGTACTTTTGGTTTGCAAGTCTTCTACTTATAGAGCATAAGTGTCTTATCAAATGTCTCGATTTTATGTGTTATTTTTTAACGTCAATTTGAAAGACAGTCGTCCTCTTGTGTAACTATTAATACGTAGTATTCCAAATTTATATTATTTAATTATGTTTTCCATGTTCATATCTCTTATGACCTTCCTACACAAAAGCCCCCAAACCCCATCCCAACGAATTCGAAAATCAAAAATATATTATAAATCTGCCAAGAACAAACTTCATATATTCATATGATATCTGTCAATCACCACATTCATATTTCCAGGTACTAGTATTGTCTTTTTATTCCCAACATGATTAAAATTGGATTTAAATCAATAAAACACCGAGAAAACACAATCAGTACTCCCTCTATCACATACATTGGGTATTTTGGTAATTATCTACTGGTCGCGAAACTTTTAACAGGTTGAATCACAGAAAAATGTATTTTATTTGCCAACTATTTTATTTTCTTAAGTTGTCGTGGATTACATCTTTCATTTTTCATTTTGTTATTTTATATGTTGTTTGCTTTTTTTCTTTTGAACATTGTTTAATCCTGAATACTAGAAAAATTGTCCGATTTAACACCTTCATTTTCGGCCATAAATATCTGCAAATGTTTATTTTATCCATTTCAGTAAAATAAATCATGGCAACATCAAATGCATTTATATGCGGCGTGTGCGATTCCCAGCATATCACCAAGGATGCAAAACACTGGTGTCCGGAATGTGAAGAAGGATTATGTCCGAACTGTCTTTTATTTCACAGCTCGTCTAAGCTTTTACGAGTGCATGGTATTATCTCAATAGAAAATTATAAAGAGTTACCACAATACATTAGAAGTATACGTCAGATCTGTCCAGACCATGACAGAAAGTACCAGCACTATTGTCCTAACCATGAAGTTCCATGTTGTCCATTCTGTATTACAACACGCCATTGTGAATGTAAAGGATTGCAAGTGTTAGAAGAGGTTGTAAAGACATCGGAATTATCCAGTCTGTTCGACGACATGAAACAAAGTTTAAAGGATGTACATAACAACATTGAAAGAATAAAGATAGATCGTGAAGCAAATATTACGAGTATTCAGGAACAAAGAAACAAGTTCCAGTGTGAAATCAGACAGGTCCGCCAACAAATAAATTCACATCTTGATAAACTTGAGAAGCAAGCTATGGAAAATTTGAAAACAACTGAAGATAAAGTCAAATGTCAGATTGAAACTTTATTAAGCAAACTTTCTACCAGCAGTAAAGAAGCACAAGAGTTAGGGAACATTATTTCAGCAATGACGAGTTTTGCCTCAGATTTACAAAGATTTCTAGAAAGGAAAGAAATTGAATCAAAAGTAGCAAAATCAGAGGGGTATGTAAGTTCCTTGGTAGAAGATGGAAGTCTCCAACAAGTCACTTTGAACTGTAGTATAGACAGTAAGATGTCTGGGATTTTATCTTCCATTGCATCGTTTTGTACAGTATCAATTGAAAAAAGTAAGCCAAATATTCTACTGAAGACAGAAAAGGAAAAGCAAGCTCAGATCATGACTGTTCCACCTACAGTTCATAAATCTATACATGATATCAAAGTACAGCTGGCAAAAACTTTCAAATTATCGGCAGGAAGGCACGATACTTGTATAACAGGATGTACAATCAACCCGTCAGGAAAATTGATTTTCGCAGATTTCACTAATAATAAGAGACTTGTTATTCTAAACGCAGACGGGGTTGTAAACGGCGAAATACATTTAGCGGCACCGTATGATGTAACATCTATTGACGACAGAAGAGTTGCTGTCATTCAAAGTAAACAAATTCAAATCATAGATTTGGTATCTAAAAAGGTAGAAAAGACGCTTTATGTAAAAAATAGTTCATCTTCAGGAATTTCTTATGGAAATGATATGTTATGGTTCTATGAATCCGGAAAAGGCATACTCATGTTGAAGCTGACAGAAACCAATGATCCAATCACTGTAGTTAATGATAGTGATACAGGAAATTGGAACTTTATAGCATCTTTCCAAAATAACATATATCAGACGAATAGGAACAATAATACGGTCACATGCTACAACGTTTCAGGTGAGAAAGTCTGGGAATTCAAAGATGAAACAGTTATCAATTCACCACGAAGTGTGGCAGTTGATCAATACTCAAACGTTTACGTAACATCAATTGGCAATAGTCGCATTGTGGTTATTTCACCTGATGGATCACAAAGTAGGACCTTAATAAGTGGAGTAAATTCCTGGGGAATTGACATCGATAAAGAAAGACGTATGTTGATGGTAACTGAATTACCAAGTGATGTCGTTCGAGTTTACAAAATATCATAACTTTACTGTATTATAAGACTTATAATCAGTACAAAGAAAAATAACTATTTTCCTTTCCAGTTAACAAGATTGAATATGTTGTACGATTATAAATCGACATCAAACTTAGGGCTTTTTATGGAAGGTGAACGCAGTGTTAATATTAGTATTAGTACTTGACACATGTATATATATTTATTCGTAACAAAGAAAAACAGGAATTTCTTAACAACATAAAAGTGATATATAAAGTATAATCAGTGAATATATGGATGAAGATATTTACAATACAATTGAAACATCCATAAGTACCGCAATTTCATTTTTTCTTACCAATATCGTGTCAAAACAGCCAGAACTTGAAACAAGAAGTGAACTTTTATGGGCAAAAGTAGATATAATCGGAGTAAAATCCATCTACATTGGGGCATGTTATAAACCACAAGAAAACGACACTGATAGTATCAATGAACTAAGTTGATCATTACAGAGAACATCAACACACAGTTTTTTCCGGCTATTTGATGATTTCATTCTCCTTAAATATGACTGGATCAAACAAGAACTGAAACCAAATTGCAAATTCACAAATGCACCTAACTTTTTTCTTAATAATGAATAACCATAATCTTGAACACGTTGTATACATACCAACAAAGACAGGAAAACACAGTAGATATGATTATCCTTCAATTGTACAAACAAAATAACATTACTTAGTCTTGGAACTTCCGACCATTGCATCGTCTTTCATTCGGTGAACATAACTTGAAAAAAATTTAAGACACCAAGAAAATAAATCAAAAAAGGCAGACTAGGACAAAATATGCACAGAAGCCGAAAAATTCCAAGAAGAATACTTGAGTTTTGATTTAAAACATCTACAAAAGAAAAATGGCTGCTGGTCAAAAACACAATACATAAAATTGAGAATGGAAATGGGGAATGTGTCAAAGAGACAACAACCCGACCAAATAAAAAAACAACAGAAGGTCACCAACAGGTCTTCAATGTAGCGAGAAATACAACATATTACAGACGAAAATATTTTAAATTTTATACTGAATAGAATTAATTTCTATCATTTTTTTCTTTTACAGGGACTGTACGTTTTCCATCATTGTGAAATTAATTTTGCAATGTTTATTATGTATCATTATTTAATAGATACAATTTGAAAATATTATTTTTTATACTCTTCACTCTTTCTACACGAAATTCCAATATTATGGCCACAGACCACAATTAATTCCTCTATCAGTTCTTTATAACCTTTTGCATCATTAAAAAAAAATTGCACCCTGCGTTTTTGTAAATTTTTGTGTGTGTGTAATGTAAAGTCCTAGTCCAAATATATATCTAAAATTCAGAAAGATTAAAGCAATCACTTTTACAAATTTAGCCAATACGCATACATACCCCTATCGACAAGTCAAGAGATGTTCCTAACTGTAAATATTACCTTTTTGCACTTGGCCTAATCACTCATTCAATATCAAAATCAGTTAAAATACAACATTCAAAAATGTATTTCACCTTATTCTTTCATTTCCACCCCAAAAAAATTAAGAAATGAGTGATGAAAGGAAAGAAAAACAATTAAGGAAAAATACACTCTAATTAAAAAGAACTATATTGGTGGACAACAAAAGCAGGGTCATCAATTGTGGTCTTGGGCCTATTAGGGGCCTAAAACTTGACCAATTTTAATAAAACTTGGCATGATTCATGCTTAGTATATTTTATAACAGTTTACAAAGATTCAAAGCCATATGAAACCAAATTAAAAAAAAATATGGCTTTTTTTATATCTGAACTTTGGGTGATGAATTGTGGCTTTCGACTAGAACAATTTTAACTATCAAATTTTAGCTTCTAAAAACCAAAAGATACAAAAATTAACACTTTTTAATGTCTCTATGTATCAGTTAACATCTATTTAAACCAAAAGAAAGCATACTTCATGTATCAGACTTATGAAAAATGGTCAGAAATTAATTTTATATGAGCCTGTGCCAAAAAATAGAGGTTTTCAAATAAAGTGAGACCTTATATCAAATGTTACATTTTTCACTTACTACAATTTTCTGAAGTTATTAAGTTATCAAAAAAATTTAACAAGATATAAATGTACTTTTAATGGAAATATAAGTTTCAAATAGCATAACACATGTGGATAAAATGGTCTTTAGCAATGTCATGCTTAAAAAACAGGTTGTCAATTTAGGCCGTTCCCCACATTTGCATATTAAAAAGCATATAAATGATATGGAAGATGGAGATATGCTTCTTTTTGCTTAAATCTGTGCATTGATGTGATAAAACATGGAGCCTGGATGTAACAAGACTGTCACTTTCAACTATATATGTAGACAGTATGGTCTGATGCAAAGTTTTAAAACCTGAATGAAATTTCGGCCTCAAAAAGCCAATATTTTAACCACTAGCTATCCATCAGAAGAAAGTAAAGGTAGTCTTTGAAACAGAAATGGTTAAGCAACCAGTAATAAGTGTTTTTGATGTAGGTTCAGTGCAATCTGTTTTGGAATACAACTTTTAAGTGCATAGAACTTCACATTTCACCTGCTGTGTATACTGACCGTTAAACTTAGACTATTAAAACAGCACATTTTGCACTCTTTTTATGTTTTTATCTACTTTTTTTTGTGTTCAGAGTTCACAAGTAAGTTAAACAACTGAAATAAATACCACAAACATAAATAGATATCAGACAAAAACTGACAGAGAGAAATTAAGCATGCTGTTTTTGGAAAAATATTGAAAAAAGTGAAAAAGCTACATTTTGGGCATTTAACCTGAAAAGTGAATTATTTACAAAATTTCTATCAAATGAAAGTAAAAATCATTTCTTCTCATATAGTTTGACTAATCATACCAATAGATCATTCAGAGAAGATGCCAAAGTAAAAATTCAAAATTTTCTGAAATGCACTTTTACAAATTTAGCCAATACGCATCCATACCCCTATCGACAAGTCAAGAGATGTTCAGAAAACTGTAAATATTACCTTTTTGCACTTGGTCTGATCACTCATTCCATATCAAAATCAGTTAAAATACAACATTCAAAAATGTATTTCACCTCTCTTCTTTCATTTCCACCCCAAAAATATTAAGAAATGAGTTAAGAAAGGAAAGAAAAAAAATTAAGGAAAAATACACTCTATTTAAAAGGAACTATATTCGTGGACAACGAAAAGCAGGGTAATTAATTGTGGTCTTGGGCCTATTATCAATAATTTCCGTATATATCTCACGTTTCATTCCCAATCCAATGGCATTTTAGTTGAAAATCAGCTGTGAGCTCGAGCAGCCTAGAATGGCAATTTGACTATTCATACCCGCATGCAGGTACGCGCAGACACTGCTGTTCTGGAAGGGCAAGCAGACCCTGGTCGACATGTGACACCCATCTTGTTCATGTTATTGAAATTCCAGGAGCTTGTCTACTTCGGTGGGTCACATTCATGAAATGGGAATGGGATTGAAGTTACGACATGAGGAAAATATCCGATATCATCTCTGAAAAGATTACTTTGAAACAGTCAACCAATTTGGGATGGCGTCTGCAAAATTAACAGAGGGGGGATTTCAACTTCACCATTTCGAACTCTTGGTTTATTAGCTTGCTTGTGAGCAGCAATCATCTATCAAGGATATCGTGATAGGAAACGTAAGCCCGGGGATATCGTATCAATTAGGAGATCTATACTATGTATGCAGGCGCTGCTGATAGTTGCTACAGAGAAATGGAAAGTTCACTATTGGGAGGCAGAAATTATCTCTTTTTATCTTAAAGTTTTGTTTTCGCCCGACCATCATTGTCAATTTCTAGTGCAAGTGAAGATATGAGGGAGACTTTTCTGTATCTGTTGTATCCTTTATATGGAGACCAAAAAACATAATGGGCATAAAAACTGCAAAATGTCCTATTAGATTCATCTGCAAATTTCAGGGCTGACCCAAATGTTGAGCAAGATTTGATTACTCTCTTGAACACCTAAGATCATTCCAGGGTTTTTGGTAGTGTTCATATTGCTCAGTATTAGTTTTTATGTTGTGTTTTGTGTCTTCCTCCTTTAGATATTAAAACTTGTACTAAAACAAACATATTTAAATAATTTAAAAATATGTTTTATTATAAAATTTTAAATGACATTATATAAACAACTTTGGAACAGTATAATATGAATAACAAAAACATAAAGGTTAACAAATCCTTTGTGTTGAGCAATTCCTGACATTAATATATGTTACCAACAACTTCTGTGTCTGACAAATACGGTTACTTTACTGTCTTAAAATTGGTGTTGTGAATAATTACATTATCAAATAACAGCAACGTCTTGAAATTTACAACTTCATTTGGCCAATACAGTGTTACAAAAATAGGCATTAGAATGTATAAGAATCATAAAATATGTTTAATTCAGGACACCAACAAAAAGTTTCTAATATTAAACTCTATAAGATTTGGAGATGTCATGAATTCTTATTTTATAGCAGTGGATCGTTATTTCTTGGAATTTATATGCATTTTTGATTGTCAACAAAAAAAAAGGAATATTTGTAAGAAAACATAAATGGCATAAAATATACAATTATTTGCTGATGTAATTTCTAAATTTGAATGCCTTTGCAATGTTAACCAACCAACATATTGACTGTGTTTTACTGATTTTTTTCTTCCTAAAAAGTAACCATGTAATAGATGAAGATTAATTATTGTGAGTTAACAAATTCTAATAGAGATACCATAAGATATAGAACTTCATAGTAGTTAAAACTGCCTTAGATACTTTTTAATAGAAGTATTGTTTTTCTAAAAGTAGAAACAGAAGTAAATATGGCATTAATATAGCACCTAAGGTACTTAGTTGTACATTTTGAACATATCAAAATGTGTATGCTTTATATTCATATCTATCTACATAAATACTGACCATTGAATCTGGAACATGGTGAATGTATGTTTCCAAAATATTTATTCATTGTACCTACTTAATTTTTTTGTATTTTGAAATTTTAGAGTAACTTTAAATTTTACACTCAAGTAGAAACGTCAAGAAGACAATGTTAAGAATAATGTTTAACGTATAAAAAAAAAAAAAAAAAAATCAAAACAAGACTCACTTATGAAATGAATTTTCCAACAATATCTTTATCTGATAAAATGTATATAAAATGCATCTTGTATAAACATATATTTCTAAAAAGAGTAAAAAAATAGAAAAAAATAATATTTCATAAATTCAAGCTATATTCATAATAGTTTCACAGACCGACAGATTACTAAAATATCTACATTCAAAACAAATGCCCTAATATTCACCCAAATATATGAAACATTAGGATTGCACCAATTTATATTAACAATAAAAAATAAGACTTCTATAAGCTTATTTAATAATTATTTCTATGATTGTATCATATTATTCTGAGCATTCAATATTATTTTCAATAACAAGTTTAGCAAATGGTGGTAGTCTTTGTAATATAAGGAAGACAATTAATAAATGATCACTGTTTAGTCTTCAAAATAATCATCTAATGCTGCTCTGTTGTCATAGAAGGCTATTCGTTGTGGTCGGTATACACTAGAGTTTGTTGGATGATCGTAGGCATAACTCCATTCCTGACCGGGAGGGAAGTATGGAACCATAGCATTGGGATTCTTAGATCTGTATTCTATTTCTGAATTTCCAGCACTTTCAAGTTTTTCTTTTCTTAATCTGGTTCTGGAAAATAAAATACGAAATACTTTAAATCCAATTAATTATAAATAGAATCTTATTAAATGTAATAACTAATTATAGTCTATTTCAATGTTTAATATATGATATGTGACCCTGAGCTTTTCAGGTGACCTAGCACCAATTAAAAATGTAATATTTCTACCTGCAAATATTCATAGATTTTGTTGGCATTGGTCTAAAAAAAAAAAAAACTTTCGAGGTGGAATAAAAATTAGAAAATGGTAGATTTTGTTCGTACTTTGCCAAAATGTAGTATATATTGTTATATGTAAAGACATACAATTAAAGTGATAGGTCACAGAGCATTTTCTCAAGCTACAGATTGTGACACAATCACACATTTTGTATGGATTATACAGAAAAATACCTTTAATGTGATTAGAAGCTAAACTGAAAGATAGAATTGTAAAATAAAATATGAGAAGATAGCTTTTAGTGAATGCTTTGAAAATATCAATAGAAAAGAGAGGGTAACAATACTTTTTCCAGATAAAATCAAAATATAGCAAAATTCCTTGCAGATTCCTTCAGAATTACTTCCCTTTCAAATGCCAAATTAAAAAAAAAAACATTTAAAGTCAAGCAAATATAATCCACTCTTGTAAAAATATCCATATATAAGTTCAAATCCTGTTAATTTATTCTTTTAAATGAAAATTCACACAAGTTATCTGCCTTCTATCATCAAATTTTGCCAACTTGATTGAAAATCTGGACTTTAGATTCTCTGTTATTTACATTCCCAAGATGGCACCCATACTACCTTAAATGTTCAATGAAGCACACATTTTCTTATGGCTAGTTTGCAGACATTGGCCAATCTATGATTTCAAAAAGCATAAAAATATAACTAAATGTCCTAAATACACGAAAGTGGGTATACATTAAAATAAATAAATCAGCAGATATACAAAGATACTAGCCACTATTATTCCTATAAGTATGAGACCTGCTTTATATAGATATAGGAAGCTGTGGTATGAGTGATAATGAGACAAATCTCTATCCAAATAGGAATTTATAAAAGTATTTCATTATAGTTATGGTGACTTACCTACGATAAACACAGATACCAGCCACTATAATTCCTATAAGTATGAGACCTGCTATGGTAACAGATACTGCAATGATTGTAACAGCATTCATTTCTGAGCCATCTTCATTTGGTGGTTTGTCTTCACAGCCAGAACCTATAAAACAATTGGCCAATAAGTAATTGCTTACTGTAAACACTGTTTTTATCTAATCAGTTTGTAAATTTTTAATTTGAACAAGAAACATGTATTGAGAAATTAAAATACTGTTGTAAAACAACTATTCATAAAAAATTGTAAAATATTTACTGAAGATAAGATTGTTTGAAAATAAAATCCTAACTATTTGGCTTTGAAACTAAAACTAAAACAATCACATTATTGATGATGACAATTGAATTAAAGAGTAAATATAAGTGTATCACAATAGTACCTGTAACTTTGGACCAGCTATCTGTAGCTATACTGGGTCTGCAGGCCATGCATTGATCAGTAGGTGATTTGGTATCTTTTACGTAACATTCAGACCCAATCAAACAGGAACTAGCAAGCTACAAATATAACATACATAACTCTGGTCAAGTTGTTAATTTGTATATAAACTTGCATTTAAATAAAATATTACACAGAAAAAAAAAATGGAATATTCAATTTGTCTGTTTAAGAATTTATATATATAGTTGTCCTTCTATTGACAGTGAGTTGATAAATTTCTCAAAATGTGATAGTTTTAAATCTATAAAATTAAATTATAAAAATTTAATATGAAAAATTTAACTATCAAGTGTGGAGAAGTAATTTAACCCATTAGAAAATAGTATGTTTATTGTTTCTGATATTTTTCATTCTTTCTTGTGTATAACTAGCTTCTTCCAGAAAACGGCAAAATACAATTAAATTCTCTGAACTTATGTCAAGTACAAGAAAACCAGTTCTGAAGAAGCTTTGTTCTTTTATAAAAAATATAAATACTAGTGTTTGTACTCCTGGCTTGTAACTTTTGTAACCTCTCTCGCTTGTTTTGTACATATTGTAAATATTTATTGTTGTATTTGTTATAACTGTACCGATGTAATGCATTGGCTTTATGAGAATAAAGATATATATATTTACAAGGAAAACAAATGAGTTGTTGCCACCGAATAATTTTATTGTGAATAAGCTGACAATCACAACACTTCAATATACTGCTTTATTTAGCAAGAGAATTTAACAAAGCACAATTTAACTTATTTAAAACCAACCATCTGAAACATGTATAAAAACAATTATCATCTGTTGTAAAAATAGTTCCAAATATGTAAATTGTCCTTTTATTGTATTGTACATTTAAAATGTTTAACATAAAAAAAAAGTGCTACAATCACTTCATTATTGAGTCAAAATTTTACGTAATTAATGATTTAACTTTTGTACAACACATGTGCTGGATTACTTACATTTGTAGTACATGTGGCTGTAGCAGTTGTAGCATCCTTTGTACATGTGTAACAGTTTGAGGTGTAGGCCACATAAATGGACTGCTGGTCACTTGGGGTATTACCATCATTACTGAGAGCCACAGTCACAGTTTTCTTGTCAGGATTTGGACATACTACATGTGCTAAACTTTTGTATATGGCTGCCACTTTCTCTGTAGCTAATGTGTTGGTTATTCCATTAGTTCCAACCTAAAATAGTTTAAATATTTAGATCAATATTAAACCTTAAAACTAGCTCCTCCAATTTAAAAGGTGACCTACAAGAAAGGATCATAACTTCTGATTGCATGGTTCATGCTGGGCTTTGCAAATGAAGAAAAAATGTCAATTTTATTGGACTAAATATGGCTATAAAGAAGCCTCTTTATCAAATTCCAGAAGATTTTGTCAACTTTCATCAAATCTCTATTTTTGACCAATTTTGGTTGTGGTTGATTTAGATTTGGGTTAAAGGTCAACAAAAAAGAAACCAAAGAACCACAAAATTCAACAAGTGGTAACTGTAACATGTCTTTTAGCTTACCGTAACTTCTGTGAGATGACATGTTAAGTCTGTACTATTGATAAATCTGGCCCCATAGACTTTTATCAGTGTACAGTTGAGTTTAGACAGATCACACACATTATTACTATAGGATGCTAGGACAGTTGGTTTGTCTGTACTTGTTACATTGCAGTCTGGTCCAAAGGTGTTAGTATTACAAATACATTCACCTGAAATAAATCAATAATTCATACCATATGGTCCAAATCTGTTATGGTTACAATAACATTTATCTCAACAACAATCACTAGCCTGTTTAATTCTGGTCACTGTCCTTTAGAAATATGATAGGCAGCAGACCCTTGCTCATACCTCATACCTTAGAAGCATATGTGGGAGGCATCTAGAATCTCTAGTACCGCATTAGCACCTAATAACACTTACCTCACGGTAGTCTCTGACAGGGCTTCAAAAAATATTCCAGCCAGACGGACATTTTGTGTTATCCCAATTATAATCCCTTATAATAGGACTAGTAACCACAGTAATCAGTAGCAGAGTTGGGCATCATTTGAATTAAGATTGACACAAAAACAGTATTTGACCTGATTTTTATATAAATTTGATTTTCTGGCGCTAACTGTTAAATTGACAATGCACCATTACCAGTTAGCAACATCACAAGTATAATAGACTTGACAAAAACGTAAGATATAGGTATCAAGGAAATATTTTTTTGAATTTTTGTTTTTTAGATGCATAATTTAATCTCACACCTGGGTACATGCAAACAAGTGTACTACTAGTTCAAACAATGTGGTTCTGAGATTGTAGTATAGAAGGGTTTGTTTTGACAGTAATTATTAATCATGTCACTTATATGACTGGAAATGTGTGGCTGTTGAAGGCATAAGGTCAGGTAAAAAAAATATCGCATCAACTTCAATTTATTTCTAAGCCGTATCAAATGACAGTTTCAACCTTGGCACACAAGTGATTTATATAATTTATCAAACTTGTCAGAAAAATATGATCTTTTGGAAGCCTTGGTATCTGATAACACTTGCAACTGCGTAAGACCAAAGAAACAGCTGAAACAACTTACCCTGCCTACATGTTCCAGTATTACTACAGTCATTCAGACAGATATTATCAACAATAATTGTAGGTATAGATGGTGTCCCTGAGCCGTTATCCAGCCATTGGTTCTCATCAGTGGTCACTGTTGTATAACATTGCTCCTGTATACTTTGGATAACAGCGTCAACCCAATCCATACTATTTGTTAACTAAAATCATAACACATACATATTAAATCCTATAATAAGGTTTAATTTACCAGTTTTTAAATAAGAAAATGCATATACCAAGTCAGAAATATGACAGTTGTTTCTGTTTGATGTGCCAAGTAATAAAGGACTTTCCAGTTTGAATTTTCCTTGGAGTTTGTTTTTTTTGCTATTTTACTTTTTTCATACACCTGTATTTTTTTTTGTTCATCAGAAGTCACTTGACAAAAAAACAATATATTTTTCTATATATATACACTAACCAAGACATCATTAATACATGACTCAACATCTTGTGTCGTATTTCCAACAATACCAGCACAGTTAATTCCTGCTTGCGACTGGAGAGCTTTTTGACAGTATGTTTCTGCTTGAGAATAAGTAATTCCAGAACTTGTAGGCCAAGCTAAATTAGTCTGAAGTAATAAAAAAGTAAAGAACTCTTAAATAACAATGAAGTTATATATATATATTAAAAAAAAAAGATGTGGTATGATTGCCAATGAGACAACTATCCACAAAAGACCAAAATGACACAAACATTAACAACTATAGGTCACTGTAGGGCCTTCAACAATGAGCAAAGCCCATACCGCATAGTAAGCTATAAAAGGCCCCAATAAGACAATGTAAAACCTGTATTTCTTAAAAATTTGAACAATATAAAGTTTTTATAAGGATCACAAGAATTTTTATGAGTAAAACAGATACGTCAAATATCCCTTAATTAATTCTAAATGAAATTAAACTACTTAATTTTTAAAAAGGGGTAAGCCACATGTGGAACAGGATCTGATTACCTTCCCAGAGCACCTGAGATCAACACAAGATTTTGGTGAGGTTAGTATTGCTTAGTTTTGTATGTTGTATTTTGAATACTATGATCTACTATTGTTTGTCTTTTCCTTTTTTAGCAATGGAGTTGCAAATTTATTTTTCTCTTATGAATTTCAATGTCTTTCCCGTATCTTTCACCCCTCTAGTAAAAAGTAAACTTGTTTTACCTTCATAAATATATTCCTTGAAAAAACATTATTTGTGAATTTGCTAAATAACAGAGTAAAAATTAGGATAAGCGTATGGGTAGTCTCAATATTGGATTAAACATCACTCAATGTTCTAGCCAGGATTTGAAAAGGACACGGTGCTAGTCAGAAAAACGACAATTTAGTGTTAAAAATTCCACTGGTCCGAGACCACCATTGTCGTCCCTTGATTTTCGTTGTTCACAAATATAGTCCGTAGTGTTGACAGTGGGTTACTTGCCATTAATTTTTATACCCCTTCCAAATTTATTTCTCCATGTTCAATGCCTCAAATTGAAAGTAGGGGGATGAAATTACACTGTAACAAAATTTGGGTCAAGAATTTTAAAGCAAATTAGTGATTTAGTCCAGCTGAAAAAGGTTGAAAATGATCACTTTAGAAGCTGTAAAATGATTTCAAGATGCCCTAAACATAAAATTGTCCATATTTTGAGTAAGAGGCGATGAAGTTTTCTATAAATTTGATATGATTTGTCCCAAAAGTAGTACAACACACTGTAAAAGTTTCTTTGAGAAAGCGCAGGTTGGATTTTTTTTATTTTCATTTATGTTCTAAAAGAAATGCACTACGAATTAATTGTGTTCTCGGACCTAAGAGGTGAAATCTGTAAATATAGAATTTGTACTCTGGCAACTTCCCTAAATGATTTGATGGTGTCAACTTGTCAAATAGCATAACACTAAAGGATTTAAACTTTTATTTTATAGAATTTCTGCAAAAATGACCAATTTTGGCATTTTATGGTCAAAATAGGCATTTTATAACTTTTTCAATATTGATGCATAAATGGCATCCTGACTTTCTATCTGACAGGTTTTTATGTGTAAATATTTGTGTTTCTATGCCTTTATCTGCTTCTTTTACTTATTTATGAACTCTGAATCTACAGAAAAGAAGTTTATCTCAGACAAAATGTGCAAAATGTGTTGTATAAATGACCCTTGTCTAACGCCTTGTTTGGATGAAGTCAACAGTGGGGAGCTTGGTATATAAAATTTGATGTCCATATTAGAGACCTCACTAAATTTGTATCAAATGCACTTTACAATGTCTATTGTACCTGTTCCATTTCACATAATATATTTCTTTTCTTCTGTAGGATAGCAAGTGGTTTAAATATAAGCCTGTTGAGAATAAATTGCATGCAAGTTTTTCCCTAAAAAGGCAAAAATCTTTGTATCAGCCCATACTACTTGTAAGAAAAGTTAATTGCAAGAGTCTTTTTGTGCTCAGATTTGTTGTATCATGTCACATGAGTATAGAAATGATAAAAAAGACACAAATTTTCATTTCTTATAGCCTCAATATGCATTTTTTAATGTAAATATGTGGCACAGCCTAAATTGACCCTAAATTTTTTCCAGTCTTACTTGGCCTAAGACCCTTTTAAACTAAAATGATATGTTATTAGTAACTTTTCTTTCCATTTAAATTACTTTCAATACATATGTAAGGATTATTTATAACCAAAAAGCTTCACAAATTTAAAATTGCTGGAAAATATTACATCTTTATGTAAGGCCCCCCCTTCATTGAAAAACCTAAATTTTTAGGCGCAGGCTCATATAAATTTGACTTTTGAATAATTATGCCAAGGCTGATAAATCAAATGAGTACTCTATTGCTTTTAGTACATGATAAGTTATATATTAAGGCATTTAAAAAGTATTTTTTTGCAATATTTAAATTTTTAAAGCCCCAAATGTTGATAGTTGAAATTTTTCAATTTTAACGTCAAAATTTTACACGCAAAGATGAGTATAGAACTTAACTTAATGTCTATAATATACATCCTATTGTCATGAAACTTTGTAAGCAGTGTTATAATTCATTAAGCTTTGTTCATACCAAGTTTTTTTAAGATTTGTCAACTCTTTCTACCCTATTAGGTCCGAGACCACCATTGTCGTCCCTTGATTTTCGTTGTTCACAAATATAGTCCGTAGTGTTGACAGTGGGTTATTTGCCATTAATTTTTATACCCCTTCCAAATTTATTTCTCCATGTTCAATGCCTCAAATTTAAAGTAGGGGGATGAAATTACACTGTAAAAAAATTTGGGTCCAGAAAAAAAAAGGTAAGTAGTGATTTGGTCCAGCTGAAAAAGGTTGAAAATGATCACTTTGGAAGCTGTAAAAAGATTTCAAGACGCCCTTAACATAAAATTGTCCATATTTTGAGTAAGAGGCGATGAAGTTTTCTATAAATTTGATATAATTTGTCCCAAAAGTAGTACAACACACTGTAAAAGTTTCTTTGAGAAAGCGCAGGTGGGATTTTTTTTATTTTCATTTATGTTCTAAAAGAAATGCACTACGAATTAATTGTGTTCTCGGACCACTATTTGTTTGTTTATTTCATTTCCCTGAAATTTCTCACAATTGTCCATGTAGAAAAATTACTCAGTGAAAATTCTTTTACTGTTAATATTTTTTAGGTCATAAACTAACTGATGAAAATTTTACATATAGAATGACTGTATACTGCAAATAAATTAAAATGTACATTATAACGTTAGTCTTTAGTGTTTAAAAAAATGGATGACAAAATAAATGGTTCTATATCAAAATAAAGCATATTAAAAGACATTTAATGTGGGTTATTTTTTCTTCTGATTTGATTATACTTCTCAAAATCCGGCCAATAATGAGTACCACTGATGATAGAAAGTGTAAGAAGCTTACTTGGAAGCCAAAAATTATGCCTAAAGTGAATATTGATCAACACTAATTTTATGTATTTGTTTATCACCCAACCCATGCATGCCATCAACCATTTTAAACCACAAACTCAAGTTATTAACTTAAAATGCTTGCATACTGAAAAATATTTGTTCTCTGACAGACATCATTATTACAGAAAAAGTCAATTTTAGTTCCTGTAGAATGCAATCTGCATTTGATTTTAAATGGTCTGTAAATGAAATTGTGACTTTTAACCATAAAAACTGTTATATGTGGTAATGAACACATCCACAGTATAGGTGTATTTGAGAATCCTGCTTATAATTATTTTAAAATTCCAATATGTCAGACTTTCTTTTATTGAAATGTTTTGTCTCTGGTTTGGTATGAACACCATCATACCAGCCAACTTATCTAAATGCCCATGGGGTTTTATGTGCAAGATGGGTCTCATGATCCTACAAAACCTGCAAGGGGGCCTTCAAATGTATTTTAATGTTGTTTTTTGGCTTCTTCATATTTTTAAAAGTCTATAGCCATTGTAAAATTAATTGTTTTGTTTAAAAATGTGGACAACATTGCTCTTTCAAAATTTCAATTTGGGAGCCTTCATGGGGGAAATCTGCCCACAAATAGTGACAGTTGGCAGATATGCACCATTTTAAAACTTGTTGCCAAAATGGTGTCATATCTGTTCTAGCTATATTACAAACAATCACATAAAAACTATAAAAAACACTTACTGGAGAATTAAAATTAGCATCATAAGTAAATGCATTTGGAGTTGTCGTATCTCTTTTCCTCCTCCTTACTGTTTGCTGCTCAGCTTGCTGCTCTGCATTTCTATCTTGTTCTTCTGTTAGTAGGTCCTGGGTTTTATCAACACCTTAATTAATAAAGAAATACATCAATTAACAATATATATTCCTTTTGTTTTCTTTAAAGTCTAATTTATTGTTTTACCAACCATGAAGAAGATAACTTGCAAAACAAAATAAAGGATGTTATAGAATATGCATCTTCCCGGTATATATATTAAAGGGAAATCAAATATCCTTGAAAATGCAAATTTTTCTCAATCCGCAAAAATTGGTAACCATAAAAATTAATGATTGCAAGGTTTAGGTTTTACTCATTTTTGATTGCAGAATGGTAACCTACAGTCATTAGCCTCTATATCATTTGGTCTCTGGTGGACAATTATATCATTGGCAATCATACCACATCTTTTCTTATTTCTATATACACAGTATACAGAGGAAGATCCTTGAACTCCTTGAACTTGCAGACAGACTTTTTAATTACCCCTAGCTGTGGGTAAAAATTATATTAGACATCAGAGTCATTGAATAGATCTGTGAGGGAAATGTCATTTTAAATTTAAAAAAAATAGGAAGTTAAAAGTTTTCTACCTAGAAGGCCGACCTTCCAACCTTCTTCATGACACACCCTCTTGTATTGAGCAAAAATAATATTGGTCAAGTATCACACACATCCTTCAATCTTTCAATGGTACTGACCCAAACATTTCTTACACAGATTGATTTCTTAAAAGTCAGTCACTCTGATTGATATATTTATAAATCCATTGAGACATCAAAATTAACTTTGATTTCTTTATCTCACACAGTAAGAGGCATACAATCATATGCAATAGGTGTAAAGATACCTTTAGAACAGCATGAAAAAGATGGTCACTCTGAACAAAATGATAAATTTCACTTCACTGATTTATTTTCAATTTTCAGTTATAATAAAATTGAGAAAGGAAATGGTGAATATGTCAAAGCGACAACCACCCGACCATAGAGCAAACAACAGCCGAAGGCAACCAATGGGTCTTCAATGTAGCGAGAATTCCCGCACCCGTAGGTGTCCTTCAGCTGGCCCCTAAAATATGCATAATAGTACAGTGATAATGAACGTCATACTAAACTCCGAATTATACACAAGAAACTAAAATTTAAAATCATACAAGACTAACAAAGGCCAGAGGCTCCTGACTTGGGACAGGCGCAAAATTGCGGCGGGGTTAAACATGTTTATGAGATCTCAACCCTCCCCCTATACCTCTAGTCAATGTAGAAAAGTAAAAGAATAACAATACGCACATTAAAATTCAGTTCAAGAGAGGTCCGAGTCCGATGTCAAAAGATGTAACAAAAGAAAATAAATAAAATGACAATAATACATAAATAACAACAGACTAATAGCAGTTAACTGACATGCCAGCTCCAGACCTCAATTAAACTGATTGAAAGATTATGTCTTCATCATATGAATATCAGGTACAATCCCTCCCGTTAGGGGTTTAGTATCATACTATCATAAAATATATGAGAAGAACATAACCCGTGTCATGCCAACAACTGTTTTTTTAGAAATAAATGTGTTTAGTTCTGATGCAAAGACCCTATCAGTGAATCAATGTTAAAGCCAAAATATGCAATCTTTAATGACCTGACAACAGTATTGTAACTATATCCCCTTTTAATGAGTCTATTTAAAGGTTTTGTTAGTTTCTGAGGAGAATACTGACATTTTTGTGCGTTATAAAGAATATTTCCATAAAATTTTGGATGTGAAATACCTGAACGTATAAGATGTCTGCATGTTGAGTTATATTTACGAATTATTTCCTTATACCGGTGATAAAATTTAGTAAATGTTTTGACCAGTTTGTGATATCGAAAATCCTGGTGTAATAATTTTTCAGTAATACATAAATTTCTCTTGCTAAAATCTAATACGTTGTTACATACACGAGCGAATCGTACAAGTTGAGATATATAAACCCCATAAGATGGTGACAAGGGAACCTCACCATCTAAAAATGGATAATTAACAATAGGAAATGAAAAATCATCTCTTTTATCATAAATTTTTGTATTAAGCTTCCCGTTTATGATATAGATATCAAGATCGAGGAAAGGGCAGTGGTCATTGTTATCATTAGCTTTATTTAAAGTAAGTTCTACAGGATAAATTTCTTTAGTATACATACTGAAGTCGTCATTATTGAGAGCCAATATATCATCCAAATATCTAAAAGTATTGTTAAATTCTTGTATCAAATGATGTTTTGATGGGTCTTTGCTAATTTTAGTCATAAATTGCAACTCATAACAATACAAAAACAGGTCCGCAATAAGTGGTGCACAGTTATACACTATAACTGATTTAACTACTAGTGTTATATAAAAATTAATAAGTCATTTTTTCAATTTGGTATGAGGAGAAAAGTAAAGTGATTCTCAGGAATAAAATACTTACCATTCTTATGTACTGAACAGAGGTCAATATCTTTGAAGTAATCACAGCTCTGTGTGCTTCCATCATCAAAACTTACACAATACACAGGTGTTGGCATGGTTACTGTTCCTGTGTATCCATTATATATCGAGTCAGGACTTCCCTGGGCAATTCTGCAACAGAAATATATTAACATTAGGGATGTTCATATCATATTTACATAAAAACTAGAGGCTCTAAAGAGCCTGTGTCGCTCACCTTGGTCTATGTGAATATTAAACAAAGGACACAGATGGATTCATGACAAAATTGTTTTTTGGTGATGGTGATGTGTTTGTTCGTCTTACTTTACTGAACATTCTTGCTGCTTACAACTATTTCTATCTATAATGAACTTGGTCAAGTAGTTTCAGAAGAAAAAGTTATTAAAAATTTACAAATCTTAATGAAAATTGTTAAAAATTGACTATAAAGGACAATAACTCCTTAGGGGGTCAGTTGACCATTTTGGTCATGTTGACTCATTTTAAGGTCTTATTTTGCTGAATATTATTGTGTTTACAGTTTACCTCTATCTATAATAATATTCAAGATAATAACCAAAAACAGCAAAATTTCCCTAAAATTACCAATTCAGGGGCAGCAACCAAACAACGGGTTGTAGGATTCACCTGAAAATTTCAGGACAGATAGATCTTGACCTGATAAACAATTTAAACTCATTCAGATTTGCTCTAAATGCTTTGGTTTTGGAGTTATTAGCCAAAAACTGCATTCTACCCCTATGTTCTATTTTTAGCCATGGTGGCCATCTTGGTTGGTTGGCCGGGTCACGCCACACATTTTTTTAAACTAGATACCACAAAGATGATTGTGGCAAAGTTTGGATTAATTTGGCCCAGTAGTTTCAGAGGAGAAGATTTTTGTAAAAGATTACTAAGATTTACGAAAAATGGTTAAAAATTGACGATAAAGGGCAATAAATCCTAAAGGGGTCAACTGACCATTTTGGTCATGTTTGACTTATTTGTAAATCTTACTTTGCTGAACATTATTGCTGTTTACAGTTTATCTCTATCTATAATAATATTCAAGATAATAACCAAAAACAGCAAAATTTCCCTAAAATTACCATTCAGGGGCAGCAACCAAACAACGGGTTGTAGGATTCACCTGAAAATTTCAGGACAGATAGATCTTGACCTGATAAACAATTTAAAACCCTGTCAGATTTGCTCTAAATGCTTTGGTTTTTGAGTTATTAGCCAAAAACTGCATTCCACCCCTATGTTCTATTTTTAGCCATGGTGGCCATCTTGGTTGATTGGCAGGGTCAAGCCACACATTTTTTAAACTAAATATCCAAAAGATAATTGTGGCCAAGTTTGGATTAATTTAGCCCAGTTGTTTGAGAGGAGAAGATTTTTGAAAAAGATAACTAAGATTTACGAAAAATGGTTAAAAATTAACTATAAAGGGCAATAACTCCTAAAGGGGACAACTGACCATTTTGGTCATGATGACTTATTTGTAAATCTTACTTTGCTGAACATTATTGCTGTTTACAGTTTATCTCTATCTATAATAATATTCAAGATAAAAATAACAAAAAACAGCAAAATTTCCCTAAAATTACCAATTCAGGGGCAGCAACCAAACAACGGGTTGTAGGATTAATCTGAAAATTTCAGGGCAGATAGATCTAGACCTGATAAACAATTTTTCCCCCATGTCATATTTGCTCTAAACGCTTTGGTTTTGGAGTTATAAGCCAAAAACTGCATTTTACCCCTATGTTCTATTTTTAGCCATGGCGGCCATCTTGGTTGGTTGGCTGGGTCAAGCCACACATTTTTTAAACTAGATACCCCAATGATGATTGTGGCAAAGTTTGGATTAATTTGGCCCAGTAGTTTCAGAGAAGATTTTTGTAAAAGTTAATGACGACGGACGACGACGAGGGACGACGACAGAGGACGGACGCCAAGTGATGAGAAAAGCTCACTTGGCCTTTTAGGCCAGGTGAGCTAAAAATAAGTCCTGACTTTAAGACCTTAAAAAAGAACTCTAATAGAAAATAAAATTTGAGCTCTATAGAAGACTTTCTGATTCAATCCCTTTTCTCTATATTTTCTATGTAACAATGCTTATGTTATTATTTCACAGTAAGAACCAATTGTTCAATGATGCTGATTGACCTCCGGTCAACCAGAGTAATTCATTCATAAAAAACAACTCAACATTGGTCTATTGCTACTGGTATGTTAAGTCTTTTCTTATTTCAAGTCACAAGAATGGTCTAGCTTCTGAAGGCATAAGTGTGTGAAGTCATGGATTACAATCTTTAACCTGCCAAATAAAACTCTTTAGAATAGAATCACATATGGCATGAATATTCAAGTTTAAAGGCCAGTAAGAGTCAGAATTATTAAGAGTATATACTACAGGGGATCCAAATTCCATTTATTTTTGTGGCATTGCTAATCAAAAATAATATACTGGTAAATATAATCGATTTCAGTTCTAAGGAATAATCTTTACCATCGGATGGAAAACTTGCAATCATTGTCAATTAAACTCTCAGTCTCTGGTATAAATTTATGTTAGGTTCCAAAAAATAACAGTGTTTGATTTTACTGTTGTGATGTAAGATAGGAAAGCATAAATTAAGTTTACTATGTTTGTATGTAGGACTCAAACCTATGGTTGGTTCCCATAATTTCCTGATTTAAGATCACCTATGGAAAATTTCAAATCTATAGCAAATATGACATCACAAATGTCATTCAAATCATGAATCTATGGCAGTTTTTTTATTTTCTCAGAAACAATATAACAGATTTTTGAAATTGTGTAATTTTTAAAGGAAAACGGAAAACTGTAGTGTCACACTTAAATAACATCATATTATCCAGGACTCGCATAGTTTTACAAACAAAAAATCCTTATATGATTTGCATATCTATAAATACTTGAAAAGGATCGGTCAGTTTGAATTTGACCCTGAGTTTACACTTCAATAAACTATGTTTCCCAAACTACTTTCGTAACCCTTGACCGCCATCTATTGATCAGAGATGATGCACAATCTAAAACTGTTATTTCTTTTCTTATGCAGTCAAACCTGCTTAAGACACCACCTGAATTAGGCTAAAACCTGTGTTATAAGACCATTAATTTGATAGCTAGATCCCTCTGTAGTACATTTCATATAAACTGAACCTGTATGAAAAGACCACCTCATCTGTCTTAAGAGATCAATGTTTTGCTCTCCCTTAAGTGGTCTCTTAAAACAGGTCTGACTGTATAACAAGAATAAATAATATACTAAAGCTTTGGAAATGTGTAAATTTGAAATAAAATAAAATTCAACAAAATTTCATGAATGATTTTAGCAAATTAACATCAGGTCAATAAGATCAAAGGAAAATTATGTAAAATAGTGATAAATGTATATATCCTTTTAGTCATACCTCCAGCTCTTACTGAAAACATCAGGGCGTTTATTATCAGGTAAAGTATGAGTAACACCATTAATATCTACTAGATCTTCCTCTTTGATACCACTATAGGAGCCACACATTCCTGCAAAAATAAAATTCAGTCAGTCTAGGTAACGACTGATAAAATATGTGAGCAATTCTTCCTGTTCTGTGAAAATATACAATAATGACATTTTTATTTCATACTGACTAAAATCAGCAAGAATATCGCCAGGGCAAGCTGACAAAGCCGTTATTCTTTTATGGCAATTTGTGTATGTTTTTTGGTTGAGATTTTGATAGTTAGTACAACTTTTTTTTCATTGTGATAGTTGTTTGGTTGTATGAATGAAGTCCCAAGCCTTTCATACATAAATTGGCATTGATTTGAACACACAAAGTTTCTGCAATGATACATGACGTCATTGTCCAATATTGTTTAGTATCAGTTCCTGTTCATCATCTTGAAATTTTTAGGCTGTTTGATCAAACGAAAATGTTCTAATTATAAAAGGATAAATACTGATTAATTGATTGATTTGTGTTTAACACCACTTTCAACTCTACTGTTCTGATTTATGGCAGTCAGTTTTTATTGGTGAAAGAAGCACAGTTCTCTGGGAAGAACCACTGCCATTCAGCAGGAAAACTGAAAAACTCAATTCCAGTTCAGTTCCAATACTTACACCACTCCACTACCAAGGCCCCCAATAAATACTGATACGAGAGTGATGAGACTACTATAATTGTACCTTCTGTTTTGTTTCTATCCTGAGCTGAGGGCTGTATGTAAAGATTCATGTATTCATTATGATCATTTCTCACAGTTACTCTCGTTCCAGTTGGTAAAAGAATCTACAAATAAAAGAGTTAACTCCCTTGGTATAAAAGTTATATCTTAGATAGAGACCACTAGGATTCTCCAAATGGAAAAACATCTTCAATCTAGAATCAATCACTCTAATAAATAATGTGCTTCAACTTATTTTTACCTATTTAATAAATAACAAATATAAAATGTTAAGATGGAAATTACACCATTACATCCTCCCATGTAATTAATTAAACAATTATTACTACAATGGCACATACAGGAAACAAGTATGTGTGACTTGTGTAATGTGACTGAAGATTACGAACACTTTTTTCTCAAATGTCAATTCTTTCATGAATTTTGGAAGAAAATATATGTACTTGTAAGCAAAATCAAAATTTGGTCACATATTTTTAATTTTAAAACTTAAGTACTGGGCTATAAAATACATGATCCTATGTATAATGATATAAATCTCTTCCTGACTGTCTTCATATATTCAATTCATAAAAGTACTCATATATCAAATTATAAACAAAAAGGCATAGACGCTTATGCAGTTTTCAGAAATGAATTTTTAAACACATACAAAATTAACATATATATTAATGCTAAAAACAGCAAATTTTTAAATGATGTAAAAAGATACATATGATCATGAATAGCTAGATATAATATATTTTCATGTATAGAATTTGTGTAGCAAAAGTTGACAATATATCTGAACACGTGGTAATAAACCAAAACAGCATGCTTTGTGAAAATGTACAGAATTTTGTCTCAAAAGACTTTTATACACACTTTATCACTTAATCAAATGAATTTCCAACTACAATGTCGAAACTTACCACATGTAATTTTTAACTAAAGTTGAAGTTGTTTGTGAGTTTCAATAAAACATATAAATTAGTCGGGACAATTGATCAACCAGCTTCAACGGTTTTCATCAATAAGGTTAAAGGTCAACGATCATAAACTTTTAATCTTTAGAAAATTAAACAAAACCGGACAAAACTGTACACTTTCCGTAATCATGAAACAATATAGTTTGGAAAATGTATGTAATAACCATGAACTGTAAAACTAACAAACTATCTTATATATGAGTTCACTGAATAAATTCCCTGGTTATCCAGTGACTAATTCACAGGGATACTTGGCCAACTGCTGTAGGTCGAGTAATTGGTTACAACAGTAAAGAAAAGTGCAATAAAGATATTATTTAAAAAAAGACTATAAAATATTAGTGAGAAATATGAGGTTTCCATGAAATACCTCAGATTTAGAAATTATCAATCATCTTGAAAGTCAATGAAAATGCCAGTAAACTAATACATATATTAAAGATGTTGTTTGGTTTTAAGTGTAACAACCCCAATAAAGACAACAGATTTATATCTGCAATCAAACCATGAAAGGTGATTAGAATCCTTTACCTTAATAAGGTCATGAACGAATGATTGTTATATCATAAAATGTTTTTACTGCGTTGTCATATCATAAAATGTTTTTTACTGCGTTGTCATATCATAAAATGTTTTTTACTGCGTTGTCATATCATAAAATGTTTTTTACTGCGTTGTCATATCATAAAATGTTTTTTACGGCGTTGTCATATCATAAAATGTTTTTTACGGCGTTGTCATATCATAAAATGTATTTTACGGCGTTGTCATATCATAAAATGTTTTTTACTGCGTTGTCATATCATAAAATGTTTTTTACTGCGTTGTCATATCATAAAATGTTTTTTACTGCGTTGTCATATCATAAAATGTTTTTTACGGCGTTGTCATATCATAAAATGTTTTTTATGGCGTTGTCATATCATAAAATGTTTTTTACTCCGTTGTTATATCATAAAATGTTTTTTACTGTATCTGAGCCAATTATGTTTTATCATATAATTTACACTGTACTTTGGCAAATTTTGTTTTATCAAATAATTTTACACTGTACCTTAGCAAGGATTTGTATATAATGACACTATACAAATCCTTGACCTTAGTCACTTACGTTTCATCATGGAAATATTATAATGACAGCTTATCAAATAATCTTATACTTTACCTTAACCAATATGAAAGATCATTAAAAGGAGTGATTTTGTTAAAGAGTTAAAATGATTTAATATCTAATTACCTGGAATCTCTCTCCATTTAACTCTTGGAATTCTTTGAACATTGGTGTGAATGAGTTACCACGAGTAAACGCAGTATTGACAATAGGGTAGGCATCCAGTGTTTGACCTGCCAGTGGACATTTGTCTAGTTTAATGACATCATCACCAGCCCTGCATGCTACTGCACAGATACAGCTTCCTTGGCTACACTTACTGAAGTATGCTCGTACCTTTAGAAAGAAGGGCAAACTTTGATTATTCTAGAAAATTTTATAATAATATAATTTCATTTAACAAAATCTTTATGAGAAAAAAAATATATTTCCAAGAATGCCTTTTTTTGATAGTTTCAACTATATTTTCTGGTAATGTTCATCCTCATCCTAAGTATAATATAATAAAGATAAAATCTGAACTGATTGTTAAATCATATCTAAGATTATTTTTTTTAAATTTGTATGAAAACATCAGCAATCAATATTGTAAATGAACCACCTCCAACACCCCCCCCCCCCCCAAAAAAAAAAAACCAACAACCAAAAAACAAAAAACTCTAAAAAAAAACCAAAAAAAAAACCAACATTCAAACAAAATGATCTATCAGACCAAAGAAATGACATCCCTGTTGCCTCCTGAAAATTTTACACAAAGGGCAGTAACCCTAAACATATTATTTCAACACCACAAAACTGCACATTTTGCACAAAATGAAGGAACGTCGGCTGTAATAACTAGCTTACCTCCACTTGGAAATCTTTATTTCTGTACATAATCATCTCTCCAGTAAACAATGCATCATAGAATCTAACAAGGATAATAAAAACAACTTTAATTATAATACGTCAAATATAAATTAGAAAAGAAAAATCGAAAATTTAATGCTTACAACATGCTCTTAATTAAAAAATTAAGGGTGTATGTAAAATCTGTTTGTTGAACTGTTTCCCTCGGTTTTGGTTTGTTACTCCGATTTTGATTTTTGTCCAGTGATTTATGAGTTTGAACAGCAGTATACTACTGTTGCCTTTATTTACCTCTACCTGAGATATTAAATTAAGTATCTGTGATCAATTTCACAACAAATCTTACTACAAATGACTCTTAAGCCATGAACAGTCAATACATTATATGTATCTTGCCAACACATCATGCATTTGTAATGTTAATTTACTATCAAATTTAGATTAATTCTAGATCTGGTAAAAGGGAGATTACCAACAACAATGGCACATACCATTTATTTATAGAAAATTACATTTGCTCTAATTGTAGTGCTGCTGAAGAATATCTAACTTAAGTATCTGACATATCTCACATCACTTTACCAATATTAATTGTATTTCAAATTAAGTTTTATTCTGGTAATAGGAAGATTACCGATTACCATTTTACTATACGTCTAGTTATCATTGAGAACCAGAAATTCAAAAAGGTTTTGCTAAATACAGCTAAGTAATTCTATTCCTGGTGTACAAAACCCTAAGTATTTCAAACAATTCAGAGTTTTGTAAACATTCAATTTATAAATATGACAATATCATTGAAAACTATAACAGTCTCGTAAAATGTGTATGTACTCACGTTCCATCAAAAGTCCTAACATGAGGATCACCAGTAGCTTGACATTGAGCTGTAGAATAGGTATCTTCCAAGGTCACCTACAGGGCAAATATAAAAACAGGATTTAAACTCAACAACAGCAATGAGCTAAAATTATCAGATTGACAAAATAAATTCAAACTGCAGTTAAGTAAAACATTTAAGCAATCAGTATAGTGAAAGGACAAAGCCTCTGAATATGCACAGTAATTGTTTCAAACCACTTCTCATATCGCATGCTATCATATTTGGAAGTGTTCTAAAGCTTACAATGAGTTATATGATTTTACAGAGAGAAATCTGTAAATGCAGCTAACCATTCAAGATGGCAGATGCCATCTTCTTGAATGTCGTCAGCTGGAAACTTTTGACATGGAAAATTATAAATTGTTTATCCAGAGTTTATTATTTCACAAATTCTACAAAAAACTGTGTTGATTATCTTCAAGTGGCAGTCAAAGGTGGTTGGTAATTTGAGTTTTTCATCTCTTTGAAATTTTTATTTACTGCTGAACTTATTATGCATGAAACACATTTGAGTAACAACTTTATGTTCAATATCAATAAAGCAATCATAAGATATTTGATATTTGATAAGTTGATATTTGACAAGTTGAGCCAAAATGAGTTTTTGAAATACTTGAATGAACTGTTTTTTACTAGTGTTGTCTATAGATACTTACATTAACTGTTTTAATTATCTTCTCCACTGGACTATCACCAGATGGCGTATCAATCTGTACAATCTTCACTTGTCTTGATAATGGAACTTTGAAGTTCTTTCTATCAATTCTTGCTTTAAGTTTTAGAGAATACGTTTTGGTACTGCCAATGAATTTGACACCAGGGGTTGCTGTGGATGGGTCGGTAGAATCAGATTCTACAGCAATGGCATCAATGTCATTACCATCGAAACATTTCTTCTTGTCCTTCTTGTCGACTGGAACAACTGTACGTGCTACGATCTCTATGTCACATGATTTACCATAGGTAAGCGTACAGTACAGATCATAGTTTTGTGAAATAGTGATTGGGAAAGGTGTAGATGGTTCACCTTCAACCAAGGTTATCTTGTCAGGAATGTCAACCTACAAACAAGCAATCAATTACTGCTTACATACATATTCTTTTGACAACACAGGGAAACTCACAAATATACTGAACTCTCAGGAAAATTCAAAACAGAGAGTCCCTTAATCATATGGCAAAATTAAAAGCTCAAACACATCAAACAAATGTGTGCAAAAATATTTCATCGTACAACATGGAATTTCCAGTAAGAATTAAAAGTTGTAACATGAAAAATGTTTTGTTTTTCTAAATAACTTCAGGTTTGACAAGTAAAGGTTAATAAAGAACTATTGTAATTTAATCTACCAAAAAGATTTATACACATGTATTGGTTAAACAAATAATTTAAATGCAATGTTTGTTTTGCATACAAAATAAAATTTATATAAAAAAGATCAGAAATTCTATGGTATGGTAAGCCTTTGTGAGAATGTCTTATATGATATACACACAACTTACTGTTTGTTGGAATGGAGTAACTACTGTGGAGTTTAACTCAGGACTCACACCATCACCACATCTATTAGGGTTACTCACTGTAACTCCACATGATACCTAAATACAGTAATAATGTTTATACATTAATTTGTGTATATTTCCATGAATATCACATATTTGAACAAGGACTCCAATATTGATATTTAGTTCCTTTACTAGTTTAAGAAAACAAAACAAGAAGCAACAGTTTTCTTTTAGGTAATTTGTAATAGCTTATTTAGCCCATGTACATGGCAAAGTAACACAAGGGGTGCCACATGTGGAGCATGATATGCTCACCTTCAGAAGCACCTGAGATCACCCTCAGTTTTTGGTGGGGTTTGTGTTGCTCAGTCTTTAGTTTTCTATGTCATGTTTTATGTACAGGTACTATTGTTTTTTTCTTTTTAGCCATTGCGATGTCAGTTTATTTAAGACATATGAGTTTGAATGATACTCTGGTATCTTTGCCTCTGTTTTAACAGCCAAAACATTGCTGAGAAATTCATTCTTTCATTATCAAGTTTTTAAATTAAAACAAGTAAAGGAAAGAGTCAAGTTAACAAAACAACAATCAGCCTTAGACTTACCCCATCATTAAGAGCAGAAGCCCGTTGACTGGTATCCATATCATCTTTAGAATTTAACATAACAACATTGCCAGTCGTCACAGTCGATTCTTTGAGTAGTGATGTACCCACATACCACATGACTTTATGAATGGCTCCAGCTTCTGTTGATGTTACGACTTGACATGTGTAGATCACAGCTGATTTATCATTGCTGATTGAATTTGACAGGCTGGGATTATTAGTAAAGTCAGGATAGCTGTTGTTTGCTCCTAAAATATACATAAAAAATTTAATCAATTTCCACACAATCAGTATAAATTTGGAGTACGATAATTGTACTCACACATAGATTCAACCAATCAAAATCCGGTATTTGTGTTTTGAACTCACATTTCTTATTCTCAGTACTGTGTAAAGCATCATGACTGTATGACCAGATTTGATCTGTCAGATGGCTGTTTTTTCATAAACGAGTAAAATATAAGTCAGGATTATGGAAGCCAAATATTTGAAATACAAAGACTTTTTTTATATATCAAAATGGGTTTCTTAAAGATGTTTCAGAGATGTAGAACATATCACTCTGTACATTTTTTTTATAACTTAGTATCAACAGAACGTTATCAAACCATTTTAAATCTGATTATTTTCTTCAGAAATTTTTTAAACAAGTATGACATATAATTAATACATTGTTTAGTTTAAATTAATAAAGCTACAATTATATGTTTATCTTATCAATTAATAAAATAAGGACATAGATCACACATACTCAACAAAATAATTGACAAGGTTCAAGCAAACAAATTCATGATCCATTGAAAGGAGTAGGTCCAGTAAGACCTCTTTTTGGCCCCAAAATATAGCGGTTTTACAAAATTGTTAAAATGTAAACTTTTACTTAGTTATTGGATAGTAGAATGGTTCTGCTACATAAATATGGGCTTTTTTTGACAATACAATGCACATATATTGGGTACTAGCACCATGAAGTCGTGCTTAATTACTAAAATCTTCACAATTCCAGCATTTTAGTTAAATTTTAGACGGTTTCCGGGTAAAACGAAAGTGGCCACATTCGTGTTCATCCAAAATATTGAAATGGAAGTTGTATTTGATGATAATACATAACATATGTAAAGATTGAGGATGAACACGGATGCGACCACTTTCGTTTTTTGACAGAAACCATCTGAAAAGTGACATTTTTTCGGAAATTTGGTAGTTTTTTCATATTTGAGCTTGAATCGGATCGTTTTTAATGACTTAATAAGTTAAAATCTTGCACATTAATTAATTGAATCATATGAAATAGACACTTAAGTGTTTAAAAAGTGGTCAAAATCTTTCGTCAGATGAAACTGAAATTTGAGGCCAAATCGGTCCTTACCGGACCTACTCCTTTATCCCATTTATTCAGACTAACTAAAACACTGATAACAGTAGGGAAAAAAATATGCATATGGAAATAGTTTGTCATCAAAAACCTTATGGTACATCTGTTACAACCTCAAATAATTGAAATGCTGTAAAAAAATGGAAATTAAAGTAATTGTTTAGTTACTAGTTTCGTCTATCTTTTAGGTATATACCAACCTATACATCCCTGTGTCGTCTGCTCTGTTGTCATGACTGGTGTTGTTGTTTGTTGTGTTGTCTGAACTGTTGTTTCTACGACGGTGGTAGTTGGACTATCTGTTGTTGTCTGTGGTTCTGTAGTATCAACAACTAAACAAATAATAAACAAATGTAAATCCAGATTTTCAATATTTATCATAGATATAGGAAGATGTTGTATGAGTGCCAATGAGACAACTCTCCATCCAAATAACAATTTCAAAAAGAAAACCATTATAGGTCAAGGTACATGTATGAATAATTTCGGAAAGCTATTGTTTGTTTCTTTTACAACTTTTAATATCTATAAAGTCTAATAGCTCTGTCAGAACATTTGAAAGTTAAATGCTTAATCTATTAAAAACACAAGACAAAAGGTTTTCGTCATTATAAATACCATCTTGTCAGAGAAAAGTTTTTCAAGAAAAATTCAATAAATCTATTGTAATAGGTTTTTACATCTTTAAACATTTTTTCAAATATCATTTTTGAAATTATGGATTAATTTAGTTTTGAAATTTATTGAAGATAATATGATAAAAAAAAGATAAAAGCATAAATAAACCAATATATTAAATTAAAAAAATTGCAGTCATTAATACTTTGACGTGAAAAGGTAAATATGGTATATATTTATACATGTTCCGGACCATATGAGTATTTGGACCATACGCATATGGTCATGACCATATGCGTATACTCATATGGTCCGACCATACGCGTATTGTCCGACCATATGCGTATGGTCCGACCGTACGTGTATGGTCGGACCATATGAGTATAATACTCGTTTGGTTATTAACGGGCCGGACCATATGAGTATTTGGACCATAAAGGTATATGTATTTTTTCAAATTACATTATTTATAAACGTTTCAATAATACAAAAACTTTATCTAAAAAAACAGTGATGGTTTAAAACATGACAATTTTTTAAAATTTTATAATCCAAAAAAACTACGTAAAAAAAGTATTGATGCCATAGTTAGTTTTCATCGCTAGTTACATTCGTGCATATAGGTTTGGATGACATTCACTTCCACACGGTATCATAGCTTTTTTGCATTTGCAAGAAATTTATGCACGATCTTTTTCATTTACACATTTTGTTTGCGAGTGAAAAAGAAGCCTTTTTTGCAGATGCGTACAGTGATATCGAGGTCTTTGGCAATTCTGATGTCTACGGTGTCTTTAAGAAGCTCTAGATCTCAAATATCGTAAAAAGACTGCAATACACCATCTTCACAACACAACTTAAATAAACTAATAGTATGCTACTTTCCAGTGACTTCTTATGTAACAGTTCATTAAGAATTTTTTGGAATTTAATTTTTAGTCGACATATGCCAATTACTCGTAATAACTAATCGGTAATGACCATCTGTATAAAATGTGTTTACTTTAAATTTGACAATTAAGTAAAATTAACTATGTGAAACTTCTTATTTTTATTTAGCTTATCTTTTTATTATAATATAATGATAGAATTACCTATATGATAGCGTATTTTGAATGAACGGTCGGACCATATGAGTATATACCCATATGGTCATGACCATACGCATATGGTCTAAATATGGTCTAAATACTCATATGGTCTGGAACATACATATATTTAGAAATGAAATTCATTATTAATAAAAAGGTTAAAATATGGGCAAAATGGTAGCTGTTGTAATTTTTTCATAGCAGGATTGATATCTACAAATGAAAGAAAATTGTCTAGATATGCCATGATAAATAGTTTGCCTACAACAAAAGGGATTACTGCTTTGGACAGTGCATTTACATTTGCGCACAAAAATCATTACGTTTGCGCGCAGTTTTCCATTACATTTGCGCACATTTTTTTGGCAGGTATTGGTAAACTCAGGAAAAATACAGGTAATAATGCTTTTTTATCTATCAATTTGTTCAATTATTTATAAGTATCAGTACCCCTTCCGTTAGTCTTAGTATGTTGTCTCTATGAAACATTCCCCATTTCCATTCTTAATGTTATCATAAGGCACATATTTTGAAATTATTCAATCAGTAATTTTTTAGGGAAAATACAGGTAATAATGCTTTTTTATCTATTAATTTGTTCAATTATTTACAGGTATCAGTACCCTTCCTTTAGTATAAGTTTCATAAGGCAGGGAAAAAGAGATAAAACCGCAGATTTTTTCGATTTTCAGACACATTTCAATAAGTGTATGCAAAATTTTAAGAAAATCCGTGACATAGCCCATTCATATATTGTAACGCTATAACGGAGTTTTTACTTGCTTTTATAATTCAATATGAATAGTATATAATTTGACTGATAAACAAACTATTTTAAAATTAATAATTCATTAATATGAAAATACAAAAAAAAATAGTTATTTATAACTTAATATAACTTTTATTTATACTTTTACCTGAGATTACCTGTAAAATAAATGCACGCAAATGTAATCAAAAGCTGCGCGCAAACGTAAAATATTTTAATCCCCAAATGCGCGCAAACGTAGTGCGCCCGCTTTGGATTTCAATGAAATACTAGCAAATAATAAATTTGTCAAAAGCCTGGCACTGCTTCTGTAGTTGTTGATTGTGTCGATCAAAGATATTGACTGATTAACCAAAGATTTTAGAAGATCGCCTTACTCTGTATTACCCTAGCATATAATTGATCTTGAAGACAAAAAAAATGTAAAAATAAAACTTAGCAAAATATTTGTTTCATGAAATCTTAAAACTTAAAATCAATAAAAATAAACCACTTTACCAAACTGAATAAATTGAAAATCTAAAACTGACCATGCTTAAAACTTTGATCACTGTACTTGATCTGAGGAATCAACCATAACTTAGCTTTATCTAAATGGACACCACTTTATCCTTATTGATTACGGTTAAAACTGCTCACATTTTGCATAAGCCAAAACACAATATGTTTTACTCATAGAGGACTTTTAGCTTTGCTATGAGAAGTCTTCTGAATCTTGTAAACATCATAGAATGAAAAATGCAAAAGTGGGGAAACATGGGGGAAAAGCAGAAAAGGTATAGCAAATACAAACGTGAATGGAATGTGCAAAAATCATGGAAAATAAAGGAACAAACAAACAAACATCTACAAGTATTAGTACGTGCTTCTTTGGTGCATACAGGGGATTGTTTGGTGCATCACATACCAGTGGTATCAACAGACTTAGTTGTAGTTTCCTGAACACTTGATTCTGATGAGGTCATTACTTGAGAGGTTGTTGCCACTGGGGTTGTAATTTCAGTCTGATCAATATTTTGAGTAGTTGACTCAACCCGTATAGAAGAGGACTCAACAGAGCTTGTAGTTGACTCAACCCTTATAGAAGAGGACTCAACAGAGCTTGTTTCTTGTGTTAGAGTGTCTTCTTGTGTGGTGGTTTGTTGTTTTGTTTCAGTGGTTGACTGAACAGTAATTGTGTCTGATGCAGTCATTAACTGACCTGTAGTTGTTATTTCAGTGGGTTGTTCTGTAGTCGTGTCTGCCTGGGTAGTAGCAGCTGTTTGTGTTACTGTAGGTGTGTCAGACATACCAGTGGTGGTACTCTCAGTCATCGATGTGGCTGTATTCTCAACTGTTGTGCCTTCTGAAGTGGTACCTGCCTCTGTTGTTGTGGCTGTTCCATCAGTTGGTGTAGATGCCTCTGTTGTTGTAGCTGTTCCATCAGTGGGAGTTGATGCTTCAGTTGTTGTGGCTGTTCCATCTGTTAGGGTTTCTCCCTCTGTTGTGGTTCCTGCTTCTGTTGTGGTACCCATTGCTGTAGTTGTTCCTCCTTCAGTTGATGAACCTATCTCAGTTGTGGTTTCTGATTCTGTTGTGGTACCTATATCAGTTGTTGTTCCTTGGTCTGTTGTGGTTTCTACATGGAAATGACAAAAGCATAGCGACACAAAATTATTAAGTTATTAAGACTAGCAAACAATAGCACTAACTAACATGTTAACACAATGTTAATCATTTCACTGCAAAGATACTATCAAGTTTAAAATTAGTCATGCTAAGTAAACCTAAAGAGAAATTATTGTTAAGATTGATGAAGGATGTATTTTTCTATCACATATACTGAAACACCTTATTTAAAAATGAAAAGATATATGCACAGTGTTTTTTCAAACATTTTCAACAGTAAACCAAACTTATGCATGCAATTTATTTTCACAACTTTTGGGTGCAGAAAAAAAATGTGAAGTAAATTGACATGAATATGTTAATCTTTCATCTTCATTTAAATAAATATATCAAGACAATACAAAAGTCATGAAAATAAATTGCAAGGAAGTTGTCCAAATACAAGAAGTTGTCCAAATACAAGTTGGGTTAAATTGTATCTCCCTATCAATTAATCTATTTTTCATAAGATCCAAGATTCTGTGTTGATTGTTTATCAATGGCACTATCTGGTAAATGTTCAAAAAGATTTTAGAAAAAATTATTACCAGGTGATCAACAATCTTTTATAAAATTCTATTTTCAGATAAATCTTTATAGACTCATAAATAATGTATCAAGCATGCTTTGTAAATATGAATACATGCATCGGTGCAATAATTTCCTTAACAAAAAAAATCACAAGAAACTTGTTTTATAAGACTTTAAGCTAAAAACAAATTACAAAAGGGAATGAGCCTACAAGGGTTTAAATATTCTGGTTTGGGAATGCCTTCCAGCAAACATTCCATAGCAGAGCTAATTAGCAAGTCTATAGAAAAGGTTCATATCCATATAAGATTTACACTGTTTGTCATACCTATACTTATGTTTCAATTGTTTACCACACCAGTAACTGGAATAACAGTCAAAAAGACAAAAAGCACTGTCAAAGGGCAATCTCAGAAAGCTAAAGAAAACTATTGTCATCCATGACATATAAGCTTGAACAAAACTAACAAAAAATTCGGATAATCTGTAAGCACTAAGAATTCTTTTGACAACTGATTTCATAATCTGAAAAATATATTTGAAAATTATCCAATGTGAACCCAAGTGAGATCCATTTTATCAATGTAATATAAACATTCTAAAAATAAGAAAATGTACTATTATGTGGAATAATTGCCAATGAGACAATTATCTTCTAGAGACATAGAAGTTAACAACTATAGGTCACTGTACGGCCTTCAAAAAATGAACAAACCCATATGCTACATTGTGCTACATGTTTTGGAAATTTACCAATTTGGGAAATCCTTATAAACTATCATCATATTTACATAAATTCTTCTGCAACTGTAATTCTACAGTGTTTGACGGCTCTGGGTGGAAAACTGTTAAAGCAGTTGATAACACACAAATGTTTTCCTCAATTATCCTCTGCTTACCCAAACAAAACTTTATCAAGCAAGAGTTCAAAAATCACATTGTTATTGAACATTGATTTTCTTAAATACAAAAAAATATTTGTTTTTTCCAACAGTTGAACATAAGAATGATTAGTATGATTATTTATTATAAGGAGATTTCTACAAGCTTCTATCCATAGCAGAATTAAAGGCACGTCTAAAATATAACACAAGGAGGAAGAACAGGAAAGTGAAGTGATAGGATGCTACATAGTGCTAGGCAATTCTGTGTGGTATCCAAACTGTCTGTTGCAAGTGTTGTCACTCACCATTACTCAAAGAGGACTTAGAAGTTGTTCCAGTAAACACTGTTCCCCTTGATTCAGTAGTTTCACCTGTACCTCTATAAGGTGTTCCTGTTGTCATGGTAACAGATGTGCCACTGGTTCTAGATTCAGTTGTTCCTCCTGCATCAGTAACAGTTGTTCCACTTGTTTCCTGTTCAGATGTTCCTTCTGTAAAGGTAACAGTTGTTCCACTGGTTTCTAGTTCAGTTGTTCCTTCTGTCATGGTAACAGTTGTTCCACTGGTTTTCTGTCCAGTTGAACCTTTAGTCATGGTAATAGTTGTTCCACTGGTCTCCTGTTCAGTTGCTCCTTCTGTCATGGTAACAGTTGTTCCACTGGTTTCCTGTTCAATTGTTCCTTCTGTCATGGTAACAGTTGTTCCACTGGTTTCCTGTTCAGTTGTTCCTTCTGTCAGGGTAAACGTTGTTCCACTAGTTTCTAGTTCAGTTGTTCCTGTTGTCATGGTAACAGCTGTTTCACTAGTTTCCAGTTCAGTTGTTCCTGTTGTCATGGAAACAGTTGTTCCACTGGTTTCTTGTTCAGTTGTTCCTTCTGTAACAGTAACAGTTGTTCCACTGATTTCCTTTTCAGTTGTTCCTTCTGTCATGGTAACAGTTGTTCCACTGGTTTCCTGTTCAGTTGTTCCTTCTGTCATGGTAACAGTTGTTCCACTGGTTTCCTGTTCAGTTGTTCCTTCTGTCATGGTAACAGTTGTTCCACTGGTTTCCTGTTCAGTTGTTCCTTCTGTCATGGTAACAGTTGTTCCACTGGTTTCCTGTTCAGTTGTTCCTTCTGTCATGGTAACAGTTGTTCCTGTTGTCATGGTAATAGTTGTTCCACTAGTTTCCTGTTCAGTTGTTCCTGTTGTCATTGTTCCAGATTCTAATGTTCCTGTTGTCATGGTTGCTGTTGTTCCAATAGTATGTGTTCCTGTTATTGATGTTAATGTGCCAGTTGCCATGGATAGTGTAGAATCTGTTGTACTGACTGAACCTGTAGATAAGCTCCCAGTTGATGTGTGTGCTGTTTCTAATTCAAAAGATGTGAAAAGTCAGAAAATTGGTGTTTCATGCACAAAAAGTAGTTGATTATAGATTTTAAACAGAAAAGGGATATTAAATAGCAATTATAAATTAAAAGTAAAGTTCTGTAAAAAATAAAGATATTTTGTTTTGTATTAATATTGAAAGATGCAATATTTTTATAAATACAATGTAAGATTAAAGCATGTTTTTCCAGATGCTTAGATGGTTATAGGTTAATAAAAGCAACATCTGTTTGTATATGTTTTCAATGAAATATGTGAAATGAAATAAGTTTTCACTAGCTCTAACATGTCGAAAAAAACATTTCTCTAATTCTTAACACAATTCATCCTTTTCCTGACATATGGTTCATTTGATCTCAATCCTACATTTATTAAAATTTGTTTATTACCTTAAATGTCCTTGCTTTCCTCCAATATCCTATTGGGACACCAGGATAAAGGGCAAGCATGCCTAATGACATTTTTTTTTAATGACACAAAATTACACACCTTTTTTGCAGATCATTCGAAAAGAAAGATTGAGTCTATCTGCATATTGTTAAAAATCATTAAAGAAACAGATTCCACCACCAAATTTTGTGCAATACAGTTCTTATCCACTTTCAACATTTAAATTTTTAAAAATTAAAACCTTTGTCAAGTCTTGCATTTTAAACTTGAAAATTTAACTGTACATGTCTTGAGTGAATAAATATTTTTTCAAACTCAATACAGTGATAGAATCTATATTTATATGGAGTTCCAAGCACAATTTATTTTATTAGAATTTGATAAAAAAAAAAACTTCACAATATCATTCTTTTTCATAATTACATGTATTACTTCTAAAAAAAAGAAGAATTTACTTGTGTTGTTTTATTGCAGCCTGGTATAAATTTGTAAATCAGTTTGAGATCTCTTACATATAGTTCTATTACAATGTATCTTTTATAATGGGAAAAAAACTATTTTCTGCTAAAGAAAAATTTATGCATTAAGAAAATAAAAGTACAAGTATCCAGAAAACTAAAACATGCATCTGTCATGACTGTGTATCAAAGTGAAAAAACATGCAACTGTGACTCTAAGTGACAAAACATTCCACTGTGTACCGAAGTGACAAAACATGCAGGTATTCTGTTTTACTGTGATTCTATTATAACTTAAAGGAGTGAACAAAGGATATTGAATCTTGCTTAATACATCAATTTCTCTCAAAAATGTAAACGCCTCCCTTTAAAGGTCCTGCTTATCTAGTCCTCTGACTTGGATAGAGGACAATCTTGGATAAGATATAGCATAAAATTTGATATATAAAAAAATCAACAATTATTTTTTTTAATTTTAAAATTATAAAATATCTTAAATAACAGAAAAAATAGTATTCATTAAAACATATAAACCTTAGCAACAAAGAGCAGATATTTTTGAAAGTTTAAAGAGACACTAACGTTAGATCTACTTAGCAGATTAAATCTGTTAATTACCTCCACAATTATACTAATTACTAACAAAAGTGTGAATGCTCACCTGTGGCATTAGTGACCATTTCAGTTGTGGTAGCATTGGTAACCATTTCTGTTGTCATGACATCTGTAGTTGTTTCATCACCTTCCACCGTTGCTATGGTTTCCCTTGTGGCTTCTGTTATTTTCAATTCTCCTATTTCAATCTGTGCAAATATAGTAATGTCTATAGACACACCAATGTAAGTAGCTGTATAAACAGATACCGTCACCTCTCTGGTGATGAATGTTTTGGTTTCAGCTACCATTGTTCCATCAAAGAATAGAGCTAACCCAGTCTGAATACTCCATGAGAACTCTATATTGACCACTACATTGATATTTATCTTGGTCTTCACTGTCCATTCCATTGTTTTAGTACTAACTGTCAGATATAACTCGCTACGCTTGTAGTACATGGCCACACCATAGCCGTCAGGTTGGTCACCACCAGAGGTAAAAATGTACATGTTCTCCACAAACTGAATTATCTTTAGGTTGAACTGGACGGTCATTCCAAAGCCACACAATAAAGGATTACCTAAACAGCTGTTAGATTTATCGCCAAGGTCAAGATATTGTGATATGCCATCTAAAGGACAATACATGATGCTGTTTATTTCTGTTAAAGTTGGAAGTATAGTTCCATGTACAGTTATGTCCAGATTAGGTGTTTTCAAAATTGTTCCAGTTATCTCGATAAAGGTCAGTTCTAGTACAGTGATGTCAATTTCTGAAACAGAATAAATTTTATGCCATTAATATTTGAATCAATATATACAGGAACTGTTGCAAGTTCAAAGAGATAAACTTACTCTTATCTTTATTTAACAGAATAACTCCCCTTGACACAGGATCTGACCATCAAAACCATTTTCAATTTTAAAATATCTTTGTAAATAACTAAAAAGATGTGAAAAAATATGAACCATATTATGAAATTCAACAGTATATTTAATTTTTTATTATTTATTTCCAACATTTCCAGATAGATGTATCCAGCTCTCTAAATTAGTGCTAATGTTAAAATAAAAGATTCGGCAGTGAAAAAAACAATAATCTATACTAACGAGTAATAATTGTCCAAGTGGTTTTATCTGTATTCGGAATACATCCTAGACCTGCATTACCAACATCAAAGAATCCTTTACCATAACAATTATCACCGATCTGACATACATCAGGCTGAAAGATCAAGTTATAAATAGATATAAGAAATCGTTGTACCATAACAATTATCACCGATCTGACATACATCAGACTGAAAGAACAAGTTATAAATAGATATAAGAAATCGTTGTACCATAACAATTATCACCGATCTGACATACAGTAGGCTGAAAGAAATAGTTATAGATCTCATAAAACATGTTTGACCCGTTGCAATGTTGTGTCTGTCCAAAGTCAGGAGCCTCTGGCTTTTGATAGTCTTGTATTATTTTTAATTTTAGTTCATTTATATATTTTGGAATTTAGTATGACATCCATTATCACTGAACTAGTACACATTTTTGTTTAGGGGCCAGCTGAAGCACGCCTCAGGATGCAGGATTTTCTAGCTGTGTTGAGGACCCATTGTTATTTGTTCTTTGGTCAAGTTGTTGTCTCTTTGACACAATCCTTATATCCAATATCAATTTCATAAATGATCAAATTTGTCCTACCATAACAATTATTGAAAAAAATGTGCATCCCCTGACAATAAAACCATGTCTTTCTTAACATAATAAAATTGAGAAAGGAAATGGTGAATATATAACAATATCTGTGGACTCATGTAACTATGTTTAATACTGAAGATTTTTTTAAATTTTAGAATGATATAATATATCTGTTACAAATCATTTTCTAATAAATGGAATCTGAACACAAGATATATGTTTGGGAATATACTTTGAAATGAAAAAGATTGACATGGTTTGGTATTACCATAATATGTTGGGTGCAATATACATTTATGACTTATTGTTTGAAATGTACAATGAAATGACAGAGGGTATCTAGCAAACCTCTGTTATTCTTTGCAAATGGGGGTGGGGGGTGTTATAATTACTAATAATTTTGTTTACCTTGACAGTACATCCCGCAGTTGTACAATCATAACAGAATGGGTCGTATGTCACATAGGTCAGACTGTCTACTGATCTGATATTATTGTTGATAATTGTAATTTTGAAAATATCTGGGTCTGGTAAATCACATGTGACTGCTTCCTGGCTGATGAATGTAGCATTGATCAGTATTTCATCGCCAATGTTAGCAAATACAGCTAATTTCTGTAATACAAATAATAAGATCTCAAGAAATGAAGGTATTTTTTAAGGTAGGAAGTCACATTCAAGGCCACATATATTGTATTTTATGGTTAAATCCTAAGATAGCGGCGTAATATATAGCATATTAAACCATTTCCATTTTACCATATCTTCATAGAAGTTTTGAAGATTCAAAGTTTTTACAATTTTATTACAAAATACCAAAAAACAAAACAAACAATATATCAAATATAGATCAAGGTTGCAATAAAATTTCAGATTATGTCTTCAAAAAACAAATCAGTATTGATTAAATTATGTAAATTCATAAAGATTATTAACACAGGTGTATGTGCTCCTGGCTAAAATGGACTTCAGATATTTTCTTAGCAACTATTTTGTTTGCTCTGTCTTGTTGTAAATATTGTACATAATTGCATGTCTTCTCTATACCTATGTATATGGTTTATTGAGAATAAAGATATATAATAAAATTTCATTCAAACATTTTATAATTATCAATCAATTAATCAATCTAGTAATTGGCAATTAATACATTTTTGTTTAAAATTTAAAATTAGTTTTTTTTTTGTTGATAGACAAACACTGACTGACCTGTTGTCTTGTTATAGCACATTGTATAACTGATGTTTCTAAGAAGCCATCACCAATCAACGTTATCTCTGTACATAGATTACTGTATTTATCACAGAATTCCTGTTCTAAAGGTTCCAGTACGATTACTGCAGTGGTGTCAACACTACAATCTTCTCCAGCGAAGTTACCAGTACAGACACACACACCTGTAAAACAAAGGTACCAGTGCCAATACATATACTTGCCAACACATTATCAAACTGGTGTGTGGAGATACATTATAAACCAGTAAAAGTTATCCAACTAATGCATGTAATGTGTAAAGATCATTGTGTAAATATTTTGCTATAAAAAAAATGCACCTAAATCAGATCAATAACTAACAATCATAAATAAATGACTTGAAAAAACTAAAAAAAACTTGCTGAAAACTTTGTCATTTATTCAACATGATAATATTGAGTTGATGCCATCAATTTCTTGGTATTTTCTGAAAGATTGAGACATTTCTCTATTTACAGCACTGGTAAGGTCAAATAATTGTTCCTCTTGAAGCTTAACAACCCTGGTTATTTACAGCTCACAATGTGTTTTTCATGTTTGGAGTCACAAAGTGATCCACAGATATTGAAATGTTTTTTTTTGTACTTGGTTTTCGGTTTATTTGTTTCACTTTTATCTAATCTCAAGCAAATTTCAGGTTAAGTTAGTTATCCCCCCTTTTTTCCTCTTAGTGCAAACACATTGTTTAAGTTAATGTTGTTATATATAAATTGTTTTTCTACACAGCAAGTTTAATTGATAAACTTCACACTTCCAAAGAAAGCAAAACCAAGTGAAAACAGCTTGAATTGACAGAATTTCACTTAGAATATAAAACAATAAAATTCAGCTTACCTTCAACACAGTTCCCGTTATCACTACACGGTCCAGGACAAATGTTATCAAAGATTGCTGGGTTAGGTTTTAACATTATACAGTCTTACCTTCTACACAGTTCCCGTTATCACTACACGGTCCAGGGCAAATGTTATCAAAGATTGCTGGGTTGGGTTTTAACATTATACAGTCTTACCTTCAACACAGTTCCCGTTATCACTACACGGTCCAGGGCAAATGTTATCAAAGATTGCTGGGTTGGGTTTTAACATTATACAGTCTTACCTTCAACACAGTTCCCGTTATCACTACACGGTCCAGGACAAATGTTATCAAAGATTGCTGGGTTAGGTTTTAACATTATACAGTCTTACCTTCTACACAGTTCCCGTTATCACTACACGGTCCAGGGCAAATGTTATCAAAGATTGCTGGGTTGGGTTTTAACATTATACAGTCTTACCTTCTACACAGTTCCCGTTATCACTACACGGTCCAGGGCACATGTTATCAAAGATTGCTGGGTTGGGTTTTAACATTATACAGTCTTACCTTCTACACAGTTCCCGTTATCACTACACGATCCAGGACAAATGTTATCAAAGATTGCTGGGTTGGGTTTTAACATTATACAGTCTTACCTTCTACACAGTTCCCGTTATCACTACACGATCCAGGACAAATGTTATCAAAGATTGCTGGGTTGGGTTTTAACATTATACAGTCTTACCTTCTACACAGTTCCCGTTATCACTACACGATCCAGGACAAATGTTATCAAAGATTGCTGGGTTGGGTTTTAACATTATACAGTCTTACCTTCTACACAGTTCCCGTTATCACTACACGGTCCAGGACAAATGTTATCAAAGATTGCTGGGTTGGGTTTTAACATTATATAGTCTTACCTTCTACACAGTTTCCGTTACCACTACACGATCCAGGACAAATGTTATCAATGATTGCTGGATGAGGTATTAACGTTATATAGTCTTACCTTCAACACAGTTTCCGTTACCACTACACGATCCAGGACAAATGTTATCAATGATTGCTGGGTTAGGTATCAAAGATCCCGACACATTTACCCACAGCTCAATGTTAATCTCTATTTCTATCTGACATTTAGTAAGCACCGTATCTAAAGCAGCCAATGACCATTCTATGTTATCAGTAATCTGTAAGAGGGAAAGGAACATATATTATGTCAATGGAGGAGAAACCATTATTATTATTATTATTCAAATAACATATTCCATGACAAAAGACTAATTTGGAGATTTTTTAAAGAGGAACAAGTGTGGACACAGATGAGTGTGGACACAGATGAGTGTGGATAGTATGTTTGGATGTTTGACAGTGTCTTATGACAAAAGGTGTTCTATGTTTTTCCTATATGGTGTTATTAACTGTGTTGCACAATGACAACCAATCTGAGCATTAGTTTAAAGAGGAACCATGATATGAAGGAAAAGTTTTACAAATTCTAATTGGTTAAATGGTACCAATATCAAGTCTGGATATGTTCCATATCAGGAATATGACACTAGTTTCATTTTTATCATGCTCATAAAATTAAGTCAAATAATATCTTGTGTTGTAAATTTAATGTGGAACTCAAATAATAGATTACAAATGTTATGTTTATGATAGTGGTTCACACCGTAATACACATATAGAATATTATATGATGGATTGACTTAGTTATACCATACCTGTAAATCTATAACACACGAATCAAGAGCAGCTACTAGGTTAATAGCTGCTACACCTTTACATCCAGCGAAGGATATATCTGCTTCAATCACAGCTTTACATTCTTGTAATGCCTTTATTGCTGTAAGACCACTGGGTGTCGGCCATGTCCTTACTGGTGGTATGTATGTAATGTTAGCCTCAAACACTTCTATTTGTGTTGCTATGCAACCAGATGGTGGAGATATCGCCTTGGATACCAAATATTCTGTCACATCTGTGAAACATAAAAAAAGTATGTATAAATAGAATGCAAGGCAATAAGATAGAATTCATTTATTTGGGGGATTTTTCAGGTACGTAAATAGATGTTTTAGAATATAGAATTATCTATGTTCTTTGGGGTTTGACACAATTTTTGATAAATTCATTCAATTTATTAAGGTGTTTTGTTAAATCATATCCGCATATTACATATAAATGGTAACATACATAACTGGGAATTAAGAATTTTAAGAATGGACATAATTTTGAGCTTAGTTATTGCTAACACATCGCCAGTAAACTTAATTTGCAACCATCAAATCCCCAATTGATGCCGTCAGAGCTTAAAATACAATACAGTTATCTCCTAATTTGTCTCACACTAGAAGTTCTCACGAGAGTAGCAATTATCATAAGCTGTGAGCTGTACTTGTATTATTTCATTAGACAGATCTGGTTCTAATTTAAATTATTACATTGGTTGCAATGAATTTCATTGATTTCCTAGTTAAATTAAAACCGATAATTTCACATGTGAAATAAACCTGGTTATACAATAATAGGCGTTGTCAAGACGTCGATAAAGGCGGATCAAAACAAACTGTGAGTGTGTACAAAAAAGATATAGTTTCTTACATATTTTACATTAATTTCTTTAAAAAAAGCTATTTGCCAATGTTATATAAAAAAATAACTAATGAAAGAATTCAAATATTGAAAAAATATTCAACTCGTGACTGAACAACACTGATAATTAACTCATACGCTAAGCCCATTCGTGAATTAATGTGTTGTTTGGTCACTTGTTGAATACATTTCACTATTTGAATTCTTCGATAAGATAAATAACTATGCTCTGTGTTGAAGACTATACCTTGACCTATAATGGTTTACTTTTACAAATTTTGACTTGTATGGATACATTTTGTAGTTGTTTGTCTCATTGGCACTTTATATCTTCTTACCTTTGGCCTTTTTCCAATATTTTCCTTTGTCTTTCTTGTCTTTTTTATATCGTGCACAGCCGAGATCATCTATGTTGGTGTAGCATGTTGAGGTTGAGGCACCACAGTTACAGTAAGGGGGAAGGATGGTTTGTTTCTCAATCACTACTTGTGGACAGTATCCAGAGTACATGGAGTCAACACCCAATTCATCGATTCTATTAAAATTATCATAATAATAATATAAAAATGTTCTTGATATAAGTCTTGTATGTTACATCTATTTAATTTTCAAAATTAATAATAATTCTTACATCATAAACAGTTGACCAATGATATCAATTCCTGTTTAACTAAAACTATTTTTTTTAATTCAAAGTTACTTATTTTAATCCTCATTTTTATACTATTTTCATCAATCCATACCTGCCAACTTTTAAAAGTGCCCATGGGGGTTTAAGTGTGTGACAACAATTTCAAAAGTTAAATTCTTTGAGACGTATTTTGTGCGTGCTGTTTTGTGGTCTAGAAAAGTGTCATATTTGTATGATGAGCTTACAAGCCTTTTTCTTAAGTTTATTTGCATGATTCTAGTTATTATTTCAGTAGAAAAGATTACCATGAAGCTTAAACATGTTTGAGACAAGGATTTATTTTCATGTGTAAGGATATTAAATGACTGTTGGCTTTTCCAATTTAAAATTATGCACAAAGATGGACCTTTATCAAGTTGGGAACAACACCTAGGGGTAATCCCTCAAAGTAAGGCCATTAAAACCCACTTTTTAACAAATGAGCACATATATACTATCTGAAGAAATTTTACCAAAGAACTACAAATGTATGTATACATCTTATGATCTATCTGGTATTATTTGGTCAACACATGTACAATGATTTTGAAGTGTTCTTAGACTTATATCTTCTTTTTATATTCAAAATAACTGGAACCCCTCATATAGAAAAGTTTTTCCAAATATAAGGAATTTTCACATTTCTAAGTTAAAAAAATCTAAATTTTTCTAATTCATTTTTTCTAATTGTGAATTTGAAAATGACCCCTTGTCTTAGGGACAGTCCCTCATTTAAGGGATACCCCTCATGTGGGTGTTGTTCCAAACTTGTGAAAAATAAAAAATAGTACATAGTACTTTAAATGATTTGGTAATGTACAATTGAATACATAAATAACATATGTAACAACAAGTGAAATGGCTGACATTTGAAATGTCAATAAATTAATGAATAAACTACTCTTTATATCTTTATGGAAGTATTGCATCATTGCATTTTGTCAATCAGCCATGCTTTTATTCTTAATCTGTGTAAAAACCTCATCGAAAATGAAAAATCACCTGCTATGATCACGATTTTACTAACACACAGATCAATACAACACAAGTTCAATATCTAGCATGTTAAAATAATCTTGAGAGAAAACGTTTTTGATTGGCTCATTTATTTGATCACGAGATACACTGAATTTTATTGGCTGAACATTTCAATTTCTTCAATGGACACAGTTCAAAATCGAAAACAATGAAATTTTTTGTGTAGATTTTTACGAAATCGTGTTTTAGAGTTTTTTTCACAATCCTGATCGTGCAATCGTGACAATGGGTCAAAATCGTGTAGTACACACCTTAATCGTGAAAGTTGGCAGGTATGTCAATCCCCAAATTATGGTATAGCTGGTTATGTTTGTGGTGTGTAAATTTTTTACTTACTTTTGCGGATAGAACATGCAAAAGTATCGATAAAAATTTTGAATAAGCCAAAATAATAACCCCAAAAATATTTCCTATACCTTATTCAATAAATTGCAAAATTTTACACCTGCCAAAATAACCTGCTGTACAGTATTCAAAAGAATAATTTCACAGGAATGTCGAATATTCTTTTTGTCAATAAATAGATGAATGACTACAAAGATATTAACTAACCTCCAACTGGAGGAGAATTCATCCACTTCTCTTGATTTGCCTCCATATAATGTGTTATTAGGTTTCATCAAATCATTGGCGTCATCACCATCAAAGAAACCACACAAACCTGAACAATAAAAATAAAAATATCATTCTAATGTAAAGACTATATATAAAAACTGTTGTAACTTCAAAGAACTAAGAAAATTCTAAAGTAATTTAGATCCCTAAAATTATATTTATTATTGCATATTATTCTGGTTGATAAAAGCATACTCCATTCTGGAAAATATTAACATTTAACTTTGTTATCATAGCTCAAAGTTTCAGGTACTGCAAAATATTTCTATTTTCATTTCTATTTTTCAGAACCTATAAAAATGCTAAAACAGTATATTTGTTGCTGTGTTTTTAAAAGAAGGGTAAAAAATTGTACTCTTATATAGATCTAAACCTTTTCTGCTTAAGGTGGTATGGGAGTCTAAAATAAAAATGAGAGAATTTGTTCATACTTTACCAAAACGTAGTATCTATTGGTATATGTTGAAAAATATAATAAAAATTATAGGTCACTGCGCATTTTCTCAAGCTACAGCACGTGACAAAATGACACATTTTGTATGGATTATACAGGAAAAAAGACCATTTTGTGATTAGAAACTAACCACAAGAGGCTGTCACAACGACAGCAAACCGGATTTATTAACATTTATTTGTGTCCTGGCAATATCACAAGACCCATTACTGATGAATGGTGAAAATCGTCAATATCAAATTTGACCTCCATTTTTTCATCAGTATCAACATATTAAAATTTGAAAAGCTATATATTGAATGGTTAATGCAACAACATGAATGGAAACGCCATTTTACTATCTTTCAAGAACCATAACTCCTGAACGGTAAAAGTCAAAATCTCCATATTGAACTTGACCTCTATTTTGTCATCAGTAACAACATATAAAAATTTCAAAAGCTTTGGTAGAATGGTTAATGAGAAAATGCACGGACAAGCCTGGAAACACCATTTTGCAATCTTTCAAGAACCACGGTTCTTTTAAATGAAAATTCACATTAAGTATCTGCATTCCTGCATCAAATTTTGCTTACTTGATAGAAAATCTAGACCTTTGGTTCTCTGTTTTTTACAATCCAAGATGGAGGAAGACACCCATACCACCTTAACTGCCTAATTTTGTCTGAAAAATAGGCTATGTAAATAACAGAAATCAACAGTAACTGACATTACCTTCTGTTTTTCCCAGATCTGATGAAGATGCTCTCACATATATGTTCATGAATCGTCCATTCTTATGCGATTCTAATCTCACATATGTACCACTTGGAAACACAACCTAAATGTACAATGCAAAATATAAAAAAAAGACCTAAAAAACTGCTTACAATCTTATAACAAGTCTGCAAATTTATGCAATTCTATTGACAAAACCTGTTATTTAATGTTACTTTCACCTTTAATCTGATCAACTGTTTTATTGAATGTTCCTTTTCACAAATACTTTTTTTAGGCCATTTCCAAATCTAAAATCAAATAGGAGGCAGCACCTTCTTTAAGTAACAGAAAATCTGGTCATAAACTGTATACAATTTTACATTGAAAAAAAAAGAATAAATGTTTCCATGTAAATGAAAATTATGTGTTTTTGATATACACTATAAAACAATGTTTCTGCCAAAACAATCCATTAGGGCGCTACCATTTGAATTTTTTTTTAGGGGGGGGGGGCTAGGATGAAAAATTTTGTCCTGCCTTTTTTTTTAGCTGTAATCTCTGTCCTGCCTTCTTTTTTTTTTAGTTCATCCTGACTTTTTTTTTTGCAAGTGTCTCATCCTGCCTTTTTTTTTTACTCAAAACTCCTGTCCTGCCTATTTTTTTCAAATTTCATCCTAGCCCCCCATAAAAATCAAATGGTAGCTCCCTTACAATCAGAGGAAAACAACTTCCTGATTATTCTGTATTTGAAAAAGTGAAATTCATAATTGTGGCTTTACCTTATAATTCTTTCCACCTTTGTATTTGATTATACTGGTTCCTGGGGTTAATTCTCCATTTAGATACAGTTTGGGTTTAAGAGGTTTCTTCTTATTCTTCTTCGACTTCTTAGCTCCACATTTATCAAAGACTATAACATCATCCCCAATCCTGATTAATGCACCACAATTACATGAGGCTTGTACTGGTTCATTACAGGCTCGCAGGAGGGCTCTTACCTTTAATAACATAGAAGATAGATGTTGTATTACAAAGGTTGGCAATATTTTATTTAAGAAATGACTGTAATATTTTTCCTGTCTATGAAGAAATAACATAAAAAATTTGGTGCACACTGAATAATGTGTGTAGCGGGTTATTTAACAGTGTGCACCACATTTTTTATGTTATTTAAAATAGACATTAAAAATATTACAGTCATTTCTTATAATTTAATTTTAAATTCCATTTTAAACCGTAGAAAACCATGAAAAAAGTTGATGACGTCATGGTCACCTGACTAAATTATGTCTAAGGGCTGATAACAAAATAACTTCAGCCAATCAGAAGGCATGCTACATTCAAAATTAAATTATATATTTTTAAACTGGAGTTTTATACAAAGAACAATACTGTATGCTGGATACCAAAGACAGATAAGAAACAGCTAATCCTGTGTTTGGTTTTATTGGAATTTCTGCAACTTAATTTTTCAGTCTTTATTGTGTATTGCAGATACCAATTTTTACAAATCAGTTGTCCTTTATTTTTGTAACTGATTTTATACTTTTATATCTTTTCTTTAAGCTACTCCTTAACTCTTACAGCATAATGTATTGGTTTACTTAACATAATATTTTTTCATCTTCAACAATGTCCTTTTTTATGTTACAAGTAAAAGCAATAAAAAATTGGAAAACAACAAAATGAACAGCCATCAGAAGGAACATTGAGTTATAGATTCATGAGAATGTAAAACAAAAGTTCATTAAAGAAAAACAATTTTTCAAACATAGCAGTTGTATCAAAACATGTATACTGTGGATTCATTTATTTTCGTGGGCATCTACTTTTGTGGATGCAAGAAAACTTGCATATTCCTGGATATTTGATTTCGTGGTTTTGCCAATGTTTGTATATAAAGCCTATTGAAAATGTGCTATTAGTTGAACATTTGAATTCATGGTTCACCTATAACCACGAATACCACGAAAATTAGTATCCAACGAATAATAATGAATCCACAGTAGTTTAAACATTAAAGATGCAATATACTATACCTCGTATGGCAATGTTTTGTGTTTGTACATAACAAATTCTCCTTCTAACATATTGTCATAAGTCCTGGATAATAGAAAGTATTATCTAGTTTCTGTTATATGTAAAATTAGAACAAAATATGATATAATGACTATTTGACTGGTGGAATTACATGCTAATACAAAATGTTTACTAACTTATACTGATTCAATTATACATTTGTTAATTAATTTGTTCTTTCATTTTTTTTTCTTCATTTTTTTTTTTCCATTTTGTCATATAAAGGTACTATAATTCTATTTAACCTCGTTAACTGAATGGAAAGTGCTGCATCAAAATGACCCACTGTACCTTGAACAGTAGATACTTTCAAAGAGATAATTAACCTACAGAAACAATTAACATACACATACAACAACCGTGTGAAAACCCTGGTAAACTTTAATAACTATAGACTGACCTTCCATCATACGTTGTTATATGTGGATCTCCTGAAGATTCACAAACTGCAGTCTTGTCTTGGTCAATGATTTCAACCTGAAGAAAAAAAAATATTTGAAAAATTTCAAGGTATATCAACACATAACAGTGTCTTGAGAAGAATACCTGGCTTTGTCTGGAAAGTAACCCGCCAGTCATATACAACCTTTAGATTAAGTGTGTTATGAAATAACTTATGAAAAGATCATTAACATAAATGATAAATGCTGCTATTCAAACTTTTTTATTTCAACTGTTGGGTAGAAGGTTTGCCAAAGCCACTAAATTCAAATATCCACCAAAAAAAGTTTTATTCCATCCAGAAAAATTGGTAATTATGAAAAAATAAATGAACCCTCAATAACTCTAACTTTTCCTACCTCGACTGTGGGATAGGAGGTCTGAGATATCTGAGTAACTATTGTCGTCACAATTTCTACAGAGATTGTAAGTCTGACATGTAATTTCTTGTTCTTGTCTTTAAGTCCATCTGCTACAGCTCTTATATAAACACATGTTTCTTTTTCCCAATCGACTTCACTAATGACAACATGACATGGAGTATTCTGAATGGATTCTGTCAAAAACACTGCTTGTGGTACAATGCTTTCATCAGCACAGGTACTCTCTGTGTACTTCTCCCGATCTTCAAACCCATAATCTATACGATAGCGACATGTACCATTATCACAGAAGGTACTTGGAGGTACCATGGGTTTTACGTTTATACATTCTCCAGCAAATCCTTCATACAATTTAATTTCTTCTGTCAATATCTGTAAACATTATATGTAGAGAATTTATGCATCTTTTATACAGAATCTACAGCAATTATCATAAAGCAATAGGCTGTTGGTTGTCACTATTCAAACAGTTGATGAAAATGAAAACAAATCACTTTAATGCCATCTAAAGTTCCCTTAATATGTGTTAAGCCTAAATTATAAGTAAATAATGAAATATAAATACAACTGAATTGTTCCTTTCCATTATGTTGACAAGAACAATATCCTACACTCATTGATATTCATATCAGACATTTTAAACCTTCTTGGTATACAGATGTTATCTATGACTATGGTTTCTGCAAAAAATGTAATGGTCTATAAGAATTATGTCAGTTAGACAATAACAAGCCTTTTATGTAAATATCTGAAAGAATTTAAAAGTTATTCATAGTATAATGATTCAGAAAATAACATCTCTGCTTACCTTAACATGTAGTTTAAATTCATTACTCATTCTGTCTGGACCAGCAGTATTGTCGCAGTTGTCATAGTAACAGGCTGACACAGCACAACGGACCTAAATATAAGAGCATTTGAACATTACCAAACCATAAATTTGTATTACACAAACAATTAGAGAAAATACTTTTTGTAGTGTAAACTTGCTCAAAAGGTAAAATAACTATCCATTAGAATGATAGACAAGGCAGAAAACATTTAAGTTTTCCCATGGGAGAGTTTTTTACTTTTCTTTTGAAAAGCCTGATTTGTAATTTTGTGGATAGAAAATTTAGAAAATCTTGTATCTTGAGACTTGACATCATCTTTAGACTTGACACATTTATCTATGAGTTGATACTGTTATCTTATTACTTCACACATTCATTTGCAGACTTGACACATTTATTTATGACTTGACACTGTTATCTTATTACTTGACACATTCATCTGAAGAGTTTACACATTCATCTGCAGACTTCACACATTTATCTATGAGTTGACACTGTTATCTTATTACTTGACACATTCATCTGAAGAGTTGACACATTCATCTGCAGACTTGACACATTTACCTGGAGAGTTGACATTGTTATCTTATTACTTGACATTGTTATCTAGAGACTTGACACATAATCTGGGGAATTGACACTAAATTTATTTTTTTAACACCAAAGACATTTTACCTCATCTCCATAGACAGCCATACCAAGATCCGCCTTGTTTATTTCACTGACAAAGGAATCATTTTCCATAACAAATGTAGATTTTACTGTATCTCCCAAATACCATCTGACTGTATATCTATAGTTGACATAAGGTGTGGTCAAAGGTACAAAGGTACATCGAAGGTCAAACGTGTCATTTGATGATATAACCTTCAGGACGGGGTCCTTTTCCATTGTTGGCAATTCTGTGATGAAATTGAAAGTAGAACTTTGAAACAAGGAACAAAGACACATACTGTTTTAACTGATAATTGAAAAGTTAACTTTATAAAATTTACTATACGAAAATTTTAATTATATTAAAGGAGTAAATTCTTGCATTTTATGTTAATCAAAAATGCTAATTTATCAACATCTTAATTGATAATGAATAAAATGTTTTAAGTCAATCTGATAGGTTCACTTGAAGAAAACTTTAAAAAGTTGGAGTATAATTGCAACCCCTGACTTACCAAGAGGAACGTCGATAATATCTACGACTTGTTCTGATGCTGGTATTTCAGTGAAGCCATCGATTTCCATCTTACAAAAGTGAGGTACAGTCTCAGTTGATCTACCAAAGTAACATTTCTTCTTTAGATGTTTTGAACCTTTCCTCTTTTGGCGTTTCTTAGATTTCTTCATCCTTTTATTGTTTTTATAAAATGCCAATCCTTCACTGCGACTCCATGCTAACTTGACATTGAAATACTCATCTATTTCCACATCTTTTGTGTACACAGTCCATTCATATTTAGAGGTACTGACACGAGTGTATAATTTACCCTTCTTGGAGTACCACATGGCAAGTCCATAGCTATCTTTATCTTCACCGCCAGTAGACATGATATAACAGTTATCTTTCCTCTCTCTCAATTTGAGATTGAAGGTTATGGTAAGGCCAGTAGAACATTTTTCTATGTCTCCTAAACATGTGTTACTGAGATCTCCAAAGTCCAGTGCTTGGTCAATACCATTCAATACTACACCTTTCTCACCAGACGGAATGTCTATCAGAACTGGTGTCCCTATCAAGTTAATGTTTATTTCTATACTTATACTAATCTTGATTACAAGTGTGGTACCAGTAATTCTCACAAAATTGTAGCGAGTTGGAGTTATATCTGACACTGAAAAAGAAAATGGCCTCATTACTAAATGCATAATTCTATGATTAGTTAATCTTGCAAACTTAAATCTAAACTATTCATACAAGCTAATTATTGAATGATCACTAGATGTAGAACTGATCCTGCTTTGAGAATCATTAATATAAATATGAGTTTAACACATGCTATTTAAATAGTTTTAAGAGTTTACAACCATGTGCATGTAGTTATTTTCCTTTTCTTCCCTCCACAGTTGTTTTGTGAAATCAAAAGATGTCAATATTTCTTTCTTTCTTTTAACTAAATGACTTAATATTCCAAGTATAGTTTACCTATGAGTGTACTCCATGTTGTCCTAGAGGTAGTGGTGTTACAGAACTGTTCAGTATTCAGCATGTTAAGTGCACCAAGTTCATAGCATACTCCAGCAATTGTACATATATCAGTCTGAAAAATAAATTGCATTAAAAAAAAAACAGATGCTCCGCAGGGCGTAGCTTTATACGACCGCAGAGGTTGAACCCTAAACGGTTGGGGCAAGTATGGACACAACATTCAAGCTGGATTCCGCTCTAAATTTGGATTGTGATTAAATAGTTGACACAGCATAGGTTTCTGACACAGAATGAATGTATTCAAATGAACTTAAAATTTTTGTTTTCTCTTAGAGCAATTCACTATGCTGTTGAATATTAATCCTCTCAAAAAAATGTTTGAAGAAATTTTCTTTTATTTATGAAATTTCAAATTTCAAATTTCAAATGCTTATTTGGGCCCTTTTTTGGCCCCTAATTCCTAAACTGTTGAAACCAAAACTCCCAAAATCAATCCCAACCTTTCTTTTGTGGTCATAAACCTTGTGTCAAAATTTCATAGATTTCTATTAACTTAAACTAAAGTTATAGTGCGAAAACCAAGAAAATGCTTATTTGGGCCCTTTTTGGCCCCTAATTCCTAAAATGTTGGGACCAAAACTCCCAAAATCAATACCAGCCTTCCTTTTATGGTCATGAACCTTGTGTTAAAATTTCATAGATTTATATTCACTTTTACTAAAGTTAGAGTGCGAAAACTAAAAGTATTCGGACGACGACGACGACAACAACGCAGACGACGACAACGCAGACGACGCAGACGACGTGATAGCAATATATGACGAAAATTTTTTCAAAATTTGCGGTCGTATAAAAATCATAGGTTACTTTTCATTTTTTATTTTTTTCTATATTGTGGAATTTCATGGGTACAAAATTTTCGTGGATTAAGAAAATTTACTATGTTTTCGATGATATCTAATTTCATGGTTTTGTCCAAGTCGGCATAAAATCCTTTAGGAAATTTGTCATTTGTTGAACATTTTATTTGGTGTTGACTTATACCCACCAAATCTGCGAAAAATGGTATCCAACAAATAACAATGAATCTACAGTAACCTACCTAAATTTAAATGCTAATTATGCTTTCAAATGTTCTTAAGCTGTTTTTTTTGTCATCATATAAATATATATTTTGGACCCATCATGATAATTAAAATAAAACAATAAAACATCAATATTCAACGACTATCTCATATGTTCCAAAACACCAGAAGCTCAACGAAGAGATGCGATATGACACTTATCAATTGTTGACACCTTAGTCCTTCAATACAAAGACTTGATTTAAGATACTCAGAACAAACATAGGTAAATCTATACAAATGAAATAAGGTTAAATATGAAAATGGCAAATGGCATCTGTTAAATACCTACCCTATCTACACAAACTAAGTCAGTACAATCTTTACATGCTGATGTGTATACAATAAATGTCAACTGGTTACTCTCCGTTAGTCCATCATTACTAATAGTCAGTTTGTGTTGACCAAGATCTCCAATGAAGAAACACCACACCTCCTCTGTTGACTTAAAGTCTCCAACAGAAGTTACTTTTACCTGTGAACAGAAATCATGTCTGTATTACAGTTCATTAAAAATAATATAAATAAATATATATATATAAATATGCTGGCAACTTATTCTCTGTCTATCTTTAAAATTGTAGCAAAAGAACAATCAATCATTCAATTTTTTTTTTAGCATTATAAAATAAATGAAGCCTTCATAAATGTTCACATTAAAACCATTTGATCATATGAAATAATTGACTCCAGGATTGCTTATTTTCACTAGAAAATGCTGGATCAATGTTAACACTGATGACGTGAATACTTTGATTTTTTATACTGGAATAAATGCAGAGACACTTTTTTACCTTAAGCCCACAAAAGAGTTTGCAGGAAGACATATTGCCCAACCTACCATATTATTCTCACTCTAACCTGAGCAGTCTTTGATTTACATCCTAAATATCAAATGTTTAGAAGAGAAGCAGCAATTTATAGTTCAAAGTTTTTCGATAGACTATGTAGTATTGGCTTTGCTCATTGTTGAAGGCCATACAGTGACCTATAATTGTTAATTTCTGTATCATTTTGACTCCTGTGGAGAGTTGTCTCATTAGCGATCATACCACATCTTCTTTTTGATAGACTCAGCTTGGAATTGCAGCCATATCTTGCTGCAATAAAGGCAAGCCACTCCAAATACTAATAGCGATTCACATTCAAACATAAGAAATATTTACCCCATTTTCTAATTCAAAATGACATGTGAGTGAATCATTATCAATGAATCTGACGCCCTGAACAATAAACAGTGTACAGTTATATTCATTGGTGTCCACATCACAAGCCACTCCCCCAAATATAGCATTGAGGATAGGTGGGTCTGTTAACAGGGTGTCACATGTTGTTCCTGTAAAGTTGGCATAACATTGACAAACACCTGAAAAAGAAGTTCAATTAAAACAAATGTCATAGGTTAAGGGTTAAGTGGGGCACATATAGACAAGTTTAATTGTATCATATACTTTGTGTGTATGTCCTAAGTAACAAGACTGTAATCATAGGTTTATCTTTGAATGTGTGTATGATTTGAATTTTCCTTGCACTTAAATCAAGCCATAAGTTTTATATTGAATGTTTCATATATTTTACTCAAAGTTTTCATCAATCATATCAAATTTTAAAGCATAACTGCATAGACATTAGAATTAACAGACACTTTCACTTTCCATATTTTTCTCTCACAGGTTTCTGACAGTCATGAGAATGAAAATATTCAAATTTTCTGACAATATATTTGTTGATGTAGTCATCATTATTCTGACACTGGGATGATTTTAAATCTAAAATGAGCAAATAAGTACAGATATTTTAACAAACATGAGTTTTTCCATACTCATATAAATTAAAAGTGAAATACCTACTTTCAACACAGGTTCCGTGCTCATTACAATCATCAACACAGATGTTGTCAATAAATTCTGGTATTTCTATTTCATCTGTTCCCTCTGGTAACAACAGTGTAATGTTGGTTTCTATTGAGAACATACATGTTACTCTCAGTTCACTAATGGATGATACAATAAAATCATAATCTCCATTTAACTGAAAAATATATACACATATATACAGCACAACTGAATATAATATGACATTTTAAAGAGTACATTCTTACTTTCATTTCTTAACCTTTTTCATTGTGCCTCTAAGGCCATATCAGATTTGACTGTTTCCAATATTTCAAAGATGCATTTATAAGGCTGTTACTTTTTACAATCTTCTTTTTTATATCAAGTGCAATTTTAATGACTCTCTTTTCAATTAATCTTAATAATTTCACATGTAAATCAAACAGGCTACAATCCTGACATTTTTCCCCTTACCTGTAAATTAAATACTGATCTAAATTACCGAAATTTTTCCCTTACCTGTAAATTAAGCATAAATCATAATGACAGACTTTTTTCTTTCTTACCTGCACATCAAGAACACAATCTTCAATAATGTCGTCAAAGTCGATGGTGATACCAAAACCTAAACAGGCCACGCCTACTACTGACAATTTAATATCAGTTGTACATTTGTCACGTGCATTGATTTCAGTAATACTATTTACCGGCCATGGAGGTAGCTGTAAAATACCAATCATCATTGTTTTTATTTATAAAACTAATATAATAATGTACATAACACATGAACAAATATTATCAACTAGTTATCTAAGTGGAAAAGATCTATTTGGCACATTAAGGAGACATTTTTTTTTAAATGCCTACACTTTACTACCTTTGAAATAACTATCATTAATACAATTTTCTGTAAATTTTCCTTGCAAACAGTAATTAAAAACTTCCTGTAGACTGGTAATTATCATGGAAAACTTATATTTTTTGGCATTTAAGTGGATACCAATAACAACTCACATCAGCTATAGTAAAAATAAACTTGATATCAAAGACAAAGAATATCTGTTCTACAGTTGTACTACACTTCACTGGTTCTTCCATGGGCAACTCATTGGTGATATCTACAGCTGAAATATACAAAATGGTCACATGTAATGTTCATCAGAGTAGGGGAGGAAGTGGGGGAGGGGGCAACTCATTGGTGATGTTGACAGCTGAAATATACAAAATGGTCACATGTAATGTTCATCAGAGTAGAGGAGGAAGTGGGGGAGGGGGCAACTCATTGGTTATATTGACAGCTGAAATATACAAAATGGTTACATGTAATGTTCATCAGAGTAGGGGAGGAAGTTGGGGAGGGGGCAACTCATTGGTGATATTGACAGCTGAAATATACAAAATGGTCACATGTAATGTTCATCAGAGTAGGGGAGGAAGTGGGGGAGGGGGCAACTCATTGGTGATATCTACAGCTGAAATATACAAAATAGTCACTTGTTCATCTAACCCAAATAATTCAGTCGTTATATTCCGCTGATCTACGATGGCTAAATTAACGCCTGAACGTCTTCCTCGATTAAGACCATCAACCGGAAAATTCACACCGCTATGCAATATGGGAATTTTGATTTAAATTGGCAGTTAAGGAAGGAGGAGTTCCAGATGTTAATTGGTGTTAAATGATGTTAACTGGTGTTAATTGATGTTAATTAATTATTATCGGATTTGTGTTAATTGAACACACGTGTTTGGTAAGACAATTACAAGACAGTTGCGCAGACTCATTATCCTGATTGCTGCCGATTGGCTCTCTCTCACAGAGAGCAGGCGACGCGGCCAATGATCATAAGGAGTTCAAGCCCTTGTGTCGGAGAAAATCGGACACGGAAAGGGCTTGAATTATTCGAGTTATTGTTCATCAGAGTAGGTGAGGAAGTGGGGGAGGGGGCAACTCATTGGTGATATCTACAGGTGAAATATACAAAATAGTCACTTATAATGTTCATCAGAGTAGAGGAGGAAGTGTGAGAGGGGGTCCTTCATTTCAGTGCTGTTTATTTTTTGTCCTATTTTGTACATTTTTCTCTATTCTTTACCCTTTTGTTCATTATTTTCTATTCTTTATTCTTTTGTCAATCATTTTCTATTCTATACCACTTGTTCTTTAGAGCAAAATAGGAATTGAAGGTTAATTTATAAATACATGTCCTTAAGAAATACCTTTTTTCTTGCTGATTTTTGCACACGCAGTAATATCACGGTTATTTGAACATACAGGATCCTGTCCAGAGTTACATTCACAGTACACGCCTATGTCAGTTGGTGCATCGATGTTGCCACAGAAACCATTATATATAGTCTCAGTCGTTGGTACTCTACAAATATCAGAAAAGACTGTAGTAAATCAATACCATCATAGGGGCTCTGTAGCATGCATGTTAAATTGGAGTATTTCAAAAGGCATTTTATAATTATTTTTCTTAACATTTAGGCTTATTCTAATAACTCTTGAATTACTCTTAAAATATCCCAAGAATTTTTTTCTCCTATTCACACACAGCTTGAAATTTCTGGTGATCCCAATGATGAAATTCCCCCGTGGCAAAAAGGGGCTGCAGACAATGTACCAGTGATAGCTTTACATGGCCATTTACAGAACAACATTTTTAAATGTCTTAAAATATGACAATTAAAGTCCCATAACTCTCAGATCAGATATTATTTTACCTCCAACTTTCACTGAAGTCATTTGGATACTTGTTACTGGAATCCAAGAAGGTGCCATCTGGTTTCATATAATCATTGTCCTTATCATCATCAAAATTACCACATAAACCTACAACAAAAATATCTAAATATCAACATCTAGCTATGGGGATCCATATACATATAGATAGATATATAAACCATTTTACAAATACAGTAAAACCTGTTAAAGCCAAATCTCTTCAAGAATTAAGATTTTGATTGGTTTTTGTCTATATTTGGTTTTATCAGGTTCACAACACATACAATTGATATGATGGTGCTTAAGAAGATATTTGGTTTATACAGGTTTTCAGTTTATGCAGGATTCGGTTTAGCCAGGTTTTACTGTATCATTTTTCTAGTCTTCTAAACATGAGATTTAAACATTCAGAAACAATCAGTTGATAGATAAACAAATTTGAACCGTTATGTGCAAAACTCTCTGCTTGTTCTCTACCCTTAAAACTTCCATATCAGAGTGCTGTAATTTGAAATTTAGATTATACTAGTAACAAACATTTCTGAAGGAATAAGCAATATCTGTATATTGTACCTTCAACATTTTCAAAATCAACAGGTCCAGCTGTAACCCAAACTTGTAGATATTTCTTTCTCTTTTCAATTTTCACTGATGCTCCATTGGGCAGGGTAATCTAATAAAATAAAATGTCACTTTTGATAAAATGATATTCAAACTGACCTTTATTTTGTAATTTTTCATTTTTTTTCAAATTGTTATTTAAACCTTGAACTCTTTTTACCATCTGGTAGCCATCAAAACTTATAATTATTTGAAATTAACTTCTAAGTAGTAGTAGCCTTAACTGTGTTTGTAATACTAGATCTGGAAAATCAAATATACACTTTACAAAGCATATAAGACTGATTAGTTGTTCAGAGATCACAAAGATATTTTCCACCTGTCTGGGGTGGTGAAGTAGAGCTTAGTTGAGGTAAAACATAAAAATCTTTAAAATCTTTTTTTCATACGTAATATTTAATCAACTTGTCATAATCAATGACAATAAATCAGTGTACATGTACCACAATAAATCAGTGTACAACAATAAATCAGTGTATCACACTAAATCTTCTTTAGTACTCACAGTGAATATCTTTCCTTTCTTTTCTTCTTCTACAGTAAAACCAGCTGTCAGATCTCCATTTTTGTAGATTTTCTTGGTTAGCGATCTTACAGTGGTAGTAAAGTCATAATCAGCACCGCATACATCGAATAGTATGACATCGTCCTCAGCCCTGATGGCCACGGCACAATTGCAGGCGTTTCTTGAATTAGCTCTGCATTTCCTCTGGAAAGTTCTCACCTGAAACAGAGGAATACGGTGCTTAAAGAATAAAACAAATAAACTTAAATAAAGGCAACAGTAGTTTACAGCTGTTCAAAAGTCATAAATTGATTCAGAGAAAACAAATCTGTGTTACAAATGCTTAAAATGATAGACTGGTAACATAAGAATGGTAAAAAAATGTTTACATATTTAACTGCAAATTTCTGAATCTTCACTTGAAACTATCAAACCAAGAATTAAAATTTTGAATGATATGTGACAATTATGGCTACAACCAGGACAATGATAGATTGATCAGAGTATTTGCAGACATATTGATCTATTTTTTGGACAAATCATTGAATTAATTGTAATGGAGCAATGTTCATCCAAAGCATAAATTAATAGAAGGCTAAGGTTTTTTAAATGATAGATTTGCAACTTACACGATTAATTTGATGATTTTAATTTTTTAAAGCAAAAAATAGAATGTTACCTCATACAGATTTGATTTAGTACGGTAAAATATGAACTCTCCTTCTAGGTAGTTATGGTACTTTCTGAAGAAAGAAAAAGACAAGAATATTAATAAAAGATGCTGGTATAAAAATCATTGAGTAAAAGACAAACAATACAATGAAAATTCAATAAAACATCTAGAGGTCAAAATATAGTGTTTAATGTCACACAAGTTTATGTTAAAGTTAAGCAGGTTTTTTTTAATGCTTTCTTACATTTGCAAAATACCCTTTATGTAATAGAGCAAAGAAAAAATACAATTATCAGGAGCCTGTAATTCTATCAGTGGTTGTCGTTTGTTTATGTGTTACTAATTTGTTTCTCGTTCATTTTTTACATAAATAAGGCCGTTAGTTTTCTCGTTTAAATTGTTTTACATTGTCTTATCGAGGCATTTCATAGCTGACTATGCGGTATGGCATTTGCTCATTGTTGAAGGCCGTACGGTGACCTATAGTTGTTAATGTTTGTGTCATTTTGGTCTTTTGTGGATAGTTGTCTCATTGGCAATCATACCTCATCTTCTTTTTTATGTTATGTTCAGTCTGGGAGTAAAAAAGTGTTCCATCCAACCACAATTTTAAGTTGAAATATTAGATAAAATTGAAACAATAAAATATAAAACTCACTTCTTGTCAAATGTTTTTATATGTGGATGACCTTTTGACCTGCAACGGACCCGTTTATCTCTGTCTTTAATGTCCAGTTCTATACGTCCAATGTCATATTTGACAATATCACCTCCTGAATTTACAACAGCCTCCAACTGTAGTGACCTCTTCTTATCTCCATCATTAATACCATCTATTCTGGCTTTCATGAACAGTTTAAACTCATTTTTCCATTCTGTTGTAGAAACTTCAGTGCCACAGGTATCGGCAGCAGATTCACCGGTTTGGAAAAACACAACTTGGGATAAATCTGTTCCGTCTGAACATTGGAGTTCCTTAGCTGGTCTGATGGAAGCTTTCAGTTCTACTTTACAATAGTCCCTAGCGCCTCTCGTACAGAATAACCTTGGTGGGATATAGCTTTGAAGAGTAAGCTCTGTAGGTGGCTGACCTTCATGAAGAACAATACTTCCTTCTTGAGAAAACTGAAAAGTAACAATTATGCAAAAATTAATATATATACTGTGGATTCATTTATTTTCGTGGGTACCAATTTTCGTGGATTGAGAAAAACTTACATATTCCTGGAAATGAAATTGTGTGGTTATGGCAAAATCTGCATACATTCCTTCAGAAAATTTGTAATAAGTTGAACATTTAATTTGCGATTCCCCTGAGCCCACAAAATCCACAAAAATTAGTATCCAACGAATATTAATGAATCCACAGTAAAGGGATTTAGTACCTTAGACATTCAATAACTACAGCAAAAAGGTAGTTATCATTTTATAACTTTAATTTTAATTTATACCATAACTTATCTATAGTTAAGACCTGACCACCTGAATAAAGCATTAAGATGCAGAATAGAACTTTAAACACACTGCTCGTACTTTCCCTTGAGTGCTTTAAAGAGTTACAGGGATACAGTCTATAAAATGTTTTTGTCAATGACTTTTTAGTGGTATAGCTTTGGTAGCATGGGCTTACAAATAATTGCATATAACATTTTTTTTCAATAAAAATTTTACTATAATTGGTCAGCTTCTGAGGGGCTGGTGCCCCAGACATCTGCTCACCATTTTTTTCCCCCAGTGACCACGCCACTACTTGTTCATTGTATAGATGTATATAGCTATAATATAACAAATAACTGGTATGAAATATTTCAAATACTTTGGGAGGTATTTGGTATGAAAAGTTTAAGGTATATTGGATACTGGAAATTTTTCAAAATGAGGCTTGTAGTTTATTCTATATAAATAAGTCTTACCTTGAATGCTACATAAACAGTATTACTGACTTTCACTTCACCTTTACTCTGATCACAGCTATCAGCATAGCATACTTGTACTGTACAAGATATCTGAAATAGTAGGTGCAAACTTTAAAAAGTAAGAAAAGAAAAACAACCAACATTCTGAAAACATAAACCCATATTTTAACATTACAATGGGTAAGTATTTTAACATTACAATGGGTAAGAACTGAACATTTAAGGAGAACATGAGAGAGAAATCTTTCTACAAAAGATTAAACAAATAAGATATTAATAAGTTAAACTGACCTAAGGATGTATTCAAACATGTGAAATGTTGTTTGCGCTTTGGTTGCTACCTTATTGACACATCCTCCACATTCCCAGTAATTCATATTTACATACCATCACTCTAAGGTCGGTAATTAAAGGCACACACATTAACAAAACACAAGCAACCAAAAGATCTGTGTTAACCAAATGGGAAAAATTCAAATGAGGCCAAGTTTGCACACAAATACATGTATATGGAAACTTACAGCAGCGCCATACAACTGCTCATGGAAATCATTTTCATCCAAAATGGCAAAGTCATTATCTCTTGTTATTGTAACCTCTCTAAGTACGTCTTCGTTGAGATAAAACTTGACAGAATATTTGACATCATAACCAGTCACTCGATCAAAGTCACAAGTAAATTTCGATTCACCATATCTATCTAGTTCTGGTTTTAAAACTGGAGGATTCTTAACTGACGGATAACCTGTAATGAAAAAATATAATTATTGTGACACATTCAATATTTGCAGTGAAATTTATATTGTATAATAATGTGTATCATTAAAAACTTCAGAGTGAGGTGAACTCTTTCAAAAGTACCTACAAATATTTCATAAAGTGTGGGGCCTTGGTGGCCAATAGATCTAGGTTATTCATCTACAACGTCACTATCTTGTCAACACTGGGGGTTGCAAGTTCTAACCTGGCTCATTGAAAGGTGTGTTTGACTTTGATCTTAACTGACTAAGTTTTGTTGCCAATGATCTTTTTTTTTCCATGTGCATTCTAGCTTTCTCCACCATGTATACCACCTGCCCAGGTATAGCTAAGAATACTTATAGTGGCATTTAACTTTAACAATCAATCCAGAAAGGCTTAGGGTTGTAAACTGTTGTTTATTAACAATGTGAATCTATTCAACTTGGATTGCTGCTCCAAATAAACTAAGTTCTAAAATCTTTGTCAATAAGACAATTATCTATTCAATAGAGACTAAATGATGAAGATTCCACCATAAGATGTACAAATAAGAATTAGAAAAATTAAATTTTATTTTAGTATTTTTTTTACTCACCAATTACAAATCCTATAGATATGAGAACTTCCCTGGAAGCTAACAAAATATGCCAGTATTCCATAACTATGTCGGCATACTCTCCGTTTCCATTTGGACGTCCAAGATACAAATCACATTTGGTTGGAGTTTCTACATTTCTTAGAAGATAATCAGTGGTTTCTCCCACTTTGTTAAGATTGATGTAAATATTTAAACCAAACTGAACACTCCATGACATTTGGATGTCATAATATTTATCAGTCTTTAAATCAGAAACAAATACTGTCCATTCTCTTGTCCTTGTGCTGACCTTGAAGTACAATCTTTCATTTTTATAGTAGATAGCATATCCAGCAGAATCTGATTGATCTCCACAATTAGTATAGTAATATGTGTTTTCTTTTAATGATCGGAACTTAATGGTAAATGATAAGGTTATTCCCAGAAAGCACTGTTCAGGGTCGTAGAGACATCCTCCTGAATTATCAACGACCTTTAAATACTGATTGACTCCATTAAAACTTAATGATAACTTATTGTTCACATTAAGATCCAGTGACATGCTACCAAAAGTGGCTATTGAACCTGAAGGCACAATCAAAGATGACCCCTCCATTCTTATGAAGAATAATCTGTACTGTCTAACAGAATTCACTGAAAAATTAAATACAAGACATTAAAAACAGTTGTCATATAATAAAAATTGTACAACTTATATTTCAATATATGGTTGTATTTAGCAGATCAATTTAGGTTTTTTTTATCAACGGAAAAAGTTATTGTTTTTTTTTCGTGATTAGAAATAATTGTAAGCATTGCACATAACAAAGCATAGGGAAACTAAGCATTTTACTTGATATATCAGTTAATAGTTTTGATTATCCTTGAAAGCTAAGCAATGCTTACAATTGATTATGATTTAAATAATCTAGATAACCTCAATATTAAAATGGCCTTAGAAAGCCAGTATTAACCAGCATTCTATTGTTCAATTTGTTTAAAGGCTACTATTTTCAACTTTGTTTTGTTTAAAGAATACTATATTACCTTGGATAACTGTCCAATCTGTAACAGATATAGCAATTCTACATCCCACTCTTGGGTCAGCTGGTAATATGAATCCATTCTCATAACACACCTCATTAATATAGCAGATATCATTCTGCAAAACCAAATAATTACATTACATGTAAGTTTCATAAAATCCATAATTTTGATTGTCTGAGGTATTCCTAAAGTTATATTTTATTTCCTTATAAAATTCCACATCAATGACTGTGCATGCAATCGTTGACAACAATAAAACAGTACAAAGAGAAAAAAAATAAATGTGTCATTAAACTCTTTTCATGGTTGTAAAATAAAAAAATAAAAATGTTTTTAATCTTATAGGGTTGTAAAAGCATTGCACATATTTTATGCTTTATTCACAATTGACCTTAGTCCATGAATGTTTGTGGACACCTGTTTATTGCTTAAAACTTAATGTTAACCTCTCGATGTTTCCAAGGTTTTTTAGTTTTGGGTTGCAGTCTTCCTTTCTTCAATATTAAACTTATTCACAATTTCAAAATAGGATTATTTTTTTGTTTAAATCAATCATATGTTTGAGATGTACCCATGTTCATTTAGTGCAACAGCCTTAGTTAATGTGTCCACTGTTATCAGTAGGCTATATTCACCCTTAGTTAGTGTGCCACTGTTATCAGTAGGCTATACTCACCCTTAGTTAATGTGTCCACTGTTATCAGTAGGCTATACTCACCCTTAGTTAATGTGTCCACTGTTATCAGTAGGCTATACTCACCCTTAGTTAATGTGTCCACTGTTATCAGTAGGCTATACTCACCCTTAGTTAGTGTGTCCACTGTTATCAGTAGGCTGTACTCACCCTTAGTTAGTGTGTCCACTGTTATCAGTAGGCTATACTCACCCTTAGTTAATGTGTCCACTGTTATCAGTAGGCTATATTCACTCTTAGTTAATGTGTCCACTGTTATCAGTAGGCTATACTCACCCTTAGTTAATGTGTCCACTGTTATCAGTAGGCTATACTCACCCTTAGTTAGTGTGTCCACTGTTATCAGTAGGCTATACTCACCCTTAGTTAGTGTGTCCACTGTTATCAGTAGGCTATACTCACCCTTAGTTAATGTGTCCACTGTTATCAGTAGGCTATACTCACCCTTAGTTAATGTGTCCACTGTTATCAGTAGGCTATACTCACCCTTAGTTAATGTGTCCACTGTTATCAGTAGGCTATACTCACCCTTAGTTAATGTGTCCACTGTTATCAGTAGGCTATACTCACCCTTAACATGCAGCCATCATCTTCTGTACAGGTATCACAATACCCATTGTAAACCAGATGAGTGACCCAGTCACTATACTCAATACCATTATTGCTGACCGTGATGTTATAGATAGCGATTCTAGGTAGAGCACAGCTAACACTATCTTCATTGATGTACTCAGCCAGAACTGTTCCCATCTCTCCAGTACTTGTCAAATTGTTCTGAAATTATCATAGATATTTGAATAACAATTGTAATGGAATTTATTACTCTAATACTGAAATTATCATAGATATTTGAATAACAATTGTAATGGAAATAAACTCATCATAAATACCAGGACTAAATTTAGTATACGCCAGATGCCCGTTTCTTCTACAAAAGACTCATCAGTGACACTGAATTTATTACTCTAATATCAAAGAAGAAGGTATAATTTGGGGCCATTATATTTTCTAAATAAATGCATGTGATATCATCATTTATGTAGCCTTTATTATTTTCCTTTTAGAATAGAAGCTATAAAAATATGTAGAAATTATCATAGGCTTGATGTCATGATTTGGATTGACTCCACAGGTTAAAAAATTATCAAATTTAACAATAGGTAACTTTGAGGTCTTCTTTTGGATTAGCCAAGAAAATCTCAAAAGTTTATGTGCTGCAAATATAATTCAAATATATGCATTGTGAGAAAAAACAAGAAATCATAGTCAACTGATACTAAAGAAATTAATGCTTTGACAGTTATTCCTTACATATAAAACTTCATAGTGGCAGGTGAGGTTGTCCGTGTCAGCAAAGTTTGCACCAACAATTACTGGCTCTAAACATTTGTATTTCTTCACATTGTGATCACATGGGTTCTGTGAACTGATGTAAGTGACCTCTGGTGGTATAGTACTGTCAATAGAGCAGTCGTCACCGATCCATATACCAGAACAGGTACATTCATCTGTAATGTAATCAATCATATTACACACAAATCTAGGATTGTAATTGTAATAATATGTTCAAACAATTTCTATCCTTCATATTTTCTGTCAAATGTACTTTTTCTTATCTTATAAATATGTTGAAATGTGAAGTATTGCAAATAAACGTGCTCTCCCTGGTTAGTATTCAATAAACAAGAAAGAGATTGAACATTGGATGCTATAACATGCTCAAATAAAGCTTGATTCTTAAATTTCACCATGCCTGGATTTGAACTGTGCACAAAAAGGAATGAATAGTTCATACATAAAAATATTAAGTAAACTAGAAGTTATAAAAGTGTCCTTTCAGTCAATTATTAATTAAAAATATAGTTTCAGACTTTATCACTTACTTTCTTTACATGTTCCATGATTGGAACATTCATTTGGACAGATGTTATCTGCAATCTGAGGATCTGGTATAACATCATCACCAACTGTTATCCAGAAATCTATATCTATCTCTATAATAACCAGTCCGGTGTCCTCTACATCCTCAACAGCTTCAAACGTCCAGGTAATATCATCAGTAATCTACAGGAAATATACAGACTTTTATGCATCTTGCTAATTAGTATACAAACAAATATGGATACCTAATAAACATTTTAATAGTTTTTGGTATTTAGCTGATTATTTCTCCAAATGACGTAAGATCTGCTCAAAAAAATATTCTGACGTCAAGCAACAATTACTTTTTAATGGTGACACTAATTTTCTTTTATGTCAATGTTTACAGGAACTGTGTAATTTTACATACTGGCGGAAAAATCTGCATGCATTTGAAACATGTATATCTTTCATTTAGTTTCTTCTCATAATCTTTCATTTAAATAGCCAAGAAAATGATAAATATGACAAAGGTTTCTTTTCCTTCCAAAAGACTAAAATGCAAATCATTTTTTTAAAGTTGTTAATGATTTGACTTTCGATAGATGAATGGATGTATAATCATAGATGATTACCCTGTACATCCTATCTAAGACAAGAACTTTTTCAGACCAGACTGTACTTGTTTAGACTAAACAGACATTCTGAGCAGGATTTCTTAATGTGTTAACACAAAACGTAATAATTCATAGGGAGACATATACAGGGGACTCATTATTCTGTCTACAAGCTTACAGTCTTTATACTTATTGTGAAAGTCCTGTGTGCTTTGGGAAGAAGCAGCAAATACCAATTTAAAAGTCTTTAGCTAACCTTAATTGGGATATAAATAATACTTCAAAACCATTAATTTAAGTGGTTGAGGGTTGGGGACCTATAAATTATCAGCATTCAGAAGCATTGATGTTCAAACTACAGTATACAACTTTTTTCTTACTTTCACTTTATCCCATCTCCCTAGGTCTTGTTAACCAGTCAATGCCAAAAAAATATGTATATATCTAAATCCCAATAGGTGTTAGTATCAAACTTACTTGTATATCTTCTATACAGCTCTCTACTGTCAGTTCAAATATTTCATCCATACCAGGTAAGGCTATACACCTCTGGGCAACAGGTCTGGCCTGTATATACTCTACACAAATCTTTCTGGCCATTGTTAAAGTTATACCAGTTTGTGTAGGCCATGACAGTTCCTGTAGTTAAATTTAATTAAACTTTTTAATAAATTTCTAACCATGCTTTTTTTAAATCATTTTATAAAACCTCAATTTATCTTAATGCCCACTTACATGTATAACCTAGACTTTTTATCATTGATATATTACATATTTCGTAGGGCTATTTCAGTTTTTCATGTCTTCAACTCTTTAAAGATTAAATTCAAAGAGGTAATATTCATATTCATAATTGCAAAATTTGAAAAATAAATTCGCTTATGAAAATTGACGCTTAAAAGACCAAAGTAAATTACTATAAACACAAAATATCCAGAAGGCTTCCCATTACAGGAGATCTTTCATGAAACAGTTAGGATAGTCATATAAAGTAAGATGATACATACATATAATAAATATGAAATTACATGTGCATGATGTGTCCTGTTATGTGTTCTCAATTTTATTTCAAACATGGTCAAACCAATTAACCAAAAAAAAAACCTGAGCAAATGGCAAAAAATATGACAACTGTGGATGCGAGAAAATAAATAGGCTGAAACCAAGGGAGACAATCAGATATCATCAGATTATCTATGTAGCGTTAAATCAATATAAAACAGTCACCTACCCCTTGTTCATAGTTAATATCAAACTCAAAATTAATGATATTTGCCGTAGAAATACACCTTGCCACTGGTGACTCCGCCTTCTCAATCAGCTTGGCTGTTACATCCTTCCTTCCTGCATGAAAAGTTATATTTCATACAATGTCTGACAAGTTATATTTAATACAATTTCATAATGCTATGTTAACTAAGCTAGTGCATGTTTAAATACTATTCAATATGATTTGAACTGATTTCATAGTAGGGTGAACCTTATTGATAAATTAAAATGTGAATCACTTTATGTTCTAAAATATACTCTTGGTAGTGAAAATTACTTAAACTGAAATGAAAAAAAGTTGCTTGAACTCTTGAATAACATATGTAGAGTATAAACATGCGTAAATAGATCATATTAATGAAACAGTTCTAGGTTTCTTATATGAGTGAAAAATTAAAAAAATAACATAAAAGAGGCCAGTTTTCAAAAAGACATGTAAATCAACAGATATAATGATTACTTGTTTTAATACCTTTCTTCTTGTAAGATTTCTTTTTCCTCTTTTCAATTTCTTTACATTCCTGATAGTCCATTCCTACAGCACACTCGTTAGTTTCATCTTCCATACAGTTACAGTACATACCAATATCTACTGTCTTAGCCTTGGTTGGACAGAAACCATTGAATAAACTTTCTGATGCTGGTACTCTAAAATATTTATCATATAAGTAAAACTTGTACTCTAAAATAGTTAGCATTATATGGTATACAGGTACTCTAAAATAATATCAGAAAGACTTCTTGCACTAAACATTACTGTCTATTATGATTAAGTTGATAGGTGCGGGAATTTCTGTTGGTGACCTCCTGCTGTCTCTTTGACACAATCCCCATTTCTATTCTCAATATTCTTCTTGCACCAAACATGACTGTCTATTATGATTAAGTTGATAGGTCAGAAAGACTTCTTGCACCAAACATTACTGTCTATTATGATTAAGTTGATAGGTCAGAAAGACTTCTTGCACCAAACATTACTGTCTATTATAATTAAGTTGATAGGTTGCTGTGTCATGGATTTTTAATCAAAATATTCATTTTAATCATATTGATATTTTAGTAGTTGAATACTTACAACCTCAATAGGAACCATAGTATAAATAATAACAGGAATGTGTCATCAATAACTACCTTGACCAAAAACATTTAACCTGAAGTGGAACAGATGGACAAAAGAAGGATGCATAGACCCAAAAACATAATGCCCGTCTACTATTGAAGGTGTGGCATCAAATATATAATTAACAATAGGAATCCTACCTCCAATCTCTAGAGAACCCTTTAGGTTCTTTCTCATTGCTACCATAGATCTCTCCACTTCTTAGTGTTAGGTCATTAGTTTTATCATCGTCAAATACACCACATAAACCTACAAACATACACTTATATACATAACCTTAACATAATAATTCAATACATCACATGATCTCACTGTGACTGACATTAATTAAAATGTGCTAACATTTCATTAGAATACTCTTTTAATATTACAAGCTGTTGCAAACTCAGAGAAAAATATGAGATTTTTTCTCTTTTAAATGAATGGTATCTTTTTCCTTTAAGTTTCATATTTTACAACTTCAGCTAAAATGTCAAACAGGACAATTAGATTTTGGTAGTCTGTTACAAAACTTTGTGATAGTTGTATGAACGAAGTCACATGCATTTGATTGATAAATTGATTATTAAGTTTTACCAAAATCTAATCAGATGCACATCAAGAAATCCTTCTAACCTTGGTGCATTATTTACATCAATAAAAACCTCACAATAATTTCTGAATTTACAGTATTTGTAATTTCCATACAAGGGTCAAATAGAAGACATGCATTGCATTAAGTTACATACCTTCAGTCATTCCAAAATCTGATGAGGAGGCTTTCATTTGTACATTTATAAACTGACTTGTTCTCTTCTTTCCTTTTTTCACCTTTATATAAGCTCCAGTTGGAAGGTAAATCTGAAATTAATTTTATATCATTAAATATACCTAAAACAGTTGCAAAAAGTACCTGACAAAAATATAGACACAAATTTTTAAAGAAACTAAGACCCAAAAAATGCAGCTCAAGGTGAAATTGGAAATGTTTATAATTGCCTCCAATTGCACAACTTTTATCCAATGAGCAAAACATGATCAATCAAATTAAATCACACAGGTCTTTTTCTATTTAAGAATAAAAAATAAATACATCAAAGTCTCCCATATAATGAATTTATTGCTAACAGGACTTTTTTTGTTAAGTTATGTATTAAATGAGCAATCAAATACAAAAAAATAATTGATTATTTCACCTTTAATAGTAAACAAGACTTCCTGAGCCCCCATATGCAATCTACTGACCCCATATGGATCAATAGGTCAACATCATAATTTATTTCAGGTATGATAAAGGAGGGGGGATAGGACCTTTATCTGGATTCATAGATCAGGTGTTTTTTAGCTCGGGATTTTGGGATGGACCCTTTCGAGATCCAGGAATTCTTTTATTGAATTTGGGGACCTCGGGACTTCATGTTTTAAGCCTGGGATTTGGGGATCAGGACCCCTCTTATCCCCCCTCATAAAACATCTGATCATGAGATTCCATGTATTTTCTTACCTTATAAGTTTTGCCTCCCCCTATTCTCTCCACAATAGTTCCTTCAGTAAGCTCTCCATTTAGGAACATTTTTACGTCAAGCTTCTTTGATTTCTTCTTCCCCTTTTTAGTATACTCTTTGTTTTTAGCTTGTTCACACATGTCAATTAAGATGACATCATCACCAGACTGGACAGCTACAGCACAATTACATGAAGCTTTTCCGTTACAATTTAAGTAGAATACATGGACCTGTAAAGTTCAAAGATAAAAATTTAACTAATTGCAAATTGACAGAATATTAAGATTTATGACTTTTAATTTTCATCAAGAGAAAATACTCCTGTAATAATAAGGCTAAAAAACACATTTACGAGCTTTTGAGGCCATATGTTTACAATTAACTAAGACAAGAAAACAGTTTCATAAATGTTGAACCATTATTGTATGAATGACGTATAAATGAAATCTACTTCATATCTTTAAAATTTTACATTAATTGTAATGGTATTGTGTATGTATTTTTTCTAAGTGGTTGTCTTTCATGCCATATATAACTTTAGCCTTTTTAAAGGGGACTTTTTGACAAGACAACTTTCAAAATCGATGCATTTCCGTCAAAAACTTTGGTTTTAGTGAACATCACTTGTGCGCTTAGGGGCTCTGTCACTTCCATTCCAATGTTGAGTGGGTGGTTGGAAAACTATAATGCTATATTGCACTAATTATTCGGCAAATTGAATTCTAATAATTGACAATCAGCTCTTGTATCATTACGAAAATGTGATGAATTACCTACAGAATAAACATAATTGCTAGTTTATCCAGCACAATGATGATCACTAAGACACTTCATGAACATTAATAGTACAGGGATACAGGCGACCCCTTCTATCTGATAAATGATGTCATAAAGGCAGGCATAATTGACGAGTTTTTCCTGGTGACCAATGAACTCGAAAGTGGTCTATTACTTGTTTACATTATTATTAACTATCTCTTCAAATTATATGTGAACACAAGATAGTTTGCATGTGGTGTTTGATTACAATCTTGGATGCTCTAGAAATTTTATTCAAAATCTGAAACTGAACCATAAAAACTTACAGCATATGGCAAAGTCTTATGTCTGTACAGAACAAATTCTCCCTCGTAGAAGTTATTGTATTTCCTGTAGAAAAATGAACAATCATATATCTATTTGATCATTTACTTATTGGAAATAAAAAATATTTGAAAAATACTCTAGAAACTGATTTATATATATTAAAAAAAAGTTTATTTTCATAATTAATAAAATTTCCCAGTTTTGCTTAAATCTGCACACAGGCCTATAGAAAATGTGTACTTCATTCAAAATTTAAATTTGTGGCTCATCTATACCCATGAAATCTAAACATTGTATCACACTAAAAATAACAATACGTACTAAACATTTTCCAATTTATAATAATAATAATAATAAATTCTTTATTTAAAGAGGGTAAACTCAGTTAGTTACAATAAACTAATCTTCCCTGAGGCCCTCACATACAAATTACAATACAATCAAAACAGATATTTACACATAGTTAATTTACAGTCATGTAGTTCAATGTATTGTTATTAACATAAGATAAGAATCTATATAATTGAACTTAATGCTGCACAAATGTGATTTGTTAAATGGTTATATAAACCAAAGATATCCTTTATAAACAATTCAATGCTTACAGTTTATCAAATGTAGTCATGTGAGGGTCGTTTATTGACTTGCATGTGGCTGTCTTATCTCGATCTTTTACTTCAAGCTGAAATTCAAAACAATTATACATGTATGTTTTAAATAATTTTAATGCAGTTTATTTATGAAATCTAGTAATTTTTCTAATTTTAGCAATAAGCTTTGTCCATTTTGAAACTATAACCTAGATTTTATCAAAAAGATGTAAAACATATATACTTATGTGAATTTTTTCATTGATAGTCATTTTTTACAGCCATGAGCACCATGACAGGTGTCAAATGTGGAACAGGATCAGTTTACCTTTCAGAGCACCTGCTGAGATCATACCTGTTTTCTGTGTAGTATATTTTTTTTGTGTTTTGAAGATTGTTGTTTTCTTGTTGTTGCTTTTCTTTCTGGTCATGGGATTGTCTGCATTTTAGTATTATGATTGTAAACATTTAACTTAATACATGTATACGATTCATAATCACATCATTCGACATCTAGTACTCCATCTACATAATATAATTTCTAATTGTTGATGAATAACAACTCTGATGCTCAAAGTATAATTGAGTATGGCATAGACATACAAATGTCTAAAAGACTATTTCTATATCCTCTATGGAACTAACAGCAGGAAACAATTACAAGATATAATTAATTATTCTTATTTTGTGGATTGATTTATTTTCATGGGTATTAATTTTCGTGGATTGCTGAAAACTTGTATATTAGTTGATATTTGATTTCGTGGTTTTGCCAATCTCTGCATACAAAGCTTATTGGAAATTTGTTATTCTTTGAACATTTTAATTTTTGGTTCACCTATACCAACGAAACCCACAAACATTGGTATCCAACAAATAATAATGAATCATAATATCATTGCTTATTGTAACAGATTTTCTTTCATACTGATGGACATTGTTGTCTTATTTTTAGGTTGTAAACAACACGCTGTTGCCACAGTACATTTACAAGCATTGTATTGACTTTAGTAAATAAATCAATCACACTATTCCTTCTTATTTCATTTAAGGTGGTACTACTAACACTACAGGGAGGTAACTCTGTAAAGTCAACTAAAAGTTTTAATTACGTTGTGTTGTAAAAGGAATATTAAGCTTCTCAATGATCAAAATTGGTGTTTGTCAAATTGCTATATAACCAGTGTAATTTTTCTGACAAAATGATTGGTTCAAAATTTTTATATATTTTTGTTAAAGGATTTACTTTGACAAAAATTAATGAAACTTAAACAAGCCAAATTAATTTAAGTGAAAGTGTTGAGTTCCACCTTAAGTTTTTTTTTTTATCTTTTTACCTCAACGATTCCCAGTTTAGATGTGTATAGTTTTTTTTGGTTTTTTTTACCTCAACAATTCCCAGTTTAAATGTGTATAGTTTTCTTTTTTATCTTTTTACCTCAACGATTCCCAGTTTAGATGTGTATAGGTTTTTTATCTTTTTACCTCAACGATTCCCAGTTTAGATGTGTATAGGTTTTTTTATCTTTTTACCTCAACAATTCCCAGTTTAGATGTGAATGCTGCTATTCCAGATCTATAGATAAACAGGGTGACTTCAATATCTCTCTTCTGGTTTTTATCCTTTAAGGAATCTATGGACGCTTTAACAGGTATCATAACAACATCTCTCCAATTATCTTTGGTTATTCTATATTCACAGGGATGTTTAGAGTCTTCACTTGCATCCCACACACCAAACACAGCCTGGACTATCTCAACTTTGGTTTTGGGACATTTCTTTTCCTTGTTTGCTCGTAGTAGTTTTGTGGTGATTAGGACATCACAGTATTTTTTCCTATCATCAGGGAGACAGAACATATAGGGTGGAACTGTAGCCGTGATTTCTACGTGACCGGGTATCATTCCTTCATAAACAGTCAACTCAGTTGTCTTCAGCTAGAGAATTATAAAAAAATATCTGTAACTCATGACATTCTTTCAAAAAAAGGTAAGTGCAAGGGAAATATATATACTATTTTTAAGTTGGATATTTTATAACTAGGATTTTTCTACAGTTACTTATACAGCTGTTTTCTTCTAAAATTTTGGACGGCAAGTGAAGAATATTAATGTATCAACACCATTCATTTTTTCTATATAAGCTGATAGATAAATTATCAAACAACTTCAATTTGAAAATAAATAGGAATACTAGTTAGGTTTAACACAAAGTGTTTGGTCTACAAAAGTACCTATTAGCTATGCAAAAACATAAAAAAGAGAAATATTAGCTGTTAAATGATTCAAAAGTTACAGGCTTTAGTCTTTTAGAGCTGACTAATCGCAGTTGACATTCACATTCATACCACATCTTCTTATTTTTATAAATACTTAACATTGTTTCAAAACTCACTCCAATCAGTCCACACAAGGAGAGATCAGAAAAATAACTTTTTATTCTATATATACCTTTATATCTGCTGTAATGACATTACTCCTTCTCCAAGGGGAACAATCCTGGTTAGCTCTGCAGGCCATTATTGAACATGACAACTGAAAATTTACAAGATTTTATTTTAGCTTCTAACTATCAATAATGTTATCACACAACTATACAGCTCAAAAATAATTGCAATACATGTATTACACCATTCAGATATTTACTCATTTATAACATGTGAAGTCAGTTTGAAATAGTAAGTCATATTTTTTAACATAATTTTTTTTTCTGCAGAAATGTGGTGAAGTTAATGACTTAACAAGATATCAAACATTATAATCACATTATATCAATTAAAGAAAAATAAGTCCAAAATATGATTAAATATAATCATGTCCAATCATGTGTTAACCTAATTACCTCATCTTTAAATTCTAATTTTTGAATGTCATCCTCTTCCAATTCATGCATGTAAACATCTTCAGGGAGGTACATCTGTTTTAAGGAATTATCATTGATTGACCAAAGCACTTTGTATACTAATCCTTCTTCTTCTAACTTCTCAAATTTACATCTGAAGACATTAGCTGTGCCATTGGTATTCTCTTCTATAGTCATCACTGGTCTTTCTTTAATTTCTGGTGATTCTATAGTAAAAATTAGGAATATATAACAAACATATCTTATACATGAAGTAAAGAATATAAAAAGAAGATGTGGTATGATTGCCAATGAGACAACTCTCCACAATAGATAAGTGACATGGAAATTAACAACTATAGGTCAAAGTACAGCCTTCAACAAAGTTCTAATATCATAAATTTTATTTAGAGATTCTTTTTTTTTTTTGAATTTTCAATGAAGCCATTTTATTCAGCATTACAGTCCACAACTTTAACATAAACATGATTAAACATCAAAAGATTTTCTAATATACTAACCAACTGTAACATCCAGGTCTTTAACTATATCTTTGGTACCTTCAGCTATATCCCATCCATCTATAACCATCCAACAATACACACCAACACCAATAGGTCTTCCCAAGTAAAATTTCCCCAACAGTGTCGCGGTTATCCTTCTAAAGTACTCTCTGGTTTGGGCTACCCTGAATCCATCAAAGTACAAGGATAATCCTCCTTGAACACTCCATGAGAACTCTATATTGACAAATGTATTCAGGTATTTCTTGAATGGTACATAAACAGTCCAAATCTTTGTTTTAGTGCTAACAGTAAGGTAGAGCCTCTTTCTGGAATACCACATGGAGAGTCCATATTTGCCACTTTCATCACCTCCACTGGAGAAAATGTACATCTTTTCCTTTAATTCTAACAACTTCAAGTTAAATTTGACAGACAGACCATATTTACATTTTTCTAAATTGAATATACAGTCATTGGTCTGATCACCGAGGTCAACAAAATCACCTATTCCATTGAGTTCCAATGCTTGACCTCCTGTTGGTCCTTCTACTAACCTAGGGGTACCAGTAAGAGTAAAGTTGTAGGTCCTTGTGATCAAAATGTTGAGGATAATTTGTATAAATGTATACCTTCTCACTATAATATCAGTGCCTACAAAAATGAAAAGAAAAATTATCATTTTATTTAAATACATCATGATTTCAGAATAAAAAAGCTGTGTTCTGGTACTCCTTATGTTTCCCTCAGAACTACAACATTCCTATTTTGACAATATAACATATAAATATTGTTGATTTAAACACATGACTGTTGTTAAAAAGAGCAAGTTGACATCTAGATGTTTTGTGTTTTGAATTGTTTAGTGGCTTTCTCAGTGTTTAATACTCAACATCCCTATTATTTATAGTGGTACTATATTTTGTCACTGCATGTTGAAACTCCAGATAAGTAAATAATTTATTTCAACAGATTTCAAATTGTTTAAAAATTATTGTTAAAAATAACTGTTAATAAACATAAAATGTTTAACTTACCATGTCATTTGACATACAGACTCAGTTAAGATGTTTTATTATCTTCTCAAAATTCACAACTTTTACACTTTGTACTCACTTGAGATGATAGACCATGATATCTTAGAAGTTCCTGGAATACACACAGAGCTGGCATTGTTTGGGTCTACAAATCCTGCTGCATAACAAACATCATTCACTACACACACATCAGTCTGAAAAACAAAAAGCCATTGTAGCATGCTAAAATACGTCTTGACATCTAAGATTTTTGTGCCACATGTTTGATTTGTGTCACACTCTTTGTACTTTAAAAAGGATAGAAATGTTTTCTATTTCGCCCTAATCACACTTGTAAACAATGCACAATCAAAATAATTTTAACAAGAGGCTCTCAAGAGCCTGAATCGCTCACCTTAATTTTTTGGGTTAAATCTCTCATCAATGATTATTTTGGCTTTTCAATTTATTTAAATGTTCTTTGAATCGTCCTATTTTCTTCAAAAGCAAAAAAAAATCATTTTCTCCTATGTTCTATTTTAGCCATAGGAGCTATGTTTCTTGACATACAAGGAAATGAAATATAAAATTTATACTAGATACTCTGAAACTCATTTAGCCTAAGTTTGGCTGAAATTGATACAGCAGTTTCAAAGGAGAAGATTTTTTAAAGTAAGTCAACATGATGAACAAATTGTGAAAAAAGTCTTTAAAGGGCAATAACTCCTTAAGGGGTCAATTGACAATTTTGGTCAAATTGACTTATTTGTAGATCTTACTTTGCTTAACATTTTTGCTATTAACAGTTTATTGCATTTTACCCTGTGTTCTATATTTAGCCATGACGGCCATGTTTTTTGACGAAATAAAAAATAAAGCACAAACTTTATTTTATACACCCTACTGATCATTCAGTTGATGTTTGTTTGATTTTGGTAGAGTAGTTTTAGAGGAGAAGATTTTTTAAAGTTAGCAAATATGATGAACAAATTGTGAAAAATTGTCATTAAAGGACAATAACCCCTTAAGGGGTCAATTGACAATTTTGGTCATATTAACTTATTTGTAGATCTTACTTTGCTGATCATGTTTATCTTTATCTATAATAATATTCAAGATAATGACCAAAAACTGCAAAATTTCCTTAAAATTACCAATTAAGTGGCAGCAACCCAACAATGGTTTGTTTGATTCATCTGAAAATTTCAGGGCTGATAGATATTGACCTAATGAACATTTTTACTCAAGTCAGATTTGCTCTAAATGCTTTCGTTTTTTGAGATATAAGCCAAAAACTGCGCTTGACCCCTATCTTCTATTTAAGTAACGGCGGCCATGTTTTTTGACGGATCAAAAATCAAAGCACAAACTTTGTGCAGGATAATCTAAGAAACAATCATGCTAAGTTTCATCCAAATCCATTCGGTAGTTTCAGAGGAGAAGATTTTTTTTAAAGTTGGCAAATATGATGAACAAATTGTGAAAAATTGTCATTAAAGGACAATAACCCCTTAAGGGGTCAATTGACAATTTTGGTCATATTAACTTATTTGTAGATCTTACTTTGCTGATCATGTTTATCTTTATCTATAATAATATTCAAGATAATGACCAAAAACTGCAAAATTTCCTTAAAATTACCAATTAAGTGGCAGCAACCCAACAATGGGTTGTTTGATTCATCTGAAAATTTCAGGGCTGATAGATCTTTACCTAATGAACATTTTTACCCCATGTCAGATTTGCTCTAAATGCTTTCGTTTTTGAGATATAAGCCAAAAATTGCATTTTACCCCCATGTTCTATTTTTAGCCATGGCGGCCATGTTTTTTCACAAAATAGAAAATAAAACACATTCTTTATTCTAGATACCCTAAGGATCATTCAGCTAAAGTTTGGTTGTAATTGGTTCAGTAGTTTCAGAGGAGAAGATCTTTGAAATAGTTAACGACGACGACAACGGACGGACAACAACGATGGCCAACGACGGACGCCAAGTGCTAACAAAAGCTCACATTTCCTTTTAGGAAAGGTGAGCTAAAAACAATATCAATCTTTTTAAACTGAAGTAATTGACCTTATATATTTCACAAGTTGGAAAGGTAACATATACCAGCGGCAAGTTCTATCACCTTGCATGTAGGAAGTACCCTCCTCAGGTTAATTTCAGGTAAGTTACACTTTTTAAAGATATTATAACAAACACATGATGAAGAACAGCAATAAAAGTTGTTTCGTTTACCTTATTTTATTTTATATAAAAATTTGTTTTCTACATTAAATCCTCCTGGAGGAATACTTGATGATAAAGGACTTACCCTGACAGTACAGCCATTTTCCCCACAGACATTACATAGTGAATCATACTTGATGAACAGGAGTGAATTGTCTACATTTATACCATCATTACTGACTGATAGCTGGTATTTACCCAGGCCTGGGAGTCCACAGACAACGGAATTCTTATTCACAAACAATGCTAAAGAACTGTTTGTTGTTCCCTGAAATAAATGACATAAAATGACAAGTGCATAAAAACAAAATGGACTAAAGTCAACAAATTACTCCATGACATCATAAATTCCAGAAATCCATTTTCAGTTCTTTATTTGTTATCTGAAAACTTAAAAGTTTTGAAAGATAAAAAGATAAAATGATAATTACAAACTCAATCTCATTTGAGGCTGGGGTATAAAAATACAAACAAAAACATCCTCAAATAAAATTGAGAATGGAAATAAAAAAACAAAAGTCAAAACATACTAAGCTAATCAGTATAGTTCATGACAAGAACTAATAAATTTGTCTAGATTGGCTAATTCAAATATAACTCACATCTGATGTTTTTCTGAAGTGACATGTGAGTGTATCCAAGTCCACGAAGTTAATACCCTTGACAATGACATTCTCACACGATTCTGCCTGGATGTCACACAATGTGGTAGACAGGAAGTATAAATTAGGTTTGTCAGTCACAGATATATCACACTCATCACCTTGGAAACCAGCATTACATACACATACACCTAGAAGTAGAGATACAAATCTTGAATGCAATGAACCCACAAAACAGTATATCCAGACTGCCTAAAGGGGCATAATTATGAGAGGTTTTTTTTTACGGGATTTCAAGGCTTCAAATTTTCAATGGGATCTTATTAATACAAAAACTAAATAAAATCTTGCATTGAAAGTCCAGTTAAAATATAAAATAAACTGTTAGTATTTAATTTATACTTAAAACTTATGAAAGATATCTTTTAATCCAATATGACTGGTCTGTGATGTAGTCTTTATTTTTGGTTCATTGTGATACTATAAATTCAGAAATTAATGCAACATTTCTATCAATGTGAATAATGCAATTGGCTTAATATCTTCTATTATGATATCTTAAACATATATCTGTATGCTGATTTCCCAAAATCACAATAATAAATATTGTATTTTTGCTCATTCTTCAAAAGTCGCAACAATAAATGCTCACATTAATTTCTGAATTTACAGTCAGTAGTGTCTATAATAGGTCATACCTTGATCACAAACTCCATTTCCTGAACAATCACCAGGGCAAAGTTGTTCAAATAATTCTGGTAGTTCAAACACTCCATTGATTTGTATATATAAACTGATATTATATGACAGCTGTAGAGAACATTGTTCATCGACTGTCTGGACTAATTCCTGCTTCCAATCCATATTATCTGTCAACTGAAAAAAAATAAAATGGAAATCTTAGCAGTTCTAAATAGACTGATCTAAGCAAATTCAATTGTCTAATGGTTTAATTACTAATTGTTATAACTGTTTATTTTTACAGAATGTGACTTAGAAAAAAAAATCTTTCAGCTTGCATAAAATTGGGAATGGAAATTTTCAAAGAGAGAACTTTGTATGCAGATATTTCCAAACCAAGAAATCAACTGGCCACCAAAATAATATTTTGACCCACACAAACTGGTAAATGAATCCATAGTCCATAATCATCTACTCATACCTGAATATCTTCCATACATCCCTCTACATCTTCATCAACATCTATACCAGGTAGGGCGGCACAGCTGTCAAACCTACTGCCTGTTATCATCTCTACACAATAATCTAATGCTTACCTGAATATCTTCCATACATCCCTCTACATCTTCATCAACATCTATACCAGGTAGGGCGGCACAGCTGTCAAACCTACTGCCTGTTATCATATCTACACAGAGTGCTCTAGCTGACTGAGCAGTTATACCATTAGGTGTAGGCCAGGAAACTTCCTAAAGAGTAATAAGTATGAAAGATTTCTTCATTATATTTTAGTTATATGTGGACCTAATATACAAAACAATTTCATCAACAAATAAATAATTTATGTCAGGAATAATAACTGTCAGGAATATGACAGTTCTTGTCCATTCGTTTTTGATGCGTTTTGTTTTTTGATTTTGCCATGTGATTATGGACTTTCCAAATTGATTTTCCTCTGAGTTCTCTGTGATTTTACTTTTTATTCAAATATTTATCCATATTTTCTTTGAAAAGGAAATTACATATAACTGTTATTATTTATTTAAGTTTTTGTTAACCCTTCGCTATTAATATTTTTTCATAAACGGTACTGGTAGATTTTCTGAAACAGATTATATAATCTTTATATTAGGTGTCATGGGGCATTATAAAGCTTTACATATATTGAGATTTTACTTGGCAAAGGAGGAAAAAATCCCCAACTTTAATAGTTACACATTCATTATCCCCATCTGAGAAATTCTACAAAATAGCAAAACATTTCCAATACTATATCAAAGCAGTTTGTACAAAATATATGTCTATACTTACAGCCTGTACCCATTGAATGTTAAATTCAAATGTAATTCTAATTTCCTGTAGATAACACTTGGTGGCTTTATATACATTGTTGGTGAGCAACTCGGCTGTCATATCCTTCCCTGTATATAATATTGTTTTTGATGAAATATAAATGTATTGTGAAATTTGTATTGTTCTTTAATCATACCCCTGTTCAAGACACATGTTTTCAGCAAACAGGGAGTAAAATATTAAAGATAACACTTCATAAGGTATAGCATGACCCTATATAGCTTTATAAATAGCTAATAACTGATTTCTTTAAGTTAAAATGGTGATCTATAGGAGCAGATAGAAAACAGTTTAGTATGATGTCCCTTATCACTGAACTAGTATATATTTCTTCAGGGGCCAGCTGAAGGACGCCTCCAGGTGCGGGAGTTTCTTGCTGTATTGAAGACCCATTGATGGCTTTTCGTTGTTATCTACTCACGGTCGTGTTGTTGTCTGTTTGACACATTCCCCATTTCCATTCTCAATTTTAATAAAGTTCATATCCAAACTGTGTAAAAAAAAAAACAAAAAAAAAAAACTCTTCATTCTATCAGAAATATTTGTGTAAAGTAAGTTTCATAAAGTAATAATGCATACCTCTCCTCTTTCCTTTCTTGTTTTTCAATGGGGGAGAACAGTCAGTGTAATAATTAAATGGACCACAGTTGTCTCCCATTCCTGTCTGACATTGACAGTAAGTCGTTGTGGATTCTTCCTCCACGTCATCTGGGCAATAACCATCAAACAGAGAATCCATTCCCATTTCATGTACTCTTAAAAAAATAGAATATTCATCATAACAAACTGGTTTGAACCTTTCTATCAACAATAAATAATAGTTATACAAGACCACTTCAAGCACTGTTGTCTATACATTGAGGTTTGTTTTGTTTTTTTGATACAGGAAGCCACAGCGCTGAGAGCAAACAATGGACATTCAACAAAAAATACTGCCAATCTAGTCAATTTATATTGGAGTGGAATGCATCTGCTGCTTCAAATATCAAAGAGCTTTAAATGTATCGAATAGATACCCTTTATATCACCAGAATATAATGACATCAACATAAACAAATCTTATTTTCATCGTGTCTAGACTTTGGCTATTTGTGATGAACATATTGCATAGACATCTGTCCATTATTTAAGATACTTAGTTTTATCTTTTTAAATTAAAGGTATGTAGTATCAACCTGTTTAACAAAGTTTGAAGAGCTGAACTTGATTATAAAAAGATATATTAGTTATTTACCTCCAACTTCTAGAGAATTCAATCGGCTGTTTAGTTTTTCCTGTGTACAGAGTTCCATCAGACATTGTCATGTCGTTGTCCTTGTCTCCGTCAAAATTACCACAAAGACCTAAAATATATGGTTAGATTGTTAAAACATCGAACAAATATTTCACCATCATAATTACCACAAAAACCTAAATATAAGTTAATGGAAATTTGATTTATTTAAATTTTAGTTTAACACAACACAATGTATTTTCTATCAAAGAGTTAGAAATCTCAGTGAATCTGTTTTTAGGTAAATGCAGGTCAATTTATTTTTAGATTCTTTTAGCAATTACTAGCTACTAGAGGGAGTATGTGTATTGCTGACCTAATTATAAAAGTAAAAAGCAGACACATAATTCTAACATAAGTTTTATATGAAGTTTCTAAATATTTGACAAAAATACAAAAACAAGATCAGGGCAAGAACCATAACTCTAACTTTACCTTCCACATTATTGGCATCAGCTGGTGAGGCTTTAATCTTGACCATATGGATGAATTCTGGTGTTTTTCCTTTCCCTTGTGTGATTATAACAACAGCACCATGAGGAAGATGGACCTGTAAAATTATCAATGATTTTTAAACTGAGGAAAAAAATGTGTGAAATTGCATTAATGGATTTGAACTTTTGATTAGATGAATCAAAATAACAAATTAAAAAGACATGCCACTTTTTTGTCTCATATAGCATGACGATCAGTATAAAACGGTAAATTCCAACTTGGGTGTATAGTAAAATAATTTAGTTATTTTGTCAAGGTTCACTCAGTTCCAATCTGGTCTCTACAACATTTATCGTTTGTTAAAAGAAATTGTAAAATTGAAGGTTTGCTTTAGAAACACCTACAATCATTCCAAATAACAATAAGAAAAGTCAATCCTGAAGTCCTACCTTGTATTTTTTGCCTCCGCCATGTCTAAATATTCTAGTTCCTGGTGTAAGTTCTCCGTTCAGGATGATTCTGATGTCTATTGGTGTATCTTTTTTAGAGGTTGCTGATGCTCCACACTTATCAAATACAATGACATCATCTCCGACACGAATAGCTGCTGCACAATTACATGAGGCCTTACCATTACAGTTTCTGTAAAATGTTCTCACCTATACAAAAATAATAGAGGATGAATTCAAATTGAAAAATATCATACACACCAAAATAACAACTTAATACAAATGTTTATACTTCAATCTTGTTATAATCTATTATGACTGGACTCAAGGTGTGGATCCAATATTTCAATACTTGTAATAAAGGGCTGCGCTTTAGTGCATGATAGACCCGTTGCTCTAAAAGACGGGCGTATAAGTTATTGTCCCAAAATGCGAAAATCCCCCCTTTTTTAAGCATAAAAATTCATAACACAGAAATTTTAAATCTGAAATTCATAAAAATTGAAAAGGAGCTTACATCAATAGATATAAACAATTCACCAAAGTTTCATGAACATTGGTGTAAGCCTTTTGGAGTTATTGTCCAAAGTGTTAAAAATCCACCTTTTTTTATGAATAGCCCCAAAAATCCAAAACTTAAAATCTGAAATTTATAAAAATTGAAAGGGAGCTTACATCAATAGATATAATCAATTCACCAAAGTTTCAGGTACATTGGTGAAAGCCTTTTTGAGTTATCGTCCGAATTGTTAAAAATCCTCCTTCTTTTATGAATAAAGCCCCATAAATCCAAAACTTAAAATCTGACATAAAAAAACAACGAAAGGGAGCTTACATCAATAGATATAAACAATTCACTTAAGTTTCATGGAAATTGGTGAAAGTGTTTTTGAGTTATTGTCCGAAGTGTGGACAAGGGACGTACAGACAGACAGACAGACAGACAGACAGACAGACAGACAGACAGACAGACAAACGGAGGGACAACGGTATACCATAATACGTCCCGTCTAAAAGACGGGCGTATATAAAGTCAATGCATTTAACAAATAAGTTGCTCCATAAGCCAGTGAAAATGTCAGCAAATATTGCATTTTTATTTTACAAAGAAATCTACAATAAATATTGCATATTATAAATAGCAAGTCTTATTTATGACCTGATGGTTGATAAAAATAAATACAGCAATATTCATGTGTAAATAGTCACAAGAGATTTAGTTCTAAAATAGATCTTACCTCATAAGGAAGAACTTTGTGTTTGTAAAATATAAATTCTCCTTCCAAAAAGTTATTGTACTTCCTGAAAAAAAGATGAAAAAGATTTAAGATTCAAAATTTGTCTAATCACAGAAATTTATATAAGATATAGAAAAGTATTATAAAAGTCTATAAATGGACCTTACTATTCTAAGGATACTGGCATGTTAAACCATATTAAAACCATCCCAAACTATTTAGAATTGTCCAATTATCAAAAATAATAAATGCATGCAATAATGTCTGAATTTCCAGTAGTTGACAGATTTAATGGTACTCACCATTAATCATTTTCATCCATATGAAGATTATTGATATAATGATATTATTCTATTGATGATGGTGTACATAAATGTTTCTCGTTCATTGTTTTTTATATAGATTAGACCGTTGGTTGTCCTGTATGAATCAAGGCTTCCAAAACGGTCATATATGCCGGTCATTTGTATAATGTCCGGTAAAAGACCGGCTGGGCAAAGCATGAAACAGTCATCTACTTTTTAGTTTCAATGGCTTTTTCGGTCATTTTAACATATAAATTCACGATCTTTTTGACCCAACATTTTGCCTTTAACAGCCATACATTTCCGGTCATAAAAGTGACATGATGATTTATTACTATCAAAACAACCCCTACTTCAATACTTTCTAATTTTAATCAAGGCTAATTAGTTGTTGGACAGCTGATATCTACCTGTTAAGGTGACAGGTAAACAATTTTCAGTACCGGACATCGTATAAATTAATCGGTCCATTTCCAATTATTTTCATACATTTCAGCAGCTTGTATCTAATTGATTTAAAATATATAATAAATACATTTATAAACGTGATTTGATAACTCATTTAAAAAGGTTTTAACTGAGGGTTTTAAATGAAAAATCGTCAGCACTACGTTGTATGAACAAGAACATGTGTGCCCATGTGCACATGTGGGAAATTCAATTATGCATCCTACATTTCTTCAAAAATGCTAAAAGTCTCATTGATACCTGTATCTAACGTTCATTTCAAGTATTTTGTTGAAGAAATAACGTGGAAAGAGCTTCTTCGCTCAGTAGTTCTATGTTAACGTACACGGAATTACGTATCCTTTTATGGTCCATGTTTTACCATTGTCAAGTCAATATCCGGTTTTGAAATGTAACCTCAAAAACGAAAATAAAGTTCTAGACAACTTCATTTTGCCCAAATAAAGAGTCTAATGCAGATATGAGCACGCTGATGTGCACACTTTGAAAGATGCAATGCCAATTTTAACAGTTTATGTTAGAACATCAAATTAATATCGATTTTAATTTAATGTCAATCATTGGGATGGCCATCTGACTACCATAATTGCCTTTTGTCTTAGGAATTAAAATTCGGATCAGATATAAAATGTCCGGCTGGCTCAGAAAAATTTTGGAAGCCCTGGTATGAATGGTTTTACACTAGCAATTTTTGAGGCCCTCTATAGCTTGCTGTTTGGAGTGAGCCAAGACTTTGTGTTGAAGACCATACTTTGACCTATAATGTTTTACTTTTACAAATTATGACTTGGCTGGAGAGTTGTCTCATTGGCCCTCATACCACATCTCCTTATTTCTATTATACTCACCATTTATCAAATGATTTCATGTGAGGATCGTTGACAGATCTACAGATAGCATTCTTATCTCCATCTTCAATGTTCACCTTCAAATGTACAAAATAGAACAAGCTAAAAGCTTGCATTTATTCTTCTTCAAAAAAAATCAATAAAATTCTGGACCTGTGCCCTAACATATAATTTAAACAGATTTTTTGCTTGCATTTCTTTTCATGAAAAACACATATTAATTAAACAGAATTATTTGAAATGAAGAAAGTAATGAAACACATTTGCAGGCCAGAGTTCTTGCTTAAAGTTTTTTTTATATATAACTAAATACTATGTAATGAATTCATGAATAAATGTGACTTCAGCAGACAAATTAACTGACTCACCATGAAATGGTGTTGAAAGTGAATTGTTAAGTGTACTGTACAAGATTTTAACGACTTTGTGTATAAAATGTATGAATGCAGTTATCTACCTTGACACTACTGTATGTGTAATTATAGGTGACTGTAGTTCCACAGAAAGTAGAAATTCCAACATCTAAATGTCGAGAAACATCTCCATCGTAAACTAAATCTGTTGTGGCCATGACAGGTACAGAAAGTTCATCTTCCCACATATCAACAGTGATCATTCCTCCACAGAAAGCAGTATCCCCGACATTTACATTACTACAATGGAAGTTGTCAAAAACAATAGATATCAGATTAAAATGTTGTAGAGACATATTTTATTTTTTATTTCAGTGCTAATTTAATTTCAGTGCAAGTTTACACATTTATGATATATCATACATTTTTTTTGTACATGTGCATTATAAAATAATCTCTGTGTAAATGGCAAAACTGTTAACATTATCTGCATTACTAAATTGATATTATGTTGAAATTTTATAAAATTTGTCACATGACCGATTGTTTTTTTTGTGTTTTTTTATAGGAATGCATAGTATATCTATTTTGATGAAACATATTCTGTTAAGAACATAAACTATAGAGACAGGTTATTATCTTACCTATACATGACAGCAGCCTGCCAATGTGTATTACCATTTGTACATAATTCCTCCACTTCCTGGAATCGTGTAGTGACCTTGACATAACATGTACTGTTAACTCCCCTATCTTCAGGAGCACAGAACAGTGACGGAGGAACCATGGCCTTGATTTTGACCTGGCCTGCCTGTCCACCTTCTCTGATGTTTATAATTTCTGTCATAACCTGGATAGATAAAATATAATAGTGAATGTTAAATATACAATTCTCTAAATTTTGTGCTATTTTAACATTTCCCCATGACTGGTATGAGAAAAATATTTCTCCTCACTAGTGAAAAATCTGTTCTCGGCAAATGATTTGGTTGAAATTTAATTGTAATGTTAATTTTTTTCTTATTGTGACGCCATGAAAAAAGGCCAGCATGTCTGATGATGTCACATCAAAAGTACACAACTTTCCTCAAATCTTTGAAAAGAAAGGTTACTGTAACTAATGTATTCTAATATTTCTCCACTCTCAACAGTTCAATTTTAATTGTTTAAAAAGCTAGGCAAGCCTGGTGTTTTAAATATTAAAATTTAACTGTCTCAAGTTGAGAAATATCGTAACACACTTTTTGCAATTGTGGAATCTATTTAATGAATGACTGTAATATTTTTCTGTCTATGAAGAAATAACATAAAAAATTTGTGAATAACATGTGAAGCGGGTTATTTAACAGTGTGCACCACATTTTTTATGTTAGTTCGAATAGACAGAAAAAAACAATAATTCCATTTTAAACCAGAGAAAACCATGAAAAAACGTTGATGACATCGATCATGGTCACATGACTAAATTATGTCTATGGACTGATAACAAAATAATGTCAGCCAATCAGAAGACGCATTACATCCAAAATTAAATTATATTTATTTGTAATATACCATAAGAATTATGTCTAAGGATATTAAACCTTCAAAACACTTAAAACAATCAATTTAATTGAACTCGATTGTTTTTGACCTGTATCTGGTAATCAATTATAATAATGTTTTGTCAATACAACTAGGCCTTTAGCAAATGAGAGAGTGATTGTGTAAAGTAAAAACAAACCATGTACTGGTACATGCAAGATGTAAAAGACTTTGTAATAGCACCATGTGCACTGAAAATGTCATGTTAGAAAGTTCAGAGGCACAAAGGGGTTATCTAAAATATTCATTGCAATCTAACCTTCACTTCTGCTATCAATATGTTACTTTTCCTAGAAGGTCCTCTAGTGTTAGCACAGTCATATGCAAAACATGGAGTCACTGTACATTTTGTCTGAAATATAAAACATTACAGTTATACCAACATAAAGACATATATTCTTTATTTACAAATAAATATCTGGATCAATGATTATTTTTTTTAAACATAAGTAAAAATTTGTCTCAAAATTTGAATAAAATATTAGGTGATTTGATTAATTCATATATTTACAGAGACTTAAAACAGGAAGGAAATTCACATAGAGAAGGTACTACTGCATACTCTTGTGACTGATATTTTAAATTTGATGATTGCAAGTAAAAGGTAATATAGATTTTCAAAAGTTTTTTCTTTCAAGCATGGTTATCAGAAGAGGAGTATGAAAAAACAAATATTACTTTGCCATTTAATGCATTTTCCAACCTGGCCTACATATTTTCATAAAATGATCTAATACTTGACCATATCTATTAAATAGACTGCAAAAAAATCTATAATTGAATAATTTTCATACTGACCTTGACCCCATATCCACCAACTCCATACAAATCTTCTTCAAGGTGACTTCCATCTCCAGTTGTTGTTTCAGATTTAACACTAACGTCATCCACCATCCAATCTATGATGTATTTCACATCCCCACGGGGTAATTTGTCATATTTACAGCTAAATGTAGAAGTTCCATTAGCTTTATCGTAATCCACTTCAAGTCGTGGTTGTGAGGTAAGTTCTGGTACCTCTGATGGAAATAAAGATATATATTTAAGAAATAATTCATGGGGGCTTGAATATATCGTGATTTTACCACGGGTTGGCCCTTTATGACAAATATTTTACCCTGAGCGATAGCGAGGGGTAAAATATCGGCATAAAGGGACAACCCGTGGTAAAATCTAGATATATTCAATCCCCCATGAATTATTTCGATTCTAATAGGACAAATACGGCAATTATTTTGGATCGAAGCGCTCGAGGTGATGGCATTATTTGCCGTTCCAATATATAAAAGCACTATTAAATTGACGTAAAATAACGGAGCAAACTGAATAAATGATGATGCTTAAACTATTTATAATAACATATTTAGATAATTTTAGATTAATCTAATTATTATTGTACTTATATGTCTCATATGTATACAAAAACGGCTAATATAACTCATTTTAGCATCATTTGTTAATGTTTCCTTGTTGTGATGATTTTCCGTTTCACAAGCGTGTATTTTCCCGTAATTGCTTATATTCTGACGTCATTGTTCTATGAAGTGGAGTCGCTCATTCATTAAAAAACATATGACGTGGGGGTACAATGGAAACAGCCCATGAAATATATTCATATTTTACCACGGGTGTGTACTCAAAGCGTTTGAAGGACGTCATGTTAGAATGGAGTATATATAATATGGATTGAATCCACATAAGATGACATTCTCATAATTTATATAAAAATAACAAAAATAAAGAATAACAATACATTTGTTAGGAAAAAGGGATATGGTATTTGTTTTCAGGTTCACATCTTTTCTCCTACTTATGATTCATCCTTATTTTTTTTCTTTTCTTTTTCTTTAAATCTTGTGAACTGATGTCACATAGAAAAAAATCAAAATAAATCTGTTTTCTATGTGTCCAGTTTCAAAACGATATACAGTGAGACATTCTACAATAAGAACAGCTTTTTGAACTGTGACATACCTGAGAGGACACCAACAGCATTTTTAATGTTAATTGTGGCTGTCCAAGTCTGCCAAGTTCCAACAGTACATCTAGCATAGAATCCACCAAACCCAAGCAGTGGTCCACCAAATCTATATTTATATTTCTTGTAGCCTTTAATCTTCCTCTTTATATACTTCAATCTTTTTCCAACACTTATTCCATCAATGAAGAGTTCCAAACCATCAATACTCCATGAAAATTCAAGGTCAAAGAAATCATTGACCTTGGTAAATTTAGTTTTCACTGTCCATTCTTTATCAACAGTTGAGATGGTCAAATATAACCTCTTTTTCCAATAATACAGAGATACTCCTCTGCCTCCTTGTTGGTCCCCACCAGATGTTAAAATGTACATGTTTTCTCTGAGTTCAAATAGTTTCAGAGATATTTTAAAGGTCATTCCTAATAAACAGTTGTCAGGTTCACTAAGACAATTATTGTCACCTGGTGAGTCCATAAGCTGGTCCTTGCCATTCAGATCCACAGCTAATCCACCTTTCCAACCATCCACAGTTATTGGTGCACCAATCAAGGTTAAATTCACATTAGTGGTGATTAACATTGTTCCAATTATTTCTATGAAGTTTGTTTGTTTCCAAGAAATACTGGTACCTGAAGAAAAAAAAACATTTTCAAACTTTCTATCTGTCATCAAGTTGTCTCATTCTACATAAATAACAAGATAACTCAAATGAAATGTTTCATATATCAATTTAAAACCCTATAATTTAATTTTGGATGTAACACATCTTCTGATTGGCGGACGTTATTTTGTTATGAGTCCATAGACATAATTTAGTCATGTGACCGTGACATCATCAACATTTTTTCTTGATTTTCTTTGGTTTAAAATGGAATTTAGAATTAAATTATAAGAAATGATTGTAATATCTTTTTCTGTCTATTAGAAATAACATGAAAAATGTGGTGCACACTGTTAAATAACCCGCTACCCACGTTATTCAGTGTGCACCAAATTTTTTATGTTATTTCTTCATAGACAGAAAAAATATTCCTTAAATAAAATGACATTCACTAGAGATCACTAGAACCATTGGTGATAAAAAGATGTTGCTTTTTTCAGTAATTGATAATCTGGACAATGAAGTTTTTAAATGATTACATACTTTGTATTTTTGTCCAGACCGTTGTGTTCTGAACAGCATCACAGACTCGGGTAGAATCTTGAGGGAAAACTTGTCCATTCTCATAGCAATCTCCATCAATTACACAGCTGTCATTCTACAAGACAAAATATCTTTACTCAATCATCAAGTAAATTTTTATTATATCATATGAATTTCAAATAACAAAAGGTTTGTTTGATAGGTTTAGTGCTTTATATCACATTTATAAGTCAGTATTACTTCTGACAAAGTTAACCAGAAGATAAGAAACATGACAAGAGAATAATTTTAACCCAACTGAAATTTTAAAATGATTAAAAAATATTTTATTTATTCTCTGAATCCTCTCACAAAGTTTTGTTTTTCCTTACCCTTGTCTGGCAGTTGAATGTGCCATCATCAGCTAACTCACAGTTCTCACATTTGGAGTCGTATACAAAACGCTTCAGCTCGTTACTCTTCAATACTCCGTTATTACTCAGTGTAATAGTCACACTAACTGTTACATTAAGTTTGCATTCAACTAATTCAAATGTCATGAACCTTCCAGAAACCATGTAGACTCTACCAGACTGAAAAAACAAATCAAAGATAAATAAGACTTGCTGCAATAATATCCAGTAATCAGTTGGTCTCAGCATTTCACAAGATCAGGTATTCTGATGTATGAAGTACAACAGCTGATATAAAAGTGGAGGATGGCATGATTTCAAATTCAAATCAATTCATTTTCAAAAGGGAGGTTCCAACCCAGGATAAAAAGGGGCTTCTTTCTGTATGTTCCAATTCAAAAGCATTGATCATAATAAATCAACCCCTGGATCTGTTCCATGTTTACTGATACTTTAAGTCTGTAATTACATTGTAGCTTTTGTCATCATATATTCATTTATAAAGATTATCCATTTACAACACATTAAGAAGATTAAAATTAAAATTTGAGAGTACACTGGTCCAAAAGTAACGTTTACATAAGAAAATGCCTGAACCTTGTCAACCTTTTAAAGAAGTTAACCAAAAATCTTTTGCCAAACATCTCGACACCCCAGCTTATTTAAAGAATATTTAAGGTCAAGTGGGACCACATATTCAGTAAAATAAACAACAGACAGATAAGTTACCTGTACTTCTGTTATATGACAGGTGAGATCTACATTGCTTAGGATGTTCATACCATACAGGTAAACCACAGAACAATCTCTGTCTGCTGTATTACACACAGGTCCATAGGTCACTTCACCTATAACTGGGGGTTTAGAGATGTCAACAGAACAATCCATACCACCGAAACCACTCACACATTCACATTCACCTGAAATATAATGGAAATATTGTATTTATACAAGGCCAGGTGAACTTTCAAAAATTGAAATGGCCTGACAAAAGGGGAATCATTCAAGGGAAATGTTTCATTTCTTTTGCAGTAATATTTTATATTTCTTGTCAATAGTCCTGAATACATATGAAGTATTATTTTCCATCTGACAAAAATCAAGCAACTTTCAATATATCCCCACGCATTACAGTGAATCAGAATTTTAATTCTAGTTTCATTTTATGTTAAATAAAATAAAAGCAGGACAATACATATCAATTGTAGTTTAGCCTCACCATAACTCTTGCATGCTCCTTTACCATTACAGCCATTTGGACATAACATGTTGGTAAACGTTGAATTAGGCATCATATAATCCCCAGAAATCTCCCAGTATTTGGTATATGTGATTGCTCTAATGTAGCAGTGTGTCTTCACACTAAATAAGGCAGTCATCTTCCAACTTTCATCATCAGTTAACTAAAACAGAGAATAAAAGTTCAGTCAGATTGTTAATAACAATGCTTGGTTTTGTAAAGTCTACCAGTTGATTTAATGACTATTATTTTTTTTCTAGACTGAAACTATAAAGAGAGTTACATTTTGAACATTATACATTTTTCAGGTTGTAATTAATTTTAAAGCTTGATAGTTTCACATGAATTACTTCAATTAAAGTTGCTGAATCGCTCAGCACAATCCTCCTTTGACTTGCATAAATTCTAAGTTGGAACTTAGTTCACTGTTAAGTGTAGTGAAGGTTTTTTGTCTTAAAGGTCATGTATTTTTTCACCAAGGGCTGCATAGCCAGTCAAGGCTATTAAAAACTTCCATCATCATCAACAATTAATGATTTTCTATTATCGACTTGTTATCTTCTGCCCCTCTTTTTAAATATGTCAGACTACTAAATACTTACTCCTATATCAGTGACACATGACTCGACTGATATGTAAAATACAGAAGGCACCAATTCACGGCACATGCTTCCTTCCATGGTTGATAATATATAGTTCTGACATAATTCTCTGACGTATGTCTCATTCATACCAGAAGGTGTAGGCCAGCTTACAACCTACAGTAAATAATAAAGTATAATTCACTTAATATTTGACCACTACATACTTAATTTATGACTTATAAATTTATAGTATTTCATCTAGTAACATGAGTTCTAGGAATATATGTTAGATGTTCTATTAGAAATCCCTTTGTTATAAAGTCCAGTTGTCAAATTGATACAAAAGAGAATCAATCTTTTTCTAGGAACTAAGAACTCTTTACTAAAGGTTATACAGAAAAGTGGTTTTAATTATTGGAGTTGTCTTTCCTAACTACATACCTTTCTCTACTATTGACTGATTGTTGTTTCTGGCTTAACATTATTTGTTCTAACATAAGATCCTACCTCAGCTGTAAAGTTGACATCATATTTAAACAGAATCTGTGGTTGTTTAGTCAGACATTTTTCTGGAGGATTTTGTGCATGTGTTACAAGACCTTCTGTTTCATCATATCCTAAAAATAAACACATCATTCATTAATTGCCTTTGTATAGTAAGGGAAAAAGCTAAGTGGATTCTATTACAGCATTAGGTACATTATTTTGCTTCATACTGGACATGAACTGATAACACTTGACATTCAGGTATAAGCTTATTTGAGGTGAGATTCACATGAAATTCATATGAGAGAAATTTGCCTGAGTATAGTTTTCTTCTTGGTTTTAAGCACAATTTGTCATAAAGCATAATTTGTCTTGCTCTTTGTCCTCTAAGCAGCTATCAAATTGATAGTGTATATCAGTACTAAAATGCCCATCCCAAATATACATTTTGACTGGGGTTGAAGTCATAAAACTTTGCTCAGTGCTCAGAGCACAAAAATCATGCTCAAAACGTGAAATCCAGCATTTTGATTGGTTGATTTTGGAGTATGAGTACAAAAAACTGACTCTAAAGTTTTATGACCGCAAAGTCAAACTCATTTACCTCCTTCTTCAGTACAGCTAAACATGAGGTCATTCTCTGTACATGTAGAGTTCTTGAAACAATCACATAACATCATACTATCATTTTTACTGGTGACAGATGAGTCACAGAAGCCATTGTATAATGTGTTATCTTCATCCACTCTGTAAACACAAATCATATACAATTTTATCAAAACACAGAATGAAAATGAAGCCCACAATTTTTCAATGCAACTCAAAAGTGAATCTTTAGTAGGGGATTATCAATATCATTATCAGATTTCACAATCTGAAAACATAAATCTTCAGACATTGATATAATTATTATTAATGTCATGAGTAACAGTACCATTTGATAAGGGACTTTACGTTGAAACTTTCCTCTGGGTTCATATTTTTTGTGAATTTACTTTTTTCTACACTGAAACTGTCATTATATTAATCATTTAATAAAAAATAATCCCAATTATTAAAGGTATTGCCACCTACCTCCAACTTGTAGAGAATGATTGAGGATACATAGATTTAGTTTCCAGCATACTCCCATCTTCAAGCATCAAATCATTGTCTTTATTGTTGTCAAAGTTCCCACATAATCCTACAAATATTTAGTATATTTTATAAGTATAGCACACAATTTTTAAAAGGAACAAATACCGCTCATTTTGTGAGCTTGTTTAAAATCAGGATAGTAGATTTAACTCTGAAGAGTTTCAGCATCAGGGACAAGAAAAGCATGGAAATAAATCCTTGTAAACAGGTTTAGTCATTGCAATTATGAAATATAAAGTATCGCAAAGAAAACATTACCTCTGTGAAGATTTAAACTTTACATTTATACTCTTTCAGTTTTACAATAGAAACTATATCATAACAAATGTGTTGGGTTTTTTTTCTTTTATATCAAGAAATGTAGATAAGCATTTCCGTTAATTTAATTTCAAGAATTAACCCAATTAATTACAATCCAAGGTTGTGATTATCTATAAAGCAGTACATACCCTGTGTGTGGTTATGATCCATTGGTGAAGAATACATGGCCACTGAGAGGTATTTGTATGTGCTGTGTACTCCGTTCCTGACCAGAACATAGGAACCAGTTGGTAGATAAACCTGGAGTTACATCAACAATCATTATATACAATTGATTTTAAAAATGATTTAATTTTTTAACAAAATTTTTCCTTGTAAAATTTCAAATATTCATTGAATTCTAATCTAGCCATTGGGTCTTTATTGCATCAAATCTGTTTTTGATCCTTCACTTGTTTGCTGAAAGTGCATGTACTAATTATAGAATATTACAAGCCTTTATTTTCTCCTGTTTACATGTTGCAGTGGCATTATTGGAATTTCCTTCAGGGTCTTTTTCTTCCTCACTTCTTTTTTTATCAAGGTCAAAATATGGGATACAAATGCCTAACAAACAAAACACTTAAAAAATTCAAAAAGTTAAATGTGTACCCATGTTGAAATGAATAAGACACAGTAGCATCATTTCTTATTATAAGGACACAATATGTATTATATTGAACCTTTATTAAAAATATTCATGAATACCTTACCCTATATTCATATCCCTCATTAAACCTTTATTTAAAATATTCATGAATACCTTACCCTATATTCATATCCCTCATTAAACCTTTATTAAACATATTCATGAATAACTTACCCCATATTCATATCCCTCATTAAACCTTTATTAAAAATATTCATGAATAACTTACCCCATATTCATATCCCTCATTAAACCTTTATTAAAAATATTCATGAATACCTTACCCTATATTCATATCCCTCATTAAACCTTTATTAAACATATTCATGAATAACTTACCCCATATTCATATCCCTCATTAAACCTTTATTAAAAATATTCATGAATAACTTACCCTATATTCATATCCCTCATTAAACCTTTATTAAAAATATTCATGAATACCTTACCCTATATTCATATCCCTCATTAAACCTTTATTAAAAATATTCATGAATAACTTACCCTATATTCATATCCCTCATTGAACCTTAAGACCTTTGTCCCTGGAGTGAGTTCATCGTTGAGGAACATCCTGGTATGTAGGTATGGTATATCCTCCTCTTCAGGGCCACATCTATGTATCAGTATGACATCATCACCTGACTTAACGGCTACCACACATGTACAAATCACATCCGTATCATTACTACATCTTCTATTGAATATGTGGACCTGTTATATAATTACAAATAAATGGTTTGAAATTCAGTTTCTCTAATTCTATTGAAATTTATCCCTTTCTGAAACCCATTGTATAAAAAAATTTAATCAACATGTGGTTGCCGGTGATCGCAAAAGATCATTGGGATGATTTTAAGGGTCATGACCTTTTTAGCTAACTGGATGGGGAATCAAAATATGCTATAACAGGCGTTCATGAAATTGACAACTTCGTGCAATGTGAAAGGCACTCGAAGGGGAATTTTGGTTAACAAAAAAGAAAATGTATTTTATCGGATTTATCCAATCTCGATAGTTAAATTATAAATTTAACCATCTGGATTGGATAAATCTGATAGTCCACTCGTATCAATGTAAGAATCTATATTTATCAACAGAAAAATTGCAAAAAAATGTAAAATTTATACTCTTCATGTAAGTCTAGCTCAGAAAAAATATTACGAGTCAACTTTATGAAGTCATATTCTGGGCAATAATTTTACAATGTTTAGAAACATGTAATAAAGTGAAGGAGATACATTGTGATTGGAACATGTTGAAACCTTAACTGTGAATAGTAACACCCAACAGACTAAAAAGGAGAATAAATGGTAAAATTAAACTTACCTCATATGGTAGCTCATTATGTTTGTATAGAACAAATTCTCCCTCGTTCAGATTGTTAAAGCTCCTGAAATTTAAAGTAATAATGTCAGAATGGTGTAATCTTTAACTACTTTCATTCTAGAAAACTCAATGAGGGTTTAACTGTTTTTACCCGACTGTAAAAATATATAAATATTTTTATAATTTGCTTATACAGTGATTTGATCTAAAAAAAAGCATCCATCAAATAACCACAAATTTCAACAAAAACTACAGCACTTTGAAAAAAGTTACCCAGAAATAAACAATTTGTACATTGTTGAAGGCTGTACATTGACCTATAGTTGTTTATGTCTGTGTCATTTTGGTCTTTTGTGGATAGTTGTCTCATTGGCAATCATACCGGCTTATTCTCATTTCGCCTTACCTGTCAAAATTTATATATAAAATTAATCCCAGTTTGCCTTAGTACAAATTTTCAGGTACACAAGAATTAACTAAGGCCAAATGGGAGCTTCTGTAAACAATAAAATTAAGTTATGTTTTGTTTGTATTGCAATTAGTTGATATTTGTTATTTTAAGTATTTGATAAACGTTATTGCAGTTTTGTCTGGTAGAGTGCTGATCTCCTGCTTTCGAATGGAGGCAGTTTTTGTGCAGTCTCATTGGTCTGTGCATCTCATGATAAACTTATCATTGGTAATTTGTTCAAATCTTGAAGAAGTCAAGACATGGATTTTGCTTTATATATATAATTAGCACAGTTTTAGAGATTTTTTAATATATTTTTTTATTAAAATTTTTGTAATGTAATTAAACAAGTCTGTGGGATTTTTTTTTCTTTTTTTCTGTAAAACTTTTTGTGTTGCATAATGTAAGGGATAATTAAACTATTTTGATTTTTCTAACTTACTGCATGAATTAAAAAAAAATGCAACTTTTACTAAATATCAACATACAAGATTTCAAGAGAAGCAACTTCCCAACCACATTTTTTTATAGTAGATTTTTCCTGATTTCACAACTTTTGAAATCATAAAAATGGTCACTTTTATTAAAAAAAAATAATTAAAGAGAAACAAACCCCTATTAACATGTTGTTCAAATTGCTATAAAAACACAAAGGTTTAATTTGTTAATTTAATATTTTTATCTAAATTCACATTTTGCCTTAGTTCAATTACCATCTGGCCTTAGTATATTTTATACCTTTTTTACCTGGAATTCACAGCTAAGGCGAAATGGGAACACACCATCATACCACATCTTCTTTTTTTTTTATAAATAATAGGTTCTTTGAATTTGCAAAGTTAAATATCTACAATTATAATTTACCTTCCATCAAATGTTCGTGTATGGTAATTGACAGCAACACATTTGGCATATCTATCCATTATTGTTACCTTTAATAATAGAAAAGACGAAATTGTTAGGAATTCATAAATCAAATCAAGAGTTTAAATAGATCTTACTAGTTATATATCAATATAAGGAAGAATGCAAAAACAAGAATGTGTCCACAGTACACCGATGCCCCACTCGCACTAATACTTTCTATGTTTACTGGACCGTGAAATTGGAATAAATTCTCTAATTTGGCATTAAAATTAGAATGATCTTATCATAACGAACATGTATACTAAGTTTCAAGTTGATTGGACTTCAACTTCATCAAAAACTACCTTGACCAAAAACTTTAACCTGAAGTGTAACAGACGGACAACAAACAGACGAATGGAGGAACAAATGGACGCACAGACCAGAAAACATAATGCCCCTCTACTATCCTAGGTGGGGCATAAAAATCTATCTAAAATTAAAGGTATTCAAATTTTTGCACACTCTTTATGGTATTTGGCTTTTTAAAGGTAGACTTATATATATATCAAAATGAGCAATACAATGTATTAGGAGGACAAAATCTTCATTAAGCTGCTAACTCTCTTTGTTATTTCAGTTTATGAGGTTTTTTTCTAGTTTGCAGACATTTAGTGAAAACATCTATTAGAAATTCAATTTTGCTAAGTATTCAATATGACTTCTGAGCATTCCTCAAGGTATAGACATTAGACATTATTTTATTATACCAATCATGGGCCCTTGTCGGGCAAGATACAAAAACATCAGAATACAATGATTATATAAACATAAAGTGAAATACACAATAAATAATACACAAATAATAAATTGATAATATGAGCAATGTAGGATATAATTATGGTAAGAGGCATTGAGTGTAATGAGGCCGATTTAATATTAAAAGAAAGAATACGATATAAAGTTTAATAATAAGAAGAAAAAAAAGTAAAAATAGAACCAGAAATATAGTGTCTCATTCTGCAGTAGTTCTCCTCATGACCAGTGGACAGCAGTGAAGGACTTTTACATCACAACAATGCAAAGGTCATCAAGGGGGGATCCTTCAGAACTAGCTACAGATACATAAGATTACTCCAATAGTGATTCTGGTATAGCAAATAATGTACCAGTACATACCTCCACCTCCTTCTCATTCATGATGACCTCACTATAACTCATGCCTCCTGCCATAGCCTCTGATTCTACATCAATCATGGCCATCTGTGTACCATCCTTTAACGAGTCCATCACAGCATACACTGGTAACTCCATCTCCTTCATCCAATTGTCCATGGTAAAACTAACACCACAACTGGACATAGCACTGTCTTGTTTGATAACTATCTGAGGCACCATTTCTCCACCACACGTCAGATTTTGTGAATTTCTGACAGAGATATCGACCCTGATGTGACAGTTGTCAGACATACAGAACATATTGGGCGGGAAACTAAATGTTATATGTAGTTCTTCCTTTTCTCCTCCTTCAACCAGTTCAAGACTGGTTTCTTTCACCTAAATATTCAAATTAATAAAACTGATTAATCTCAAACAGACATGAAAGATCTTATATTGGTTATTATATTATTTGTAAATCAACTTATTTATGCATATACTTTATGTAGCTATTTACCTTTTTATGATGATTTTATGGCTTCAAATTTTCTCAACTCTATAATTTTCTCGATGGAGTTCTCTAAAGAACAATTAATTATACATTTTCACACTGCATATTCTTGTTATTTTAAGCAAAAGACATGAAAACAAGTTCCTAGTACGATTTTTTTCTCAACATTAAACAATAATAACATTTGATGTATGTTTCATTATAATACTTTATTTTGATTTTTTCATTCATGATAACATGTGGTCCCACAATAAAGTGCACAGGTGAATAAAGTACAAAAATTATAACATTCGTATTTTCATGATCATAGCAAAAAAATGTAATTATAAGTATTGAATGCTTCTTTTTGTAACATTATAGGGTTGTAAAAGCGTTGACCATGCGCACATTTTTAGTATGAAGCGCTTCCGCGCTTCATACAAAATGTACTTTGGTCAACACTTTTACACCCCAATAAATTTACAAAAAGAAGCATTCAATTCTTAATTGTTATCCAAATTTACCTTTACAACTGCTTGGATACTGTTGCTAGGGTTCAATGGAGATGTCGTATTCCCACAATCATCACTGTAGCATAGATAAAGGCCACATTGTATCTAAAAATAAAGAAAAACAGTAATGCAATAGAAATTCTTATATAATCTAAATTTCAAATCACCTAACTTTACACACTATTTTTTGGTTTCAGACTTATGGTTTTAGACATGAGATCTTTATAATGTGAAATGCAGAATTAGACTATTAAACAGATCTGTAATAACATAAGCAACATGACAGGTGCCACATGTGGAGCAGGATATGATTTCCCTTCCGGAGCACTTGAGATCACCCCCAGTTTTTGGTGGGGTTCATTTTGCTTAGTCTTTAGTTTTCTATGTTGTGTCTTCTGTACTACTATTTGTCTGTTTGTCTTTTATTTTTAGCCATAGTGTTGTCATTTTATGTTCTATCAATGAGTTTGACTCTCCCTATGGTATCTTTCGTCCCTCTTTTATAACTGTTTTGCAAATACAATCTTAATGTTATTATTATTGATTCTCAGTCCTTGAATTGTCCATAGAAATAACATCCTATCAGATCATTAAATATATAAACAGAATTCTAAGATTAATCAAAACGGTAAACACATGCATGTAAAAAATTTGATAATTAATATTAAAATATTTAAAAACCCAGTTAACTAGAAAACAAGGTGAACAGTATCTTACCATGGAACCGTAGGTGAAATTTTTCAGCATTCCTGAATCAATGTTCTTCATTTTGAATAAATCATCATTTTCCATCCATTCACCTCCATATTTCTTGGTTCTCCAAACTACGGAGAATTCTGTAGTGTTATCAGAGGGACCTTCAAACTCACAAGAGAATTGAACCATCTCTGTTGTTTTATTATACATCATCTCTACCTCTGGTAGTTTCTCAAGTAATGGATAGACTGAAAAATAAATAATAACTTAAGAAAGCACACCAATAAAAGTTAGGTGGTAATCATTCTGAAATTTAATTTATATCCTTTTCATTAATTTTTTTAAATTTTAATTTAACAAAATGTTCTGAACTCCTTCTATTAAAACCTTACCAGATTGTGTAAATACTAAATAGCTGTAATTCATTTTTTTTTTTTCTTCAAGAGGATTGATTAAGTGATCAAAGAATTCATAGATTTCCATGCATTTTGTCTTGACTTACATGTTGTAGAATATCAATATAAGATCAATAGTATGTTTACCTTTTGTAGTACTCCACATATCATAGGACTCTACTGGACTACAGATCAGAGTTCTGTTCTCAGGATTTCTCTCTGATGCATCATAACATTTCCAGTCAATGAAACAAGTCTTTTCCTGAAAAAAAACCCAAAATAATTGAGATATATTTTCTTGTCATAATTGTTTTGTTCATTGCCTTTTTACAATTTTGTTTTTCTTAATGACTTTTAGAAATTAGAGCATTGCATAATTTAAATATTTTAACTCAGGTCAAAAAGAAATATCAGTCAACAAATACACCAGGTTTGTTTTTTCCTTACATACATGAGGGGGGATAAGACCTTTATCGGGACTCCAGGATCGGGTGTTTTTAAGCTCCGGATTTCGGGATTTACCCTTTCGGTATCCGGGAATTCTCTTTTTCGGATTTCGGGACCTCAGGATTTCATATTTTTAATCCTGGGATTTCGGGATTTTGTGTTTTTAAGCCCAGGATTTCGGGATGAGGACCCCTCCTATCCCCCCTCATACATGTATCATACATGAAAAATTTTATAAAACAAAACATAAAAAGTCTTCTTGTTTTCAATAAACAATATAAGAGCATTCACAAAGGCAATACCAGTTTTTAATGTATATTTCCCATAATAGTATGTAATTAAGCAAATTTTGTTTTTTGCATCATGAATATTTAATTGAAGTTACTGTTGAAACATGTACCATAAACATTCAAATTACCTTGAATTCACATTTGCCTGGTTCTTTACAAGTATGACATTCATCATCGAACACAGTGAAGATACTCTCTGGTGTGAAGGTCATACCATCGTTAGATACACGGACAATGTAACTTCCTGTTTGTGGGGTCGGACAAATAACTTCATTGTAGCTGATAAACACAGCTTTTATCATTGTCTTGTTTTCCATGGCAACAGTGTAGGCCTCATTAGACAGCTAAAAGGATAAAGAATAGAAAAATATATATCTGTAAAATAAAAATATTTTTAAATATCCCATGAAGATATTGTATGTGAAATTGTGATGAAATTGTTGGGTTTTTTTTAACCATGACATTGTAGACTTTTTCAACAGTTAGTTTTTACTACAAAATAATCTTGGTTTGTTGACCTATTCATTTATATATATTTTTTCAATGGTAATGCATTTATAGCCTTTGTTTTAATATTTTCCTTTCATAATCAAAATTTTCAATAATAACTTGTTATTTTTTCTTTTGACACTCAATGCTTTTATACTAACTTCAATTCTCTGGAGTTCACAAACTAGGTCATCAGATTTGTAAAAATCATCTCCATAAACGACTATTTCTTTACAGGATTCCTCTGATATATCACAGAAACCATTCATGTGTAACCTCCAGAATTTAGGTGGCATGGTTATATTAACTGAACAATCTGCTCCTCCAAAATCTGCATCACATTCACAATGACCTGAAATGATAAAATGAAAAGACTTGCTTTATCAGGTGTTAAAGTCTAAAAGTAAAAAATAAAATAATTTAAATTACAACAAGTACAAGTGAAATTTGTAAACAAAAATCAATGACCTGACCTTATTTTAAAATAAGCTATGTGTGAGTTAAATTTTGTTCCTATTTTAATCTATCCTGTCTGAAAGAAAATAACAAGGCGTTATTAACAATAAACATTTAAAAATAAAGTATGAATAATCAGATATCTCTTATAAAAACAAGACTATAGACTACCATACCTGGTGTGGGGAACATCCATGATCCAGAGTTATCTCCACTGAAGACAGCTAATCCAGTCACCATACTTGGTTCAGGATCTTTCCACATCACAACTCCAGCCTTGATCCCTAGGGAACCTTCTCCAACCTCTACCATGTGATCATCCCATCGAACCCAGTACTGTTTGTACTCATTACAATCTGTGGTGTTCTCCATCATAAAACTAGCCTTGACCTCGTCATTTTTAGATATGATGTATGTTGTTTCATTGGTCCCACCTATTGTTACCATGGTGTTATTTCCTCCCAACAAGATGACAGTCATGTTATCACAAGTTTTAGTTTTGAATGTAAGGAACTTGTTGTCTGGGACTTGCAGTTTGTACATGGACAGGTCTGTGTAATTATCCCCTCCACCAGGTGTTGCTATCATCATCTCTGAAACAAATAACAATCAAAATTATTTTAATGATTAAACTGGCAGCTTTTCTTTTTAAATTAGGTATAGCAGTTGTATGTAATGTAGGTCTAAGTTTAGTGTTTAATTTTGCTTGACACAGGTCAGTTTCTGTTTCTTTTTTCAAGATATATTCAGACGCTAGTTCTTCTTGAACCATAACTGCTAAGGCAAAGCATCACTTATCACAAGAAAAAATAAACTGAATTCTTGTAGATTCATTCATTTTTGTAGATAGTAGATTAAAGAAAACTTTCATTTTCTTGGATATTTGATGCTGTGGCTTTACTTTGATCTCCTTACAAGCCAATAGTAAATTTGAACATTTTCTAATAAATGAAATAAGTTATTACCATGTCTGCATGTTCCATGTTCTCCACATTGATTGAAGCATAACTCGTGTACTACATCATAACTTGTCCACATTGTTACACTCCTTTGTATTTCTTCTCCACAATGTTGTCTTATGGTTGCTAAGGACAACATAGCTGCTTCTAAATTGTCCATCATCTGAAGATTGAAAAAATTTACATTTTAGAAAAGTTCTGTATAAATACTAGTTGTTGTGTAAAACAGTGAATAGTATGAGATAAAATAATTCTGTTCAGGCTGCGATCTACATGTAATTATAATTAAAATACTGGACATGAATATGCTTTGATTTATAACTTTTTTCCAGTTCACTGCTACAGTTTTTGATTTTTTTGTAATATTTTTTTTTTTAAATTCTTCATATGAATTAAGATGATTAAATAAAGTAAAGTCAATCATAAAACAAAGTAACATCATAATATAAAAGATACACATTAATATTAACACCTTACCTGAATATCGTCTATACATGTCTGTTTGATTTGTTCCAGCAGTGTATTAGGTATGTCTTTACATAGCTGTCCCTCTGTACCGTTGATAACAGCTTCAATACAGGCTGTTTGTGCATCATCTAAAGTAATGTTAGATGGTGTCGGCCAATCAAAACCCTAATAAAGAAAATATATTGACAAGGTTAGATGTTTCAGCTATTCAAATTCTTGCAACAATAATAATATTTCTAACATTAAATGATAAAAACCACCAAACATCTTTAACAGTAAAACAAAGGTTGTGTTCAATGGTTTCAGCAACACTAAAATTTGTTTTTTTCTTGAAAAAAAAAAAGTAATAGATGGTCAGAACCAATTAACACCCTGCAAGCAGAAAAAAATATTTGTAGTGTTAAAGGGTGCGGGCAAAGTCTAATTTCTTTAACAGACAATTTTAGCATACTGAAATATAAACTAGAGATTCTGTTGGTTCACCAGATAAGGGTTTAAACATATTAGCTTAATCAACTCAATAATAAGAAGGATAAAAAAAAATATCAACAAACCTGAGATTTGTATTCAGAATCAAATTCATATGGTCCAGTTTCATCATCACAGTGCTTTGGTTCTGATGACCTTTGACCTAGAGTATCAGTCACAGCATCTGTAAAGAGAATCAACATGTTAGTACACATACATATAACTGTTTCTTATATACAGCTGACAGATGGCTTTCATTCAAGGTATTGGAATGAGGATGTTTCAATAAAAAGTTTAAATAATGACACTAGATTGGGTTTTTTACACTTGATGATGATGATGAGAAGGAGGACAATCTATATTCACCATGAGAGCATGTTTAAAAATATGATATGATATAAACTTCACTTTGTACTGGACAAACATGCTGATCTGTTTTTCTAATGTGGTAATTCACAAGGTAACAATCCATAGAAACCCTGCCAAGTCAAATTATTCGGACTCTGATCTGACCTTACTATGTTCTAATTCCTTAATGCAGCATGCTTAGCAGAGAAACAATATATTTAAATTCTAAAGCCTTATAGTACTAAATGATTTATTGTGACAAGGTTTATCAAGTGGTTTTCACTTGGTTTATTAAGGTCAGATCCATTTGATATAAAGAAGAACAATAAAGTCAAGTATTTGTATCAAATGATGTAGCATACCAATAAATCAATTTCTGTAAATATTAAAAACTATCACACCAATTAAATATAATTTATCCTACCATATTGATCCCCAATAACAGAACACATTCCTTTGATTTGGTCCACGTCACATTCTCCCGCCATTTTCTGTGGACAGCTACAGTAGGTCATTAGTTCTGGGGATTTCATGGAGGAACAATATCCCGTCAAAAGGCTCTCGTTTCTCTTCACTCTATGAATTAAATAAAGTTATTAATTATAATACAAATAGATATGGTAAAAATTTACATTTTGATGAGTTATTTGGATATGTACTACCATGTGACCTTGGTATCTGTTCTGAAATATTTCAATGTCAAACTTAAAGGTCTGTTTGGTCACAGTTTGAATTAAATTTAATTTCTGTGCCTTAAGAAATCTGTACCAAAACAGATCAAATGATGATTAAAAACAACGAGTGTTTTTTCATATGACAACATGTCACATTTCCATGTTCAATAAAGCACGAAATCTGGGTCAAAACTGTTTGTTGTTATAATTTTTAAAATTATTTAAAATTTTTACATTTTTTTTAAAACGAGTATCTATTATATTTTTTACTTTCTCCTTTTAAACATTTAATACTTGTGTGTTTACAAGATAAATATCTACCTCCAAGAAAGTGAGAGAGCCGTTTTAACCAATCCTGGTACATTGTATAATTCTCCATCTGATTTCTGTAGATCATTGCCCTTCATACCATCAAACATTCCACATAAACCTTTAGTATTGTCAAGGTCATCTACTGACCCCTGAACCCAAACATTTAAATATGGTGATTTGATTTCTGTTTCTACGAGAACTGTGATGATAGTTCCAGTTGGTAACATAACCTTGAACATCTTTCCATCAACTGCCCGATAAATATCTGTTCCTTTCTCCATTTTCTTTTCATAAATCTTAACAAGTAGTGGCCACTTATTTTCTGGCTCTTTTTTAGGGCCACAGACGTCAATGACAGCAACCCCAGCACCAGATCTGATAGCTACAGCACAAACTCTGGATCCTTTACCACCAACACTTCTGTAGTATGCTTGTACCTGTTGATTAAAAATAACATTTCAGACCATGAAAAATAAATACAAATAGATATGTGCCAATATTAACTGAAATGCCCTGGCAGAAAACAGGGGTCTGGCTTTGCATGAAATATTTATTTTCTATTGGCGTTATTCAAAACTAATGCATTTTCAGATTCTATCATTTTTACCCAAAAAAATGGGTTTTTTTTCTCCTCTTCCCCCCAAAAAAATCCTATTAAGCGATACAATTTTTGTCAAATTTAATTCAATAGAATTTCATCTATACAATATCATTATAGGGTTACATACATTTTTTTAAAGATTATAAATATTTGTATAACATAAAATTATCTAAATCACTTTACCTCATAAGGTTTAGAAGTATGTTTGTACAGTGTAAATTCTCCTTCCAAAAAGTGGTCAAATCGTCTACAATACATTGAACAATTTATATTAATGGTTCATCAAAAAATGTGCTCAAAACAATTATACTAGATTTCCTAATATAATTTAATTGCACACTGTAGAACATATTTTTATTCATTTTTATAAAGTTGGATTTTTTTTGTTGACTGCATGATTCAAATGACATCCACATTTTAAATTTGACATTTTTGAGGATTTTCCTCGAAAAATTTCTCCTCTAACAATATTACCACTACAAGTTGTATTGTAACATTGTCCCCTTATATAACAACATTACATTACATTCAATCAATACATAAAATTGTTTTTATTCATTTCATACTTAACTTGACACATAATGTACTGTATACAACTTACGTTCCATCAAAAGTTGTGATGTGTCCCACTGTAACAGATTCACAGAATGAAACCAAGTCTTTATCTTTCACAGTTACCTGAAATTTTAAGTATGAAAGAAAGTTTTTTTAATGACATTAATAAATCTCAAAGAGGATAAAAATACTGCTCATCAGTAAGGAGGATGATAAAGGGATAAAAAAAAAATCCATATTTCTTTCCACTTTAAATGTTACAATTATATAATTTACAAGGATAAAATCACTCACTCAGAAGATGTTTTAAAAAGTTGTTTTATCAAAATTTATATTTTTTTTTATACAAAAATGTTGTACGTACCTCTACAGTAAAGAATGAATGTTCATCTGAATCAACAAAATCAGATTTAACTTTTCCAGAAAATTCCACTTTTCTCATCTGGTCTCCATCCATTAAGTTATCAATCTTAGCTTTAACAGGAACTTCAAATTCTTCTTTCCAATTCTCATTGGTTATCATAATGTCACATGACTTTTTGTCAGTTTCTGGTTTGATCACTAACTGTGAAGATTTTCCACTGACACAGAAATCTCCATACCGGTTAGTGACTGTAGAAACAGATAATTTGATGTTACATTTGTCCTTGTTGTCATTGATACTGCAGAAAAAGCTAGGTGGCGCCATGGGTTGGAATTTGACTGCTACACTGCTGTTTCCTTCTTCTACAGTAATCATCTTATCAGAAGTTATCTATTCAAATAAACATAAATATTTCAAAGGCATTCAAGCTATTCTTTAGTTTTGTGTTGTTGGGTTGCTGTCTCACATATAATTTTGTTTGTATCATATTTAAGATATAAGATAATAAAGAAAGCAACATCATACAAATTCTCATTTATATAGCACTGTCAGATCTACCTTTTAAAAACTAAATTTAAAGCATACAAAAACTTCTATGCTCAACTGTGAATTTATTAAAACAAAATTGTGGTTTTTCCACCTATTAAAATGGACCTACTTTTCAAATGATCTTTGTCTTGAGCTGGTGTTATAATCATCTCACTCTTAAGTGTTATTCAGAGCAAACAATAAAATTGTAAAACTTGAAAAAATTAACACAAGTCATTAAATATGCTTTCTGAACTGTAACATTTTTATATAGAATTATATAGAATTGGTTGTTCAAAGCTTTTGGTGTTGAAAATTCTAAATTCTAAATACCTTTTATTACCACTTGCTTTAAGAAACTAATATAATACTAACCTTAACATCAGCTACGATCTCATTACTTTGTCTGAAGGCTCCGGTTGTTGTATTACATCTATCTTGTATGCATGATATAACTCCACAGTGTAACTAAAAGGATAATTATGTAATAAAATTTGACAATATATTTTCTAAACATGGTAACAGATCAGTTATAAGGCATTGTGAAGTGTTTTTTTTTAGGAAGGGTAAAATATGGTTCAAAATATGCATGTTTGCTCAAATCTGCATTTGAAGTTGATCTACAAGTCAATAATTTTCATTTCAGTGAATTTATATGTTTTGGACAGGTCACCTACTCTATGGTAGGACATTCTGGTACCAGTCTGGTAAGAGCAACAAAAGAAGTCAAACTAAGGATGCAATTGGTGTAAATTATAGTTATACCTACCTTTGTACCAAATGTCAAATCAACAACATGCTTCCTATCGAGGAATACTTTGATTTCTTCTGTCATTTCATTGTGTATTTCAGTTGCTATGACAACAGAGTCCTTGACCCAGTAAACATGATACTCTATACTGTCATTGGTATTCTGGATGGTAGAGAATTCACAAGACAATGTCAAGTTTCCATCGGCAGGTAGACTGCTTACTTCAACTTCTGGATTCTTAGGTATGACTGGGTAGTCTCCAACTATTTGGTAGAATTCAAAAATTATCGATTAAAAATCAAATTCTTTTAAAACATTTGGAAATCAGCAAGACTTAACTTAGTTCATTATATTTATAACCTGCATACGCTAACCACCTGTCTAAACCAGACTAAATCTCCAGCTCTTACAGGGTATGGCTTTAACGTTAGTTTTCTTGTTTGAATTGCTTTACATTGTCATTTCAGGACCTTCTGTAGCTGACTATGTGGTATGGGCTGTGCTCATTGTTGAAGGCCATACAGTGACCTACAGTTGTTAATTTCTGTGTCATTTTGGTCTCCTGTGACAAGTTGTTTCATTGACAATCGTACCACATCTTCTTTTCTCATATTGTATAGACAAAATGTTAAATAATAACCAGTAAATTAACTAATACATGACTTTATACATTATATCTATATCTTGTACATTAATTCCTGTTAGAAATCAAATTCAACTTTTAAGGTGGTACCTTACACTACAGGGAGATAACTCTGTAAAAATCAGCTAAACATTTTAATCACGTTGTGTTGTAAAAGGTATATTAAGCTTCTCAATGATCAAAATTGGTGTTTGTCAAACTGCTATATAACCAGTGTATTTTTTTTGACAAAACGGTTGGTTCAAAGTTTTTGAAATTTTTTTAATTTTGTTAAAGGGTCAAATTATTTACTTGGACAAAATTTTATGAAAATTAAACAAGCCAAATCAATTTTAGTTAAAGTGTTGGGTACCACCTTAAATTTTTATTTTTAACTTCTGCACCTAAAATGTCCTGTTACCTTTATCACAAGTCCAGTCTTCATAAATAAACCCAGGATATGACACAAACTTGTCTTTATAATCAGCTGCTACAGACTTAGACAGGTAACAAATACCCAGGGCTGGTATAAACTCATACGATTTACAGATAAAGTGTGTTTCTTGTAAACACAGCCTGCGGCACTGTGTGTTATAGGTCACGCTGGAGATCTCCTTGTCGTTATGTTCTAGTAGAGAGAATCCCGAATACCTTGTCCAGGTAAGTCCTCGCTTGCCACATGGATCTGAGAATAAAAGATTTTCTATAGATTATTTCAAACTAACTAATTTTCAATTTTTTGTTGTTGTCTAAAATGATGTCTTATATTGTAAGATAACCTTTGAAAGCCATTTTAAGGAAAATGAACCGTCTTCTTCATCTTTGCATTCCTTCATTCAAACAATTTTTACAAACTTACTTTTAAAATCTCTACTGTACTAAAAAGTGGTGTGAGCCAACAAATGGAGGTTTTAACGACCTTGACTGGCTATATGTGCCAAGACCCCATGTTAAAGGCTGTACTTTGACCTATAATGGTATACTTCTACAAATTAAGACTTGGATGGAGAGTTGTCTCATTAGCACTCATACCACATCTTCTTATATCTTGATAGTAAAAGAATGACCCTGATGAAATTAAGCTTCTCAATAATGCCTTGAAACTAGTTTTTGATTAAAATACTCATATTTTTACTTACCGTTTACACATAGCCATTCAGAGTGGACAGAGTTAGTATTGTCTATGAGTTCTGCAGAAGCTGAGAAATCATCACCATTAAATAAAGAACAGTTCTGTGTAACCTTGTCAAGGTCGTATCCATCACACATAGGAGCCTCTCTCTGGGCCATACAAGCATCCTGACAGTTAGTGATGTCATTGTCACTCATAAGTTCGAGTATGTGTTCTCCCATCACAGCTTTGTTTTGTTGTGTATACCATGCAATGTCCAGTATGCCACAAGAATCTGAAAAACAAATCATTTACAGTAAAAAACAGAATGTTTACCATATTTCTTGATGAATTCAGAGAAGTAACTGGACAAAGACATAGTTTAGTAGCCTGTGATATAGTTTCTATTGATATTATGGTATAAAAAATTTTTAACTGTTTTATCTTTATAATATCAGTAAACCTTGAATCGATCCTCTCCTTAGGAAGTTTACAAACAATTAGCTCAATTTTCTTTAACAACTTTTTCAGGTTCTTGTAAACTATGAATTCATGGGATGATTCAAAATATTTAATAGAGACTCAAACTAATAAATTGACACTTTAACTTTTTGAGACAGTCCCTGTAAATGTGGAACCATTATTATATTTTATAAACGTTATACTTAACCCTTAGACTGCTGCATTGATTTCTATTGTACTTTTGTGTAATGCTGAGTAAAATTTTAATCACTGATGAAATAAACATGTTCACTTACAATTGCTGTATCTTTGTAAATATTGAATATTCATCAATAAAAGTTATATAAAAAAGTATTGTTAGATTCTGTATTTTTTATTTATTTTATTTTTGTGTGAGTCTCTGGTCATTTTTTACCTGTACAGGTGCGAATAGAGGTAAACAAAGGTAAACTTGTTTTTTCATGTTTAATTAACGAATCCATCAATGTAAAAGTATCCATGACATCAGAATTGAACCAATATAGTAAAAAATCTCTTTTAAGAACTAAGTTCCATTGTGAAAATCCAACAGCCTTTTTTATGCAAATATTTTCCGGTTTTTTCCTCCAACTTTCACTGCGCCGACTTTTACTTCCATGTACAAATATATTTATACGACAAGTTCATTGTTAAAGCTTTCATCAATATATAATCTTGACAAACTTAGAGTTCGGGTCTATCGATGTCAGTCAATATTGATTCACATTTGAAAGGCGAAATGATAAACATCGCAAATCAATGTTTCATGTCATCCATTTTGAACAAGGTCTGGGAATCCCCGCAATTCTCGCTTTAAAAGTCTCCTGTTTGCATTTATGATAGAATTTTTCTATTCCTGTCTATTATATCTTCGGTTCTTGTCCAAATCCTTTTAATCGGCCGCCGCTATTAAATTGTAATCATTGAAATACTTCTGAACGTGTTGGCCATTTCTCCAAATAATGTCCGCCATTTTGTCACTTTTTTCATAAAAAATTTTCACTTTCGGTTTATCGCTTAAACCTGATTAAAAGTCAAGAGACACTCGAAAGAATGCAGATTTTTAACCAATCAGAATCCATACAAGTCGAAACTGCCGCAATCTCATGAATATTGACTCCGCCCATTCCATGGTAACTGTGTAAACAAGCGAGTTACGGAAACGAATATAGTCGCGAGTAGCAGTAGTGGACTGTCTTATCGGAACGACAATAGTCGCGAGTAGCAGTCTAAGGGTTAAGAAATAATTCATGTGGGCTTGAATATATCGTGATTTTACCACAGGTTGGCTCTTTATGACAAATATTTTACCCTGAGCAGTAGCTAGAGGTAAAATATCGGCATAAAGGGACAACCCATGGTAAAATCTAGATATATTCAAGCCCCCATGAATTATTTTGATTCTAATAAGACAAATACGGCAATTCCTTTGGATCGAAGCGCTCTAGGTGAAGGCAAATATTTGCCGTTCCCATGAATTAACGCACTTTCAGAACGGAGCAAACAGAATTACTGACATGCTCTAACTATCTGCCATACCTAACGTATTTAGATAGATTTCGATAATCTACTTAAATACATTTTCTATGAATAATAAAAATAGCTTATGCCACATTTCATCATCGTTTGTTTACGTTTCCTTGTTGTGATGATTTTCGGTATCAGAAGCGTGTATTTTCCCATAAAATGCTTAAATTATAACGTCATCATTCTTTGACGTCTGGTACTTCATTCATTAAAAAAGCATATGACATGGGAGTACGATCGGAACAGCCAATGCAATATATTCATATTTTACCACGGGTGTGTACTCAAAGCATTTGAAGGACGTCATGTTAGAATAATTATTTGTATACAAATTCTACTTCACATCCATTTGTTATCTGTTGAATAGGAATATTTTCTTACCTTTAGCTTCCTGCCACTGTGTGTAGTTAACTGTTGGATCACAATACTGATGTATGTCATTAGGGTTGAACTCTCCTGGCTCATAACATATATTGTCAATCAGACAAGCTGTTGTCTATAATACACATAAAATATAGGTTAATAGGTATTCAAACAATCAAAGAACTTTGTTATGCACACTGCAGAAACCTTTTATTATACAAAAATGTGATGAAAATAATATTTCATTGGCTATAAATAAATGTTTTAAATAATAGGCAACTCGATCAAACAATTCATCACCAGCGCTGCATCAATCATTGTTCATACCAGTATTGTTTTTTCTGATTCAGAGTTTTAAAAAAATAGCATTAATGCAAAAATTGAACGCTGCATTTGCAATTGGACAAGTTATATTCAAAGTACAATAAGTATTAGCTATAAGTTCCCTTTTTAATAAACTTGTATATAATAATGAGAATGTTGAAGATCTGTATTAATAAATGTATAAGATATTTTTTTTATTTGTTCTGCTTCGGGTCAGCAATGCATACTTCGGGTCAGCAATGCAATTTTTCCATTTTATATTTTTATGGACCTTTTCCACTTTTCTTCATGCCATTATTCAACTTATACAACAGTAGACTTGCTGGTTAGTAACAATGATAATGAATACAATGTGATTTTACCTCCATTGTTTACCTGGTATTAAAATAAACCATATTTGCAAATTTGTATATATAATGAAGCATGCTTTTAATGTGATATAAGCCATTTCATATATACTACTGTGATATTAAACCTCAGTTGTAAGGCTCTTACTGCATGAGCATGCTTCAAAAGCAGCCATGTTGTCACATACATGTATATCTGGTGTATTTAAAAATCCTCGTAAAACTTAATAAATACACTCTTTGGTGTTTTTTTTCCAAAGCAATACTATTTTTTTTCCCTTAGATGATTAGTCTTAATATGCAGACTCAGTTATAATATATTTTTCATTTTGTGTCACAAATTATTGCATATAAAATAATGTAAAACATATAATTGTTGCCATGCAGATTATACGTATGTGTGCATACATTTACCTGTATATCAGACTACAAACAAGAAAGGTGTGTTTATTACAACTTTAATTAGTTCAAAGTCAATCTTCTTATCCATAGATATGTGTACAATGAAAGTCTATATGATTATATGCATTGAAAAAAAATATATCTTTATCATATTATGGATCTGAAGTCGATTTACTTTTACTATCACAAATTATCAAATTATGATAAAAGTTAGTGAGTCTATTCAAAATGCTACCTTAAATTTGAACACATAGATTTTGTGAAATTTGCGTTTTCAGAATGTTAAGTATTAATGGTAGCTTCCTTTAGAGTACACTTTTGAAGACAATACCTTTAAAAAGGTAATATTGAGTAACTTTAAAATAAGAATTTGTAACATCAAAAGAACAAATCTAAAAGATAATTAACCATATATTTCTTAAAGATTATTTTCAAACCAGAATGTTTAGGGTTCTAAAAAAGTAAGTTTTCAAAGGTGACAACTAAATTAATAATTTGATATAATGTTGTTTAACCGTTATCTAGAGAACAAAATAATTCAATCTTGTTATAACTTATTAAAATTAGCACGAAAAAAAGAATAAGGTTTAGTATTATCTAAATGTAAAAATATCTATAAATACAATGTATATGTATCATAGACCTATACATGACATTTTCCTTCTTTCAAACGTTGTGTTAATATTACTTTGGTAAAAATATATACATTTCTATTGTGATTTCAAAATCAATTGTGTAAAAGAAATAAAAGTCCATGTGATTAAAATTTGAAGTGACTTAAAAAAAATATTATAAATACAGTACATCAATATAAGAGTAAGGGAAATATGTCAACAAAATAGTTTTCAACAATATGCTCTTACCTTTTCTGTGCATGTAAGTGCTGATACATCACATGTGTAGCAAAGAGAATCATATACAAGATAGTTGGAAACGTCACTTAAGATTGCTCCGGTATTATTGTTACTGATTTGGACCTGGTAACTTCCCCTTGATGGTGGGGTACATTCCAGCTCATTGTATGTTATAAATGTAGCATTCACCCTGACAGAACTACCAGCAGGCTCAAATGTTACTCCAGATTGCTGAAAAGAAGGATAGATATTCAGCTATGTTATAAAAAAAACAACTTTAATTTTGTCACTTCACAAAAAAAAAAAAATCTCAAAATCTTATTCTCTTCACATTCAATCAAGTGTAAAATGTGCCCTTGGTTGCTGAGTTGACTAAGTAGTTCATCTACACTGACCAACAACCTGCCAATGCCAATACAAAAGTTGTGAGTTCAAATACAACTTGTGGGTAGTAACACTCATTCTTATTTAAATTGATTACAATTTCAAGATCCTTATAGAAGGCAAGTGGTTTTAACCAGGTTTTTTGGCTTCCTCCACCACTAGGAGGAAGCCACAACCACTGGCAGCCTTAATGGTTCTCACCAGGTTTAATGACTTCCTCCACCACTGGCTGCCTTAAGTGGTTCTAACCACTACCCACCTGATATAGTTGAAATTAGCTTTACACACCAACAGTCAATCAAAAGGTGTAATTAGACTAAACTTCACTTGTAGCTTAACTACTAATTTATGAGTTGTTATAAATGAATCACAGAGACATAATTCAGGGTAAATTTTCATAATCTTAAAAAAATAAGGAAAGAAACCTCACATCGTATTTATTTCTTTATCTACATATACCTACCTCAAGTGTAGTAAAGTAACAACTAAGTGATTCCACATCTAGTGTTTGTTTTGTAAATAGGACCACATCTTCACAAGTACTGGTCCTAAGGTCACACAAACCATCACCATCAACAAATAAGATCTCTGGTTTTTCTCCTTCCTTAACATTACAATCCAATCCAAGACGTCCAGTGTTACAATTACAACTGCCTAAAATATACCATTCAACCAATAAATAACCAAAACTAACCCATTCAACAATTAAGATATTCAATTAACCCTTGTCTTGCGGGGGGCCGTAATATTACAGCGGTACCCAGACCACTGTTATTTGGCATCAATGGCACGCCATACATTTGGAGGTCATCGTAATGCCATTTAATTCGTAGTGTGTGCATGTTTCCTCAATCTGACACTTTTGATTCACAGGCACTCGTCTAAGATATTTTTTTTCCCTATATACCTTTAAATAACACAAGGTACTTAACATGCGATTTTAAAAATTATCAGGCGATGAGGAAATTCTGTTATTTGCTGATTCTTGGCTGGCAACTCCACTAAAACTTGTGATGTTGTAAATCTCAATTGATTTATCTTCACAATGGTGTATAACACGCCTACTTTTGTTGTCAGAATAATCCGTAGCAATCCTACCCAAGTATGCCCATCATAATTATTTTGTCTACCCACGATGGATTGACAATTAAAGCGTCGCGTCTCTTATATATCTCGGTTTTCGATTGGTCAATATTATAGGAAAGTCTAAATGATTCTCGGAGTTATCTGATCTTGTTTTATTTCATACGTTAAGTCAAGAGAGAGTCTAAATGACGTTGACCTCATGGGAAAATTTGTAACTTATTAGACATACCACAAATAACACTTGTTAAATTTTGTCATGGTATCTTATACAGTTTTACTAACTGGAAAATTCAAATTGGAAAGTCACTAATCAAATGGCAAAATCAAAAACTCAAACACATCAAATGAATAAAGGAATATATTCATTAACATACCTTTGTCACAAGTCCCAGCATTGCCACATTCAGCCAGACATAATTGGCCTAAGATCTCATCGGGTGGACCAGGATTAGGACCGGTACCATTAGTCCATGTACTCATGTTAAACGGGAGAAGTATCTGGGCTTGCTGTTTCATATTTTCTATTACAGTTTGTGTCCATAAAGATGAATCTGTAATCTAAAGTTTATATATCCAGTATTATAATTAGGTGTTAGTTTTAAAGCTATACTTTTGTTACTAGTTTTATGAAATTCAGTTTTTAGTAAACAATCAGGTAAATTTTTTTCTTTTTTCATTTGACTAGTTGAATGTTTGGTCTTTTATAGCTTAATGTAGGTTTTGCTCGTTGTTAAAGGCTATGATGACCTGCAGTTGTTAACATCTACTTCATTTTGCTCATTGTTAAAGGCTATATGGTGACCTGCAGTTGTTTACATCTACTTCATGAGGTCTTTGTCTGATCATTATTCAATTTGTATTTATACCAGGGGTTGAAGTCATAAAACTTTGCTCATTACTCTGAGCACAAAAATCATGCTCAAAACATGAAATCCAGCAATTTGATTGGTTGATATTCGAATTTTGAGTACAAAAATCATGTTTTATGACCGTGACGCCAGATCTTCTTATTTTTATATCATAATCTCCTAAAAAGTTTTCAAAAGTACAACATGTAAGCTATTAAAGCTAAAATATATAAATGTTTCTAAATACTGTGGGTTCTTTTATTTTCATCGGTATCAATTTTCATGGATTTAGGAAAATTCTATTTTTCATGGATATTAGAATCAGTGGTTTTTTCTTTAGTCAGCATATTTTTATATGTAACATTTGTAAATTGTTGAACACTTAAATTTATGATTTCCCTGTAACCTTGGAATATCTATGAAAATTGATATCCAACGAAAGTACTTTTCTTTTAAAGGATATTTTGGAATTGTACAAATCTTTATATTGTTACCTGAATGTCCTCTACACAATTTTCAAAAGCTCTTGCCCAATTAACACCTGGAGTATTCTTCATAAGGCTGAACGTGCCTGTAAGTGTTATAACATTACATTGGTATCTGGCTTGCACTTCACTATAACCACCATCTGAGGGCCAATTTGGTATCTAAAATAAAAACGTACATAATATACTTTTTATACTACTGTTAAAATATCTGGATTTTTCAAATTGTATTCAATAAATGATATTGCCAGTGAAGCTACTGTTCTATAAGAATAGAAACATTGTCTGTTTAAGCATAAAACATTCCACAAGGCTATTCTTAACCATGAAATTTTAGCATTTTGGTAAAAGAAAGTAATAATAATTTTGCTATGGAAAAGGTCTTTTAATCATATAAAAGCTTTCATCCAATTTTGATAAATTTCCATGCAGTTTTGACAAAGTGTTTGATTCTTAAAACTTAACAACAAACTAAACCTAAAATATTGATTTGACTAACTACCACTGAATGTACAAAAGAGAATAGTGATAATACTTCAGAGAGTAACTAGGCAACTTACCGGTTCATTAAAAGTAGCATCGTATTCAAAGGGAGGGAACTGGAACTGTCCTACATCTGCAGTACACTTGGTAGGAAACAATGACTTGCTGACTAACTGACTGGTAATGTCAATACCACCTACAACATAACAGGAAATATATTTTATCTAGTACAATCAAAATATCCCATCAGTTGTACTATTTATACTTTTATTTTTCAGATTCATTATTCTCATATTTCACAAATGCTATAAGTATCCAACGATAATAAAAAAATGAATCCACAATAAATCACTTTCCCTCTAAGACAAAGTTGATATAGATTTATATATTAGATTCCCTACTTTGATCTTGACAAACAAACATAAATTGACAATATTAGCATAATTCAATTATTACCATCTGTTTCAAAGGGGCAGACAACTCTGTCTAACTGTTCCCCACAAGTCTGAGATTCTTTACAGAAACAGTAAGATTCTGGTGTCAAATCCTCAGCTGTGTCAGATGGACATTCTCCTGTGTACAGGGATTTAGATGTATCAACCCTGAAAGACATAATTAATGTTAGATTAAATACAATATAATTATTTTCATGGATTTCATGAGTTGAGAGAAACTTAGGCTATGAAAAAAAAGTCATAGTTGTAGAAATAAGTGAACTTAAATATATTTGATAAGCCTATCAAAAACCTAGAATTAAAGTTTTTTATAATAGAAACTCTTCTTGTATCATGAGATCTGAAATGCAAAATATTAACGAAAAAAGATCATAGTACCTGATGATGTCATCATTGTCGGGAATACGTGAATTAAAGTAAGAAAACGTTCTAATATGTGTATCCGATCTATAGAAGCCCAAGTACAGAAGTGACACGTCACAAAGTTTTTATGATACAATATAAGAAATTAGTGATGTTCCCGCGTTGTGTTCACACCATATTTACAATAATCATATTGGACAGCATAATATAAAGGCAATATAAATAAAAAATGTTTTTACCTCCAACTCAAAGAGAAAATGTCTGCTCTGGTGTTTATTATTTCACTAATTGTACCATCAGGGGACATTATATCATCCATTTGATTCTCATTAAAACTTCCACATAAACCTGAAATAATCGTATATAGGTCAAATCAAAAAATCGTTTAAAAATCCTTTCTGATATGGTGCAAATAAAGAGTCATGCAAGTGTAGAATAAACTTCAGGTGCCGGAGTTTCTCTCGCTACATTGAAGACCTATTGGTGACCTTCTGCTGTTGTCTGTTCTATGGTTGGGTTGTTGTCTCTCTTGACACATTCCCAATTTCCATTCTCAATTTTATCTCTAGTTAAACAGGTAGTGACCTTTTGCAAGATTCTTACATGGTAAAACTCAGCATTATACAATTGCTTATACTCAATCCTAAAAATACTAATATACTAATGTATACCTTCAGTCTGTCCATAATCAGCAGCTGAGGCCTTGATCCATACATTGAGTAAATTATAACTTGGAACAGCACTTCTCATAATGGTAACAGTTGTACCAGTAGGAAATACAGCCTATAATAATAAGACAATTGTAAAATGGAAATATCATATATTTATAATATTGTCATTTAAGATGAAGTAAAGTTTCTGTAAAAGACTTTATCTTTAACCTACTTTGTTTAAATTTTGGCATGAAGCAGGTGATGCATAAGTGAACTCTTTCTGGTATTTTACACTTAAAAACATTAATACATATGTTAGTCATACAAATGTAAACACTAGCAACAATTAGTTATTTGTGTATAACAATTGTTTACCTTGATTGTTCGACCTTCATTATTACAATTGTTTACCTTGATTGTTCGACCTCCATTATTACAATTGTTTACCTTGATTGTTCGACCTTCATTATTACAATTGTTTACCTTGATTGTTCGACCTTCATTATTACAATTGTTTACCTTGATTGTTCGACCTTCATTATTACAATTGTTTACCTTGATTGTTCGACCTCCATTATTACAATTGTTTACCTTGATTGTTCGACCTCCATTATTACAATTGTTTACCTTGATTGTTCGACCTTCATTATTACAATTGTTTACCTTGATTGTTCGACCTTCATTATTACAATTGTTTACCTTGATTGTTCGACCTTCATTATTACAATTGTTTACCTTGATTGTTCGACCTTCATTATTACAATTGTTTATCTTGATTGTTCGACCTTCATTATTACAATTGTTTATCTTGATTATTCTACCTTCATTATTACAATTGTTTATCTTGATTGTTCGACCTTCATTATTACAATTGTTTACCTTGATTGTTCTACCTTCATTATTACAATTGTTTACCTTGATTGTTCGACCTCCATTATTACAATTGTTTACCTTGATTGTTCGACCTCCATTATTACAATTGTTTACCTTGATTGTTCGACCTCCATTATTACAATTGTTTACCTTGATTGTTCGACCTCCATTATTACAATTGTTTACCTTGATTGTTCGACCTTCATTATTACAATTGTTTACCTTGATTGTTCAACCTTCATTATTACAATTGTTTACCTTGATTGTTCAACCTTCATTATTACAATTGTTTATCTTGATTGTTCTACCTTCATTATTACAATTGTTTACCTTGATTGTTCAACCTTCATTATTACAATTGTTTACCTTGATTGTTCAACCTTCATTATTACAATTGTTTACCTTGATTGTTCAACCTTCATTATTACAAATGTTTACCTTGATTGTTCGACCTTCATTATTACAATTGTTTACCTTGATTGTACGACCTTCATAGTATCTGTAAATCTTAAATCCAGGGTGAAGGTCACCATTTCTGAAAAGCTTGACTCTGATTGGATAAGTTGATTTAGTTGTTACATCCTGGGGTCCACATTTATCTACTAGGAGAACATCGTCAAAGATTTTTACTGCTACAGCGCAATTACAGGAAGCCCCTCCGGTACATTGACGATACAATGCATGAACTGAATAGGGTAGCTTTTTATGTTTGTATAAAACAAACTCTCCTGTACGGTAATTGTTGAAGAATCTAAAAAGACATAAGAAATACATAGATGGCTGGAGTCAAAGAGACAAAGGTACAATATCATCAACTTAAAAACGTTGGAAAATTATCAAAAAAAAAATAAATGTAATTGTTATTTTTTCGTACATATACATGTTTAAAAGTAAATTCTATCAAAAAAGTGCATATTTGTTCAAAATTTTCATTGAAAATCATTCTAATTTTTAAATTCCTATTCCTATTAATTCCATAGATTTATAAAGTGTATAAAATGTAACTGTGTTTTGAATAAAGGTCATGGTATTGAATATCTAGCTTTTTATTAGGGTTTTATGTCCTTTGAGGATTCTGTTTTTGAAGGCAAGTTTTTTTTTTGTGTTAAATTCATTCACAATTTCTCTGGGGTTTTTTTTCAGATTTATTTCATCTATTCAACTGACAAAAGAGAAGGTTCATATCAATGTTCAGATGTAGAATGATTCAAATAATTCATTGACCAAAATAAATACACAAAATACTTACACTCCATCGAAAGTTGTTATATGTGGATCGTTGACTGATATACACAAAGCTCTTCTGTCTCTGTCAATAACATTCAACTGAAAAATAAGGCAAAAACTTAAGTGTAAAAAAAAATAAGTAAAAATAGTTAAATTATCATAACACTTAGATTTAAAGTAAAATCACTATTTAAAACAAGAAAGTTTGAATGAAGAAAATGTCTATCAATAAAATTTTGTATAAAGTTGGAGCATGTTGATGATTTTTATGTATAATTGAAGTATGAGAATCCTAGAAATTCTTGTAGTATTATTTTCTTTATTTGACAATAAATAAATTTAGAACTTACTTTCATAGATTTTTTGGTGACATTGCCCATTTCAACTGCCTCATTCACCATATAATCTACAAAAACTTGTAAATCTCTCTCATGGTCATCATCAAATTTGTTGTCAATAGTTGCTTTCAATTTCAGCATGTACTTGGCATCTCTCCAGTTTTCATTGGTTACTGTGACATCACAGACTGGTTCCTTGTTGTCCATTTTTACTATCTGTGATGTGACTTGCTCTATCATATTGTCACTTGGACATTTCACTTCATCACTGACTGATGGCTGTATGGTTTTTATTTTGAATGAACAGTTGTTTGGGATAGAGAGTCCTTGGTCCCTACATAAGACATATGGTGGGGCTGTTACTTCAATCATCAGTTCTTCTGCGTCCTCCCCCTCTGGTAAATCTAGGGTATCAGGAGCATTTATCTGTAATAATAAAATGTTAATACAAAAACAAGGAGAATGTGGTATGATGGTTGATAAGACTATTTTTACCAAGACTTTAAATGTAGTAAATATAGGCGACCATACAGCTTTCAACATTAAGAAATTCAATAGTCATCTATAAAAGTTCATAACATGAAACTCTTTAGTCTTCTAATAAATTTTAACTGATATATTTTAAATGTGTAACAGCTAAGGTTCTTCAACTCTTTAAGAATTTGTAAGACTTATTGGTATAAGAAAAAGTACCTTTTAAACTAGTTGGAACAGTTACATATTCCTTTTTATAGATTGATTGTCACACTGTTTATTCAATTGTACTTCTTATACAATGAGAGTTTAATATTATCTGGTAAGTTCACTTTTAAAATGCATACAAATGTGGTGTTTCCATCTAAGAAAATAACTAACTTATTATTTACATAAAATTGAGAATGGAACTCGGAAATGTGTCAAAGAGACAACAACCCGACCATAGAAAAAACGACAACAGAAGGTCACCAACAGGTCTATGTTTACATGTAGGGTTGCTGTCTTATTGATTCAACGTTTCTTTTTTATCCAAATACAGTAATAATTTCAAGTCCCATACCTTGATAGTCGCTGTGTACATATCTGATGACATGAACTTTCCTCTCTGATTGTCACAATTAACTGCCAAGCAAACACTCACTCCACATTCAACCTAATATAATAATTACAATGAATATTGTATATACAGAAGGAATTTCATACTTATAAATGAATTAATTCAACTGATAACATTACGGTAGTTGCATCATCTAAAATTTATTACAATAATGAATTTTTAAATATATGTTTCGTCTGATTCACACGAATATTTACAAATAAGATTTATCATTGGCAATCATACCACATCTTCTATTTTGTATATAAAATAACAGTAACAAATACATGCATTTATATCCAAAACGTTTTCACAGAAAAAGACAATATTTTTAAAAACAACATTCACTATTTTCATGAGTGTTGTGATGTTGCACCAGAATTTTGCCGTTTTCTACATGTACCACTTTTGGAAATATTGAGTTAAGATATGAAGTTATCTCTGAAATTATTTGAAGAGCTGATAATAAATAAACAATTTATTGAACATAAAGATTATGACAATTATAGATTATGTATTGAAAGTCTGACAATGTAGCTGCTCTTGAGAATTACAGATTTAAGAAATAAACCTACTGTTGATCCATCCTTCATTTGATTGGCTAGTTCTTGGTCTAAATAGAAGTCTGTGTAGTTGACTGCTGGTGATGTGATTGACAGGTATTCTCCATCAACCTTCCACAGTACACTGTACAGTAAGGCCATGTCACTTGTTAACTCGTCAAATCTACATCTAAAACTATCATTACCAGGTCCATAAAACATGGGTTCTACTTTAATACCTGTGGCAGCTGGGATTTCTGGTCCAGCCTCCTGTCCTAAAAATTACAATAAATATTTACACCTATTCTTATACTTATAAAAATTAATCTTTACATGATAAAAAAGCACTTGTTAGATGGTTAGTTTCATTAAAGTCAATGTTAAAAATCTTACGATTACAATGAAAATATTAGTTTGAATTAAAGTTATCAAAAAAAATATTTTAGTACAAATACAATGAGTTTATAGAACAATATTACAAACACAAACACAAACAAAAAAAATATATAAAATAAAAATTATTTTTTTAGTTATATTAACTTTACCAATGTCAGAGTGCAAAATGAATATATAAAGTGATTATTAGGAAATATTTTATAATATTATAAATTATATAAATATGAATTATTGATACATATATTTAATGAATTGAAGAAAAAAATACTCAAAATAGAGTATTGTGATAATAGATTTCTCTTGCATATAATGACAACCATTTGTCAAAATAAGTAAGAATGTACTATGGTCTTATAAAGATCCAGGATTTTTAAAGTTGGGCCTGGCAAGCCAATATTTGGATTGATACTTGTGTTAGTCTATACATTTATCATATATATTATCCTCCATAAGGGGTACCTAGCCCCTGCTCAACCCCATGAATTTGCCTCTAAGTTCAAATATGATGGCACGCAGGGTTCAATTTGAGGCAGTGAAATTGACCAAAATGTGTAATTAAGAATGTGGAATAAGTAGACCATGTCTGAAGTGATGCAATAAATGCTTTGAATTGTAAAACAAAAACCTAATATAAAGCAAATGTTGTCCCTAACAGAATTATAACTGTGTATTTAATGACCAGTACATTGGTGACATGTTACCTGTAGAATTCAGGCTTTCATTAGTATTTTCACCTGTAAATATTGTGAATGAAAGAAATTTTGGGGGAAGTCGTAGCAACAGCAACTTACATCAAAAATATAAAACAAATGAAATAGACAACTGATAATTCCTCAATAATCATAACTAAGTGAAAAATTGAATATTTAAAGGAGGTAAACATAGGTTAAGGGAAATAACTCTCAAAATCATCAGTACGCTTGTGTTAACCATTTTCATAATTATAATCTAAGCTTCTATGTTACATAGATTATTTTCAATCTGTTTCAGGTAAATGCTTAAAATATGTTGATGAAACTTGACTTTTTATAGCTATAAATACGTTACCATCATAAATTCTGAGTGTAACCCCAATTGCGTCATAGGTCAGATGGAAAATCCCAACTAAAAATAAACGTATTCTCACTGGTCCGGACATATACCCCTGTTTGCCCATATTCTTCCATTCAATTTCCATCTGCGACATAGGTCACACGTGCACATCAAACAGATTCAACAGAGAAGTGTTTAGTTTTTTGAATAGCTTAATTGCTTTTCATATATATTGTGTATTTTATTGGAAATATATTCCCTTGTTTTGTTTAAATTTCTAAACAAATTATTTGTGTTTTTTTTATTTGACTAAAGTAAAATTTATTATGGACTTTAATTTAAATAGTCCGTATGTAAGTATTCCTGGTTCGGACTATCTCTTAGATGGGTCACTACCTTTAAGTCCCCCCCAAACTACCAGTACATTGACCGGAGTTTCGACAACGGTGTCTGGTAATGCTACCTATCCGACCCTTTCACAAGGTTCGGCCATGCATTTTGGGGGGGTACCTACGTCAACTTCGGTGACTCATACTTTATCTAGGTCTGTTAATTCAGCGGGTACTATTAGTTCTGTCCCAGGTACAGCTATGGGCTTGAACTTGCCAGGTTCTAGACCCCCATTATCCTATTGTGGGTATATGCTTCCCAACACAGGCACACAACCTTTACCCTCATGGTCTCAGCCACCTTGGCCACAGTCTTACCCTTATGGTGGGTTTATGCCAAACCAACCTGGTTTTTGGCCTTATAGGGACAATTTCTATGGTCCCCCTTCTGGGGTAGCTACTGCACCACCTTTAGCTCCTGCTCTACCCATAGCAGTATCTTTGACTTCTGCAGTAGCTCCTTCTACCACGGTACCTGACTCTCAAGCTTCTAGTTCTTCACATGGTACTCAGGTTTCTGATCATGCATCACCTTTGGATGGTTTACAGAAGTTACTTTTAGACTTTGGTGAGTCGTTCAAGGCAGAATTCCATACTCTATCCAGTCGTATGACTCTACTGGAAAATAGAGTTTCTTCTCATCAACCTTCTCCAGCTAAGTCTGTAGAATGTGATGAGAGGGAGGATGACGAGCTTTCTGTTTCCCCTGGGAGTCATGAAAGGGCTTTCCTCACTGATGAGGATGTTGAAAGTTCTTCTTCTCCCAAGGTATCGAAGACGGCCCCTGAGCCTTCTTCTAAGTCAGCTCAACAACCTCCCACCAAGGAGACTGAGGATCCTCCTTCCTTGAAGGATCTTAGGGATAAGGTGTATACCTTGATGAGGGATGAAGCACATATCCCTTTTCTCTCTCCTTCCAAGCCGAAGAAACCTTCTTCAACTTTTGAGGCTTCCTGTGGTATTTCTCAGGATACTGTGACTTCTCACAATTCTTTTCCTGAATCTGGCCATATGGCTTTTGCTTTACAATTTATTAATGAAGGTATCGCTAATTCTGCTAGTGAAAAGGTTTCTAATAACAATATCTCAGGATTTGGAATGTCATCCTTTACTGATCAGGTTAAGTACAAGGATTTTGATATCTTTGATTCTTCACTGGGTAGACTTGTTCCCAGTTGTGACAAATCTATGTCATCTTTATTGGGAAAAAAGCCAGTAGATGGTCTTCGTCTCACTCAACCTGTTTGGTCAAAGACTGAGAATCTCCTTCGTAGTGCTTCTCAAGTTCTTGGCACAGCCGAACATTTTCTAGCTGCAACCGGACATTTGCTTAACAGCGAAGATTCGGTTGTTCCAGCAGAAGTACGATCCTTCTTACTTCAACTGGATAAAGCTTTAGGTTCATCTCAGTTGCTTTTAATGGGTTCTATTGCTAATTGCACCCTATCAAAAAGAGCAGAGTTTCTTGAAAACATTTCTATAGCTGAGCCTTTGAAAGATTCTTTACTGAAATCTCCACTCTCTGACAAGATGTTTGGTTTACCCTTACAGCGGGTTCAAGAGGAACTCAGCAAAAATCCTCCTCCAGTCAAAGTTAGTGTACAAGTTACTAATGGCAAGAGGTCGGTTAATGCTACATCTAGTTCTAATAGTACTTCTGCTTCAGGTGGTCCTCCTTCTTCTGCTAAGAAAAGGAAGAATAACTACGGCAAACCGCAGAACAAACCCAATAACTCAGGAAAAAGCTCAGGTAAGCCTTCTGGTGGTTTTAAGGGTTCCAAGAAACCTGGGTCTAGTACCTAGGTTCTTGCCCCCTCGTACGTTATTGACAGCTTCCCCAGGGGAAAATTTACAACAAGTTCCTCAAAAATCAATACCAGTAGGGGGGAGGTTAAGTTTTTTCCTAAATCAGTGGAAGAAAATTACCTCAGACTGTTATGTGCTGTCAATAATTCGAGGGGGATTAACACTTCAGTTCAAGAACCCACCTCCTCTATCTGCAGTTCCAATAAGTTTGTCTCATACACAAGACCCAGTCAAGTGTCAACTTCTGTCAGTAGAAGTGGACACTATGTTACAAAAAGCTGCAATAGAGGAGGTGTCGATCTTAACTCTGTCTCCGGGATTTTATTCCCGTCTTTTTCTGGTTCCAAAGAAGACAGGAGGAATGAGGCCAGTCATAGACCTATCTATTCTGAACAAATTTCTTATTGTTCCCCACTTCAAAATGGAAACAAACAGATCCATCAGAGCTTCAATCCTTCCGGGAATGTGGACTACTTCTCTGGATCTTTCAGACGCGTATTTCCACATTCCAATTTCCAAAACTTACAGGAAATACCTTCGCTTCGTTTGGAACAACAAAGTTTTCCAGTTCAAGGCTCTCCCTTTTGGCCTGTCTACAGCCCCTTTGGCTTTTACAAAAATCATGCAGGCTGCTATAGCTCACCTACATTCCCTGTCTATTCAGATTCATTCCTATCTGGACGATTCCCTTCTCAAGGAATTTTGCCCAATCAAATTGAGGGTTCAGACAGATTTGGTCATCAATTGTTTTCTGTCCCTAGGCTTCCTTATCTCTTGGAAAAAGTCAGAGATAATTCCGTCTCAAGACTTTGTTTTCCTGGGAGAACATTTCCTAACCAGTGTCCTAGTCCTCCCACCAGAGGAGAAATTTACAAAACTATGTCAGAAAATACATTTATTCCTGACGGTTCAATCAGTCACAGCACGTCAATTCTTGCAACTTCTGGGTCTATTGAACTCTCTGGCAGATGTAATTCCATTGGGACGACTTCACATTCGTCCGCTTCAGTTTTATCTACACAAGTTATGGATTGCAGCTTCACAAGAATGGGAAGCATTGATTCCAATCACTCAGCCTTTATTTCCACACCTTCAATGGTGGTTAGTACGGGAAAATGTAATGAGGGGCCTATGTCTGTCCCCTCAAGTTCCCAGTCTAACTTTATTCACAGATGCCTCCACCCTCGGTTGGGGAGCATATCTGGAGGGGCTTACAATCTCGGGAGTCTGGAGTCCAGATCTTTTGGAAGAGCATATCAATGTATTGGAAATGAAAGCAGTTCTGTTTGCACTGAATCATTTCCAAATGTCTCTAAAGAATCAGTCTGTCATTCTGGCCACGGACAACACAACAGTTGTAGCTTATCTCAAGAATCAGGGAGGAACTCATTCACCTTCTCTTTATCAGATAGCCAGAGACATTCTCCTTCTGTGTTTTCAACTCCAGGTTCATCTAGTGGTGAGACATATTGCGGGGCACCTCAATATTCTAGCCGACACTCTATCCAGATCTCTTGCTCCAGTAAACACGGAGTGGGAACTACTTCAAGTAGTTTTCAAAGCTGTGACTCTTCATTGGGGGTCACCTCAGATAGATCTGTTTGCGACCAGTCTCAATCACAAACTTCTAACATTTGTGTCTCCGGTTCCAGATCCAAAATCTTTTGCAGTAGACGCAATGAGCCTATCTTGGAAAGGAATGTTCAGGTACGCCTTCCCTCCTTTCAGGTTTCTCTCCCCAGTACTTCAGAAAATAGCAGGGGAAAATTGCAAGATCATAGTTATTGCTCCAGCATGGCCAAAACAGTCTTGGTTTCCAGACCTTCTGCGCCTATCATGTGCTTGTCCTCTAGTTCTACCTCTGAGACCAGACCTTCTGTCTCAAATCAAGGGCAAGGTTCTTTATCAAAATCCAGAAAAACTTCATCTACACGCCTGGCTTCTCTCAGGGTTAGCCTCAGAAAGAGAGGTTTTTCTGAAGGAGCAACCAAGCATCTCACAAAGTCTGTCAGAGACTCCACTAGCATTGTCTATGATGCAAAATGGTCAATCTTCTCAGATTGGTGTAGTGAGCGGGAAATTGATCCTTTCCAAGTCACTGTACAACAATTAGCAGACTTTCTAGTTTTTCTTTTTGAATCCAAAGGATTATGTCCCTCTACTATTAAGGGATATAGATCAGCTATCTCAAGAACTATTCATATTTCTGGTGGCCCAGATTTTGGAATCAATGAACATATTTCTCTTTTGGTTCGTAGTTTTAGTCTTGAAAGACCAAGACAAAAAACTTTAGTTCCTAAGTGGGACCTTGGACTAGTTTTATCCTTTTTTAAACTTCCTCCTTTTGAACCAGCAGAAACAATAGATTTAAGGTTTCTTTCCTATAAATGCTGTTTTCTTTTAGCTTTGGCTTCTGGACGGAGAAGGAGTGAAATCCATGCCTTCTCTATTTCTGATGCTTGCCTTCGATTTAACAGGGATAAATCTTCTGTTACTCTTTTAACGGATCCTGCTTTTTTGGCAAAGAATCAGATTCCAGATAAGGGTGCAGAACCAGTTGTGATTCCTGCACTCCCTAGCGATTCTATTTCTGTACTTTTATGTCCAGTAAGAATCCTTTCTATTTATCTGGAAAGAACGTGTAGTTTACGTTCTGTTTCTAACTCAAGACTCTTTATTCCTATTAAAAAAGGAATCTCAGATCTTTCTGTTAAAACTATTTCTACTTGGATATGCAAATGCATATCTTTAGCTTATGGTTCTTCTAAGGCAGAACTTTTAAATAGTTTTAATGTTAAAGCTCATGATGTTAGGGGTATCTCTACATCCTGGGCTCTGTTTAACAGTGCATCTTTGGAAGAGGTACTGTCTGCAGGTTTCTGGAGAAATGAGAACTCTTTTATATCTCACTACCTCCAATCTATGGCTACTTTTGCCGAGAGTTTATACTCTCTTGGACCTATAGTTTCAGCACAAAGATTGAACTTTCCTCCTGTTTCTTCTGTTACAGGGGATTCAGCTTTACGTTAGATTCTGTTACTCAGAATTTATGATGGTAACGTATTTATAGCTATAAAATATTCAAATTTTAAAGTAAATTTGGATTTTATTAGATAAATACTTACCATCATAAATTATAGGTCCCACCCACCTCCCCTTCATCCCCTTTCCTTATGTTTTCTGTCTTGAGGAAATTGAATGGAAGAATATGGGCAAACAGGGGTATATGTCCGGACCAGTGAGAATACGTTTATTTTTAGTTGGGATTTTCCATCTGACCTATGACGCAATTGGGGTTACACTCAGAATTTATGATGGTAAGTATTTATCTAATAAAATCCAAATTTACTTTAAAATTTGAATATTTAGTAACACATAACTGATTTAAAGAGTTATCTCCCTGAACCAAGGTCTAACACGTTTTTAACAGTTCTTTCATTCTTTGAAATCTGTTTTTACAAATATGAATTAAGATTGAAATCTTACTAATCAAATAAATACTGCTGTAGATAGTTTTAATATGTAGTTATTTGAATTATTTCCCTTGGAAGCCATATCCTTCATACGTGTGTCTGAACAATTTTCTTATTCAAAAACCAAATTGAAACATGGTACAAAATTACACAAGCCAGAAATAAATAATCTTGCTATAAAAAGCCTTATCCCAGATATAGATGTCAGTATAACAAGTTGAATTTGGCTTTTCTAAGGAACCTGTATAAGTTGACCTCCAACATGACAATCAAATAGAAATAACACTCGCTCAAACTGAATCAATTAAGAACCATATTTTGTAAAAGCTTGAAATCTAATGACACTCATGATCAATACACATTTGATTTGAGAATAAACTTTTTAGAACTTAAATTTACATTCCTAAAGAAAAGTATGATAAGCAGCCCTAACATATATATTTGTACCAGCTCTATATCAATGACCCAATTGTGATTTGTTTACCTGTTGCATTAGAAGCTAGATTATAGAGTTTGCCTGTAAAATGAATTAATGTCAACAACCTTTAGTAATGCAGCACAATAAAGCATCATAAGTAATTGATCTGCTCAGAGGTCATCCTTATCTTTATGCAAAAAACAGTTATGTTTATTTCTTAATCAAAATGCTTCAATTGTAAGAAAAATTTAAAAATAGGCAAAACAATATTTTTTGAGTATCATATTCTAATCCTTTAATTTTTTCATGTCTTTTATTCAATTTTTTTAACTTTTAAAAATATTAGAATTAGCTCTTGCCAGAATATAGCCTTTTAGCGCTGAGGTGGCATGAAGCAAACACCAACCGATCAATCAATCTATTCCATTTTATCTGAAATGGGTTTATTTCAACAACTTTTATAAAACCCTTGATATGATCAGCTGAAAGTGACTTAGCTATATTACCTTCCACACAGGTGTAATAATTGTATTCCCAGTCAGCATAGTAACCAAACATTCCAGAATCTGTAGTTACTTTCTTCAGCTTTCCGTCAGCTAATATACAGATTCCCGACATGGCATCAAACTTGATGGCCATACAACCGGTCATTCTTACACATAGTTGCTGACATCTTTTCATTGTCCATACATCATGCAATACATCTAAATGTGTGTCATTAGAGAAATATCCTTGGTAACTGTCCATCTTTGACCACTTAACATCTTGACCTGGGCAGGCCTCTAAAGTAATATTAAACATGTGTTTGGTTTATAAAAACTAGATTTACTATCAAAACAATTTGGAGATATATCAAGAAAAAACAGGTTTCCTCAAATTGATTTACCTAAATAATCTAGCATTAGTCTGTTTTATTTTCCAAAGATTGAATATCAAATTAAAACAATGAAATTTAAAAACCTATATTTCTTAGAAATAAATATGGTGACCAGCTGAATATCTTTTATTTAAATTTTCCTATGGATTCAATTTTCTTTGTAAGTAATTTAAGAAGAACATTTCTTGCATCACTTTAAATGCCAAAATCAATAAGCTTTAAAACATTAGCAGTAGTCCTACCATTGTCACAGGTCCATTCACCAAAGGTCCAATTAGAGTTAACGGTCTGATTAGCATGATATGATCCAGCATTTACTGTACTGTATTCCGACAATAAACATTCCATTGTATCGCCATTATAATCATAAGATCTACACACAAAATCAGCCTGTGTTTCGCACATATTCTGGCACTCGTCATTAGTAGAAGCATTGAGTAGTTTGGAGTCATGGAAGAGGAGAGCACTTGATGAGGTCTTACTCCAGTTGATGATAGATGAAGGAAAACACTGATCTAAAACAAAAATAGGCAACTTTTACCATGGTAACATTTCAAAAGATTTGTAATGCCTTTTTTGATGGTAAATGTTAAACAAATTTTAAGCGTTGACTTCAAACTTAATTTGGGCATTATTTACTTTCTGTTATGAATTTTCCTTGGAGTTCAGTACCTTTGTGATTTTACTATTTACAATACAGTTACACAATCTATAGTTGCTTGACAAGGGGTTTTTTTGACAACAATATACTAAGGTTTGATCACATTAAAATTTTAAACAAAATAATAAAAACAATAATGGCACTGTCCAGTATACTTGTTTACCTCTCCTAGAAAACAGTTCCTTTTATCAAATTTTGATAAAAGTAAAACTTCATTTCAAATATCAGCACCTATTAAATGTGTTCCAGGCAACAAAAAATTATGGCATTTTAACCTCCACAACTAGATGAGGCATGATAATTATAAAAAATATAAAATTTACATGACTATCTTCTTATTTACCTTTTCCGCTAACATCTGACCATACTGATGAGTTAGTAGATAGACAGCCTTCTAGATGGTTGTCAGGCTTACGATCACCTACATTGTAACATTTACCATTTATATAGCATACATTATCCTGAAAAAATAACAGAAGAAATGTTTAAACAAAAAACATTAATATTGCAAAAAAGGGTAAATTTTATATGTAATTCTATTTCGATGTCATCATAAAATATTTTAAGAAATCTTCCAATGCATGATAAATTTTATGATTTTCATTTCTTACAACAAACAAAATTATGTTTGGTAAGTCATAAGGTCACTCTGTCCTGCAATACATGTACTCAGTATCCTTTAAAAACAAACATAGCAATATTTGCTCTATAAGTTTTATTTTATTTTATATTTGCTGAGTAATGTCTGTGTTGCTCAAGATACAATCTAATAATAATTTATGTAGCCTACGCGTAATTAATGTTTTCATATCTCCTCTACTGGGCAATGAGCAGGATAACCTACCTTTAGTTTACAGCCAGCAGGATTGATGCTGCAGTTGAAACAAGCAGGGTTGTAACTTATTGTGACCATGGGATCAGCTACATTTTCTGTACTGTTAACATTGCTGACAGTGACCTCATAGCTCCCTCTGGTGGGTAATGTTAAAGTCACCATACTACTACTGACAAACATGACCTCTACTTCAGACCACATTGAAGATACATTATATCCAGATTCTTCCACCTACAATTCAGTAAACAATAATCACCCCTTGAAATATATTACTTGGGCAGACTTTTTTAGAGACGAAACTAATAAAGATATAGGATGGCTTTATAGAATGAAATCTAAACTCCAATAAAATATGTGGAATTATCACTTATTTAAAGTATTACTGTTTTTCATCTTCTTGTATTTTTCTGTATACAATGACATTCTGTTTTATTTATTCATATTCTCATTTGTTATTATTTTTGTTCTTTCATTGAAAACATTACAATAAAGTGAAAATTTCTCTACATGTCTTTTTTTGGCACAATAACATAGTTTCTCATCAACTTTTACTCAAAATCTTTCTTTATTTATACAAATATTAAACTAATGATAAATTTAAATTCTTGCATCAATTTCATTAAACCAAAAAAAAAAATTTATAAGCTAATGCATACCATTATTTCTCTTATATAACCTTTGAAAATGTCACTGTTTACAAAGTTATAACCCAGAACATTGATCATCATATTATCATTCTCCTCCAACTCATTAAAGAGGTCTTTATCAAGGGAGGTAATCATTGCAGGAACACTGGCGTTCACACTGCAGTCAAAATCAATAAAACCCTCTTCACATTTACAAACACCTAAAAGACAATAGAAGAGTAAATATTCTATATAAATAATATAGTCAAAATATGTACAGTAAATACTTTAAGGATGTTCCCAGCTATTTCAAAATAACAAGCCATTTTAAAAGACTGACATACATTGAAGAAGAATATAAATGAAGAAACTAAATACCCCAAAAAATGAATCAAAGCGCGAAAGCGCTGTAAAGGCAGTTAATTACAGGTTGTGTGTATTTCTAGTCCAGTTATATCATTATCTTCCATAGAACAGAGGTGGTTTGTAGAATTTAAGATTTAGAGTTCTTTTGTACCTTAGTTCACCTATACATGTATCTATAGTCTACTGTTTACAGTATATTTTCTGTGCCTCGCCATGAAATGCATTTTTAGCCATGGCCTTGTCAGTTTGCTTTAAATTTATGAGTTTGACTGTCCCTTTGCTGTCTTTCGTCCCTCTTCTTTAGACATATAAGAACTTTTCCTTTTCAATATAAATAGACTATTTTTAATTATTGATTGTTTACGCATATTCTATGACTCCCATAAAAAAATAGTTCACAAAGATTGACTAGTCTCTGTACTGTGTGTATAGCAAGAACATCAAGTAACATAATGGTAAATGTACATAGTAACATGTCAACTTTTTTGATGACCATACCTGCCAACTGTCAGTATTTGCAGAGTATTTCCCCCATCGAGCTCGAGGCTCCCAAATGGAAATTTTGTAAAAGCAATTTTGTCGACTATTTAAAGAAAACAATTAATTCAACAATGGCTATAAGCTTGTTAATGCAAGAAGAAGCCAAAAACCACATTAGAATATATTTGAAGGGAATCCATGACAATCGCCCCATTAGCAAATAGCCCCACTTTTTCACTAACTCGCCCCACTTTAAAAAAAAACCTGCCCCAACCTGGATTACCAAATCGCCCCACTTGTGAACTGTATTAAATCCCGTTAATATTACTCCTGCCAACTCGCCCCACTTAATAGCAAACGATAATATCTAGATAAATATATTATTAACCAGGAAGAATTTAGTAATGCCAACTCACCCCACTTATGTAAAAAGATGTTATCCCATTGTATATAAGTTAAATTCTGTTAATATAACTCTTGCCAACTGGTCCCACCTAATGGAAATCGGTGAAATCTAGATAAATATATTATTAACCAGGATGAATTAAGTAATGCCAACTCGCCCCACGTATGGAAAAAGATGTTATCCCATTGAATATAAGTTCAATTCCTTATATTGCATTATGATACAATTAACAGGTTTCTTTTCAATTGTTATGCAAATAACTAAGCTTCAAAACTTACATTTATTCTTCAGTATATATCAAAAATAGTAATTAAATTAATTTTCGGTTTGTTTGTATTCTGTGTAGATTAGTTTTCATTAAAGTGGTGTGAGTTTTTATTTTTTATTATATATATATTTGTTACAACCTGTGATCAATTTTATTTGGCAATCGCCAATGGCAGTCAGCAGGGTTAAAGAACATCAGTTGTTCGACCTGTTAGTCAAATGCGTTTTGTTTAAATATACTTTTTCACTCTTTTGGAAAATGTTGTTTGTGCTGTTTTTAGACCCTTCTACAACGAAATTTGTTTGACATGCACACGTATAAAAATTGCGGTTTTTATCCAACGCAGTCATAGGTTTGAACGTAGTTTTCAATTTAGACTCGTATATATATATATATATATATTAATCTAAAAATTACTGTTTTTTTATAAGTAGGGCGAGTTGGCAGGAGTAATATTAAACAGGGTTCTCGCTAAGGCGAGTCCATGAGTCCTGGACTCAACAAAATCTGTCTGGACTCACCATTTTCAAAACTGGTGAGTCCACAAAAACATCAATATTGAAATATTTTGTATAAACTGAACAGTTACCATGACCCACCGTGGCCAAAAATGACGAGTCCCTGGACTCGCCTTCAAAAATCCTTAGTGAGAACCCTGATTTAAAATGATTTAACCAATTTCACATGTGGGGCGAGTTGGCAGGAGTAATATTAAACATGATTTAACCAATTTCACATGTGGGGTGATTTGATAAATCAGTTTGTGGTGTTTTTTTAAAAAGTGGGCCGATTAGCCAGTGGGCCGACTTGTCCTGCTTCCATTTGAAGGCCCCCTTGAAGGTTTTGTATGACTATATGAACCATCTTTCACGTAAAACCCCCATGTGCATTTTGAAAAGTTTGCAGATATGTTTCTTACTCCAGGCAAAATCTACCGGTATGAATGAAAAAAAAAAGGTTCCAATTAAGGCTCTGTGGCCATAACAGCTGTCTCATTAGCATTTTAACCACTTCCCATATTTGCAATTAAAACAATAGAAGAAAATTATTCAACGCAAAAACAAAACTTACTTGTAAATATGAAATTCTCTTTACGGTATGAGTTTTTCTCCTTGTTTGAGATTGTACAGTAGTACCTGTAACTGCTTATACCTATTTCTTATTCACTTTTGCTTGATAAACTCACTAAATATCATATACATTGAACCACATCTCCTTATTTTTATATGCATTCCAATAACATAAACAATTGTAATTCAATTCTATATACCAAAGCAAAATGAACTGCACCACTTTCATTCACTAGTATGCATCTTTTGGCAAAATACAAGACTTTGTTCTTAGATGACACAATTAATATAATATATATTTATTGATAAAAAAATAAAATTTAGTATACAACTCTTTAACGGTATAAAAAAAAGCACAGCTGTGTCATAAATTGTGAAATTTGTGCTGAAAACATAGACATTGATGGTATTTGAGTAATTCCATATGTGAAGCTCAACATTAGCTCGTCAGTTGGTGGTGGACAGTTATAGTTCCTTTCTGCAGGCTAGGATGAATGACTTTTCAGGAAAACCAATTTCACAAATCAAAACTTTCCTCTAGCATGTCTAGATTTCTCCTACAATATTCATCCAGTTTAGTTCTTTTGTTTTAATTGGACACCGTCCTGATTTTTAATTTTGCAAACCATTCAGTCTCTTGCTTGCAAATGGTGCATGAAAATAGGATGGGTATGGCAGTATACAAGTCTCTTTAAAGTGGGTTTGTGCCCTGAAAAAAAGTTTTATAACTTAAGTTTAATTGAAACTTGTGCAACACATATACCTAAATAACTATATAACATAGAAGAGAGCATCATTCGTGTCAATGTTTTGTTCCTGTTTACATTGTCATTGATATTTTTTCAGAAAGCCTGAGGCATAGCTCATGAATTCCTGTCATTAGACATTACATCCTAAATTAACATAATTACTGCTAGAATGATTATCAGTATGATATACGTACACTATCATTGTACAGCCCAAGTCTTCAGTATATATCATTGTTGCATTCATTCACTCCTGTGTTCAGTCGTTCAAAAATTTCTAAACATCAACAAATGAACTTTAATAACAAACAAGAAAACACTAGAAAAGATACGTACATACAACCCGTGTTTAAGTGTATTTGAAAGAGAAATAAATCTGGTTAAACGATGTAAAAAGGAGAAATATATCTGGTTAAACGATGTATAAAGGAGGAAAAATTGTAGATATTGCATTACGATGCGTTCTACCTAATAGCACGTGGATATGTTTACATATTTAGACTTGACCCAGTATGACCCGTACCTTGCAGGTCACCGCCGTTGTTTAAACACTTGACTACAGTCGTGTATAAGCTAGACAATAAAAAGCTTAAGCCTGTACTATTTGTGTGAAGTAAATGTGTTTGTTCTGTACATTTAAATTGTTTTACCTGATAGCAAGAACGTATATCTATCCGTTTCCTTCTCAATTCACTTTGTCAAATTCCTCGAGCTTCTTCAAAACATACGTATTACTGCGTCGGAAGTGAAAAAAATACGAGAAATCCTCGTAAAATAATGCTATTTTCAATTTTGTGGAATCCATTTTGTTATATTAATTATACAAAGATAAAAAAAAGTTACGATTAATTATGAATTTGCATATCATTATACGTTTATGGACTATTTTTTAAGTCGGTAAATCATGTACACATACACACGTAGATTGGCTGGTACCCGATTGTAATGTTACACATCGAATAGCTAATACCCGGAACGTAGTACCGGGAACCAGGATAATACATAGATAACATACATAACTAATACCGAAATTGAAAACGCTTTACGGTTTCTCGTTCATAAACCGAATTCCGCTTTGAATTATAGAAGATGCAATATTAATCATGTTCAGTCGACTTTTCATTGTTATATCAACGTCTGAACTAATTAAAGAATCTTTAGATGTCAGATAACACTTGAAATTGACCCGACCTCTTTCCACACGGAATATACAAATAATGATAGTTTGTAGTCAGGTTGACTGATTATAATGCAAAATACACACTTATAACAAGTTCTATAAAACGAACAATACACACTGATCGTTTCTTTAGTCCCCAATGTAAATGAAAGAAACAAAAACCATATCATACCATAAAAAGAAGAGGAGAAATTCGAACATTCCCGGATCTATTTCTGGCCAAAAGACCCCCAGCATGGATTGCGTATGAAAAGATGAACCTCATGACTTAAAAGTCAGGCCTTAAAGCACTGCCTTTAAAAATTAGTGTCCTTGTTTTTGTGATATATGCCAATGAAGGATGAAACACATAAATCTAAATGATTTTAATAGGTGGAACAACAGTAACTGATTTTAAGTGATTAAATAGTAGAACTAAATTTATGCAAAGTAGTAAATATTTTAAAACATTGCATTTTAAATACTTGCTGCAACTTTATCAATATTTTCAAAGGGATATCACATACCGTCATCACATTGACCATTACTGCTACAATCGAATGGACATAGCGACACATCAGTTACTGTTACAGACATGTTCTTTAGTAACTGGTGTCTACACCTCTGCTCTAAGTCTTCGTCTATTATAGAACCATACATTGACATTCCAGAAAACTGAAACAGAGCAAAAACATTCAATATCAATAAAGCACTATCAATTTTAACTGACCCATAATTGTGTATGCTATTTTCAGGAATTTTTTTAATTTTGCATTTTACAAATTTTGGTGTTCCAATTTCAAACATATGAAATAAATATTTCAATCAAACAATATTCATATTTTCTCTCTGACAATTCTGTAGGATTGAATCTTGAATGTTTAATTTCACCATTGAAATATGATTTTATCAAAAATCCTAATCCACTTAGCCACTTACCTTTATATTGTGTACACAGTTATCGATGTCCTCTGTCATGAAGTCTACCACACCTCCACATTCTTTGATGACATGATCAGTCTGATTCTTACAGTAAGCCACCCAGTAATGCCACTTACCTTTATATTGTGTACACAGTTATCGATGTCCTCTGTCATGAAGTCTACCACAGGGGCGGATCCAGGATTTCAAGTTAGGGGGGCGCAACTTTTATTTTCGCCATACGGAGCCATGCGAAAAAATTTTGGAGGTTTTTTAAGGTAAAATTATTGAAATATTCTTCTTAAAGGGTGTAATGTTGATATCTCGAACTATTGTGTGTTAAAATAAGCGAGGAATTAAAGTTTAAAGCTGAAACAGCCTTGAAGGCCGTACGGTGACCTATAGTTGTTAATGTTTGTGTCATTTTGGTCTTTTGTGGATAGTTGTCTTATTGGCAATCATACCACATCTTCTTTTTTTATATCAATCCACACCTGATAACAATCTACAGATAGACGGGCGGACAGACGGACGCAAAGTGAGACGAGACAGATCACAATTGCGCACCAGACCAATATGTTTTTCAAACGAAAATTTCTACTTTTACCAGCGATTTTTAATTGTCCTTATTTTACTTTTTTGATTTTCGGAGGTCGTGCCAGACTTAACTGTGTTCGCCATAAACAACTAAAATCAAATTTAGATGCATTTACGCAGTTATGTTTATTTTCTAGGGATCCAAGCATACAGTAATACGGTACAGATTTCGGCTAAATGTTTAGGTTGCAAATGAGAAGTAAATATAGACACAGAGATACAAATTAATAAACTAACCTTTCGCTTGAAACAGTATTTCTATCTTTCATTACGGATATTATAAAAGAATCTCACCTGCCGACTGCTTTCTTGACCGTGTCATGATGAAATTGTGAAAGTGAGTAAGGGATGTGTTGGAACTTCAATTATCCAACAAATTGATTATAAAAACCGCAAATACAATGTAACATTTGTTTTTACTTTAACTGCTAAAAACCTATTATATTTGTCATCAAATGCAGCTCCGCGTTTGACACCTTCCTTTGAAATCATTTATAGAACTTTAATAAAGCGTAGGTCAGTTGATTAGTAATCACGTTGACTCTGTAAAACTGACCGTTTTATATACTTTGAATGTTAAAAAAGATTGAATGGTCTCTTCTGATACATTAAATATGTTGAAGTCGACCCATGCTTTGCAAATTTTAGGGGGGGCGCACGCCCGCCACGCCCCCGCCTAAATCCGCCCCTGGTCTACCACACCTCCACATTGTTTGATTACACGATCGGTCTGATTCTTACAGTAAGCCACCCAGTAATGCCACTTACCTTTATATTGTGAACACAGTTATCGATGTCCTCCGTCATGAAGTCTACCACACCTCCACATTGTTTGATTACACGATCGGTCTGATTCTTACAGTAAGCCACCCAGTAATGCCACTTACCTTTATATTGTGTACACAGTTATCGATGTCCTCTGTCATGAAGTCTACCACACCTCCACATTGTTTGATGACACGATCGGTCTGATTCTTACAGTAAGCCACCCAGTAATGCCACTTACCTTTATATTGTGTACACAGTTATCGATGTCCTCTGTCATGAAGTCTACCACACCTCCACATTGTTTGATTACACGATCGGTCTGATTCTTACAGTAAGCCACCCAGTAATGCCACTTACCTTTATATTGTGAACACAGTTATCGATGTCCTCCGTCATGAAGTCTACCACACCTCCACATTGTTTGATGACACGATCGGTCTGATTCTTACAGTAAGCCACCCAGTAATGCCACTTACCTTTATATTGTGTACACAGTTATCGATGTCCTCTGTCATGAAGTCTACCACACCTCCACATTCTTGGATGACACGATCGGTCTGATTCTTACAGTATGACATGGCTATGTCTTCTGTCCACACACCTTGCCAAGTCGCAGCCTATATCAAATATCATTAATAATCAATTAAATTGCAGTTTAAAACAATGTTAGTAGACTAGGTACATTCTATTGTATATGTATGGTTTCTCCCTCAACAGGTACTCAGATTTTTTTAATTCCTTTATTCTTAATCCTTCCTTAGCTGAAGTACATTTAGACATCTTCAATTATCACTAGCTCATCATATATTCAAAACATTCTAAATTCTAAGATTCACAATTTTAGGTGTGAGTGTCCCCAGTGGTAAATCAATGAAAGCCTTTTGGACATGCCCAATTAATGATGTGTGATGTTTGTTCAGCAACCACCTGTCAATCATTGGTGCTTTATTATTTCTGCCATATATGAGACAACACATCTTAGATATAGGAAGATGTGGTGTGAGTGCCAATGAGACAACTCTCCATCCAAATAACAATTTAAAAATTAAACCATTATAGGTTAAAGTACGGCCTTCAACACGGAGCCTAATCTTGCAGGAGAACAACTTTTAACTTTTGACATCTTTTTTTCAAAGGTAATACTTATTTTGTTCTTCTCAATAAATGGATCTTAATCATTATAGTTAACTTATATAAAACACAAACAAATAGTATACCTTGTCAATAGTTGTGTCACAATCTTTGAAGACACCTGGTTTAGGTATGGTAGAGTCTGGATCACAGTACTGTGGGAACATACTCATAGTCTTCAAATAATCGGTTTTATCCATACCTGTACATAATATGTTCAAACATTGTCATTATTAAGCATCTAATATCAATCTTTTGAAAACTGATGTTCGAGTTTTATATCAGGATAAATAATTTCAGAACCTTTGCTTCATGCACTTGAAGGTAAACATCTGTTACTGATATCAGAATTATTACAATGATTATCTTACCCATAAGTGTTACAAATGGTCAATGTATGTCTTACAAAAACAAAGAACTCTTTAACAAAATGTGTTTGAGATCCAGATAATATACTTTGTCAGATAGATAAACGTCAATGACACAATATTTAAAGGATCTCAGAGTAGAAATATGTTATATCTTACATCTTTTCTTGGTTTTATTTAAAACTGCTACCCGAAATTAGCATGGCCATTTTTTTAAATTTTATAATTTTCATCCACATTTTTTTTTAAATTTCCTCATGAGCAATGGCAAATTCAATTGTTTAAAAAATGTTTGATTTATGAGACTTACACCCACTGAGAATCTACCAAACTTATACAGTATTTACCTCGACTAAAATCTTTAGCTATCCCACAAGTCCTCACTTCCCCATAGTAACCACAATCTGCAGTTGTACTAGAACAATCACATACGTCCATGTCTGTTGCCATAGACACAGCAGGCATGTCCGGACATTTACCAAGATAAATAGAATCTTCTGTTGGAACTCTGAATTTATTAATCATGTTATTTATCAACTGTTCAGTAAAAGGTCAATACATGTAATGTTTTTAAGTCTTTTAGGTCTAAAATTTTTGAAATAGAAAGAAAAAGTTGGTTTTTACTTAATACAAAGATGAGGAGTAAAAATATATAGTAGAAAACTTTCAATGCATATTTTGCATAAAGATTACTTTGTACCTTGCAGATTAAATTGCACAAAATTCAATGCATGTTAAAAAACATTTAAGGAGCTATCTGTGATTCCACTAATAGATAAACGCTATAAACTAAAGAGGTCTTCAATTTATAAACTAATAGTCTTACCTCCAAGAAGTAACAAAGTCATCTACATATCTACCATTAGCTTGGCTAAAGTTACCATTCATCATCATGAAATCATTGGTAGCATTGTTGTCATATGTACCACATAAGCCTGCAAAACAAAAATCTCCTTTACTAATTCCTTATAAAATTTCTTCTACTGTTTATTTAGAAATTTTATTCAGAAATTTGTGCAATGTTTTTTCATATATGAATATGTCAGAAAAAATTTAAAACTTGCATCATGAATTTTAAATGCATTATTTGATTACACTTTTTTTTAAAATTGCAATTATTGATCCTGAGTGTGTGTCCATTGCTTTACAACTGCAATAACAGTTGAACACAAAAATTTAGGAATTTATGGTATGTAAAAAAAAATCTATTGCTAGCGAACACTTAAACATTGTCAGTTATTCATATCAATTTGAAAAACACAAAAACAAATAACCTCCCAAATTTTTAAGTAATTGAAGATACGAAATTGATTTGGGTTTAAAAAATATTTTTTTTATGTTTAAATCCAAGAAACACAACATGAGCCAAGAGATTTTTGTTACCAACCCATTGTCATGTCCATGTCCATCAAAGAAGGATAAAACCAAACACTCAAGTATCCATTCTGACTTGTCTTAATCATCAGTTCACTGCCTGATGGTAAATAAATCTGGAAAAAAACAATCATTTCTATATAAGTATGGAGTCAATAATATTTTTAAAAGTATCTATAAAGAAGTTTCCCTTAGCAATTGATTAAAAAGTCAGATAAGATATATACTGAACTCCTAGGAAAATTGAAAACTGAAACTTACCTTATCAAATGGCAAAATCAAAGGCTCAAACACATCAAATGAATCAATAACAACTGTCATATTAAGATTTATTTTGAAATGTTTTTCCCTTGACAATATCATGTAATTGCATTTATATGTCATTATTTTAATATATATCTATATTTATTTATTGTCGAATGTGTGCACAGTAATATCTAATCAAGCTTACATCATACTGGGTTCCTTCATGGACTGAAACCATTCTGAAGTCTGGGTTAACAGTTCCTATCCTGTATAACTGTGCTTTGATTGGTTGTTCTGGAATGATGGCTTCCTCATTGTCCCCTCCACACTTGTCCAGTGTAAAGACATCATCATCTACTCTAACAGATACGCCACAGATACATATCAACTTTAACCCTCCACAGTGGCGATGGAAGGTATGGATCTGTAAATATACATACAAATATTTATATAACAGATATGCCACAGATACATATCAACTTTAACCCTCCACAGTGACGATGGAAGGTTCGGATCTGTAAATATCATAGATGCCAACCCCCTTTTGACACAATCAGTAACAAACTATCAAATTTTCCGTATTTTTGAAATGTTTTCAGTAATCATTCATAAACGTGCATTTATCCATAAAAAATACTGACGAGTGGTTGCATAGTGATGTGCACTAAAATTTGTCGTTTAACATGTTGTCTGTAGTATGTATTCCATTAATTAATTGTTCAGATGTTCTCACCTCGTACATTTTCGTTTTGTCAAGGAGAAGTAGAGAAAGGGGAGAATGCAAGTTTGTCTTTTCGGAAGTCAGTTAGTTACTCAACAATAGGTTGATAACTCCCGAGAAACCAGAAGCATTACATTGGCGTTTTCTAAATACCGGACCAGGACGGAAAAGTAATGATAAAAATCCGCGTTTTACAAAATTGAACGGCGATGATTGGTAATCCGTAACTATTTGACTTTGACCGTAATAACGTAGTTTTTATCGCAAAATCGGAAAAACTACGCAAAAATCATAATGGTTGGCATCTATTATGAAATATACATACAAACATTTAACGATTTTGAAGATCTTATTTCTATAAATGTAGTTTCATTGTAGAACTATTTTATAATAAAATTCTGTCCCTGTACTGAACGGGTCTTAGTGGCCATGTGGTCTAAGTAGTTCAACTACTGTATCCCTAGCCTGTAAACACTGAGGTTGTTAGTTTACATACCGCACTTGGCAGGTGTGCTTGACTCCAATCGTAATCATTTTAAAGTGAAATCTGCTTTAATTGTTTAGATTTAATACAAACTTTGATTTTTTGTGGGATTTTTTTTCATCTGTTTTTACAGATTTTGATTGATAAATTTTTTGTTTACCCATAGTCTGTGTTCAGTACAATTAGACATTTAGTCATAAACACTTACTTCAACAGGCAATGATTTGTGTTTGTAGAAAACATGCTCTCCTTCAGTCATACCAGTGTAATAGCTAAAAATAAAGTATATAACTATATGTGAAAAATACTGTGTGGCAAATAGTTAGATAAGTTCAAATTGTACAGATTAAACACCGAACATTACTTCATTGTCACTAAAAAATCTGGCATTTTGCAATAAATATTGGTTTGAAGGTGACAGGACTGTTTACAGTAATTGGTGAAAATGTACCTATGTATAGTTGAAGTTTTAAAAGAGTGAGTATATTTACAAAATTTGAAAGATATTCCAATGGCACTTTAGCAATGCTTGTTAACACTTTACCAAAAAACATGAATTCACTGAGTGCACATATATATATATATATATATATTTTATTTTATTTAACCATGTTCTAAAAAATGATCATTTGCAGCCAAAGGATTAATTTAAACAATATATGAATTGGTTCTAAGGATTCATTTTTTGGTTGTTGTTTTTTTTTGTAGGTCAAAGTGAAAATTAGGTTCTGTGAGATAAGGAGTGAATAAAATGTTCATTTAAACCAATGAAGATTGTACCTGTTATCAAAAGTCTTTACATGTAATCCAGTCTGTGCTGTACATACACTACCCATGTCAGAATCTTCTACTGTAACCTGTAAAATATATAACAAATGGTGCTACATGACAATGCTATAAGTAGATGTGAACTATTGCTCAACATGCTCAATTTAAAATGATATCCAAGCTAAAAGTATTCTTCAAATTTATAAGGATTTGAAGAGAAATGAACTAGGTTCATTTTACTGAGAAAAATGTGACAGATGTACATATGGAAAAAAGATGAATTGATAGGTGGACAATCAGATGGGTAAAAAAGAATACACATCCTTCAGTGTGAGGTATTTAAACATGATAATGAAAATAATAATAATATCCTTTTAATAATGAATTTTATTTCACAAGATAATGCCTCAAAATAATACATCATAACTATGGAAAACATCGAAAGGCCAGTAGGTTTTTGGTGAAGGCATGGTGTCAAGGTTGAACAAATATTCTAAAGAAAATGTATTTAATTTACAGATTTATTATGAAACGTCTTGAAAAATTGGTTTATTTAAACAATTATATAAAGTATGTTCCCTATTGGAATTTTGAAAACAAGGAGATTTATTATCTTCAATATTTTTCAACAAAATGAAATGGTAACAACTTTCTGAGCATATTAAAGAGAAAGAGACAGCTCTGTTTATTTGGAAACCAATTATGTCATAAAAAAAAAATTAAATCAATGTATTCATTAAATATATTTTGTCACGGTTGATGACGATCTACATCTTACATTTAATTGATCTATTAACAGATCAAATATCTGTATATCAATTAAAATTGTGAATTTTAAAATGATAATCCTAAGTTTCAAAACAATTATTATCAAACATGATTGATTATTGAAATTTGAACTGCTAAAATCAACCTAACTTGGTAAAAAGGAGAAATTTAGTTCTCATGAAAAGGATTATTGCTATCATCAAAATGACATAAAAGGTCCCTTTAAAATAAGTTCATGTTATTTTAGTATCAAATACCATGATACAGGGAAAAGAAAGCTTTACATTTACATAAACAAATAAGTGTAAAAAGTTTACAAGTTTGTATACATAAATATTATAACCACAGATACATAATTTATTCATTCTATTTTGCATGTTTGAGTGCAGGGCTCTAAAATTTTAGATCTTTGTTCATTTAGATTTTTTTTTTCTATTTAAAAGAACATCTACAAATGAGTCACAGTAATGTAATCCTCTCTGTGTAAGTTGTAAGAAACTTCTTCAGTGGCATTCATGAGGATCTTTCATAGTAACTTATACTCTCTACCTTAAAGTGCATGTGGAACTTCTGCATTGGCATTTACAAGGGATCTGAATGACGGTCTTCATCTTGGAATCCTTTTAATCTTAAGGCATTTTTTTTTTGCTAGTCTACACTTTTGCCCATAATCTTTTTCTTTATTTTATAGCACCCCATTAAAATCCAGGGATGGGGTCGATTAATTTAAAATGGGGGTCATTATTTTCTAGTCTTTACTTATTTTTATTTTTTGCCCACTAATCTCTATTCTATAAATCCCATCCAGCCCCACATTCTTTATAAAATATACAGAGAAATGATTGGTGAAGTTGACTCTCCTTGAACATGTTGAACAGAGGACAGTTGTCATTTGAGTGTACCATCATTCATTTGGTTACAGTACCTTTCTAATCTTCATTAGAAGAACCCTGCACTTTATTTTCTTGCAATAATGTAGTGATTTCTTATTTTTCAAAATTGAAATGTTTGGTGAATATTTATAAGTACACAAAAAAATCAAAATTTTGTGCTCTGAATAGCATTAACTTTATTGAAACTCAATAGCTGGTTTCAACAACAACAAAAATACTTTACATGTATAATAGTAGTACATAAACCGTGTTACAGGCAATAAACATGTAAGCATTCCTTTAAATTAATTTTAATTTATGTATAAACTTTTCATCCTCAAACTGATATAAATCTTAAATAGAATTAAATTTAAATAAATCTTTGAGAAAAATTCTTATGAGTACTTTGATGCAACTAAATAGAACATATATAAAAGTACCTGATGTTAGCAGTTAACAGATATATATATGCTTTTCATTTTATTGTTGTTAAAAACATTTAATTGAAAGATGGTTTGTTTAAAATAAATGGATAATTATTTACACTTCAGACAAATAACAGCAACCATTTCAGTCAACACTATCAACATTCTAAACAGCCGTGAAAGTAATTAACTGCTATCTTTCAATGTGTTCATATGTGGACTTTACACTTTTGAGTTGACAAATGAATTAAAAAAATTAAGAGTTTGATTCATCAATCTGTGACCAAACACTTTACCTTGATAGTATATGGAAGCCATACAATATAATCATATGGAAAACAACTTACCTAATTCATAAATAAAATTCTTGAGGGGTTATAAGAACAAGAGTGCCTAGCTTATACATATAAGTTCCCTCTCAAACATAAGATAATATACATGTTTTTATCTAATACACATTGATTTTGAATGAGTAAACTTTTGCTTAAATTACATTTTTATGTCTGATTTGAGGTATTCAGTTTATATAATGATTAATGAAGGATATCAAGATTTAAATTAATACATGGGGGCAATACCTTAAAAAACAAAAAAGTAAGAATGGCTGACTGTATTAAAAATGGGCTAGATACCTGAATAGATTTCACATTTGTAATCATGGCAACATTTTCTACTTTAGTTGTCAAGGTAACAGTAACTGTCTTCATGCCATCAATAATTCCGTCCATGGCTGCTTTGACTGGGACGTTGATATCTTTGTTCCAGTTATCGGACGTCACAGTCACTGTACATGACTTTGTTTCACCTCCCTCCTCCGGAAATACAACCTGAGTTATGTCATGTCCTGAAAATGAGTTAACAAATTTAAAACTTCAATTCCTTAAAATAGAGATCACTTGTGTAATGTTGCTGACAACATTTGTCAGTATAAACATACAAATTTAAAAATAACTCAAATTCTCTTCATAGCTTTATTCAAATAAACTTTTGCATTAGTAGGCATATCAGTTCACTGTGCTTAAAGGGCCGTGGGTAACTGAAGTTACCCACAGCCCAAGATGGAGCCGCCTGGCTTCGGTTAGGAAGTTTTCTCCTATATAATTACAATACCATGAATACAAAAGAAATGTTCAGTAATTAAAAAGTTAAATAAATCTTTTAGGAAAACTCTGCAATGTAAAACGAGGTTTGTTACTACAAAATAAACGATTACAGCACGATTTGCCAAAACACTGATGATGTCCGTAACTTCAAAATAACTTGTCCGTAACTTTTTTCCTTATACCAATAGGGATGTCCGTAACTTCAACATGATGTCAGTAACTTTCAAAGAATATTTATTCATGGATGTAATTATTCTAAAAAAGAAATGATAAATAACTAAAATACCGAACCCATAGGAATATTCAAACGGGAAGTTCTTTGTGGAATGGCAAAGCCAAAAGCTCAATTTAACACACCAAACGAATGGAAAACAACAGTCATATTCCTGCCTTGGTACAGACATTAAAAAGAAATTACAAAAATACTGAACTCTGAAGAAAATTCAGAAAGAAAAGTCCCTTATCAAATGGAAAAATCCCTCAACCCAATGGATAACAACTGTGATTTTTTTTGACTTGGTACAGGTATTTTCTTATGTAGAAAATTGTACGGCAAAATTAATGTATTTTACATTCTACTGGCTTTACTGTATAGATTGTAAAATGCTTAAGTTTTTTAGATGATCAATCACGACATGCAGGTTATAAATCTCACCATTTCCAACTGTAGAAATTACATTAATAGTGAACATATGAAAATCAGCTTTAAAAGAGAACAAGTTCGGAGGTCAATCCTTAGCAGAAATACATAGATGAATCAGTACAAACCTCTAAAAAAGATATGTATGATATGATACCCGATCTTATTTAATCCCTGAGGTCAATGAAACTTTTAGAAGATTTTAAATCTACCTTTATTGCTATAATAAACTGACACCTGATCAACAATATAGCCTTCCATCTATTCCGCATCTTCGCTAGCCAAGGGTTACGAAGAGAGCAAAAGTGGATCGTAACCCTTGGCTAGCGAAGATGTCAATGTCGTAGATATTGTCATTTTTTTCTCTCACAATCAACAACGCATCACACTAGATATAGTGAAGAGACCATACTTTTTTGTCTAACAATTCAGAAATTATTTAAAGGAAAGGATATAATTTTTATTGCGGCTACACAGGCCAAGGACTCATCAGTGAACAATCTATAAAGCTAGAAGAATGTTAGATAAATTTCGCCGTACCGTCAGATCCCGTTTTATCCCGGGAATAATTTTTTAAAAATTTAACGGAAAATCCCTGACACTCTGGTTTGCTTTTTTCTCTTGTTTAGTTTGAAGCATATCGTTATTGTATAAATCTATGTAATAATTAAGGGGTTTGATAGTGTTTATTGTCCTTTAAGTGTTGAATTTGTTAATCTTACAATTTTGAAAAAAAAGTTACCCACATCCGAAAAATAAAGTTACGGACAGTTTGATTATATTTGACTTATAAGTTACGGACATCTTATGCAATTTTTAAAAGTTGGCTTTGCGCTAAAGTGAAGCCTAAATTAAAAAATTGTAGTGATGGTAACTGAATTCTTTATTCAAAAATCCTATTAATATTTACATAGATCATGAAAAACGCTGCAAAAAGTAGATTTCGTATCAACTATCATCTAAACGAATTTAGAGTCCGCCATCTTGGGCTGTGGGTAACTTAAGTTACCCACGGCCGTTTAAGCACAGTGCAGTTGCTAGTTTGAAGGGAAGATAAGATTTTTTAAATAAGTAAAAAGGTTCATTCTAATGTAGTTCTTGTAATTTTTTTTATTGCTTAAACTGTAAAAGTAAATATATTATAATATATAAACATCATCTTAGTATCTTTCACTCTGCTTTACAATTATTTTTTTTTCAATTTAAAGCTAAAGTCATATTCTCATACAAAGAAAATCTTTGCATATAAAATAAATCTGACACTTGCTGTTCCAGATGATTTTTCAAAATTTTAAAAGTCCAAGAAAATGTTAACATACCATTTTTGCATTGGACAGGATTTTGTTCATTAGACCTAAGCTGTACAAACACAGTGCAGTCATCATCAAGACTCTGTGCTCTACAGTACACAACAGGTGGGACGTTAGATGTTATCACAACAAAACTCTCCTCTCCACCCTCTCTCACAGACAGTGATGTACCATTCTTAATCTGGTAAAATAAGAAGAAACTTAAAATGTTAATTCAAATTACAAATGAACATTATTTATATATAAAACTCAAGTGAAATAGTTTCATAAAGAAGTTACAATTTTTTATTTAAAATTAAATTTTTATTCCAGTACTTTTAAAAAGAAAAGGAAAGATTCCAAGATGACATAAAAAGACATGTATAAATTGCTTTCAAGTACATGTATCTGTTCAATTATGTCAATAAATTGAATTTCATAATTAATTTGGTGGCTGGAAAATCTTATTCCTTCTATACTTTATCGTATAGCTCATAAAATACTTAAAGTCTTTGGTAAATGTAAATTGGTTTCACTGACCAATATGCAGCATGTTCCTTGTCACGACATGACGTGAAGTGATAGTATTGGTCATACTAAGGAGTATTCTGTTCCTTGTCACGACATGACGTGAAGTGATAGTATTGGTCATACTAAGGAGTATTCTGTTCCTTGTCACGACATGACGTGAAGTGATAGTATTGGTCATACTAAGGAGTGTTCTGTTCCTTGTCACGACATGACGTGAAGTGATAGTCTTGGTCATACTAAGGGGTATTCTGTTCCTTGTCACGACAAGACGTGAAGTGATAGTATTGGTCATACTAAGGAGTATTCTGTTCCTTGTCACGACATGACGTGAAGTGATAGTATTGGTCATACTAAGGAGTATTCTGTTCCTTGTCACGACATGACGTGAAGTGATAGTATTGGTCATACTAAGGAGTATTCTGTTCCTTGTCACGACATGACGTGACGTGATAGTATTGGTCATACTAAGGAGTATTCTGTTCCTTGTCACGACATGACGTGACGTGATAGTATTGGTCATACTAAGGAGTATTCTAAAGGTCAGGTATTAACAATGTGCAACATCATGTTGATTTGTTGACATTATCCTTTAATCTACTACTCCATTTGTATTTGGATGCAACAATTCTAAAGTCAGCTGAACAAAACCTATTTATCTTCATCTTTGTATTTCTTTTATCTAACAGTAGTCATGTGATATTAAAGCAAAATACCTATTCCTGAAACTCTTTTGCTAGAAAACAAATGCAACCCTCTATTACTGGTATACTGATACATGTACATGTGTATCCTTAATCAATGCAAACACACTCACCTGAATCTCTGGTCTGAAGATATTACTGGCTTTCTTTGTACCGAAAAGTGTAGGACAATCATTTTTATTGCATGCCTTTACTGTACATTTTATCTGGAAATATAAAAAATGCTACAATTAACTAGGAACATATATATTGATGGGACTTGACATAGCTGCGGAACCAAAGCTCTTAGATCCTTATGTTATTTTTTGAGACCGTAGATCCGCAAATAGTCAAAAAAATAACATAAGGACCTAAGAGCTCCCGTTCCGCAGCTACATGTAGACTTGACACTACCTGATTATAGTCGATTTTATTGTCCTGCCATAGTAAATAAAGATACGATACAGAAACGGACATGTCTTAAAAATGTACTCACTATTATCTTAATAATATCTGATGTTATCAATAAAATGTCATTCAAACTAGTTTTATAGTGATGCTCGAGTATCCAACTTGTATTCTGTCGCTTCAAATTTGTTAAAATCACAAGCATTTCATCACAGAATTGTGCAGAATGCAAACAAGGTAATAAAAAAAATAATTGCCGCCATGATTAGCAGATTTACAGATTCCCAAACTATTATAAAACACTTTTCCTCAAATAAATCAAATTTATTTTGGTAATTTTATATGACGAAATATGTCTACATATTGATAAAACTTGTCTTTATTTACGATTAGGAGATAACTGTATTGTATTTTAAGCTCCGACGGCATCAATTGGGGATTTGATGGTCGCAAATTACTCACATTTACAATGCAAACAGTATCAGCAGCAAAGTATGGTTTCAGTGCTAACAAGTATATATTTACCTTTGATATTAAGTCCAGTTGAGCTGAAGTAAAGTGTAATGTATCAGACACTTGTGTATTGGGTAAAAGTTTCTGTGATAGGACCTTTCCATTATCCTCCCACATAACATCATACTGAACACCGTAACTAATTGTAGTACCAAATGAACATGTAAGCTGTAAGTCATCTGGACTTATATATGTAAACTCTAAATCTGGTAAATCAGGAACTTCGGGTGGATCAGGATCTACAACAAAGTGAAAATTGATGTTAATCAAGAAAAATACAACTTTTGTTTTTTTTATCATATATACATGTATCATGAAAAAATGCAAAAAAAAAATCAAAATAAAAGATTTTATCTGTCTGAAACGCAAATTACTTCTAAAAGTTTTCTTTATCGAGTGGAGGCTATAGTCCTGAAACTCCTTTGTATGTACAGGATTGTCTGTACTCAATTAATTTTCGTGGTACTATTAACAAGGATTAACAAAGCTTTTTTCGTGTGTTGTGAGAAGTGACAGAAATTTGTTCTTGAAATTAACCCCGCCAAAAAAATAATTTATGAGTCAAATCGGACAGGAAGTTTATAAATTCCGTATAATCAAATTCGAGCAAATTGCAAAAAAGCTCGAAAAAAGCAATATTACGTCGCTAAAACCTTAAATAACACTATGTTACTTGTTTCATTTGTTGTACTGTAAACTCAAATTCAAATACAAACATCTTTATTCCTAATCAAAGCCAGGGCCCCTTTTTTCTGAACATCTTTCAAAAAGACAAGGAGTCCGACACGCGCTAATTCAAAGTTTTAACAAAGCAAATTTGCTCAAAAGAACACGATCTTTTAAGACTGAACACATATATACATGTAATCGGAGTACATTTTTAAAAATCATTACATGCATATATGGCGCCATTTTTTAAAATGTTTTAACGTCTGATCCGCAAATCTTATCTTGAAATATTTGTCATGATAAAATGGTAGTTCAAAACATGGACATCAATTCTAAAAACTCCAATTGCCGAAGTTAGGTATCATAACACGTATCATATTATCAATAACTGGTACACGGGAAATCTGTGTTTTACTTTTAATAGTCAGAACTGTGTACGAACTTGACCGAATTTTAACTGCATTTTTTATCTTCTAACGGTAAAGAATAGTTATGAAATGGTCAAAGCAGAGACATATAATACATTATATGCCTCTGGTCAAAGCAAGGATTTGTATAGTGAACTATACAAATCCTTGGTCAAAGTAAATCATGCTCTAACTTAAGTGCATGTGCCTATCAAAGACTGCCCAGTGGGTACTAAGTTCAGAATAGAGTCGGGTACAACTTTTTGCACTGTTACAGATTAGACAACTTCAGACAAATCGAGTAAAAAGAACATACGTTCAACAAATAATGTATACACCTTCTTTATCAAAATATATAAAATGTAAATCCCCACATACCTTTTACTGGACACCCATTGATTTCGAATCTAAAACAAGGTTCCTCTGTAAAGTTTGCTATGACTAACCGAACACGCCGTACTGCAAGTGTATTTGGTAATGTGAAAGTTTCATCCCCGTTTAAGGGATCAAGTTTTATTGTCTGTAAAAAAAGTATATGCTTTGATTAGGCAAGACATAGAATGAGGTGAGATTTGTTAGCATCAGAGACATATAATTGTTCAGAATCATCGTAGATTAAAGAAATGTTGTAGATATAATACATGTAGGGAATTAGACTTAATGCTATATATGTGGATTATGCCAAAACTATATGGGAAGACTTCTTAGAGAGTAATACTATGCTATAAAAAAAAGTGTATGTATTTTATACGAAATACACATGAAAGACTTCTTAGAGAGTATGGCATAAAACAAAAAGTATAAGTATTTTACACACAGGGTTTTGATCATAATTGCCATTTGTAAGCAAACAAAATAAGCATTGTATACAGTGTGTAGACAGTTTCAATAAAAAAAAATGGGTTATATTTGCAATTTCATACGAATTAATATTATGGAGAATATCAAGAATAAGCGTAACTAAACTGATCATTGGCACTCAGGTATCAAGCAACACTCTAAAACATGTTCTTTCCTTAATTGTATTTTCTTTTAAAATCGAATCGAACAGCTATACCCACCTCTCCTGAATCTGTAAGGTTACCAGGGGAGCTTTGTGCCTCTTCTATTAATATATCTATCTCCGTTGGCCATTTTATATTTGAACCAAGAGGTTTTTGTATCTTAATAGAAGACAGTATTGTTGGTTCCTCAAAAGAAACCTCAATCCATTCTCCTATTGTTGGCGTCGCCGGACACCATGCAGCAAAGCTAGCACCTAAAAGAAATGAGAATTCAGATGTCAAAATTCACAAATCAGCATGCACCTCTGATGTACCGGTATATAAATTAACTGTTTTATACGGGTCCATGTTGGTGGCCGTATAAATGTGCATACAGCCAATATCCATACTACTTTCATAATTTTTGAAGTCGACTGAAGAGACTAATGTCTATTGATATTGCACTCTCTAGATTCTGTGACATATTGTATTGACATAATAGTCCAATATAGATCTATTCAAAAACAATAACTGATGAGATATAACAAAAATATATTAAATGATAAGGGGAATGTCAGAAACTATTGAACACTACAACAGACCACGCCAATAACCAACCGCAACTCTTTCTAAAACCGACGCAAATGAAACCAAACACAAACACCAACCAACCAACAACGATCAACTTTTTCATAAAAACAAAAACAAACAACAACTGCACCAATACTTACACAAAACAAAGACATTCAGCAACCAAGAATACTTATATAAAAACAAAGACGCACAACAATAAACATCACTTATATAAAACAAAAAGACAAATAGCAAACAACAATGCGATGAACAAGTACAGGCTCTTTTTGAAAACTTTTATCATGAGCCGTTTATTGCACATTTCATAATCGTATATATTTATTCCTAGATGTATGTTTTTTGATTTGCTAGTCGTTAGGTTACTGTATAATAAAGTATAAAAGAAATCTTCTTTATTCGTTCAAAAAGGTAAGTTCACTGACCCTCTACAAATGATTGAAGAAAAAGACAGAAAATATCCCCTTACAAAAGTAATAAGAATATTTTATTTTTTTTTCTTTCGTCATTGTTGGATCAGTAGGTTGTTGGTGACACTGCAAGGTGTCTGAACCTCGTTAGACATCGTATATACTAAACATTCTTTTCTCAACTTACAACACGTTTTAATACAAAAACATATCATAATATTTAATGTGAAATCGTTTATCAAAACTGAAATTTAAAGCATCATAACCCATTATGTTAATGGCAGTATTACTGATGCATTAACAAATGTTCTCTTTTTTATTCACAAAACAAAATTTGAATTTTTCTTTTTCTTTCATATTTTTGGGCGTTAACACTTAATCAGATTGAATGGACTAATGCACTATTTGTTAAATGTCATGACACATGTATATGGTCAGTAATTATGACAACAAATTAGAACTACTTTCATCCTAAGATTTATAGTCCTACATTTTTCTGATATTCAGATAAAGATATTTCAAAGAAAAGGCCTATGTAAGCATTGACAAACTATAAGTTTTCCCTTCATCTGGCTTTGTTTGTGTATGGATATTCAAACTTAATATGTGTAATAAAAGGACACTTGTCTACGTTGTAAGGGAGATATTGGGTGTACGTTAATGGCACAGCAACCCAACGACACCAAAAATTAGGAATCTAGAGGTCAGTTTGTTGTCTTCAACATAATAAGCAAATGGCTACTCTATATGGTCTCAAGCTGTAAAATGTTTAACAGAGACTTAACACCAAATTCCCTTAAAATGCAAAGTTAAAGACAACAACTGACAAGGGCATGACCGAGCTTGGACAAAAACATAACCACGTTGCGTGGTTAAACTTATAGGTCTATGTACTAATCCTTCAAGTTCCTTTTAACCTCGACCAACAGAATGAAACACTTAAACCACCGAATAAAACAATACCAATGTCAATTGTTGCTCGAAGTTACTGGAAGCTAGCTCAATTTAGATGAAACAGAACTTATCCTATCCATGTATACTGCATACATTAATTTCGTGATCAGTGCAAGAAGACACAGTCTAATAAATTTAATTCGACTTGATTCAAACCGTGTTGCGTCGAAGCAAACACACGTATAACCATAAATTTAAAAAGAAGTGATAAAAGTGAGATCTTATTTTTTTATAGGATTATGTGGTTTTTACAGTTGTTGGTTAATCTGAATGACATAGAAATACTTATTTAGCATATCTATCAGAAGTGCAATGTTTTTACAAGGAAACATAGAGATGAAATAATCATATAAGGGTGGTAATATTCTTAAAACAGATAAAAATCTCATAATAATGTTTATCACTTTAGTATTAAGCACACGCCCGTCAATCTTTTTCAAGTAAAAACTTGTACTTTTTAAATATCATCAAACTTGACCTTTTTATGGCAGCGTTCAGCCTTAAAATTGAGAATTGAGCCTTAACATATTTTTGGATAGGATTTGGGTAAATAATATTTCATTGACAACTTCAACAACTTTAAAATAACTAGGTATCTCTGTTCTAATTTCTTAGACACAAGAAGATCTAGTTACTGAGAAAATTATAAAGCTTGAACTATCTATTTTGATAAGTATGTTTTGACTGTGCATCTACTCGAGCAAATCTTTTAATATAAAACAGAAGATGTGGTTTTATTGCAAATGAGACAACTATCCACAAAAGACCAAAATGACACAAACAAATAATATTTCATTGACAACTTCGACAACTTTAAAATAACTGGGTATCTCTGTTCTAATTTTTTAGACACAAGAAGATCTAGTTACTGAGAAAGTTATATATAAAGCTTGAACTATCTATTTTGATAAGTATGTTTTGACTTTGCATCTACTCGAGCAAATCTTTTAATATAAAAAAGAAGATGTGGTATTATTGCAAATGAGACAACTATCCACAAAAGACCAAAATGACACAAACATTAACAACTATAGGTAACCGTACGGCCTTCAACAATGAGCAAAGGCCATACCGCATAGTCAGCTATAAAAGGTCCCGATAAAACAATGTAAAACAATTCAAACGAGAAAACTAACGGCCTTATTTATGTAAAAAAATAACTTAATTTTCATGTTGCTTTCGTTGAATCATATATCCCTATATCGATTGTCCTAGACTATACCAGACTTTATGTATCTTGAATTGTCTTTACTTGTCGCTATGTATTATTGTTGCTGCAAATATCTTAAGTTATCTGTTCTTCATTGTTTCTGCACACAGGCACTTGTTATATACTAAGGTATGTAGGTAATACAAAAAAATCCAGAGACAAGTACCTGTGGTTCTATTTTATAATTTTTCTTTACGCACATTCATATTTAAGTCCTATTATTCTCACCTTGACAGCAATCATATCTGCTGTATCCTTGCTTGAGATCTGTACGGAGTGATGAGTATGTTATTTGTACAATAATTCTCACCTTGACAGCAATCATATCTGCTGTATTCTTTCTTGAGATCTGTACGGAGTGATGAGTATGTTATTTGTTCATCTGTTATGTTCCCACTCTGCATACCGAGGGGACTGGTGCTGCCGAGACATTCCGGATCTGAAAGTATATCAAAATATGTAAGCTTACTAAAATTATAATGCTGGATCTCACAATACATTATTTCGTTTATTCTTTCCAGATAAAAAGAAACAAGACCAAATACACAACAAGGAAAGAAAAACATTAATTTTAGAATGAAAAATTTGTTTCTTGGGTGGTTTAGAATGAAAATTTAACATGGTCATAAAAGTGGTGTGTATATGGCCGAGAAATAAAATTTAACATGGCCATACAATCGGTTTGTAGATAGACGATAATAGAAATTAAACTTGGTCATGAAATTGGTTTGTAGATGGTCGAGAGTGAACATTGAACATGGTCATACAATTAGTTTGTGGGTGGTTGTGAATGAAATTTTAACATGACCCCACGCATACAGTTGGTTTGCAGGAGGCCGAGAATGAAATTTTTACAAGGCCATATAATTGGTTTGAAAATGGTTCAGAAAATTTTAACATGACCACACAATTAATTTGTATATAGTGGTTGAGAATAAAAATCTAACACGACTGTACAATTGGTTTGTAAATGGTCAAAAAGGAAAATTTGGAATGGACGTACAATTTGTTTGAAGATGGTTGAAAATAAAAATTTAAATGGCCCGATAATACAATTGGTTTGTAGATGGTAAAAAAGGAAAATTTGGAATGGACGTACAATTTGTTTGAAGATGGTTGAAAATAAAATTTTAAATGGCCCGATAATACAATTGGTTTGTAGATGGTCAAAAAGGAAAATTTGGAATGGACGTACAATTTGTTTGAAGATGGTTGAAAATAAAAATGTAAATGGCCCGATAATACAATTGGTATGTAGATGGTCTCGTCTTTTGTTTGTATTTCAAAATAGAATGAAGTCTTTTTGGGAAGTTGAAAAATGTTAACATACTATTTTGAAAATCAAAGTTATCCCCAAATTATGTTTTCCAGAATACGGTAGAAATATAATATATTTGAAATATTTTACACGTTCAATAGTATATCTTAGGAGCGCATTTTCTTTTTTAAATTTGAAATCTCTTTGCAAAACTTTTCAATTATAACATTTACAATGAAATTGTGCGCATCGGTTAAAATATTAAAATGTGTTCTACTACAACAGCGACTGAACCGGACTTATAGATAGTAATTGTGTAAAGATTGCATTATGACGTTCACATATTATGCATCATTATCATATGATTTGTAAAATGTCTGGAAACACACATGAATGGTCTATGTTACGTAATTTTAGTGTTTAATACATTTAAAACGGGAATATAAAAGTTTGGTATCTATGATGATTGAAAATTATAACAACCTTGACTGGTTATACAGCCCTTGCACGTATTTGGTATCTGGGTGATTTTTTTTAAAGGACAGACAGCAAAACGAATAACAGGACGGAAAAACAAGTCTATGAAACAATACAAAGAAACATGAATTGGGTAACTACAAACCCCACGAAAACCGGATTGAACACAGGTGCCCAAAATGGTCAGTAGTTTTAAAGGATACTTTAATCCGCCCAACCAATCAAAAGATATATATATTTTATATATATAAATTACAATTTATGAAACGGAAAAAGAAAACTCATACACTACAAACTTACATAACTTGAAAAGACAGGTTTATAAGTGAGAGGTTTAGCTAGCTATAAAAACGGGATTAATCCACCAGAGGCATTTTCATTACGTAGGCATTTCCTTTTGTAGAAAATGGTAAATTAACACCGTTGTATAGCTAGATAAACCATGTTAGGAATATGACAGTTGTTTTCCATTTGTTTGATGTGTTATTGATGTTGCCATTTGATAAGGGACTTTCCGTTTTGAATATTATTTCAGTTGGTATATTTGTTACTTTACTTAATTTTAGCAGTAAATTGAAAGATAAATTCATTTTTGAATGCTATAATTTAACAAATATTATTGCATTTTAAAATCTGCAATGGTTTAATGTTTGGTTCATTTAAGTACAAATAATTTGCGTGGTCATGTACTGAACTTATGTAATAGTAGTAACGAACTGTTTTTGTTTGTTTGTTATGTATTTTGTATTTTCCCTTATGTTACAAGTGCAATTCTTTTGTACGTCATGTATACATGTAAGATATATACAATAGATATATACACGCCACTTCATGTTAGTTATTCAAAGGTCGTTAACCATATTTGAAACATAAAAAATGAACAAATAGATTTTTGGGTTAAAGTCATCATGCAGTTTTTTTAAAAAGATAAATTATCCTTCGATAGTAATTTTGATATCCTTTGAATATTCTTTCACAAAATAATTTTTTAAGGCTTTAAAATATTTTTAAAAAATCCATTTAAAATTTGATTGAGCGTTCCGGCTGTCTGGGTCAAAGTTAATAATCAATGGGTATTGTGAATGAGGACAGGTCATGAATAAGTTTACATTGTCAATATTTGTACACTATTCTGTACCACTCCATAACTTTTCTTTGGATATTTATGGTAGATTATCAATACTTGAAGGTTTGTATTCTCATATGAAATGTTCCAGTAAATACTGATTATAAAACATATTTACAGTTCAGTTGTTCCGAGGTCGGTACAAATTCTCGATTTCAACCAAAATCGCATATATAGAGAAAGGCAGAAATAACGACTTATAACTATTAAGATTGTTAATAAAGCTGAAATGTGTCCATTACTTGTTACCAGCTATTTTTCAACTGATATTTTACCCAGAACTCTATAGTTTTCCCTTGTTGCATTTTAAATACATTCCCATCGTATTAGCTCATGTTTCTCTCTCTATTAAAAGATTTGGGAGAGGGTGTTGGGTCTATTAGTAATTTTAAAGATCAGTACAATTAAACTAGTTTATTTCGTATTGATAATCCAGTGTTGTAAATATTGAAGATCTCTTTTAAATTATAAATCCAGATCAAAACAACGATAGTTTTTAAAGAACTTCAATTATTTTTATAGAGAGAAAGATTCATAACGTGATATCTGTACTGTAGTATGTGCTATCACTTAAGAAGATAATTATCACAATGTTCTTATGTAGTATTTACCTTCTTTAAGAGGTCAGAACATGCATTAAGATGGATGCATTGTCGTCAATATTTAAAATAAGCAAACACAGGGATTGACAGAGCTTTAAATGACATTTGTTTCTAGGGTAAAGAAATTTGTATTTAGGCTGAAGGAATTGGTGTTTAGGGTGAACCATTATTCGCGACATTAATTTTATGTAGCATATCCACATGCTCAAACCCATAAACAAGAAAGATCGAAAGCTGAAGATTATTTTACCCAAAAGACTATCCAAACGATGACAACTCAAACCAAGGAATACATTGGAATCGATAAAATGTTATAAAAATAGAATATGAGGTATGATTACCATTGATATAGGTCAGCGTATTGCAGTACACAATGAGCAAAACCCATACCACATAGTCCGCTATATAATGCATCAAAATGAATAAAGTTAAAACGAGATAAACAAATGCAAACAGCCCGATTCATATACAAAAAAAACCAACGAAAACAAATATGATATACAGCAACAAAAAACACCTGCTGAATCACATGCTCTTGACATAGGACAGGAACATACAACAACTGCTGAATCACAGGCTCTTGACAAGGGACAGGAACAAACAACAACTGCTGAATCACAGGCTCTTGACAAGGGACAGGAACATACAACAACTGCTGAATCAAAGGCTCTTGACATGGGACAGGAACATACAACAACTGCTGAATCACACGCTCTTGACAAGGGACAGGAACATACAACAACTGCTGAATCACAGGCTCTTGACAAGGGACAGGAACAAACAACAACTGCTGAATCACAGGCTCTTGACAAGGGACAGGAACATACAACAACTGCTGAATCACAGGCTCTTGACAAGGGACAGGAACATACAACAACTGCTGAATCACAGGCTCTTGACAAGGGACAGGAACATACAACAACTGCTGAATCACAGGCTCTTGACAAGGGACAGGAACAAACAACAACTGCTGAATCACAGGCTCTTGACAAGGGACAGGAACAAACAACAACTGCTGAATCACAGGCTCTTGACAAGGGACAGGAACAAACAACAACTGCTGAATCACAGGCTCTTGACATGGGACAGGAACAAACAACAACTGCTGAATCACAGGCTCTTGACATGGGACAGGAACAAACAACAACTGCTGAATCACAGGCTCTTGACATGGGACAGGAACAAACAACAACTGCTGAATCACAGGCTCTTGACAAGGGACAGGAACAAACAACAACTGCTGAATCACAGGCTCTTGACAAGGGACAGGAACATACAACAACTGCTGAATCACAGGCTCTTGACAAGGGACAGGAACAAACAACAACTGCTGAATCACAGGCTCTTGACATGGGACAGGAACAAAAAACAACTGCTGAATCACAGGCTCTTGACAAGGGACAGGAACAAACAACAACTGCTGAATCACAGGCTCTTGACAAGGGACAGGAACATACAACAACTGCTGAATCACAGGCTCTTGACATGGGACAGGAACATACAACAACTGCTGAATCACAGGCTCTTGACAAGGGACAGGAACATACAACAACTGCTGAATCACAGGCTCTTGACAAGGGACAGGAACAAACAACAACTGCTGAATCACAGGCTCTTGACAAGGGACAGGAACAAACAACAACTGCTGAATCACAGGCTCTTGACAAGGGACAGGAACAAACAACAACTGCTGAATCACAGGCTCTTGACAAGGGACAGGAACAAACAACAACTGCTGAATCACAGGCTCTTGACAAGGGACAGGAACAAACAACAACTGCTGAATCACAGGCTCTTGACATAGGACAGGAACATACAACAACTGCTGAATCACACGCTCTTGACAAGGGACAGGAACAAACAACAACTGCTGAATCACACGCTCTTGACAAGGGACAGGAACATACAACAACTGCTGAATCACAGGCTCTTGACAAGGGACAGGAACATACAACAACTGCTGAATCACAGGCTCTTGACATGGGACAGGAACAAACAACAACTGCTGAATCACAGGCTCTTGACAAGGGACAGGAACAAAAAACACCTGCTGAATCACAGGCTCTTGACAAGGGACAGGAACAAACAACAACTGCTGAATCACAGGCTCTTGACATAGGACAGGAACAAACAACAACTGCTGAATCACAGGCTCTTGACAAGGGACAGGAACATACAACAACTGCTGAATCACAGGCTCTTGACAAGGGACAGGAACTTACAACAACTGCTGAATCACAGGCTCTTGACAAGGGACAGGAACAAATAACAACTTCTGAATCACAGGCTCTTGACATGGGACAGGAACATACAACAACTGCTGAATCACACGCTCTTGACAAGGGACAGGAACAAACAACAACTGCTGAATCACACGCTCTTGACAAGGGACAGGAACATACAACAACTGCTGAATCACAGGCTCTTGACAAGGGACAGGAACATACAACAACTGCTGAATCACAGGCTCTTGACATGGGACAGGAACAAACAACAACTGCTGAATCACAGGCTCTTGACAAGGGACAGGAACTTACAACAACTGCTGAATCACAGGCTCTTGACATGGGACAGGAACATACAACAACTGCTGAATCACAGGCTCTTGACAAGGGACAGGAACAAACAACAACTGCTGAATCACAGGCTCTTGACAAGGGACAGGAACAAACAACAACTGCTGAATCACAGGCTCTTGACAAGGGACAGGAACATACAACAACTGCTGAATCACAGGCTCTTGACATAGGACAGGAACATACAACAACTGCTGAATCACACGCTCTTGACAAGGGACAGGAACAAACAACAACTGCTGAATCACACGCTCTTGACAAGGGACAGGAACATACAACAACTGCTGAATCACAGGCTCTTGACAAGGGACAGGAACATACAACAACTGCTGAATCACAGGCTCTTGACATGGGACAGGAACAAACAACAACTGCTGAATCACAGGCTCTTGACAAGGGACAGGAACAAAAAACACCTGCTGAATCACAGGCTCTTGACAAGGGACAGGAACAAACAACAACTGCTGAATCACAGGCTCTTGACATAGGACAGGAACAAACAACAACTGCTGAATCACAGGCTCTTGACAAGGGACAGGAACATACAACAACTGCTGAATCACAGGCTCTTGACAAGGGACAGGAACTTACAACAACTGCTGAATCACAGGCTCTTGACAAGGGACAGGAACAAATAACAACTTCTGAATCACATGCTCTTGACATGGGACAGGAACATACAACAACTGCTGAATCACACGCTCTTGACAAGGGACAGGAACAAACAACAACTGCTGAATCACACGCTCTTGACAAGGGACAGGAACATACAACAACTGCTGAATCACAGGCTCTTGACAAGGGACAGGAACATACAACAACTGCTGAATCACAGGCTCTTGACATGGGACAGGAACAAACAACAACTGCTGAATCACAGGCTCTTGACAAGGGACAGGAACTTACAACAACTGCTGAATCACAGGCTCTTGACATGGGACAGGAACATACAACAACTGCTGAATCACACGCTCTTGACAAGGGACAGGAACAAACAACAACTGCTGAATCACAGGCTCTTGACAAGGGACAGGAACATACAACAACTGCTGAATCACAGGCTCTTGACATGGGACAGGAACAAACAACAACTGCTGAATCACAGGCTCTTGACAAGGGACAGGAACATACAACAACTGCTGAATCACATGCTCTTGACAAGGGACAGGAACAAACAACAACTGCTGAATCACAGGCTCTTGACAAGGGACAGGAACAAACAACAACTGCTGAATCACAGGCTCTTGACAAGGGACAGGAACAAACAACAACTGCTGAATCACAGGCTCTTGACAAGGGACAGGAACATACAACAACTGCTGAATCACAGGCTCTTGACATGGGACAGGAACATACAACAACTGCTGAATCAAAGGCTCTTGACAAGGGACAGGAACAAACAACAACTGCTGAATCACAGGCTCTTGACAAGGGACAGGAACAAACAACAACTGCTGAATCACAGGCTCTTGACATGGGACAGGAACAAACAACAACTGCTGAATCACAGGCTCTTGACAAGGGACAGGAACAAACAACAACTGCTGAATCACAGGCTCTTGACAAGGGACAGGAACATACAACAACTGCTGAATCACAGGCTCTTGACATGGGACAGGAACATACAACAACTGCTGAATCACAGGCTCTTGACAAGGGACAGGAACATACAACAACTGCTGAATCACAGGCTCTTGACAAGGGACAGGAACAAACAACAACTGCTGAATCACAGGCTCTTGACAAGGGACAGGAACATACAACAACTGCTGAATCACAGGCTCTTGACAAGGGACAGGAACATACAACAACTGCTGAATCACAGGCTCTTGACATAGGACAGGAACAAACAACAACTGCTGAATCACAGGCTCTTGACAAGGGACAGGAACAAACAACAACTGCTGAATCACAGGCTCTTGACAAGGGACAGGAACATACAACAACTGCTGAATCACAGGCTCTTGACATAGGACAGGAACAAACAACAACTGCTGAATCACAGGCTCTTGACAAGGGACAGGAACAAACAACAACTGCTGAATCACAGGCTCTTGACAAGGGACAGGAACATACAACAACTGCTGAATCACAGGCTCTTGACAAGGGACAGGAACAAACAACAACTGCTGAATCACAGGCTCTTGACAAGGGACAGGAACAAACAACAACTGCTGAATCACAGGCTCTTGACAAGGGACAGGAACAAACAACAACTGCTGAATCACAGGCTCTTGACAAGGGACAGGAACAAACAACAACTGCTGAATCACAGGCTCTTGACAAGGGACAGGAACATACAACAACTGCTGAATCACAGGCTCTTGACAAGGGACAGGAACAAACAACAACTGCTGAATCACAGGCTCTTGACAAGGGACAGGAACAAACAACACCTGCTGAATCACAGGCTCTTGACAAGGGACAGGAACAAACAACAACTGCTGAATCACAGGCTCTTGACATAGGACAGGAACAAACAACAACTGCTGAATCACAGGCTCTTGACAAGGGACAGGAACATACAACAACTGCTGAATCACAGGCTCTTGACAAGGGACAGGAACTTACAACAACTGCTGAATCACAGGCTCTTGACAAGGGACAGGAACAAACAACAACTGCTGAATCACAGGCTCTTGACAAGGGACAGGAACAAATAACAACTTCTGAATCACATGCTCTTGACATGGGACAGGAACATACAACAACTGCTGAATCACACGCTCTTGACAAGGGACAGGAACAACCAACAACTGCTGAATCACAGGCTCTTGACAAAGGACAGGCGCATATATAATGTGGCGAAGTTAGAACTAGTTTTCTGGCACCAAACCCTCCCATAACCTGGCACAGAAGTGCTACAGTACAGCATAAGAACAGAAGTTTACCCTGACCGTTCTAAATAGTATATCAAAAATATATCAAATTCTTTTGTGAATTTAAAATTCACAACAGAACCTATATAAAAGCTTAACCCATTCACTACGAAATAATTGGCTATTCTAATAGTTGGACTTTCTATAAATCAGCAGTAATATAGACTTGGTGGTTGTATGTATTCCTTGGGGACATGGTGTTCGTCAGCAACGTGACCTAATGGTGGTACATTATCCTTGGGGACATGGTGTTCGTCAGCAACGTGACCTAATGGTGGTACATTATCCTTGGGGACGTGCTGTTCGTCAGCAATGCATATGGTATCGACCTAGTGGTCGAATGTGATGCTTTGAGTATTGCTGTACATCTGCATTAATATCGACCTAATGATGGCGTTTTATCTTTAGGATCTGCAATTCAAAAACAATGATATCGACCAAGTGGTGGCATTTGTTATCCATTGGGGCGTGCAGTACATCGGAAGTGGCATCGACCAAGTGGTTGTATGTTTACATCGGGGACTTGCTTCCCAACGCATTGACATAGATTTAAAGGTGGTACGTTATTCTTGAGAACTTTAGTCTACTAGTGGCATGGACCGAGTGGTTGTATATTATCCACAAGCTATTATAAAAAAAGAGATAGATTATGATTTCTTATGAGACAGTTATCCACTGTTGATGTTGTGCACACAACAAAGCAGTTACTAGTATCGAAAAACATTCCATTAGTGGCAAATACCAAGTGATGATTTTACTTGCAGTACACCATCAGTGGAAGAACCAAGAGGGTCCGACCTAAATAACATGATAGCGCATTATACAAGATGCATCATGTACTCCTTTTGAATCACTTTAACCGTAGTGAAAATGTTACCATAATAAAAAAAATAATTATACAATGTCTTAATTCTTACCTTCAGATAAACATGATAATATACATGAATAAAGATATACGAAAATAATTCCTAATTTGAAAATCATAGTTGATCCTATCATAAACTGATTGTCATTATGCGAGTCGAAGAGTTAGCCAGCACCGATTTTATTCAAATGAACTTCATTTTTCCTGTTGTGGATATATTTGTATAGAAAACTGTTTTGCATATTAATGTATTTAAATCCCAAAACGGGTTATCATTATTAAAAAAAACGTGTAGGTTGATACTAACAGTTATAAAAGATTCAATCATTACTTAGGAGTTTTTTTTTTATCATAATAAAAATGAATTTAAGCATATAAGTATTAACACTTGTTACTTTGAACAAAGGTTCTGCAGTGAAGGGGAAAATAAAAGGAATAAACTATTTTTAATAATGAATGTGGTTTCTATTTTTAAAAAGCAACCGAAACACTTGAGTGAAACTATACTGAGCATATATATTCCGACAACATGATAATTTACAGTTTAATTTACGACTTAGGTATTGTTTTTTGGTTGATGGCCGGTTGGTGACCTGTAGTTGGCCTTTGTTAGTTTGTCTTTTTTCTTGATAGAATTAGTTTCATTGTAAATCATACTACATCTCCTTATTTTTATTTCAGTCCAAGTCTCCAGTTTAAGTGGTTTTAAAAGTTGATGTATTTTATTTGACGTTGCGGATTACTGACTTTTTGAACAGTTCACACACGAGAACCTCTCAATTTTATTATGAAATGTAGTAATACAAAAAACGCGGCACAAACAAGTACACTTTATTCTCAGATAACCTTTTCTATTTCGCATTAAAATCAGAAAAATGAAGAAAAAAAATACTTTCAATGTTTGTCATGATGATTATTTTAATACTGACTGGATCATTCAATGGACATACTACAAAAATCATTCAGAGCAATAAAAAGCCAATAAAATTGTTCAAGCTTTACTAAATCCAAAGAAGACACCATTTGTAAAGAATTACTTGCTTTTAATTTACTTTCGAATAAGTGAAATGTGAACTGTTGAATACATAACTCGTAAACGAGTAGAGGGTGTATTTATATACAGTAACACGAAACTTGGCTATAAATAATGTCATATATTAGAACATGATGTTCTTCTGACACCTAACAGGACAATTAAGTTAACAGTACAGCTGAACGAGAAGAACTTTTAATATTTTTCATCCTAATTTAATTTCATTGATATAGAACAAAATTAACAAAACAAAACAAATTAAATTTAAATTTGAATTGTTTGTGTTGTGAAGTTGCTGTCTCATTGGCATACACCCTCATCTTAATCTGTTCGTTTTGTTTAGGTTTTATGCTATTAAAGTCAGATTTATTAAGTTGCATTGCCAATTAAACTCATTGTAAACATTAGACACGCGATCTGTCCGTCCGCAAAGCTCTAAATCGTCACAATTCTAAAAAAATATTATTCAACAGAGATTGCATTCAAGTATATACCGTCAATAGAAAATCCTTTAAGGATAAAAACATTTAGATGGTTGGTTAGTAAGCGATTGGTAAGGTTTCTGATATTAGACAAACAATGATACTGGGTCAAACTACCTGTTTTTCTACCCTTTTAAAGTTTTCTAACATTAAAAATTTCCATTTCCACTGAACTAATACAATTTTTTTTATTTAGGGGCCAGCTGATGCCTGCCTTCGGTTGCGGGATTTTCTCGCGTTAAAGACCCATTGGTGTATTACGGTTGTTATCTTCTCTGTTGTCGGGCGGGTTGTTGTCTCTTTGACATATTCCCTCTTTCCACTTTTTTTGTAACAGTGCAGTAACATTGAAGCAATTATATCTAAGTAATGAATAAAATGCAATTTTCAGATTTTAAAAGCCTTTTTATCTTAAAATATATGAATTTTAAGCCGATTTTTTTTTTATCTTAATTTATAAATAAAGTAATAATAACCATGCGGCAATATATATTTCACAAACGTATAAATGATGGTCAACTGTAATTCGAATATAGTCGCTGTACCCAAACTATTGTGTTATAGGGTTACTTTTATAGCATTTTGAAACCTTTTTGTAAAACTGTATTGAAACCTACCAGATGTGGTTTAGAAGTTGTATGTTGATAGCTCGACATTATGAGCAATGAGATAAATTGACAATTTCTACTCGTATAACCTTTCATAATCTCTATGGCAAAATCTTCATATGGTCTGACCATGAAAGTCACTATTATATATAACACTTCCATGGTCATACTTAATCTAGGGCTGAACATCATAGGACATGTCGTCTTTTAAACAATTATTTTAAAGGATGACTCTTCCAAACTATCTCATTCTGCACATTCAATATTGGACTTGATTCTCCGTTCTATCTTTCTATGATATATTGGCAATATAGTTTTCAAAAGAGAAATGTGTTTTAACAAGTTCAAACTAGGTAACAAAATTTGTATTATAAGTAAAGGGAAAAGGTTCTAGAAAATTCCACAAGTTTAATGTGTTACAAAGCAATATAGATACGACTAACGACATGTGTTTAATGACCCAAGGATGTCTTGCATCAAAAGATACATGGGTGGTTGACCTATTTTTCTGTAACTGAAATCAATTAGATGTAAAGCGAAACTCATACGTCAGAGCTGAGGCAACGCAATACGATGTATACGCAATACAGTCAGTAATTTATATCTGACACAGTTCCGATCGGGGACAAATCGAAACCCGCCTTACTTCAATCGGGCTTAGGTGCTAAGAATAGTAACATTCCGATCTGAATATGGTTTGAACACTTTCAAAACACTTTTTTTTTATTTTCATGGTTGGCTGGAAAATTTTGAAACTTAATAAAAGAATACTTAAAGACATTCCGATTTTTAATATTTTTACTTTGATAGATATTTTGTTTTGAATTACACTATTCAAAAATATGCATTCTACCACTTCACATTTGATTCATCATTTTAGCAACTTTATATTATCTGTGATTACAATTTATGGTTTTAAGCATTTGCAACAATTGTGTCCTATGCCTTGGACTCTCGCAGCCAATCGTATAGTATGAAATTACTGTTCATAAAATATCGCTTCTAAAACGAACTATAATATATCGAAAGTTATAGTACACAAAGTATTTTGATATTATGTGTGGTGAGCACCATCCAAATAAGGTTTTATATGCAAACTACATTTTGAGCAAAAGAGCACAACCAGATGATTGAGCATAATCTGAATATTTTGAAGAAAAAAACAATATCAGTACCCAGTATTGTAAGTTACCATGCATCAATTGTGGTCGAATGCACAGTTTTTGCTGCATCAGTTGAATATATTTTTATCAGGGACACTCAGAATTAAATGTTGGAACAGCCAAGGAAGGATATCTGCTTGAAAACAAATAAAAAAACCGGACCGGCTATTGCGGAACTCAGCCATTAAAACAGACGACAAGGACATCAAACTATTACAGAAAAAAACGGATAAATTGAACAGGAGCAACCGTTGGTTTTTTTTTATTTATCAAAACATATCAGTAACAGTTGAGGTACCAACCCAATAATTGCATAGTAACCATACTATTAAAACTGCAGGTGCTTTAATGTCACTAAGAAATAAGGTGTCAATAAATCAGAAATATACATATATACTCAACGCAATAGTAAAACACGCTTTTTTTGTGTGTGTTTAGGTTGCAATAAGCAAATATGTACGGGTGGGTGCTTACTGGCAAAACTTATTTTAATTATTATATTATTTCGCCTTCCCCAAATATTATGTTGCTGTACTCTTCCGGGAGATATTTTTATGACGCAGTTTGTATCCTTAAGTATGAACAAACATATTAATTGTATGCAGGAATGGAGTGTATCTTTCAGTCTCCTTGTGAAACTAGGCGTTGCTTAAAAACGAGTTAAAAAGAATTCATTCAACTCCTGATTAAACATCCAATATCCTTAATGCATACAGAGAGATCATTCAAATCATTAAAATCCTTGACACACACTGAACTTCAATGAAAAAAGCGAATTGAATGAGGTTTTTAAATTCTGTAGTTATGACAGATGATAAATATTGAAGATATATCAACACATAATGATATTGTCACCCGACTTCAACCAATATTAGTACTTTAAGTGCTTTATTTACATTTTACATTTAATAAATTATGTTTATAACGCTAACATTATGTTATATATATATGTATTTATAATTATATGTAACATACTGAAATAAATTGGCCAGTGATTGAACAGTTCTATCTATTAAATATGCATCGTCAATATATGTAACAGCTAACCTATTTACTATAGTCATTGGACATAACTGTTCATTATATGTGCACCGTCAATAAGTGACAGTTGTTCTAGCTACTAGTAATGGAACAGAACAGTGCATTATATGTGCACCGTCAATAGACAACAGTTGTCCTAGCTACTAGTAATGGAACAAAACAGTCCATTATATGTACACCCTCAATAGGTGACAGTTGTCCTAGCTTCTAGTAATGGAACAAAACAGTCCATTATATGTGCACCGTCAATAGTCAATAGGTGACAGTTAGCTAAGCTACTAGTCATTGAACAGAAGCCCATTATATACAACGTTAATAGGTGACAGTTAGCCAAGGTACTAGTCATTGAACAAAACTGTTCATTACATATATATATGCATGCACCGCCAATAGGTGACAGTGATCCAAGCTTCTAGGGAGTCATTGAACATCTATAGATGCACCGCCAAAAGGTAACAGTTGGTATATCAGATACTAGTAGTCAATTCTTTTAATTGAACAAACATTTTCAAGAAGGCATAAATGACTGGATTCTTTAACTAGTAAAACTTATGCATGCCCATCTCTTAAAAGAAATAAGAAACGGTGTTCTGGTAGGAAGAATGTCTAGGAAAATTATTGGGTGAATGCATGCATGCATATCTACTAGAATAAGTATTCTGTGCACGTATTATACATGTATTACTAACAAACTAAGCAATCCAAATATAAAATATATTCATCTGTTTTTGTTGTTAATTTGAAGGATCATACGACTTTAACAGTTCATATATAATCTGAGGAATCATTCTCCTGAAATACCTATAAGATTTTCACTACTTGAATACGTGTTCCATAAAACTGAATCACTTGGTAGATTTGAAATTCAAATTAACAGGATATACAAGTACTTGCTCGCTTGACAACATATTTTTTATCATGTATGGTTTATTTCAGTATGTCAATAATATTACATAACATAACATACATGTATGCTGTTTAAAATCAAAACTATATATAAATATTCAAACCTAGATGTACAATACGCAGTTCAATAAAAAAAATCAGTTTCTACTTTCTATTTCCTTATAGGAAGAAGATAGTATTCTTAAATGTATAGTTACTTAACAAACATGACAAGAAAAGGTTTATATAATCGACAGTTGAAAAATAAAAAGAAGTAATGGCTCTATATATTTTTTTAAAAAGTCATTTATCTCCCATAATAATCCATCATTGTTACCCCTATAATGTTAACAAATATAAGACCATGAGCTTATATACATATTCTTCTCTTTGACATTACAGTTTCTGCATGAGTATGCAGTTGACGAAAGCTAAGTTTTCTTCTGGAAGAGTCTTAGCAAAGGTTGTGTCGTAAGAAGAGAAAAATACAGGTCTATATTTATTTTCCTTTATTCTTCTAGGTAGATATGCAAAAACACAAGAACCAGAAAAAGTACAACACGAGATGTAAGCGTTAATGAGTGCAAGAAACACACATCTACGTGTTTAAAACTAATTTGTCGATCGAAAATTCGGAGAATAACTTAAAATCAAAATGTGTTTGTTAAATTGTTACACAAAATGTTGCTCAATGTGATGTTCTCAGTATATATAATGACATAAATTCCGCACCGAACAGCATTTATGTTTCTTTTAGATTAAATCTCCAGCCAAAATAAATAGCAAAACACAACCGAACTTTTATAAACGTGTTCAGATTTGTTGATATTACTTTATCAAGCGACAGTTTAATACATTATCAAAATAATTGTATCCTTATAGTGGTCAATAGTGTACCGTTTTTATAAATATACAGACAGTGTATATAATGGATTTGTCTTATGTGGTCTATCTTCTGATTTTATTAAACATATTTTTAATTAAATAACATCATTACTCTAAAATTAACACAAACATAACTGACTTTTATGTCTAAGAACTGTATTTAACCATTTGAAAAGATGAACCAAAAACTGACATTCAAAACTTACAAGTTAAGAGAAACTGACATTTTTTTTTTAAAGCTATTGGAAAATAGATGTAGGCGACGAAAAGAGAAGACATGCCTTATAATATAGCTATAACCAGACCAGTGGTGCAGAAGGACATTATTCGGTGTACGGCTTGATTTTGGATAGGATCTAGATTATCCAACTAATAACAACTGATTCGTACACAAAAGATGATGTGGTATAATTGCAAACGACTTGATGAGACAACTCTCCACAAGACACCAAAATGACACATAAATAAACAACTATAGGTTACCGTGCGGCCTTCAACAATGAACAAAGCTCATACCGCATAGTCGGCTGTAGAAGGCCTGGCAATGACAAGTGTAAAACAATTCTGAGGAGAAAACTAACAGCCTAATTTATGTACAAAAACTCCGATCTACTAGAGTTGCTGGTGTCATCAACCCATTAGTGTTGGCTTTGCCACTGAAATGATTTACTATATTTCTAAAGATTGTTTTTGTAATTTTTAATCTTTCTCTTTTGTTCATTTAGCCTTAATAAATTATTCATTCGTTACTTTCTAAATTCGGGGTTTGAGCGTTCGTGCATGTAAAAGTCATAAATCAATCATTTTGAATGCACTAAATCAGTCATGAACTAGTGCTTGTACGACTTTACAATTCTAATATCTACAAAGATTCTGCACATATTTGCTCCTGATTCGAATAGTTACATCATACACATTCAAGTTTTTTTTATTTGTTTAGTACTGGTATATTACTTTACATTTTACGATTGTGGTTTTGAATTATTGAAAGCATGCATATATATACATGTATATGATTTATATATTTGAAAATTAAATGTTGAATTCATGTTATAAAGAGGTAAGGCCAAATAATTGATTTTATAGGACTATTCATCAAAATGTTCTTCAATTTTTACTATAATTTACATTAACCAAGTTTAGTCTCAGTGTGTATTCTTCAACTTTTACTATAATTTACAGTAACCCGGTTTAGTTTCAATGTGTACTTATGCTGCAAGGACATAATTAAGCATTTACAAACTTGAAAACTTATTATAAATGCTTAGGAAATTTGGGAACATTTAAGCGAGCTTTTGACTTTCAGAATGAAGGTTAAGGATGTTACAATTTAGTATCAGAGGTGTCTTCAACAACAATGACTAAATAGGAGACAATTTTTCGGATATTTGTAAAATGTTTACATGATCTTAACTATATACAAGTGTTGTTTTAATAGATTTTCTCATCCTTTTGGTTTGGAGACATAAAAGTTTATTAAAAAATCGGAAATTAGCCTTAATTTTTTTAAATGTATTAAGAGTTATATATATACGTACAGAAAGAAAGAGACATTCATTCATTCATATTATTTTATACAAATATCATATCATGCTTATAAGGGATAATTTCCGAAAATACCGGATGAGAAGTAAACAAATTTCCAGCACCATGCACAGACAATTTAGTGTAAATTTTGCTGTGCATGATGAATCAAAACCAGGTCTTATGGTTATTTTCTCTATAAGAAGGCAAATGAAGGTTCATGCGAAGGGCCATAATATGATGTTTCTGTTGTTGCTGACTGCATAGCAACCTAATGAATTAAGTTTATATATACCTAGTTATTCACTCTGATATTTTTATTAGAATAGAGAATGGAAACGGTGAAAGTGTCAAAGAGACAACAACCCGACATAAGAGCAGAAACACTCCAGTGCATAGGCAAGCTCGGTACCTGAATTAAACTGGTCGAACAATTATGTATCCATCATATGAAATTCACCACAATACCTCATGTTATACAGAGTTTAGTATCATGCCATCACAAAGTATACGAGAAGAACATAACCCGTACCATACCAACAGATGCTTGGTTAAGATGAGTGTGTACGTACACACAAAAAAAATCACCTATAAAAAAAGAATGTACATAAAAAAACTACCCTGGGGGTAACAATATTAGTGTAGCTTTTGGCAAATAATATGCATTTTACAACTTGACATAGGAAAAGAGTAAGCACAGACAAAGTCGTGTAACTTATAAATAAATCTATTAAAATGTACTTATTAAACTGTTGAACAGTATTGAAAGATCAGACCAGCGGTCTAAACGGGATGTCAAAATTGAAGAAAAAAAAATCATTTATTTCACAAGATTTTTCCTTCTTTTTTTTTGCTTCTTCAAATTAAATACATTTTTTTATGAAATGAATAGCAACACAATTAAGTATTCCAATGCTGTTGTCAAAATCGCTCGGTATATTTCACTTTTCTTATCCTTCGGTGTAGGCTTTTAAAGGTCAGTAGTTTTATGAATACAGCTATTTTCTGTCTAATGAAAAGTGGTGTCATACGAGTCTGATAAAATCAGCGGTTATTGAAAATTGAAATTCTATACAATGTATTTAATTACTTAAAGTATTTGTAACCTATATTCGTACCATGAATTCAATATTTAAACAACCAAAATACATGCGGCATTTCAATAATACATTAGAAATCTGCACCTGAAGCACTCACGTTGCACGTCTTACATTATGAAATTTATTTTTTATAAAGAATGATACCAAATCTTTACAAATAATAAAAAACCTGTTTTACACAACCTTAGAATTACTTTGAAAAATAGGCGGAAGATTGCAAGGCTTCGTTCAATTGCACTTTTGATCGTCTTCTTTAAATCATTATCAGTGAAGACACCCAGTATCAATATTCCGTAAATAACTCGCATCATGCAGATGCACACAAACTTTTGTGAATACTGTGACATGAAAAGAGTTTTTGCCTAATCCAATCTTGATAAATGGAACGTGTTTAAGCTCGTAGGCATTTTTTATTTATTTTTTTCTTCAATTTTTTCTTTAATTTACTCTTTCAACTTTTGAAGAAAATTAAACCAAGTGATAATGTAATCTCCATGCAAGAGTTGTTTAAACCCTACAACAAGGTCAAGCATTAATGTTAACAAGCGAATGACTGGCAGTTATTTACATTAAAAACATAAAATTATAAAACTTTTTAAGGAATTAGACACAAAATTATTTTTTTAACGGACCACTGATCCGTTGTATAAATCATTTATATAACAACTCATCTACAATAAAGTTTTACAAGCAATACAAGTATTTCATTTCAAAATATTTTAGCAAGTGCATTTGTTTTCTTCGTACGTATTGCTTCCACACTTGTGGATTGTACTTTTGAACTAAAATGTCGTTAAACGATTGGTAAAATTTCGTGTGTTTTAGCTGAAATTCACGAAACCTATTTTAAATTAAAGATTTCATTACATCTAAAGCGAAAGTCTTAGTCATTATCAATTTCAATTCTAGAGATTATTCGTATGTTACAAAATATCGTGTGTTCGTGATTTTTCTATTAAACTAATATTTATAGCGCTTACTCAACATGATACTACCAACATTTTCCAAAAACAAATGCGAACTTTTTCTAAGTAATGCATGTTGTTATTGTTCATATATGCTGTTTCATGGCAGTTTTTTTTATATTCTGTAAAAAAAAATTAGACAAAATGCCATATATACCATATCTTCCTATTTTGTACGTATTATATGTAAATCCTTTAGCAGAATCAAAATAATTTATGTGTATCATTGCTTTCTTTATTCATTTACTTATCAATTTCATTCTCATTATCATCTTTATAACTGTTTCACAAAGCATTCATAACTTCGATCAAGAAACGGTGCACCATGCAAACGCGCGTTTCGTCCACACCAGGCAAATACGCGGCGCTCGAACAGAAATAGTAAAATACGAAGTGAAAGACCATTAAAATCCAAACATTTCGAAGAATTGTGAAAAATTGACTAAGCAGTATATGCATGCCAGCAGAAAACTTAGTGTTTCTAATCGTGCAACGTTTCACAAACGTAAGTACGTGCATTGGCAAGTGACGTCATGCACATATGTGTGGTTTCGGTTTCATTATCTCCGGGAACTGCATACTATCATCAACACATATATGTTTCCTGTCTGTTGGCATTTCATATTTTTTATATATTTTTTGGTGAACTATTGACGATAAAATGTTAAAATCTAGATGTGCAGGTCCGGAGTAAAAGTCATTACTTTCGTGTTGATCTGCAATCCAAAATAGTAAAGTGTAATATCCTTTGTGCAAGTTGGTGTTTATGATAGACCTTTCTTGAAAGTCCCTGGTAAATTTATTCGTACCTTATTTAGAATCGGAGGTCATTTATGATAAGACTGACAGTATACATTGGGCGCATTCAAGAAATCTTTACAGTTTTATAGTTAATAGTTATCAAAGGTTCAAGGCTTATAATTTCGTCGAGACATAATACAAGACAACAAGGGACGCTAAGATCAAAATAGTTTGAAAGCGAAACAAGTACAACGTTAAAAAGCTTTGATAACCAAAAATTCCAAAAAGTTGTGCCAACTGTGACTAAGGTAATGTATGCCTGTGATATATATATATATATAAACAAGTCTAAATTGAAAACTACGTTCAAACCTATGATTGCGTTGGATAAAAACCGCAATTCGTGTGCATGTAAAACAAATTTCGTTGTAGAAGGGTCTAAATACAGCACAAAAAACATTTTCCAAAAGACCAAAAAAGTGAAAAAGTATATTTAAACAAAACGCATTTGACTTACAGGTCGAACAACTGATGTTCTTTAATTAACCCTGCTGACTGCCATTGGCGATTGTCAATAAAATTGATCACAAGATGTAACAAAATGGATCTTAATATAAATTTAATACTAATCAGAAAACACTTAACTTGTGGCCACGATGTTATGCCACAAACATAAGGTGTCAATATTTTTTTGGTACAAAAGATCCGGATTTCGACAATAAATGTCTCTTCAGTAATGTTAGGGATCGAAACGGTATTTGGAAGGCCATATAAAATTTATCCTCATTTTAGATAGACTCTTGAATTTTAAGAGTCAATATAGGATGAACGGATCATATAAACCTGAGGGAAATATATATGTCGGCATTTACTATGTTATAATATTATATATTGATATTGACTTCCAAAATAACCGTTAATGGCTACTGAAATCATCATTATAAAATGAATTTATTTTCGATACATATTATCGACATTACGTTCATATGAAGCAAAACCTTCCAGTATTGTATGAAGCAATCCATACATAGTTTCCTCATTAAACAATGTTGACTGGTATTATAGTTTAATTTGTGGGATAAAAAATATTTCCAAAGCCATTATCTTACGGATTTAACATAGTTTTTTTTCTCTATTTCCGCTGAGACTAGGTGTTAATTAGTAAAAACTCATGATGCATATACTATTGATTGATCAGCCTTTAACATTGATAATAATGCACTGTCCTTCAGAATTTGAAAGCCTCGAAGACAATGAATGTTTCGAAAACTTGCTGTTCCTTGACAATATCAACAAAACACAACTATCTCTTTGACGACAACTTTGGATTTACTATAAAAATGTAGTATGCTATATATATTATGTTTAGTTCTCGTTTCTTTACACAATGAGAATTCGTTGTTCATATATAATGGTTATTCTTATGGGCTAATATTTCCAACATTGTTTGAACAAGTATGATTATAACCTTCTGTGGATACCATTGTACTTTTTATTTGCTTAGAATGGTCAATATATCCAGTAGAAATAACAAAGGTACATACCTGCAGCAGAGGTCAGGTCAATGTATAGAATTAAAAAACAAATTATCCAAATTGGAACACCATTTAAATTGTGTAAGTGCTCCATGATACCGTGTGTTTTGCTTGCTGCCACACGAAATATAGAGGCATTATATTTAGCCACAATCGTTTATATAGCCAGCGAACTTGTTTTATTTATTCAATTGATCGTAAGAGTACAGAAACCAAACTTTGGAGCATTTAAAGTTGAGAAGAGTTGTTTGTCAGAAATCAACATTGGCCTGGCATATATAATGGCTTTTAATAACTGTCTTTTAATTTGAAGGACATTTAGCTTACGTACTTTGTCAAAAAGGGGATATCATCTTTCGAAACGCCCATATAGAATAACTTTTACAAAATGCTAATGGGGTCAATGATAAGTATTTACAAAAATATATGTATAAGGTGTTTATCTTGATATTCTCCATGTAAGCTTTTGATTCATGTATTTTGAATATACAAAAATCATACGGTTTGCTTGGCTTGTATAGTGATGTTTGCAGATAGCTGATGCTGTCTAAACGTAAAATGTAGATAACTGTTATTCCTTTTTAATTTATCATGTAGTGTCATGCTAATTGTAGCCTGAAAAGGAGAAAAAAAACTTGTATAACAAAAAAAATAAATCTTATTCATGTTCTACTTGCCATTAAGGTGTATAATATAGAAATATATTCTATTCTTTATACTTTTATTAACGCTTTCATATTAAAGTCACTAAGGCAAATTGATACGGACAATATTCGGATAATACTTATTATGCTTTAATACGAATAAATCATGAACTACGCACACATAAACACAATAAGCCATGACGACCTGTGGTAATATTTGTGAAAAACGAACAAATACTATTTCTTTTGTACATACATTTTCTTTTCATTTTGTATAATCTGAACAGACATACTTTAAATACTTGTATTCACCCAGATTTTATATTTTCATATTGAAAGTTTCTGTCACAATCGGTTATGGTATACAGATCAAGTTTTGCTGTGATCCTGATATATAAAACATGATAATTTCTTTATAATTTAATACGACTGTCATACAAGTTAGATAATTAGCTAAAACCCGGTTTGATCCACAATTTTCTACACAAGAAAATGTCTACCAAGTCAGGAATCTGATAGTTGTAATCCATTTGTTTGATGTATTTGAGCTTTTGATTTTGCTACTTGATTTGGGGCTATTCTTTTGAATTTTCCTCGGAGTTCAGTATTTGTGTGAGCTTAATTTTCACTAGTAGCAGCTTGTTGTTGCCTCCTTTTTTTCCTGGGGTATATTTGATCATCTCAAAAAATCCTTTGTTTTTATCTCCATTATTTATATCAAGTGAATCATTCGTTCATAATGCTGTTAACAAAATGAGTTTCGTTTGCCAAGTAGTTCTAGCTAGAGGATAAAAAATATCACTTACGGGAAGAATTCGTCTAAAACATATTAAAAATAATTTTAAAATGATAAAAAAAACAGCACAATCCTGACCGATTACATTTGTATCAGTTTTTACTGCAAGTTAGAAACACCATGGAAGTAACAGTTAAGATAATACGTCAAAGGTAACACCATTGGAATGTCATCAAACAACAAGAGCTTTTTACAACAAAGAGTCTAAATGATATACAAAAATATCAAAAGGGAATTAAGCGACTCCTTTTCGAAAATTTTCTTATTGAATATATTCTTAAAAATGGAGAACAGATTTGAAAAGTGATGCCATATAATAGTCAGAAACATCCATATTAAACAAATGTATATACTGTCTGACGCTCTGATAAATGTATACGGACCGACCTAAAGTTAATGTCCTATAGATTTACGAGGACAGAGCTTTCCATAAACTTCCATATGGTTAGAAATTGTAGGAATTGATTGTTAAAGTAAAGTGTTAAAACACAAAGCAAAGTGGAATTTTCATCATGAATCCTGACTGTACCTGTTTTAAAAAGTATGAATTATTCTAAGTACTAAGGATTTTCTGAACCCAGGCAGATAACCCTAGCCGTATTTGGCACAAGTTTTTGGAACTTTTGGTCCTCAATGCTCTTCAACTTTGTACTTGTATCAGCTTTCGATTTTTTTTTATCCGAGCGTAACTGATGAGTCTTATGTAGACGAAACGCGCGTCTGGCGTATTAAATTATAAGTCTGTTTATACCTTATGGTAGCTATTATTTGTGTATTTCTCTGTACTATATGTTCACCCATTTATTTCAATGGTAGACCTGTCATGTAAAGTTGACATTTTAATGTTTTATTTAACATTGCCTTAAAAGCGGGAGGTTTGGCTAGTCACAATACCAGGTTCAACCAACCATTTTGGTAAAATGTCCTGTGTACCAATTCAGGAATATGGCCATTGTTATATTAGTTCGTTTCTGTGTGTGTTGCATTTTAGTGTTGTGTTTCTTTTGGTGTCGTTGTTTTCCTCTTATATTTGATGCGTTTCCCTCAGTTTAAGTTTGTAACCCGGATTTTTTTTTTCTCAATCGATTTATAAATTTCGAACAGTGGTATTCTACTGTAACCTTTATTTAATATTATACTCTCTAATAAAGACATAAAAACACTGTTAAAAAAGAAACATCAACTGTATGTTCTTATCTGAAACACTAAGGAATATGAGTAATACTTGTAAGACCCCGAATGAGTTGTATGCAATTAAGTGAGAAAAAAACATTTAAACATTTGCCGCCAGAATTAGGTGCACATGGTTCTTCTTATAATGTCGTCACCTTTAGCCAAATATAGCTTCTCGAGTATTTTCGAGTGTAAGAATAGAAATATATGGTATGAATGCCAATGAAAAACTCTCCACCAAAACAACAAACGATTTAAGGGAACGACCATTTAACTTCCAAGGGCATACCTCTAAATTAACATTCTATGGTATTTGAGGATTGTAAATAAGGTAAATCCGGAAAAGCGCTTATGTCGCACTGGATTTACAACGTGTTTTATTTTCATGTAACAAAAGACCACTTTTCCTCTACCGTCAATGTACTGCTCTGTGTTGATAATGTTATGTATAAACTATAACTTTTAACAATGGTATTCTCAATACTTTTTATTGTAGTGTCAGAGAACAAAAAAAAATCGCCATCAGCACAAAATTCTTGTAAGCTGATAATTTTTTTCCAAATTGTTCAAAAGAAATGAACAGAATTTTAAAGATTTATTTATTTGCTTACGTGTCCGAAGCCCCTGGGGTTGAAGCCATAAAACTTTGCTCAGTGCTCAGAGCACAAAAATCATGCCGCGTCGAAACACAAAATCCAGTATTTTGATTGGTTGATTCTTGAGTCCGAGTACAAAAATCGTGCTCGAAAGTTCACGGTCATAAAACTTAAGAGCATGATTTTTTGTACTCACTCAAGTATCAAACAATCAAAATGCTGGATTTCATGTTTCGAGCATGATTTTTGTACTCCGAGCACTAAGCAAAGTTTAAAGACTTCCACCCACTGTGTTCGACTCCTTTTTTGGTGTTCCTCGGTCTTAAGTTTCTATATATGATGTGTTTTGTGTATGTTGTATGTCTTGTGGTCGTTATTTTGTTGTTTATGTTGTTTATGTTGTTTATGTTGTTTATGTTGTTTATGTTGTTTAAGTTGTTTATGTTGTTTATGTTGTTTATGTTGTTTAAGTTGTTTATGTTGTTGTCATTGCGTTTTCATTGCATTGTCAGTTATGCATCGACCTATTAGTTTGCCTGTCCCGTTTGTATCTTTGTCTCTGTTAGATATATGTAATATTGTGAAAACATTTAAAACGGAATGACACATACATACTTAAAAATAATCTTGAAGGGTTTAACTTAATTTACAAGTAGTGAAAAGCTCCCAACTTCTCAAAATCACATAACTGCAGATTTAATTCAAATAATGACCTCGGCACACATTTTTTAAATAACCTATAGAATTATACTATTGATTTCATTTGCGCATCTGGGTACCTCATGCTCAATAGTGATCAACTGTATTAGTCTTCAGACATGTACTGTGCAGCATTGTATGTTGTTTACGTAATGATGTAATAAATTGTCAATTCGTCTTTGTGAATTTTGAAAAATTTACACTTTTTAGGGAAAAAGTAAAAATGCTGTTGATTTATTCAAATATATGCAATGTGAACAGAAGAATAGGTTTTCATGTTTAGGTATTTAAATTCGATAAGTACATGACGTCACATGTTATAATGTCCCCTCATTGAAGAATGTTCCTTTCTATTATGAAACAGTATAGTGAATAGGGTAGAGACTGAATTAATATTAGTTAATTGAGTCTCCCACTCGTCAAAGCGCAATTATCTTCACCCACTCACTTTTATTGACATAAGACCCAAATTAAATGTACCACCATTGCATGTCATTTAAATTCTGCTTATTTGCATAGTGCCTTTGAACCTCAAGGACTGCAACCAAAAATATCAGGGTATATAAAGACGACAGAGTCAGATGTCGAAGTAAATCAGAAAGTCATCCATATAACTCGACTTAGTTTTTTTTTAAACTGTTTATGAACAACATGTCATTTCATGGTATTACAGAATCATGAAATAAAGTACTATCGCACCTTTATATATATATATGTAGTATTACAGAGTACTATCGCACCTTTATATATATATATATAGTATTACAGAGTACTATCGCACCTTTATATATATATATATATATATATATATGTAGTATTACAGAGTACTATCGCACCAAGTCAAACACAATACTTGTTCAATACTTACTCATGTAGACCCTACAAAAAATCATATATTTTTTTTTCTTTCTCTACAGTTACCAATAAAATGAGAATTGGTTCTTTCTGTAAATTCTATAAAATCAATTCTAAAATATTCAAAATTCTAATCCTGTTTCTATGATGAGTTTAGATAAAGTTCTCGGTTGTCAAAATGTGATTACCCTTTAAACGCGAGTCTAGCATACAAAATAAGAATCCTGGCATATGTGTTGTTGTGTTGTTTCCCCACTATTCATTACGCTGTTTTGTGAAATAAAATCCGATGTTAAGAGTGTAAAATTGCATTCAGAAGGAAAGCAATCCCTTAGAAATTACCGTTATTGTTACTGTATATATATATTATCTGGTGGCATTATTTAATATTATTTTACTTGTAATTATGTTTATCATCTACTATACATATATACGAATATTATAGAGGTATGTGGAAGCACACATCCGGTTGTGGGATAAGCTCGCTGCCTTTAAGACCTGTTATCTGCTCTTTGGTCTGGTTCGCCTCTCCTTGACATGATCCCCATTTCCACACTCAATATTTATTTAGATTACAGTATTTTGGTAAAAAATACTTCTATTTAATGTTTGTTGTTCCATTCAAGGAGATAAATATGCTGACTAACACAATTGCAATGTACCTTGTCTCTAACAAATTAGAGTGTTGATTACATGTTTATAGTGGACTTCGGCTGTTTACTATTCTTCGGTCGGGTGGTTGTCAATTCGACATCTTCCCCATTTTCCATCCTCAATTTTATAAATATATCAAGTTTAAATTTTGCAAAGACTGACGGCAATTTTGGGCTTGACATATGACGTAGACATTTGTTTATTGTTAAAACCGTATCTAACCTTTAGATATTCTTTTTTTGTTGTTATAATAATGTATCATTACGTATAAACCCACATCTCTTTTTATAGTATTGGGTAATGAAATTCTATAATGACTTATTTTGAAGAAGAAAAATTTGAGAATGTTTTTTAAAGAAAAGTTTCATTTAGTATACCCACTTTTTTTCTGTGCTAGTCTAAATTCTCAACCTTATACCGTGTCGAATCTAACATGAATGTAGTAATTGTTAAGATATTAATTATTGTTCTTGTGTGGAATATGTATGAAATATGTCCCACTATACGTTACGCAAACAGCTAGCAATTAATTCAACCATACATTTCGGACAGCCAAACGGAGACGCCCGTCAGCATGGGTCAAGCTACAAAATGGGATTGATTAATTCTGGTTTGTCTACCCTTAAGTGGCATATGTTTTATATGTTGCATAAAAGGGTCAAATAAACACTGAAAACTTATAGGATTTCCAAACATAATGAGTAAAATGTACTCATTGTTAATTTGTTCTGGTCCTGAACACACTGAAATTTTTGCCACTGGACGTAAATCAACCAACAAGCGATCTACATATAAGAAGTGTTTTGTTTTTCATATACTTTTATCAGCAGGTCAACTATATCTGGTTTAAGAAATGATTGTAAGGCATACACAGGGTTCTCACTAAGGCGAATCCATGATTCCTGGACTCATCAAAATCTGTCTGGACTCACCATTTTCAAAACTGGCGAGTCCACAGATGCATCAAGATTGAAATATTTTGTATTTACTGAACAGTTAAACACAAATATCTTCATTTTATAGCAAAAGTTTAAAAGTGATTTGAATTTAATGTCGTTTTATTGCTCTGTTAGGAAATGGAGACTATTATATTACATGATATTGCAATAAAATATTTTCTTCTTGCTGTTGGACTCATCATTGCTGAAAATGATGAGTCCCTGGACTGGCCTTCAAAAATACTTAGTGAGAACCCTGCATACATATCTGTCTGGCAGGATTCGTCTGACTGTGACCTAATTTACATTGATCATTGATATATGGCACGCCTGAACCACTTTTATAGATAATCCTAAATTATCTCAGATAAACCAGGATTTTCTCAGATAAACTAGGATTATCTCAATTTTTTACATTAAGCTCAAATAAACCGGGATTATCTCGATTTTTTCCAGATAATGCCGGTTTATCTTAGAATTTTCAGATAAACCGGGATTTTCTCCAGATAATGAATTTTCTTTATTTTCTCAGATAAACTAGAATTTTTTCGAATTTGAATTAAGCTGAGATAATCTTAGTTTATCTGAGATAAACCGGGATTATCTGAGAAAATCCGGGATTATCTGAAAATTCTGAGAAAATTGATTATCTGAAAATTCTGAGAAAATTGATTATCTGAAAAAAGGAGCCAATAGAAAGTCACGACACATTGGAAGAAAATTTCATGGTCATAAGGGATAAGATATAGAGACCATGGAGCATCTATACAGACAGAATAATGAAAGATAAGGCTCTTACGGGAAAAGTTTTAGAACGTTTATTTTTTTCTAAATTTTTAAAAATTAACAATTGATTTATTCAGGATTAACATGTATTACAAGTATTTCGATATTAATGAGGATCAGAGGGAAGTTGTCTTGAACGTTTCTTTTAAGATAATTTGAATGTAATATCCGTTTTTTATTTTTCCTTATGAAGAGAGTGAAATGTGTTACATGAATCTGACATCCGCACAATTAACTAGGACAAATAACTTTAATGTTGAAACAAGTTTAGCACAGTTGAAATACACCATTTAGAAGTCATAAAGAGTTTCCTTTTAGAAAGTTATAATCTTAATTAAAAAAGATACCATGCTCCATTTTCTTTCCGTAATTTTCTCTATTAAAACAGTGAAATATGGTATCATACATTTTATTGCTTAAATACACATTTTAGTACTTACATTTTGTGTTTAGTAAATTGAAATTTAAAATTTTAAGTGTTTTTGTCAATTAGATAATCTTATCATGATGATGGCAAATGCCCAATACCTGAAATATTTATTACCTTACAACTTTATTATATTGTTTATTGGTTTGTTATTTACGACACGTGCGACTGCCCAGTGCAATGTTAACCATTAAACAAACGCTGTTTATCTGTTTATTCGGGTGTTTGATCGGTTCATTCTCATTTATCCAACTTTTTAAAAATTATATGTAGTACAGGTGAAAAAAAGTTGGATAGATGAAATCAAAGGTAATCAAGAAATTTTTTTTTTCTAATTAGAATTTGGGTTGAAAAATAAGATTGAAAATTATACCCGGATTAAATTTTCTGTAGTATTATTAAGCCGGCGTTTTACGTTTCCGCAAATTGACATAACTTTTCCGGAAAAAAAAGATGACGTTTCCGGAAAAAAAAGTTTACGTTTCTGCAAATAAATATCTTACTTTTCCGGAAAAAAGTAACTATTCCGCAAAAAATAAATTATTACTTTTCCGCATATAATTATAGAATACCTGTTGATCGAAAGCAAATCCATAATAAAAAAAAATCAAAATTTATTAAGTTAAAGGTCATCAACACATGCAAGTAAAATTCATCATTAAAATGGATGAAAACGTATGTTCAAAAGTCGGCACTAATTCGCCATATCTTGATATGAATTCATAAGTCAGTTCTGGCAGAATATTTGTAACCAAAACGTCGTACAAAGTCCACAGTAGTACATTCACCGTTTACAAGTTTTGTATTTTCTTCAAGAAGAAGTCCATCTTCTCCTTTTCATATTTCCGAACGGCTACTTTTACAGTTAGAGTTCACATCTTAATGCAAGATGTTGTACATGCATTTTCGATAACTGACTCATAACTCATCGACACAAACACAAATAATAGGATGGCTTGAGTCACTCTGCTCTTTCGGGTGGGCATGAAAAGACTCGGCACCATTCTTTGTTCTCTTTTGGTCGGGGTCAGGACGTGATGTCCAAATGGTTTGTGGGAATCTCGAATTGATATCTGTATAAAACTCCAAGATGTAATCCGCAAACTTTATGCATCTACCGTCAGATGGAGAATCGGCTACCACTCAACAAAGCATGCTTTAATCATGTCATTGGCAACTAAGCCAAACCAAAAAAATGTGATAGCCATTTACGAAAATCCTTACCAGACCATGAAGGCATAACACTTTGCTCAGTGCTCGGAGCACAAAAATCATGCTCGAAACATGAAATCCAGCAATTTGATTGGTTGATTTTCGAGTCTGAGTACACAAATCTTGCTCGAAAGTTTTATAACCGTAAGACCAGAGTCAACTAGTTATATCTTATATAGACTATAGACAATAGACAATATTTTATTGCACACACACATTTACATTAAATGGTTATGGCATACAAAATTAAGACAATACACTTACAATAGTTAAATTGATTATAATAATTATATTAGAGTGACAGTGGTATTCACAGTGAAGAAGAAAAAGGCAATAAATATCAACAGTTAAAACATTATTAATGTCCCTGATCAATTAAAAAAAAAAGAATACAAACAAAAATTAGGTTGCATATTAAAAGAAACACAAGTTATACAGATGTTCTAAAAAAAAAACCAATCATTAATATACTTTATGGTGATTTTTATAATGACTGGTAGACTGATATTTAAGAGTACAGTCAAATGCTTCAATGTTATTTATATAAATTGAAATTAAGATTTTTATTAATATTTTGTATATAGGTATCCCTCAATGATGTATAGCATGGACAGATTGAGAAGAAATGGTATTCATCCTCAATTTCTTGTCTGTCACAGGATAAGCAAATGCGTTTACTTCTTTCAATGTTAGTATAACGCCCTCTTTCGATTGCTAGATAATGGGCACTTAGTTTAAATTTACTGAGAACTGATCGGTCAGTTTAGAATTTACATATATCAATATATGGGGGCCTTTTTCTAATTCTACTAGTATGACAAAAGAAATTAAATTTTTCACATTTATTGATAGAACAATTCATAATTTGATAAGCCTGGTCATAGATTCTTTGTTGGATACTATTTATGTGATATTTTAAATTAAAGGTATCAAAAGTGAGATGACCAAAACCTAATTTATTTAACCAGTCTTTTACATTGTTAACCCATTTACTTGTTTTTTTCTATATTATTATATATTTTATGGATTAAAGTGTTAGGCGAGTTTACAATGTGGTTTAGAAATTGGATAGCTGAAATCTGAATTTTAAAGTACAAAGGGATTCTGTTTGTCTCAGTTACACAGGCTACATTTGTTGTTTTGCACTGTACTCCTAAAATTATATTAAAGATATATTAAGATCTGAACCCTTTCTAAATGAAAATATTAAATAAAATATTTATCTGATATAATTGTATTCAAATATTTATAAATTACCGGATAAATTTCCGGAAAAGTAATAAATACAAATTGCGGAAACGTATACTTTAAATTTGCATAAACGTAGTATTGGGACTTAGAAAAATTAGCGGAAATGCAATACGCCCTATTTAGCATAGCATGTTAAACTGTGCAACTGACATTTTCATCCTCGTTTAAGTAGGGGAAAAACTGCATCAGTGTAGACTAGTGATATACGTTGATGGTGATAGGTGTACAGAGTGGTAAAATATATACAGAGTGGTGATAGATATACATAGTGGTGATAGATATACATAGTGGTGATAGATATACAGAGTGGTGATAGATATTCAGAGAGGTGATAGATATTCAGAGGGGTGATAGATTTAAACAGTGGTAATATACATAGAGTGGGGATAGATATACAGAGTGGTGACAGATGTACAGAGTGGTGATAGATATTCAGATTGGTGATAGATACACAGAGTGGTGATAGATATTCAGAGGGTCGATATATATACAGAGTGGTGATAGGTGTACAGAGAGGTGATAGATGTACAGAGTGGTGATAAATATTCATATTGGTGATAGATATACAGAGTGGTGATATTTGTACAGAGTGGTAATATATATTCAGAGGGATGATAGATATACACAGTGGTGATAGACATACATAGTAGTGATAAATATACAGAGTGGTGATAAATGTACAGAGTGGTGATAGATATTCAGATTGGTGATAGATATACAGAGGGTTGATAGATATTCAGAGGGATGATAGATATACACAGTGGTGATAGACATACATAGTGATGATAGATATACAGAGTGGTGATAAATGTACAGAGTGGTGATAGATATACAGAGATGTGATAGATGTACAGAGTGGTTATAGATATAAAGAATGATGATATATATACAGAGTGGTGACATATATAGAGAATACTGATGGATATACAGAGTGGTGATAAGTATACAGAGTTGTGTTAGATATTCACTTTGGTGATAGATATTCAGAGGGTCGATAGATATTCAGAGGGATGATAGATATACACAGTGGTGATTGACATACATAGTGGTGATAGATATACAGAGTGGTGATAAGTATACAGAGTTGTGTTAGATATTCACTTTGGTGATAGATATTCAGAGGGTCGATAGATATTCAGAGGGATGATAGATATACACAGTGGTGATTGACATACATAGTGGTGATAGATATACAGAGTGGTGATAAATGTACAGAGTGGTGATATATATTCAGATTGGTGATAGATATAGAGAGGGTTGATAGATATTCAGAGGGATGAAAGATATACACAGTGCTGATAGACATACATAGTGATGGTAGATATACAGAGTGGTGATAAATGTACAGAGTGGTGGGTGATAGATATTCAGATTGGTGATAGATACACAGGGTGGTGATAGATATTCAGAGGGTCGATATATATACAGAGTGGTGATAGGTGTACAGAGAGGTGATAGATGTACAGAGTGGTGATAGATATTCAGATTGGTGATAGATATACAGAGGGTTGATAGATATTCAGAGGGATGATAGATATACACAGTGGTGATAGACATACATAGTGATGATAGATATACATAGTGGTGATAAATGACAGAGTGGTGTTAGATATTCACTGTGGTGATAGATATTCAGAGGGTCGATAGATATACAGATTGGTAATATGTGTACATAGTGGTGATATATATTCAGAGGGGTGATAGTTATTCAGAGGGTTGAAAGATATTCAGAGGGATGATAGATATACACAGTGGTGATAGACATACAGAGTGGTGATACATATACAGAGTGGTAATAGATATACAGAGTGGTGTAAGATATTCAGATTGGTGATAGATATACACAGTCGTTATAGCCATACAGAGTGGTGATATATATACAGAGTGGTGATATATGTACAGAGTGGTGATAGATATTCAGATTGGTGATAGATATACAGAGTGGTGATAGATATACAAATAAGTGTTAGATATTCAGAGGGGAGATAGATACTCAGAGGGGAGATAGATATACAGAGTGGTGATAGATGTACAGAGTGGTAGTAGATATATACAGAGTGGTGATATATATACAGAGTAGAAATAGATATACAGACTGGTGCAAGATATTCAGAGGGGTGATAGACATACAGAGTGGTGATACATATACAGAGTGGTAATAGATATACAGAGTGGTGTAAGATATTCAGAGGGGTGATAGATATACACAGTCGTTATAGATATACACAGTCGTTATAGCCATACAGAGTGGTGATATATATACAGAGTGGTGATATATGTACAGAGTGGTTATAGATATTCAGATTGGTGATAGATATACAGAGTGGTGATAGATATACAAATAAGTGTTAGATATTCAGAGGGGAGATAGATACTCAGAGGGGAGATAGATGTATAGAGTGGTGATAGATGTACAGAGTGGTAGTAGATATATACAGAGTGGTGATATATATACAGAGTAGTAATAGATATACAGACTGGTGCAAGATATTCAGAGGGTGATAGATTTATAGAGTGGTAATATATATATTCAGATTCAGATTGGTGAAATATACATACAGAGTGGTGTTAGATATTCAGAGTGTTAGATATTCACTGTGGTGATAGATATTCAGAGGGTCGATAGATATACAGATTGGTAATATGTGTACATAGTGGTGATAGATATTCAGAGGGGTGATAGTTATTCAGAGGGTTGATAGATATTCAGAGGGATGATAGATATACACAGTGGTGATAGACATAAATAGTGGTGATAGATATACAGAGTGGTGATAAATGTACAGAGTGATGATAGATATTCAGATTGGTGATAGATATACAGAGTGGTAATAGATATACAGATAAGTGTTAGATATTCAGAGGGGTGATAGATACTCAGAGTGTCGATAGATATACAGAGTGGTAGTAAATATACAGAGTGGTGATATATATACAGAGTAGTAATAGATATACAGAGTGGTGTAAGATATTCAGAGGGGTGTTAGATATTCAGAGGGTCGATAGATATACATAGTGGTGATATGTGTACAGAGTGGTGATAGATATACAGAGTGATGATGTATGTACAAAGGGGGTGATAGATATACAGAGTGGTGATAGATATACAGAGTGGTGATAGATATACAGAGATGTGATAGATGTACAGAGTGGTTATAGATATAAAGAATGATGATATATATACAGAGTGGTGACATATATAGAGAATACTGATGGATATACAGAGTGGTGATAAGTATACAGAGTTGTGTTAGATATTCACTTTGGTGATAGATATTCACTTTGGTGATAGATATTCAGAGGGTCGATAGATATTCAGAGGGATGATAGATATACACAGTGGTGATTGACATACATAGTGGTGATAGATATACAGAGTGGTGATAAATGTACAGAGTGGTGATATATATTCAGATTGGTGATAGATATACAGAGGGTTGATAGATATTCAGAGGGATGAAAGATATACACAGTGGTGATAGACATACATAGTGATGGTAGATATACAGAGTGTTGATAAATGTACAGAGTGGTGATAGATATTCAGAGTGGTAATAGATAAACAGAGTGGTGTAAGATATTCAGAGGGGTGATAGATATACACAGTCGTTATAGCCATACAGAGTGGTGATATATGTACAGAGTGGTGATAGATATTCAGATTGGTGATAGATATACAGAGTGGTGATAGATATACAAATAAGTGTTAGATATTCAGAGGGGAGATAGATACTCAGAGGGGAGATAGATATACAGAGTGGTGATAGATGTACAGAGTGGTAGTAGATATATACAGAGTGGTGATATATGTACAGAGTGGTGATAGATATTCAGATTGGTGATAGATATACAGAGTGGTGATAGATATACAAATAAGTGTTAGATATTCACAGGGGAGATAGATACTCAGAGGGGAGATAGATATACAGAGTGGTGATAGATGTACAGAGTGGTAGTAGATATATACAGAGTGGTGATATATATACAGAGTAGTAATAGATATACAGACTGGTGCAAGATATTCAGAGGGGTGATAGACATACAGAGTGGTGATACATATACAGAGTGGTAATAGATATACAGAGTGGTGTAAGATATTCAGAGGGGTGATAGATATACACAGTCGTTATAGCCATACAGAGTGGTGATATATAAACAGAGTGGTGATATATGTACAGAGTGGTTATAGATATACAGGTTGGTGATAGATATACAAATAAGTGTTAGATATTCAGAGGGGAGATAGATACTCAGAGGGGAGATAGATGTACAGAGTGGTGATAGATGTACAGAGTGGTAGTAGATATATACAGAGTGGTGATATATATACAGAGTAGTAATAGATATACAGACTGGTGCAAGATATTCAGAGGGGTGATATACATACAGAGTGGTGATACATATACAGAGTGGTAATAGATATACAGAGTGGTGTAAGATATTCAGAGGGGTGATAGATATACACAGTCGTTATAGATATACACAGTCGTTATAGCCATACAGAGTGGTGATATATATACAGAGTGGTGATATATGTACAGAGTGGTTATAGATATTCAGATTGGTGATAGATATACAGAGTGGTGATAGATATACAAATAAGTGTTAGATATTCAGAGGGGAGATAGATACTCAGAGGGGAGATAGATGTACAGAGTGGTGATAGATGTACAGAGTGGTAGTAGATATATACAGAGTGGTGATATATATACAGAGTAGTAATAGATATACAGACTGGTGCAAGATATTCAGAGGGGTGATAGATTTATAGAGTGGTAATATATATATTCAGATTCAGATTGGTGATATATACATACAGAGTGGTGTTAGATATTCAGAGTGTTAGATATTCACTGTGGTGATAGATATTCAGAGGGTCGATAGATATACAGATTGGTAATATGTGTACATATGATAGTGGTGATAGATATTCAGAGGGGTGATAGTTATTCAGAGGGTTGATAGATATTCAGAGGGATGATAGATATACACAGTGGTGATAGACATACATAGTGGTGGTAGATATACAGAGTGGTTATAAATGTACAGAGTGGTGATAGATATTCAGATTGGTGATAGATATACAGAGTGGTAATAGATATACAGATAAGTGTTAGATATTCAGAGGGGTGATAGATACTCAGAGTGTCGATAGATATACAGAGTGGTGATAGATGTACAGAGTGGTAGTAAATATACAGAGTGGTGATATATATACAGAGTGGTAATAGATATACAGAGTGGTGTAAGATATTCAGAGGGGTGTTAGATATTCAGAGGGTCGATAGATATACATAGTGGTGATATGTGTACAGAGTGGTGATAGATATACAGAGTGATGATGTATGTACAGAGGGGTGATAGATATACAGAGTGGTGATAAATGTACAGAGTGGTGATAGATATTCAGATTGGTGATAGATATACAGAGTGGTAATAGATATACAGATAAGTGTTAGATATTCAGAGGGGTGATAGATACTCAGAGTGTCGATAGATATACAGAGTGGTGATAGATGTACAGAGTGGTGATATATATACAGAGTGGTAATAGATATACAGAGTGGTGTAAGATATTCAGAGGGGTGTTAGATATTCAGAGGGTCGATAGATATACATAGTGGTGATATGTGTACAGAGTGGTGATAGATATGCAGAGTGATGATGTATGTACAGAGGGAGGTGATAGATATACAGAGTGGTGATATATATACAGAGTGGTGATAGATATACAGAGATGTGATAGATGTACAGAGTGGTTATAGATATAAAGAATGATGATATTTATACAGAGTGGTGACATATGTAGAGAATACTGATGGATATACAGAGTGGTGATAAGTATACAGAGTTGTGTTAGATATTCACTTTGATGATAGATATTCAGAGGTTCGATAGATATTCAGAGGGATGATAGATATACACAGTGGTGATTGACATACATAGTGGTGATAGATATACAGAGTGGTGATAAATGTACAGAGTGGTGATATATATTCAGATTGGTGATAGATATACAGAGGGTTGATAGATATTCAGAGGGATGAAAGATATACACAGTGGTGATAGACATACATAGTGATGGTAGATATACAGAGTGGTGATAAATGTACAGAGTGGTGATAGATATTCAGATTGGTGATAGATACACAGAGTGGTGATAGATATTCAGAGGGTCGATATATATACAGAGTGGTGATAGGTGTACAGAGAGGTGATAGATGTACAGAGTGGTGATAGATATTCAGATTGGTTATAGATATACAGAGGGTTGATATATATTCAGAGGGATGATAGATATACACAGTGGTGATAGACATACATAGTGATGATAGATATACATAGTGGTGATAAATGTACAGAGTGGTGTTAGATATTCACTGTGGTGATAGATATTCAGAGGGTCGATAGATATACAGATTGGTAATATGTGTACATAGTGGTTATATATATTCAGAGGGGTGATAGTTATTCAGAGGGTTGAAAGATATTCAGAGGGATGATAGATATACACAGTGGTGATAGACATACAGAGTGGTGATACATATACAGAGTGGTAATAGATATACAGAGTGGTGTAAGATATTCAGAGGGGTGATAGATATACACAGTCGTTATAGCCATACAGAGTGGTGATATATATATATACAGAGTGGTGATATATATATACAGAGTGGTGATATATGTACAGAGTGGTGATAGATATTCAGATTGGTGATAGATATACAGAGTGGTGATAGATATACAAATAAGTGTTAGATATTCAGAGGGGAGATAGATACTCAGAGGGGAGATAGATATACAGAGTGGTGATAGATGTACAGAGTGGTAGTAGATATATACAGAGTGGTGATATATATACAGAGTAGTAATAGATATACAGACTGGTGCAAGATATTCAGAGGGGTGATAGATTTATAAAGTGGTAATATATATATATTCAGATTCAGATTGGTGATATATACATACAGAGTGGTGTTAGATATTCAGAGTGGTGATAGATTTATAGAGTGGTAATATATATATTCAAATTGGTGATATATACATACAGAGTGGTGTTAGATATTCAGAGGGGTAATAGATGTACAGAGTGGTGATAGCTTTACAGAGTGGTTAATGATAGACAAAGTTGTGATTGATATTCAGATCAGAGGTAGATATACAGAGTGGTGGTATTCAGAGGGGTGATAGATATACAGAGTGGTGATAGGTGTATAGAGTGGTGATAGATATACAGGGTGGTGATTGATATACAGAGTGGTGATTGATATAAAGAGTGGTGATAGTTGTACAGATTAGTGATATATATATACGGATTGGTGAAAGATAAACAGAGTGGTGAAAGATATACAGAGTGGTGAAAGATGTACAAAGTGATGATAGATATACAGAGTGGTGATATATGCACAGATTGGTGATAGATATACAGAGTAATGAAAGATATACAAATTGGTAATATATTGTAACGTTTTCGCTCGGTGTTGCTATAGGATTTTCGTTACCCTGAAGTGAAACTCTGACCCACTGACAAAACTAGACAATCCGCCAGACAAACTGATACTCGACAATAAATACTGTTTCAAATGACTGCTTCCTTGGGTTAACTCATTCCTGTAATCCAATAGGTATATTTAAAGATGCAGAAGATGTTTCAGAAGACAGAAATAAATAATTCGTTTCAAGTAAATGATTTAATGAAGTGTCCAGTTATAGATATGTAATGCAGACAATTTCAATATCGTATATTGACAAAAAGTCACAGGATATAAACTAAATTGTCACAAATTTGATAGGACAAAAATCAAAGGACAAAAAGTCACAATTAATTTGTTAACAATTATTTGAATATATAAGAGTAAGATCTTAAAATATTTTCTTTTCGTTACATATTTTCATTTCTAGGCTTTGAATATTTGTTCATAATAGATATAGGTAGATGTGGTGTGAGTGCAAATGAGACAACTCTCCATAAGCCTTGATAAATTAAAATTCATTAAATTTTGATCATGCAAATGATATATTCCTTTAGTACATAACAATTATTTTATCATTATTATAGTTGTTCAATACATTTAAATAACAAAGTTGTTTGTATACATGGTATAGAATACTTCAAGTAAAACTTTTTGTTTGAGATTTTTTGTCCTGTGACTTTCTACATTCGTTTTAAATACATTTAAACAGAGTCTCAGAGGATTATCAACTTCCTTAGTTTACTATTGTCATGTCAATTGACTGTCTGGAAAAAATAAATAATTAAAACATGAAGAATGAAATTTAAAAAAACATGTTATTTATTTACCTTAAAAAGAAACAAAGTGAAAGTGAGATTTTTTTCATATAAGAATCTTGACTTTTAATTTTGTAACGAGTGCCTAAGTTTTAATCAATTATCTTGTATTATCGGTAAACGGACAGAAAGTCACAGGACATAAAGTCACAAATTTGATAAGACAAAAAGTCACAAATATTTTTTTTGACAATTGTTCAAATATATTTTGCAATATCTTCTTTAAGTTTTATTACATATAATCCTTTTTAAGTTAAGAAAAAAGCTCATACACCTTGATAATTGAAGATGCATTAAATTTTAATCATGCAAACTTGAAAGGATATTTATATTGGCAAAATGAAGCCATTTAGGTTCCAAGTCACTTTGACATTTTATTTTCATAACAATAACTTGTTTTCGTTATTGATATTTATTGAGAAGATTTTTATTACAAAGTTGCTTGAAACATAAAACTTCAAGAAAAATGTGAAAAGAATATTTTCAAAATAAATGTGTTCTTGTTCAAACAAAAGTAATCTCAAAACTGAATTGTGACTTTTTGTTCTGTGACTTTTTGTCTGTGACTTTTTGTCCTGTGACTTTCTGTCATACGTTCGCCTTGTCTTTCAATATTGGTGAATTTATCTTGTCTTGCCAATTTTATGAAATCATTTATTTTTACTTATAAATCGACTAAATAATTGAATTCTCTCCATTTTTCATGCTTAGGACCAGCATTTTACAACTTGGTAGAGTTATTTTAATTATGTACAAAATATGCTGAAACATCTGTGTTTGTTACAACACAGAGACAATACCAATATCATCAAGAGGTATGTGAAATTCAGATGAATTTTTGGTTGAACTGGATAAAGTTCCATTCTTTCTTTGTACACGGATTGACGAACACATTTTAGATTTCTTTTCTTTCTTTTCTATATGTTCTTCGTCAATTTTGAAGATCTCTGAATTAATTATTATAGAAGGATATTTCCTGTGAGAAGGATCTAATTCAAGAAATAAAATTCATATCACTGGATTGTGATTTTGTGTCTTTTGTGTTAAAATATGCTAGTTTTCGAGTCAAGATTCTTTATTTCTTAAACACCATAAAGAAACAATGGTACAAAGAAGTTCATCAAAAGTCATATATCATAACACAAACACACATGACAAGATGAGATGAAAATAACAAATAATATATAATAAACAGTATAGTAAAGAAGAGTGGTGATTAACCAGGAAGACTCACTTGAAAAGTTATAACCCTGATAAATTTGCACAGCTTTTTCAACTTATTTTTTATTTTTAACTGAAATAGTTTTTCTAATTTTAGTATTTTACATCTGTGTAAGAAAAAGTATCCAAATATTTTGCTTGAAAATTTGCCAAAGAACTACACTGCAAAGTGTAATGAAATGCATCACCAATCTCGTTACAATGACATAAGTTACAATATCTAAGGTTTCGCTCAATCTTATTCCATCTACCAGTTTCGATGGGTAACTTATGGTTACCCGTACGAAATCTACAATATGTTATTCTATCTTTATCATTTAAAATATTCAGATATTCCTCAAATTCAAAATTTTGTTTATACAATTTGTAGGCCGAACCTTTTGGCGAACAGTCAATATCAGCTCTCCATTTCTGTTGAAACTGATCAAATAACTTTTGTTTTAAACTAATACCCAACCACTTAGAATTGAAATTTCCTTGTGACAACCAAATATTGCTGTATCCCGTTTATCTAATATATTTTTAATGTATTTCAACCAATCTGACCTAAATTGGTTGTCCGAATTTTTCAAGAACATGTATTTGTATAGTATTTTATCAATCGTGTTATCATCCCCGTTAACCATTTTTGACCAAAAATTAACCATACGCAGCTGTATATATAAAGACATGGGATGCATACCAAGTTCACCATAAATCATAAAATTGGGTGTCGACTTCTTAAGGTTTAATAATTATAGTTTACAATATTTTAGGTGCACTTTTTCTATAATATCAGTATTACTGAAACCCCAAATTTCACACCGATACAGGAGAATGGGCTTCACAATTTTATCAAAAAGATCATATTGTGATTTCACTGACAAGTTGTGCAACCTCCCATTTTTCAATACTTCATACATTGCTTTGTTTGCTTTCCTAACTAAAATCTTCTTAGCACTCATAAAGCTACCTGTTCTTGAAAAAATTCAACCCAAGATATGTCAATTCATTTCCGTCATATATAAAGTTAATATTTTTGGGTAATCTACCACCAGAAAAAATTATAATCTTAGTTTTACTTGTGTTAACTTTTAATTTCCAGGTACTGCAATATTCAAAGAATATATCTAATTGCAACTGTAGATTGAATGCATTATCCGAAAATAACACTGTATCATCTGCGTATAATAACACAAACAGTTTTAAGTAGATATCAAACTCATTCTCTATTTCATCAGTAATACAATTTAAACCACATACATTTTTTTCTTCAATAAACTGTTGAAGGTCGTTCAAATACTATGAAAATAAAAAAGGAGACATATTTTCACCCTGTCTTACACCGATATTGCATGAAAAGTATTCTGACATTTAACCATTATACATAATACGAGATTTAATACCAGTGTACATATTAAAAATTACATTAAACATTTTATCGTTAATATCATTCACAAGTAATTATGTCAAAGACCCTTTCTCCAAACAGTATCAAAGGCTTTAGCAAAATGTACGAATGCACAGAACAGTTTCTTTTTCTTATTTTTCAAAATACTAATAAGCATGTAGATAACAAAAAAAATATCTGTAGTAGAATAACCTTCTCTGAAACCAGCTTGATTCTGACATAGTAAACAAAAATCATCGGAAAATGTATTCAAACGTGAATTCAAAATAGAAGTAAATAATTTCCCAAAGCAGCTTATAACTGTTATAGGTCTAAAATTGCTAGGATCATGTTTGTTACTTTTATTTTCAAATAAAGGTATTATATTTCCAGAAAGCCAATTTTAAGGGATAGTTCCACTGTCAAATATAATATCAAAAAGTTTCACAAACACCTGTTACGGGGCGCCGAATGGGACTCTTGTGGTTTTGTACAAAATTCAATTCTGTCATAACAAAATCATTTTTGTCTTACAAAACTATGTGCTACTGACTTGTTTTGTGAGAACTTCAATTTTGTGTAGACAAAATTCATTTGTGTAGACAAAATTCATTTGTGTAGACAAAATTCATTTGTGTAGACAAAATTCATTTTTGTCATGACAAAATACATTTTTGTAGACAAAATTCATATTTGTCATGACAAAAGTCAATTTTGTCTAAAAGGTATGCAAATATAAACATATTTGCATACAAAATTGACTTTTGTTACCTGATATGGAAATTAAATCACAAAAGTCAATTGTTTGAGGTAAGATTCAATTTTGTGAGACAAAATTAACTTTTGTGAGACAAAATTAACTTTTGTGAGACAAAATTAACTTTTGTGAGACAAAATTAACTTTTGTTAGACAAAATTGACTTTTGTGAGACAAAATTCAATTTTGTCAATTTTGTTGAGACAAAAGTCAATTTTGTCAATTTTGTTGAGACAAAAATCAATTTTGTTAATTTTGTTGAGACAAAAGTCAATTTTGTTAATTTTGTTGAGACAAAAATCAATTTTGTCAATTTTGTTGAGACAAAAGTCAATTTTGTTAACTTTGTTGAGACAAAAGTCAATTTTGTTGAGACAAAAGTCAATTTTGTTGAGACAAAAGTCAATTTTGTTGAGACAAAAGTCAATTTTGTTGAGACAAAAGTCAATTTTGTTGAGACAAAATTCAATTTTGTGACGACAAAATTCATTTTTGTAACGACAAAATTCAATTTTGTAACAACAAAATTGACTTTTATGGGACAAAATTGACTTTCGTGAGACAAAATTGACTTTCGTGAGACAAAAATCAATTTTGTTGAGACAAAATCCAATTTTGTCAATTTTGTTGAGACAAAATTCAATTTTGTCAATTTTGTTGAGACAAAAGTCAATTTTGTAAATTTTGTTGAGACAAAAGTCAATTTTGTCAATTTTGTTGAGACAAAATTCAATTTTGTCAATTTTGTTGAGACAAAAGTCAATTTTGTTGAGACAAAAGTCAATTTTGTCTCACATTGGTCAATTTTGTCTCACAAAAGTCAATTTTGTCTCACAAAAGTCAATTTTGTCTCACAAAAGTCAATTTTGTGTAACAAAAGTCGATTTTGTATGCAAATTAGTTCACAGAATCCAAACCAAACCTGTTTTGCATACAAAATTGACTTTTGTCGCCCAATATTCAAATTAGGTAACAAAAGTAAAGTCTGTGTAACAAAAATGAATTTTGTAATGACAAAACTAACTTTTGTCCACCGAAAGATAATTTTGTATGACAAAATTGAAATTTGTAGTATGCTACAAATTTTGTTTAACTGAATTCATTTTTGTTGAACAAAACTCATTTTTGTCCGTACAGAATTGAATTCTGTCGACAAAAACACAAGAGTCCCATTCGGCGCCCCGTACCTGTGACATAACACTAAACGAGTGTTTTAAATATTCATTTACAATCATAACCAGAGGATTTTTTTTTTTTTTTTAACTTTCTCAAAGATTTTTCAATTTCCTCTTCTGTAATAGGTGAATTAAATATAACATTTACATCTTTTACATTGTTCTGATTTTCTTAAACAATCTCGAAGACTTCATTTTCAGAATTTCCTAAATTTAAATTCTTAAAATAATCAAACAAAATATTAATATGTACACATGGATTGTTTCCCCTTTTACCACCGTTCAAAATCTTGCAGTATTCTTTCGGGTTAATCGATTTTAAGTTTTCTATCTTGTGTCTAATTTTCTTTCTATGTTTACGAATGCTCTTATCCATTACTCGCTTAGAACTCTTTTCTAGTTTCAGTCAGAAGTGATAATTTAATTTAGAATAAAAGGTAAGAGAAAAATATAAAACAGAAACCTTAGGAATGTTAATCTTTCAAAATATCTTTTTCGTGCATGAGTTATTTTTTGTTTTGTTTTGAGCAGTCTTAAAAGAAACTTTTATTACTTTTTTCCTGTTATGTCAACATTTATTGGGGGAGGTTGTCATAAAACAGACAGAGGTTTGACAATCATGCATGTCACCCGTAATTACATTTACATGTAAAAATTTCCCTATTTGGATCCAGATTTAAAAACAGAATGAAGAGGGTTTCTCCTGTTTCTTAGCGAGTAAGCAAACATTTAGTATTTCCGACAATGTACATGTATTGTTTATATCCTACAATTTAAATCTGGCTTTAAGGTTTAAACTCTTACTTATGTATTTAATTATTTTGAAAGCAAAATGAAAAGTATGTCTTATCAATAACCATGATGAAATAATTGTTTTTCCATTATTGAATCGTGCATTATTTGTGTATTGGATTACTTGATTTTCATCTCTATTTGTTTTTTTGAATGAACTTTATTCTCACAAAACTACATGTCATAGTTACAGAGAAAATATATATTTACAGTTACATATATGTATATATAAGCATGCACATGTGTGAATAAATAACGTAACTTAACTTGGAGGACTGACTTTCACCTGTATTGTTTTTATAAACTTACATATTTTTTCTAAAATAATAGTATTGTCTGAATTAAATAAACTATTAAATTTGTATGTACTTGGATTTTTACAGCAATATTCAGGTAAAAATTTCTTTCTCTCTAAATCTAAAGATTTACAAGTCATTATATAATGATATTCGTCACCAATTTCGTTTGCGTTGCATAGATGGCAAAGTCTGTCGTTTCGTGACAAGCCTCGCCATCTGCCGGTCTCAATTGGTAAACGATGACTACCACATCTAAATTTGCAGTATACAAATAATAAACTATTAGACAATTTGTTGAGATAATTCTCAAATTTCAAATTATTTTTAAAAATTCTGTAACATAGGCATTTAGGTAAGGTTTCTATCTGTGACAAACATAATTGTGTGAACTGATCTTTAAGCTTTTGCTCCACACTTTTTGATACCCATTTGTCAGCAAAATGCATATTCCAAATATTAGACATTCCACAATTATTAAAAATATTTTTAATATAGATCAACCATTTACTTTCAAAACCATAGTTATTTAAATTTACAAGTAATAATTTATAAAGAACATGAGAAATTTTACACTCTTTACCGTTTATAATTCTGCCCCAAAAATTTATCATACGAACTTTTGCATAAAGAAATAATGGGAATCTGCCTAGTTCTGCATAAACTATACAGTCTGGGGTTGATTGCTTCAAATGTAAAATGAGTTTACAAAATTTTAGGTGCACCCGCTCTAATAAGTCAAAGTTTTCAAATCCCCAAATTTCTGACCCATACAACAAAATAGGTACAACAGCCTTATCAAAGAGATCAAGTTGACATTCAATAGATAAGTTATTAATTCTACTCTTCTTCAAGATAGAATACATAGCCTTTATTCCTTGTTGACTGACACATGACGAAATAGTTAAATTTAAATATTTTACAAAACCGTTGTCATTATCAAAAGATTAAAATCGACTGATTAAATGAATATGAGAGTTCAATTATTATCGGCGATGTCGAAATTAGCCGTCAGTAATAAACCATCAGTAAGCGTCAAAACAGCTAACAAATTTATGTGTTTATTAAGTATGTTTAAAGTATATGATGTATATTGTATCTAATCAGCCCTTCTGTATTTCACTGTTGTTTTTTTTTTTTAATTTATTCAACAAATTTCGCTTGTCCAGGTGTCAATAACGATGATGTCCACACCATAAGAAGTTTGTTAATTGCGTGCCGTGTGCAGAACGTCGCCCCTCTTCTAAAAAAGGACGGTATAAAAACTATTTTTCATATAAAAATCTTGCAAACGATTGTAGTCCAATTATAACACTCGTTACATTGTTCTTTGGTATATTTAGAATCCGTAATAAACCTTAATTATCTGGAAAATGAGATAATGAATTATCTGACGGTATTTTTTTTAAATATAATCTGGCAAACGATTGTCGTCCAATCAGAACACTCGTTACGTTGTTCTTTGGTATATTTAAAACTAAATTATCTGGAAAATGAGATAATGAATTATCTGAAATTCAGATAATCAATTATCTGGAGATAAATTAGGATTATCTGAAAATCGTTCAGATAAACCTAGCTTTTCTTAATATTTTCAAATAAACCGGGATTTTCTCCAGATAATGAATTTTCTGTATTATCTGAGATAAACTAGGATTTTTTCGAATTTGAATTAAGCTGAGATAATCTAAGTTTATCTGAGATAAACCGGGATTATCTCAGATAAACCTAATTTATCTGAGATAATCTAAGATTAATTAATAAAAGTGGCTCAGGCGTGCCATATTGATAGTGTGCAGTTTATCTGATTCTTGCATTGAAACCTTATATCAAGACTTGCTAAATATGTTCAATAAAGAAGGTGGCAATATTTCAGCGGAGCATCAATCAGCTAGCCCTGGTTGCTTATGGGTTATTATCCCTGCATTCAAGACCCATTGGTGGCCTTGGTCTGTTTTTTTGGTTGGAGTGTTGTCAATTTCACACTTTCCCTGTTTCATTCTCTATTCTATGTATATCTAAATATATACTGTATGGCTTACCAGACATGGGGTCAATTACATTTGAAAGTAATTAATTACATTCAATTACAATTACAAAATCTTCAATTAAATTACACATTACATTTGACTTTTTTTACCAATGTAATTAATTACATTCCAATTACTTGGCAAATGTAATTAATTACTTCAATTACATTTGAAAGGAAAATTAAGATAAAACATTGAAAACATGCATTTATTCTATGATATGTACATAAGTATTATACATTGCTCTATAGTTATAACAATTAGACAGTGTTCAACTAGTATATACATTTTTGTATTGTGTCATATAACTTATTTAAGCATTTTCCCATTACATTTGACCATCATCAGCTTTTCAAATGTTCCATCAGCCAGTCTGCACCTTTCCGGCCTAAATGTTTTTCCAGCAGTGCTAAATAAGCGTTCAACTGGTGCAGATGTGGCTGGAATAGCTAAATATTGCACTGCTAACTTAGCTAGACGTGGTAAACGTTGACAGTTACTATGCCAATACAAAAGAGGGTCTTTTGACATATCAATACAATTATCTGACAAGTAATCATCCATTTCTGAACTTACAGAAATCCCTGAAGGGTTGTCATTTCTAACTGTTTTGGATCAGACGGTGAATATTTTACACTTTTTTTTATGCATTGTGTCAATGTTGGTTGAATTTCTTTATTCTCAGAATGCAGAATGTACAAATCTCTGTGTTTTCTCTGAAAATTACAAAAGGCCTTATTTAATATCTTGAAAATATTAAATTGTTTTAATTTACCTATTGAAATTTTACATTTATTTAAATTTATTTGATTGTAAATGATACAAAAAAAGAGCACTATTTTTTATTTTTTGAAATGATTTTCATTTTTATCCCAGCTTATTCAAATTATTTATCTATTATATATAAGTGATTTAGAAATCTGACTTCTTAAAACAAAAATAAACTTTAGTTTTAATCACAACTAATTAATTTAATAAACATAAAATTGAGAATGGAAATGGGGAATGTGTCAAAGAGACAACAACCCGACCAAAATAAAAAAAACCACAACAGCAGAAGGTCACCAACAGGTCTTCAATGTAGCGAGAAATTCCCGCACCCGGAGGCGTCCTTCAGCTGGCCCCTAAACAAATATATACTAGTTCAGTGATAATGAACGCCATACTAATTTCCAAATTGTACACAAGAAACTAAAATTTAAATAATACAAGACTAACAAAGGCCAGAGGCTCCTGACTTGGGACAGGCGCAAAAATGCGGCGGGGTTAAACATGTTTGTGAGATCTCAACCCTCCCCCTATACCTCTAACCAGTGTAGAAAAGTAAAAGCATAACAATACGCACATTAAAATTCAGTTCAAGACAAGTCCGAGTCTGATGTCAGAAGATGTAACCAAAGAAAATAAACAAAATGACAATAATACATAAATAACAACAGACTACTAGCAGTTAACTGACATGCCAGCTCCAGACTTCAATTAAACTGACTGAAAGATTATGATTTCATCATATGAACATCAGGCACAATCCTTCCCGTTAGGGGTTTAGTATCATACCATCATAACATATATGAGAAGAACATAACCCGTGTCATGCCAACAACTGTTTTTAGAATAAATGTGTTTAGTTCCGACGCAAAGGCCTTATCAGTGACTCAATATTAACGCCAAAATATGCAATCTTTAATGACTTGACAACAGTATCGTAATTATATCCCTTCTTAATAAGTCTATTCAAAGGTTTTGTAAGTTTATGAGGTGAATACTGACACCTTTGTGCTTTATAAAGAATATTTCCATAAAAAATTGGATGTGAAATACCTGAACGTATAAAAAGTCTGCATGTTGAGCTATATTTACGAATGATGTCTTTATACCGATGATAAAATTTAGTAAATGTTTTGACTAGTTTGTGATATCGAAAACCCTGGTGTAATAATTTTTCAGTAATACATAAATTTCTCTCGTTAAAATCTAAAACATTGTTACATACACGAGCGAATCGTACAAGTTGAGATATATAAACACCGTAAAATATTTTCCAAATTTAAATGTAAGCTATAAGGGGATATAAGATAAATGAAATCTGGTTAGAAATGAAAAAGAAGCATTATGAATTTATTAATTTTTAAAATTCTTATATAGTATTACCTTCATATGTGTAACAAAGTTGGATGTAACTTTATAACTTCCACTAATGAGGGTGCCACAATGCATACATTTTCCTTTGAAAGTATTTCCATTTTGGAAGTCATCAGGAACAGTAAAATGTTCCAGTACACTCTTGGAGCTCATTTTTAAATCTGATAAAATGTTTTCTTTCAACATTCATATATAAAGTGAACAAATTTTGCAAGTGAGATTTTGTCATATGCATTATCCCTTCAAGAATTTAAACCGGCGTTTTGCATTTGTGCCGATCTGCATTTCATTTGCGCCGATTTTTTCTTTCATTTGCGCCGATTTTTTTTTTTCATTTGCGCCGATTTTTTTACAGGTAAATAACAGGTAAATTACAGGTGAAATCATATAAGAAGATGTGGTATGAATGCCAATGAGACAACTCTCCATATCCCAGTAATGTTATTTGCATTTATCATTAACCCTTACTATGCCAGAAGACCTCTTCCGTTAGTCAGTTGTACAACACATCTAATATATTCCTTTCTTATGATTTCGTCTCTTCTATATTTGGTATAATTGTCGATAAAGAAGGCCATCTTTTCTTTGTCTGGCATACGTACTGGTGGGGCCATTTCCAGAGTTCGTATTTTCTCACAAGGGAGCTATAAAACCAAGAGTTCCACATGGTGAAGTTGAAATCATCCCTTCGTTAATTTTATGGACGCCATCATGAGTTGGTTGACCGTTATGGAATGTGTACTTGTACGTTGTCTACGAATTGATGAAATTTGTTATCAGAAGGAGCGGAGCGTCAGACAATGTCAAACGTGAAGCAGTCATCGATTTCATTTAGGGAAAGGAATGGTAACCCAAAACATTGGGATAGCCATTTACCAATTGCAATCTCACTTGATTTGTCTTTATACTCTGTACTCGGCCAATGTAAAAGTATGAACTTACCTGTAACTTACCTGTAAATCCAATTAGGAAAAAATATGAAATCGGCGCAAATGAAAAAATGAAATCGGCGCAAATGAAAGAATGAAAATTTTCAAAATCGGCGCAAATGTACCTATAGGCCCTAGGGGTATATTTATCTCTCTCTAATTAGCCTTATATCTGTTAAACATAACTGTTATAAAAACAGTCATTATATAGTTTGTAATAAAACAAATAGCCAGAGGTTATATTTATTGGTTATTTAAGTCCTTGAATAAAGTTAATTATGTTAAATCAATATCTATCTAAATCTACTAATTAAGGTCAAGACAGTGACTTCCTAGTGGTTTCTTTTAAAATTATGGCATGTGTCTACATTTTTTTTATCATTCAATACAAAATGAAGAATCTACCATGGTTGTGTTAATACAGAAAGTATACTGTGAAGGCTTTTCTTTGTCAGCTTACAACATTTGTTAAGATTATTGCTTTTAATAATTTTTTGAGAAAACACAAGATTTAATCTTTTGATCCAAAATTTCAAATGTAATTGACTTGTAATTGACTTGTAATTGTCAATTACAGGCAATTTTGGCTATGTAATTAATTACATTCAATTACATGTAATTGAAAAAATGCTCAATTACACATTACATTCAATTACATGATAAATTGTAATTAATTACAGTCAATTACAATTACATATTTCAATTACCCCATGTCTGTGGCTTACCATGACCTAAAACAGTCTACTTTTATAAATTGTGACTTGGATGAAGAATTGTCTCATTGGCACTCATACTAAATCTTCCTATATCTATATACAAGTACATCATGTACATGTAGTATTTTCAAGATACATGTACATGTATATTACATTGAAAACTGTTCTTTTTTCTGTTGTCTGAAATTTCAAAAACTGACCCAATTTAACAGATAGAATTGAGAATGGAAATGGGGAATGTGCCACAGAGACAACAACCTGACCATAGAGCAGACAATGAGAAATGCATGCACCCGGAGGCACCCTTCAGCTGGCCCCTAAACAAATATATACTAGTTCAGTGACAATGAACGCCATACTAAACTCTAAATTGTACACAAGAAACTAAAAGTTAAAATAATACAAGACTAACAAAGGCCAGAGGCTCCTGACTAGAGACTATGAACAGATAAATTTCCGTACACAGAACAGATGGATAAAGCACAGGTAAATGCTTAATGAAAGTTTTCAAGTAGTAAATTACAAGCATTACAAGATAAAACCCTATAAACAAGATACAAGGCTTGTTCTCTCAACTAGTACAACATTTGATATCAAAGTCTGAAATACAAATAATTATACATATTTCTACAACTGCTTGATAAATGTTGTAAGTGTTGAAATAAACCATCTTTTGTAAATGTTAACATCAAAACATTCTTATTAAGCTGTGATAATTTAAACATAGACTTTTTCTATTTTCAAGTTTTTGTTAAAAGAAATAATGAACGGTTTTAACACTAGTTACTCCTGGAACCAACTAAAGGTGAAGAATTACTGTGAAGTTTTTTAGCTGGCTACGAGAGTAAACTTAAAAAGACTGAATTTTAAGTTGGTGGAAAGTTAAAGCTTATACAAAAGGAAATAACTATATTTTTGTATACATGGGGAAATAATTAAAAATTAAAAAAAAGGTCATCTAAAAACTGTTTTCTTACTTCTTTTTAAAACTTTATCGGTCTAAATCAATGCATAATTTGTTAACAAACCAGTATATGTGCAACTTCAACTTAAAATTTTAAACAAGTTATAGTTTCTGAAGGATTTAGGACAATTCAAGGTGAGTTGAACTTTGCTAGAACATATACACATAAAACTACCAGTGCTATTTCAGTTTTCTTTTTTAAATGAGTGGGACCGTATTTTTCTCTGGTATTAAGTTAATTTAACTATACATTATACATGGTAACAATACATTTACAAAAAGGTAACATGTTTCACCTTGTCTTAGCTGTGAATTACATCCATTCTTTTGGTGCAAGTATATCTTGTAAACTATTGATGGAAATTTTTAACAACTTTGACTGGCTTTACAGCCCTGCATTGTCGGTTGTAAATTATCAGATCATTTTCATATTTATGCACATTTTTTCAGTTGAAAGATTCAAGGACTATGAATCAATGATAAACACTTTTAAAAAGGTAAAATTTTATTAACAAACAATAAACTCTTTAAAGCCCCTATAAAATGTAAATGACGATTTCTGTTTAACAGTCAATCCCATTTTGAAGTCCGTACACGGCTTTCTAAAGTGCCATCAGGGTTTATAGCAGTATAACTTTTCTTCCTATTACTGTCTGTCACATTCATGTAAACAATATATGATATACATCCAATTAACATCACTGATCCCATTGACATGGTAAATTTATTCTGAAAAAGAGTTAAAAAAAAGTTGTTAGTTTATCAAGGAATATTGACGGGACTACAATGTAGGAAATAAATATATACTGTTTTTCACTAAATATTTAAAATTAACAAATATTTTTTTCCATAATTTCTATGGAAAAGAATAACATGGTTGATGATGCAAATTTTGCTTCAATATTACTATTCCTTTCAATATATGCCAAATGTGTATTCCTACTACTGCACAATGCAGCTGCACATAAATAGCAATCATGCTGTATATAGGTGAAAATCTGCAGTGTATTTACATTTGTAAAGGTGAACTTATATCTTAATTATTGCATTTGAATAATTAAGATTTTCCTTAAGCCTTATATTGTACATAACTAGAGCCCTTCAATAGATATAAAAGGACTGTTATAGATTCAACAGGTAGAACATTTTATATTAGTAATTAAAACCATATTTGAAAGTAAAATGCTGTGGTGAAGCTTTGTGTCCAAATTTGATGGTTCAATGATAACTTGTCATCATGGTATGAAAGATTTACATTTACAATGTATCCATATAAAATTGAGAATGGAAATAGGGAATGTGTCAAAGAGACAACCCAATCAAAGAGCAGAAACAAGCTGAAGGCAACCAATGGGTCTTCAACATAGCAAGAAAATCCCTCAGCTGGCCCCTACACACAAATGTGTACTATGTAGTTCAGTGATAATGGACGTCATACTAAACTCCAAAACACAAATGTATATAAACCAACTAAACTTAAAAATCATACAAGACTAACAACATTGAAAAATTGCATTTTTGGTAGTTCAAATTAAACTTTAAAAAAACTTCAGTCATTGTGCTTGCATTTACTTAAAGGGTACAAAAAGCGACTGAAGAGGAGATGGTTTGGGGTTGGGGTTGGGGTAGGAGGTTCCTGATAATCCCGGGCTTAAAAACACTGAATCCTTACATCTTGAATTTGAAAACAGAATTCCTGGATCTGGAAAGGGTCAATCCTGAAATTCTGAGCTTAAAAACACCCGGTCATGAAGTCCTGTTAAAGGTCCTATCCTCCCTCATGGTTGTGACCTAAAAAAATCTTATAAGGTATGGATTTTTTGCATTAACTTAATTTAAGGGTATAAAAAGCATCTGAAGCGAAGTAGTTGTGACCTAAAAAGAATTGTTAGCCACCCATTTCTATTTAAATGGATAGTTGACCTTCCCATGGATAGAAACAAGTACATGTACCTGTTATGTTCTTCTCATATTATCATATATATGTTATAAGCGTATGATACTAAACCCCAAACAGGAAGGATTGTGCCTGATATTCATATGATGATTTATTACAGGGTTCTCGCTAAGGATTTTTGAAGGCGAGTCCAGGGACTCATCATTTTTGGCAATGGTGAGTCCAACAGCAAGAAGGAGATAATTTATTGCAGTATAATGTAATATTTTAGTCTCCATGGCCTACCACAGCAATGAAATGACATTAAATTCAGATTTCTTTTAAACTAAATCTATAAAATGATGATATTTGTGTTTAACTGTGTTCAGTTTATACAAAATATTTCAATCTTGATGCATCTGTGGACTCACCAGTTTTGGAAATGATGAGTCCAGACAGATTTTGATGAGTCCATGACTCATGGACTCGCCTTAGTGAGAACCTTGTGATGAAGACATTATCTTTCAATCAGTTTAATTGAAGTCTGGAGCTGGCATGTCAGTTAGTTGGTAGTCTGATCTTATTTATGTATTATTGTCATTTTGTTTATTTTCTTTGGGTATATCTTCTGACATCAGACTCGGACTTCTCTTGAAATAAATTTTAATTTGAGTATTATTATGCGTTAAACTTTTCTACATTGGCCAGAGGTATTGGGGAGGGTTGAGATCTCATAAACATGTTTTTTTTTGGTTTTTTTAACATGTTTAACCCTGACACATTTTTGCGTCTATCCCAAGTAGGAGCCTCTGGCCTTTGTTAGTCATGTATTATTTTTAATTTTAGTTTCTTGTGTACAATTCAGAGTTAGTATGGCGTACATTATCACTATATATATTTGTTTAGGGGCCACTGAAGGATGCCTCCGGGTGCAGGAATTTCTCGCTGCATTGAAGACCTGTTGGTTATATCTTCTGCTGTTGTCTGTTTTATGGTCCAGTTGTTGTCTCTTTGACACATTCCCCATTTCCATTCTTAATTATACCTGTGTACATACATGTACATGTACCTTGGCAATTATGTGGGTTTGTGGTCTAGTGGTTAAGACCAATGGTTACAGTACTGAAGGTCCCGAGTTAGATTCTCACTCGAGACAATGAATTTTCAGTACATCAGTAGGGTAATTTTCACCCTCCCACACACATCTCTGCCGTAATTGGCCTGGCCTAAGGTGGCTTTGGCAATGTTATGTATGTATAATGTACTTCAAGATTCTGCCAGTTGAGACGCATCCCTTGATTGACTGCAAGGGTACAGCAGATCCATGTACACTCCCTAAGGATTAATGGAGATGTGTCATTTACAATATTATCCCGCCACCAGAACAATCCCCACCCAACACCGCCCAAGGGAGCGTGTAGGACAAGGGGAAGTCTGTTATCATGATGGAGGAAGGCGAAGTACTCAGAGAGAACCAACATGGTTCTTGGCAGGAACAGACAACCCAAAGAGATTTCAGAAGATTGATCGCCAGGTCAAGCTGGGAACAACTTTGACCTATTGAGGCCCCCAAAGTATCCAATCTAGTTTTAACTCTGGTCTGGATACCAGAATAAATTAGGCCTTTGTTTTATTGTATATGGTAAAACATGAGTTTTTGTCCCTGCTTCAACTGTTTTATTAAAAGAGATAAACACAATATTCCTATCTAAGGCAGCAACCATTTGGTTTTCGGGGGGGGGGGCTATGTTTGAAGAAATGCTCTTCAACTTTGTACTGGTTTGGCTTTATAAATATTTTGATATGAGCGTCACTGATGAGTCTTCTGTAGACGAAACGCGCATCTGGCGTACTAAATTATAATCCTGGTACCTTTGATAACTATTTTATTTTTCTGGACAAATTTTGTTTTTCGCCTGTGGCAAAATACAATCTATTTTTTTCGCAACATGTAAACAATTTTTTCTTCTTTAAATTTTAGCATTACATATGATATAGTGGCAGCTGAGGGTGAAACAAACAAATTATTTTTCTCCGAATCAAAAACAAATTTTTTTTTTTTTTTCTCCAACAACTGAAAACAAACTATTTTTCCCCCAAAAAAACCTACCCCCCACGAAAATCAAATGGTTGCTGCCTAATGGAGACACATATAAAATGACAAACATAAAAAATCAAATCACCTGCTTGGCAAACAGTTCAAAATTAACGACTCTGAAGAACGAGGTCGTTCGTAGAGATCCTAGGCCTTGTGGCTCTTTGGAATTTTTGGCATCTTTGCTTACTTCAGCCCCCATATTCTTACTTAACAATGCATATATTTAAAGTGTCAGCTTTGACTTTGAGTTCATGTTTACTTTCATGGGCGCAGCCATTTTAAAATTGCCCGTATGTTCATCAAAATAATTTTTACGTTTTCATTACATTAATTTTATGAAATATTTATTCACTTTCAAATTAGATAATCTTGCATCATAATTTTCTAAAAAATATGTATTTAGAAATGTCTTTGTTAAAATAAAAAATAAAAACAAACTATATTGCAACTAACTATTTCATAAAAGATAAATGATATTTATTTTCTATGTCATAAAATGTCAATTTTTTCTCTGATGTTGTCTAAACAGTCAGTGGGAGTGTTTGGAGGACTAGATCTGTTGATTTATAGAAAGCAAAGTGCTGAAATAGATAACAAAGTTGCCAAAACAAAACAATACACTTATACTACTGTCTTTGAAGGTAATGACAAATGAAATACAATCATGACCACTAAACAATTGCTAAAACTAAATAAAATAAATACTGTTTTTACATCATATAAAATAGAAGATGTGGTATTATTGCCAATGAAACTACTCTCCACAAGGGACCAAATGACCCAGAAATTTACTACAACTACAGGTCACCGCACAGCCTTCAACAATGACCAAAGCCCGTACTGCATAGTCATTCAGCTATAGTAAAGGCCTGAAATGACAAATGTAAAACAATTTCAACAAGAAAATAAACAGCCTTATCTATCATATATGTACATTTTTCACAGGTGTGACATCAGAGACGTATAAAACAATTTATGTTTTATAAATATGTGTTTTAAATAAAGCTAAAAATGTACTTGGTCAGATAAATAGCCAATATCTACATGCTTTAAATAAAACTAGCTGTATGTCCCACCCCTACTTTTCAATATGCACGTAGACAATTAAGGGGCTATATATAAAAATTATATTTGACCTGTAGTCACAGATAAGATAAGATAACTTTATTAGCACTAAACAAATTGACAATAAATGGTTATGGCAACAAATTAAAGACTAACTACAATAACATTTATACAACGAAGGAGTGACAGTGGATAATTATGAGAGAAATATATAAAAAATAAATGAGAAGCATATACATTATTACAGAAATCAAGTACCTTTTAATAATGAGTTTCTCACCAACAAGCATTCATTCAAATAGTTGACTATAATTTTTAATATTGTTTGGGAATTACTATTTAGAATTGATATATAAGCAAGTTATATGATAAAGAAGGAAATTTGTTGTTCAATAGAACATTAATTAATTTTTTAATAAGGTTATCTCTCGCAAAGTAATAGGAGGAACATTTTAAAAGAAAGTGAAGTTCATCTTCAATGTCTCCATTGTTGCAGCAAAGACATACCCTACTCTACTCGCATGAGTCATGCCCATATGGTTTTAAACAATCACAGGGATCAAGTACAGAATGAAAAATATAATCGACATTGTATATATATATCAACCTCATGATAAATGAATCTTATAATTACCAGCAATAGACAAACCACCAATAGATTTTAAAAATAAATTATTTTTTGTCCATAATATTTTGTTATTTCTATAGAACTTTTCTCTTTGCAGATTTAAGAAGTATGAACTACAATGTCACTCAAACAGCAACTAACAGTACAAACTTCCTGGACTTTCCAAGGGGATATTGATAGTTTGTTGGTGCATTATGAAAATGAAGAGTAAGTATTGATTTTTGGGCATTTTCAAAATTTTAGAATTGGAAGCTCTGATGACAAATGTGGCAAGGCAGTCTCATTGCCACTCATACCACATCTTACTATGGCCATATATTTTGCAGTTCAAATTTTCTCAGGTGTCATTGTACCTAATCAGTCTATGAATTGCTTATTTTCTAAATAGATATAGGAATATGTGGTGTGAGTGCCAATGAAACAACTCTCCATCCAAATAACAATTAAAAAAAAAAAAACCATTATAGGTCAATGTACGGTCTTCAACACGGAGCCTTGGGTCACACCGAACAACAAGCTATAAAGGGAGACCACTTTAGACCTACATGTATGCTGTTAAGGTGGTACCTAACACTACAGGGAGATAACTCTGTAAAGTCAGCTAAACGTTTTAATTACGTTGTGTTGTAAAAAGGATATCAAGCTTCTCAATGATCAAAATTGGTGTTTGTCAAACTGCTATATAACCAGTGTAATTTTTCTGACAAAACGGTTGGTTCAAAATTTTTTAAACTTTTATATTTTTGTACAAGGATCGAAGTAAGTACTTTGACAAAATTTTAAGAAAATTTAACTAGCCAAATTAATTTAAGTGAAAGTGTTGGGTACCACCTTAACTGGAAAAAATAGACAATTAATAACTTATGCATGCCTTTATGACATCATTTACCAGATAGAGGGGCTTGCCTGTATCCCTGCACTATTAATGTTTATCAAGGGTCTTAGTGATCGTCATTGTACAGAATAAACTGGAAATAATTTTGTTACTTAATCGCAATTCCGTAATAACAGCAATGCTGATTGTCTATCATACAAATTAAATTTTCTGAATAATTCATGCAATATGCATATTTTCTCAACCACTTGCTCAACATGACAACGGAAGTGACGATGCCTCTAAATGCACCAATGATGTTCACTTAAAGCAAAGTTTTTAACGGAAATGCATCAAACTCTCAAAGTTGCCAATTGTTACAACTTGTTCTAATATTGTTTGAAATGCTGACAATAAAAAATTGCTTCTCAGTTTGTAACTTATATTACAGGTAATTGTATATGAATAAAATACATAAATACTTAATATTAAGGTACATGTATACATGTATTTATTTATATGGTAAAAAAAAAATTGGGGACAAATGCCATGTGTCTTGAATAATTTATCAAAATAAAAATGAAAAATTTCTCAAAAATTTTGATATTGATTTAATCATGTTAATATATTTATTAATTTTTCAAATTTAATAGGTAAAACTTTAATGGAAAAGTCTCTTTCAGAAATGAAGAAAGAACATCACTGAGGGAAGATGACTTATCTCCCATTGTATTCTCCAGACCTGAGAAGGACAGTGATAGTTGTGTTCTGTATCTGAAAAGTTGTCCAGGAAAAACAGTGTCAGTAAAATACCTAGAAATACTAAGTGATAGGAAAACTGTAGAGATTTACCATAGAAGTGAGGGTTATATGTTTTGTATGAGAGGACAATCTGTAGCTAGTGATCAAGGGGAGACAATCTACAGATGTTCATCAAAACTGGATTTTAGCTGTGATAATATCTCTTTAACGGTTTGTATCAGGAACAATCTAATTCTTGTACATGTACACAGTCTTTTTTTGTTTTTGGTAAAATTTAATTTGTTTTTGGCACTGAATTGTCTTTAATATGCAAATTTACACGCTTTACTTGGCACTTTCTAGTCATTTATCACACATCATATATTATAAATCCATGGGTAATGGACTTTATTGTCATACTTACTTAATAGATAAAAATCATCAATTGGTTCCCTGTTTCATTTGTTACGAATTTTAAATCCAAGGAGTGTGGTTGGTGTAAAAAAAAATCGGATTCAACCAGCCATTTTTCTTACATGTACAATGTTATGTACATTGTACCAGGACATGAATATGGCAGTTGTTATCACATATTATGTTTCTGTGTATGTTGGCGATTGTTTTTATAGCAATTCATTTGATTTTTTTGTGTTACGTTTTTTTCTTCTCTCTTGTAGATGATGTGTTTCTTTCCGTTTTTGGTTATTACCCAGTTTTGCTTCAGAGAAATCGATTTGTTATTATTTAACTGCGTCATAATACTATTTGACAGCATTTTGATGTGGCAAATAGCTGTCCGTGAATTTGAGTGTTCCTCGTGGATAGATTGTTCTTACAAATAACAAAAGGAACACCAATCGGTTTTGAATTTACTAGTAAATCGCGGTTATTCACTGCAATTAATGTGTTAATATAAATTACACTTTTTGTGTGGTTGGTGTAAAAAAAATCGGATTCAACCGGCCATTTTTCTTACATGTACAATGTTATGTACCAAGACATGAATATGGCAGTTGTTATCACATATTATGTTTCTGTGTATGTTGGCGCTTGTTTTTATAGCAATTCATTTGATTTTTTTGTGTTACGTTTTTTTCTTCTCTCTTGTAGATGATGTGTTTCTTTCCGTTTTTGGTTATTACCCAGTTTTGCTTCAGAGAAATCGATTTGTTACTATTTAACTGCGTCATAATACTATTTGACAGCATAGAATAAATAAGACAAAATAATTAAAATGCTGTTATTTTTTATAACAGAAATGAAATAATCAACACTTTTAATTGTCAATTAAGTCTAATGTGTGAAAAAGTCATATAAATAGTGTTACATATATACGTGTTTATATACGTGTTTCTCGTTTCTCGTTTTGTTTATATAGATTAGACCGTCGGTTTTCCCGTTTGAATGGTTTTACACTAGTAATTTTGGGGCCCTTTATAGCTTGTTGTTCGGTGTGAGCCAAAGCTCCGTGTTGAAGGCCGTACTTTAACCTATAATGGTTTACTTTTTAAATTGTTATTTGGATGGAGAGTTGTCTCATTGGCACTCACACCACATCTTCCTATATATATTTACAGATACTCACCATCATACACGTAAAGAAAATCAAATAAACAGACTCCTCTAGAATTTTCTATAAAACACGTAGCAAAGTGTATTTTGATGGTGTGGTTGATCCAGTCTGTTGTTATATACCAGTCCTGAGTATAGTTTTTAGAAAGAACATTATTATCATTACCAGAACATTACTTGATTCTGTTTCTTTCTCATTTTTATAATTTTACTTAGTGGAGAGGAGGTTGTCAGAATTAGACGCAATTATACGTATGAAATTAGGCATTTTAAAAGGCGGTCTCCTATTCCAATGAGATGTAGTTTATAACCATTTCAGATATTGTGTATACAGGCAGCTTGATAAAAAAATCCAACGGATATGATATTTTAAGAGATATTTTATTTTTTAAAAAGGTGTAAAATTACAATTATACTATAAAATCACTAACGGTGTTACCTTAATAAACAGTTCTGTATTTGGAATCATGTTTGCAATGTATTTAATGTTAAGGTGGTACCCAACACCTTAACTTAAATTAATTTGATTTGCTTAATTTTATTACAATTTTGACAAAGTTTTTACTTTGAACCTTTGACCAAAATTTCAAAACAAATTCAACCAACCGTTTAATCAGAAAAATTACACTGGTCATATATCAGTTTGACAAACACTTATTTTGATCATTGAGAAGCTTAATATTACTGAACAACACAACGTAATTAAAACGTTTTGCTGATTTTATAGAGTTATCTCCCTGTAGTGTTATGTACCGCCTTAATAATAGTTAAGAAGATTATTGCAAAGATCAAAGAGGAAAAACAGAAAAACAATATTACACATGACACCACATAGAAAACTAAAGAATGACACATACTTTATGTTTATCAACTTATTATTCTTCAATTATGAGCAAATGTTTAGAGAATACTTTTGCATATATTTGAGTTTTCAAAATAAAAAAATAATAAATAAGATACTGGGTATGTAATTAAAAAAAACATTTTAAAATGTTTATTGCATACCCGTCCGGATAACGTACATGTCCATCATAGCCCGGGTGTGAGGTAAATATGTTAATCAATGGTGTTGCTGTCAGTGATACTGTAAGAAATAATGCTATTCCATATTAGAAATTGAATAAACAGATAGTTAATGATCTACAAAAAATAACAAAACATGTACAAAATGTCAGAGAGCTCTAAATTGTAGTTTTCAAGAAAAAAAAATGTGACAATGTTTTCATAAATTCTCATTATAATTCGGTAAACAGTGCGTTGAAGTAATTTGAATCCAATACCAATTCACATAGAAGACTGATAAGAATTTAGCAAAACTGGCGAGGGAAATTCATTTATGGAATGAACGACGGACAGGGAAAAGCCAGTATTCGATAGTTATATAAACTTTAAATGTTTGTCTATTAGCCCTTTGAATAACAACTCAATGCATGTATTATGCAGCATTACTAATAACTTATTACGACTTCATTAAATTAATAAGCAATGTCCAAATCATCATGAAATATATAACTAACATGGATGATAAAAGATATTGAAATTCATTTGAACATAAACGGACAAGATATCTGAATCAAGGCTTTTTTTTTACTTAATTGACTTCAAATGGCAACAATCGTATGCTACAAAATCATTCAATATTATTACAATAACATACAATTGAAAACCCAAATGCATGTTATACTTTAATATGTATAACAAATTGTTCCCATCAAATGATAAAGTCATCAGGATACTCTTGACAACATTGATATGATCAATTTAATTTTAAAGTAACTCAAAATTGTTCAAACTTGAATTATGATGAAGTCCAAAAGACTTAGAGACGTATTTAGAGATAAATCAAGTCTGATTCATAGGAATTGACATTTACATTTCTCAACTTAATCAAAATATGATATAAAATCAGCATGATATTAACATGAAAGAGAGAACCATACATGTATAAACAAACTGTTTACTGCCAAGTACACAAGCGTCATAATGTGATGTTCCCATCGAATGCCGCAGTATCTAAGACCAATCGTATATCATCAAAAAGATCATATTTATCCCATTCTTTGAACTTTTTATATCTCAATCTTGTTTAAACATATCTTATACGTCAAAACTACGTATGCAGAGTACTTCGTTTAATGAAATTAGTGTACAGTTTCAATACCAAGGTCGTTAGCTTTTTCAATTTATTGTTTCACATGTGCATTTTCGGAGCCTTTAATAGCTAAATATGCAGTATGTATTTTGCTTGTTGTTCAGGGCCGTACGACGACTAGTAGTGGGTACCCCACATCACATTATTTCTTGTGTAGTACTGAGGTAAACTTATAGTGTTTTGTACTGTCAGCATAAAGAACAAAACATAAATGTTTGTTAAATAAGTAGATTTAACAAACAGCAGGGGCTAGAACCTGTACTTGTTATTTCTAACTCCTACGACAACACTGCCTAGCATTGCGCAGAGACTTTATCCCCTTCTCTAACTCTGCCTTATAAAAACAAGCTTTCGTTTCGGGATGTGTGCCCTTCTCGTAGGAATTAAAAAAGGAGCTCTGCTACATATCAATAAATTAATATATTCCAGTCTAAATTAAGAAAAAACGTTCAAACCTATGATTGCGTTGGATAAAAAGCGCAATTTTTATACGTGTGCATGTAAAACAAGAAGGGTCTAAATACAGCACAAACATCATTTTCCATGAGATCAAAAGAGTGAATAAGTAAATTTAAACAAACCACATTCGAACAACTGATATTTTTAAACCCTGCTGACTGCCATTGACGATTGTGAAATAAATTTATCACAAGATGTAACAAAATGGAACTTAATATTAATTTAATAGTAAACATAAATCAATAAATATGTCGCAAAGATGTTATACCACATACATGAGGTGCAACAATTTGTACACCAGATCCGGATTTTGACTATAGATGTCTCTTCAGTGATGTTCGGGATCAAAACGATATTTGGAAAGCAATATAATTTATTTGAATTCAAGATACTTTTAAACAGTCAAAATAGGATGAACAGATTATATAAATCAGAGAACAAATAAGATGCAAGCCCAAACAATAAAATTAGTCTAAATTGAAAACTAAGTTCAAACCTCTATATACATGTATATGAAAATGCCTGTAACAAGTCAGGAGTATGACAGTTGTTTGATTTGATTTTGCCGTTGATAAAGGAGTTTCCGTTTTGAATTTTCGTTGTAGTTCGATACTTTTGTTATCTTACCTTTTCACCATATACATGTACAGGTGCTAATGAATTTGTCATACAGAGAAAAGGGAAAGTTCTTACAATTAGGAAGTGTAAATTATCCATTCCCTTTTCAAAAGTGTTATTCTTCATCTATCGTCATTGCCACAGTTTCGATGTAAGTCACGATATGAAACAGACTATTTTGTTTAACCTGATATAAGTAATTTTGAAACATGTTTATCGCATTTTTATGAGCATTTAATCAATTAACCTGTTTCATGTTATTCAAAGGCATCAGCTGTCAAATTCGTCTTCATATTTGATTTATTTGATTTGTAACATATTGAAACGCATATTTCAGTTTCCAGCAAAGATTGATGTTGATGCTATCAAGTTATACAAGATAAAAATAAACATAAGCATTGTTGATAAGGTAGACAACCCTAGCTTTGGGAGAACCATTGATTTGGAGAAAGTAAAGGGTTATTTAGGTGATATTCCTGAAAGTGCCAAAGGTCTTTATAATAGCATGGAGGCATATCAAAAGGTTTGATATTTAAATTATTACTTCATAAATTTGTCATAGTAATAAGCATGATAAGATTTTTATTGTTTTGGTGAGGGGAAAGTATTAACAATTTTGCTCTCCCATTTTATCTACCAGTGTTTAAATGATGTGATAAATAAGCAATTATACATGTACTCAGGTCACAGTCAATAAAAAGAACAAATATTATATTTCAGCTGATCTGCAACTTCATGATTTGTTTGAGCTGTTCCAATCATACTCTCATGTCATATGTATAAAAAAAAGAAGATGTGGTATGATTGCCAAAGAGATAGCTCTCCTCAAGAGACCAAAATGACACAGAAATTCTTCAACAGTAGCAAAGTCTATTTCGAATAGCACACCTTTTTTACTGAGTTAACTGCAGTCAATCAGTGTAAATGACATCATTAAATCATTACTTCAGAAGATAACACATTCTATGGAAAAATGCATGAATCGTTAAACCGAAAAGTAATAAAAATACTGAAATATAAACAAGAGAGCATTAAATCTCATTTGTGGTTAAAAAAAACATGAACATAAATGGCCAACCCTCAGTATAAATTCAACCCCACCCCCCCATGAATTATTTCTTAATTATAACTTTGTAATAATATTTTACAGAATCAACAATCTATGACAGCAGCCATGTCAACAGGAAGTGGTATGAATATGGGAGGTTTAGGAATGATGGGATTGATGTCTGCCTTGATGGGAAATCTAAATATGTCACCATCGTCTAGGCAGTCAAATTCTCCCAAACTTGATCAAACAAAAAGCCAAGAAAAAGCAATAAATGATTCTGATGTTCAAATTTCAACAGAAATAGATTCAGTGAATACAGATAATACATCAGATGATGTTGGAACTCCATGCAGGAAAGAGGAAAATAGTGAAAAAACAAAAAATGACCCTCCTCAAACATTATCACAGAAGAGCAGGTTGAGTAATTTATTGAATGGTGTTGAGAGTGGACAGAGTGATTCTGGAATGTTCAGTATGTTAAAGGAGATCTGTAGTACTGTGTCAAAGCAAAGAGATACTCCACAAAAGGATACAGTATTAATGAGGTTTGTATAAAATAATCATGTCTGTTAGGACTTTTAAAACCACAACTCTCAATGGGTGGACCTATTAACACACATTTTTACAAAACTGTAGAAATAAAAAGAATAATTAAGATACATCCAGTGTTCTCCATAGATATTTCTTAAGCATCGTGCAGCTGGTAAGTAGTAAAGTTTGGAACACAATCTTATTTCTAAAAAATATATTTAAAGCGTCATATTCATAACATAATCTATTAGAAAATCAATTCAGATAGCATCACATTATAAAAATATATTATTACATTACCATATGCTAAAAGGGGAGAACACTGAACATCTGGACAAATCTTTTAGTCCAACAAAAGCAGTGTCTTTTTTTTTTTACATTTATCGATGAAGTGAAGAAAATAAGTACTCGTGGTGAATTCAAGATATTATACAACTGATCTTTTATATAAAGTTGAACAGGAATACACTCATTATTTACAAACAGATTTAAGCCTCAAATCAAATACATGTATTAAACATCAGCCAGTTGATTGTATAATATGTCAAGCTCCAAATCAGCCTGCTTATATAGATTATACCTTACATGCAGATGTTCAATTGGCCAATGTTTTATGGTATACTATTCTCATTATAACAAGATGTCTAATAATGTATCTTACAGATGCAATTGCAAACAAAAAGTGATATATGTTTTCTTTTCATTTTTGCATAACTGTCATAAAAGAGTTTGAGTTAGGAACCAAGGAATATAAGATTTTAATTATTTTATATATAGTATTTGCATGTTTTATTTTATAGTGTAAAGAAAGAAGGACAAGAAGAAAAAATAATGCAAGGAGATGAATCTGTTGGTTCACTAATTGAAGAACAGTTACAGAAAACAGAAGAAAGACTGAAAGTTTATATTGATAAACAATTATCTGAACTAGAAGACAGATTGAATGAAAGATTAGACAAAATTCTAACTTGTACATGTAAAAAGGATGATGTACAAACTCAGAAATCTGAAGAAACACAAACTATAGATTTAACTAAACAATTATCTGAATTAGAACATAGAATGAATGAAAAGTTTGATAAAATATTAAATTTTGTTAGCAAAACTGACCATATAAAACCTCCCTGAAAACTGTAATTTGTTGAAAGCATATGGATCAAGTTGACCTGTATCAGAATGGAGGTGCAAGGAAGGGTAAAACTGTAAAATCAATAGTTGGTTCCCTGCAGAATCAAGATTGGATATAATCTGGACAGGGTCAGGCAAATATAAACAAACCAAAAGTAATAGGAATTCAGTAAATAATCAAGGAGTTCAATTTGTAGCCATATATTTTACCAAGATCAATGCCAATAAAGCTTTATGAACATTAAGGTGTTAAACTCTTACTCAGGCACTATATATACCATAATGGGACCTTCAATTAGTTTGATTGAAATTAAAAAGAGAAACACACTTCAACACATTTATAAAATCACAACTTGCAGTTGAAATTTAAAATTCATATTTGGAAATCAAGGTATTTTGAATAAAACGGATTATTATTATTATATAAAAACCGATTATTATTGTATGGTTTACACAAATTTTAAAATGTACAAGGTAAAAAACTTTTGTTGTTGTATGATATATTTTTCTGCCAAAAAAAAGATCTTCAAAGGTGCCAGGAACAAAGTATCAAATGTATTGAACAATTATAGATAACAAAACAATGGATTTAGTTTTCTACATCAAGTTTCTGTTGATTTTATAGATACTTCCTTCTTGAGATATTTTATTATTCAGTGGATGTCGGTTAATTTTCATGATTATATAACCTACACATAAATTTAGTATATTGATGGTCAGAAAAGTGGAGAATTAAGAGCAAATTTTTTTAGAAAAGAATGATGAACAAAATGAATGAAGAATTTAGAAAAATAGTATAAAACAATAAGGAAAAAAGAAATGAATGACCCACCACTGCCCAGACTATCTATACTAATTATAAAAAAGAAGATGTGGTATGATTGCCAATGAGACAACTCTCCAGAAGAGACCAAACAACACAGAAATATACAGTAAAAGAAATACAACGTTGATATAGTGGAATACATAGACAGCTCTCTCACAAGAAAGAGAGAAGAAAAAATGAAGATGTGTCAACTGTGACAGAAACAAAATATCACCAGAGTAGAGAAACTGAAATTACAATAAACATAAATAGTTATCAAAGGTACCAGGATTATAATTTAGTATGCCAGACACCCATTTCATCTACACAAGACTCATCAGTGACGCTCATATCAAAATATTTATAAAGCCAAACAAGTACAAAGTTGAAGAGCATTGAGGATCCAAAATTCCAAAAAGTTGTGCCAAATACGTCTATGGTAATCTATGCCTGGGATAAGAAAATCCTTAGTTTTTCAAAAAATCAAACTTTATTAACAGGAAATTTATAAAAATGACCACATTATTGATATTCATGTCAACATCGAAATGTTGACTACTAGGTTGGTGATATCTTCGGGGACGAAACGTCCACAAGCAGTGGCATCGACCCAGTGGTGTAAATAGTTATCAAAAGTACCAGGATTATAATTTAGTACGCCAGATAATAAATATTTGGAACAACTCTAATTGAGGGGTCAAATAAATAAAGGAGATATAAGTTTAGAAACATAACAAAATTCTTTTGACATGTTTTGACCATTTAATACTTGATAGATGCATAGTTCTTGGGGAAAAGTTTCTTCAAATAATATGAATGTAAAGGTGCTCAGTTTTTACTGTGGGTTGTAATGTTCTTTCAATGAGGGTTACCCCTCGTTTGGAGTGTTGTTCCCAACCTGTTGAAGGTCCATCTTTGTGCGTAATTCAAAATTGGAAATTTCCAGAAGCATGTAATATTCTTACACAAGAAAATAAACCCTGGCCTGCTAGCTACATGTTCATATTTTTTAACGATTTTAATAACTAGAATCATGCAAATAGCCTTAAGAAAAAGGCATGTGAGTTCATCATACAGATATGACCCTTTTTCTAGACAATCCAGATGGTGCAAAATACTTCGCTAAAAATTGTAACCTTTAAATTGTTGAAGCGCACTAAAAAAAATCATGGGAACTTTTAAAAGTTGGTGGGTATGTAACAAGTCTTACTATTTTTATGCCCCTGGCATTTTTGGGCATTATGTTTTCTGGTCTGTCTATCTATCCTGCTTCAAGTTAAAGTTTATGGTCGAGTTAGATTTTTATGGAGTCGAAATCCAATCAACTTGAAACTTAGTACACATGTGTTCCTTATGATATGATCTTTCTAATTTTACTCCAAAATTAAAGATTTTACCTTCTTTTCACAGTCCACTGAACATAGAAAATTATTTAATGGATGGGAAATCCATGTACTCATAACACATTCTTGTTTGAAGAAAAAAAAAACGTCATAACGATAATGGAACTGGGTTAGTGAGGCTGCTTTTATGGTATTCAAGTTACCTTTTATTCACCTTCTTCCACCTCGGAGCTATCAGCTCTTTGATTGGGAAGTTGACAAAAGGTTTCAATCTTCAATTGGATGTGGTAGCAGAGCCATAATACAATGTATATGTCTCTGTTGGTAAGAAACAGAACATTAAGCTGTACGTCATGGTTGGAATTCCGAGAAAATGTTGACTATGCATGTATTTACTTGTAGATTTCTTCGATATCCGAAGAACCCCTCGAGAGCTGCGAGAGTACATTCACAAAGTATTTACAATGTTTAATATGTACAAGGACAATCACCACGGCATCTATTAGGAGTGTTAGAAAACCGGGCAGAGTCTGTTATTATGGTGGAGGAAGCCGAAGTACGCGGAGAGAACCATCGGGCTGCTCGGCGGGAACAGACAAACCGAAGCGATATCAGTAGATTGATCTCCAGGTCAAAGTCAGGGGCAACTTTAACCAACCGAGGCCCCCATAGTAACCATGTATTCTCCACTCTGGGTACCAGCGATGTGTGTGAGAGGGTGATTTCTGATGTACTGACATTTTTAATATCCCGAGTGAGGATCGAACTCGGGACCTTCAGCACTGTAGCTATCGGTCTTAAACACTAGACCGCGAACACACATATGCATGTTCTATGTGGTCGCTGGAGATTTTCTGTTGATAGTTCGGGTGGATGATATATGTTTTGTGTTCGACTATCTTTCAGTGGTACATGAAGTCAGCCTCATAATATTAAAGAAACAAGTCGGCAAGTAGAGGGGTACAGTTTGTTCCCATTGGAATGTCGACAGTCTGTTGACAAACACGTCCTCCGAACGTAACAAATATGTTGTCAATCAAGAAATCAAGCATCTTAATAATATCAGTTTCAGAGAATTGTAACTGTATTTGGATGTAATGAACCTTGATGCTGTTTCTGGACGCTATCGTGTTTGTCTTGTAAGAATATTTGATTTTGGTTCCATACTGTGCTCGCCTTTTCATTGACGGGACTGATTAGTCTCTTGTATGCCTTACCTCAACAGGGCATGATGATAGATTTGTTGCATATATCCTCGATGTGTTTTCCCCAATGTAATTTGGTCGCTGCTTGGTATTTTATTTATTTCGAAAAATACAAGTGCTATGCCTTTCAAGTGTTAAATTATGAGTTTTTCTTTTTTTTTGTCACTTAGGGTAATCGTATTAGATTTTACAAGTAAGAAATATTTACCAAAGATATCAGGATTATAATTTAATATTCTAGATGCGCGTTAAGTCTACACAAGACCTATTAGGGACACTGAAATCAAAATACTAGTAGTTATGTAGCCAAACATGTACAAAGTCGAAGAGCAATAAGAACTGTCCCTAGGGACGCCGTATTTGTGATTGTGATTTTAAGATTTTTTAAAAGACAAGTTAATACGATACTGTGTCGAATGCCTGTTTTTGGTACTATGTCATATTTTGTAAGTAGCTGTGAAGTTTAATAAACAAAAATACCGAATTCTGAGGAAAATTCTAAATTGAATTCAATGTTTTTAGCCTCTTTTGGTTGCTTGTGTACTTTTGAAATGGGTTCTAGTTTCTATAACCCCTGTAAGGTTGTTAACATAGGTGTTATGTGACTCAGTTTTTCATTGTTTACCAATCGTTTTATTTCCTTCCATTTTCCTTCTAATCTACTGGTGTTAATATATATATAAGAAGGTGTGGTATGAATGTCAATGAAACAACTCTCATCCAAGTCACAATTTGTAAAAGTAAACAATTATAGGTTAAAGTGCGGTCTTCAACATTGAGCCTTGGCTCTCTCACCTCGAACAGCAATCTGTAAAGGTTCCCACAAATGACATGTGTAAAACCATTTAAACGGGGAGACAGCAGTTTATTGTAGTCTAATTGTTGTTTGCATGTGTCCTGTGCCTTCTTTCTACCAGGCTCTTAATGTTACATAATGAATGCTTTACTAAATTAGGAATGTAACAGTTGGTTTCAATTTGTTTGATTTGTTTGAGCTCTTGATTTTGCCATTTGACAAGAGACTTTCCATTTCGAATTTCTTTTGTGATCGGTATTCAAAAAAAAATCTTCTTAATCCATGGTAGTGACTGTTTACATGTAGATGTTTGCAAGATGAAAGTTTTAAACTCATTTACTAATTTTCCTTGTTTGATTTTTGCCCAGTTGGTCCTTCGGTAAATAAATATTTTTACTGAGTGAACGACAGGTATTCCGTACCGGCTTTCTATATTGCGTTGTTTTCCATGCAGGTTGATTCAATAACATGCATATTCTGATCCGTTTTATACTTTTTTTTTAAAGAAAGCTGATCCAAGGTAATAACAATAATGTGCCTCCTACATTTTCAGAGCTCGTTTGACATGGTGCTTGGGTCAAATGTGGTTCTTATAGAGCTACTTTATTATTCGATACGTAAGTCTGCAACTCAATCTGTTCCATCTTATACCATTGATGTTTATAGAATCCATGTTTATGTTATTGAAGTTTCATTACTTAAACTATTTTCTACTTGTGAAGGTTGTTTGTATTCATCACTAATTTGGTGAGGGTTGCCGTTTTTAATTCTAGATAAGGTGTTTGAAAATGATGCCGATAGGTTGGCTAAAACAAATGTGTCACAGGTATGACAAATCCATGTACAGTTGGGGGCTAGTATAAATTTATATTCCTCGTTTGCTACTGTTGCGCATAAAGTATATGTATAAAGGCAACAGTAGTATACCGCTGTTCAAAACTCATAACTCCATGGACAAAAAACAACATCGGGGTAACAAACTATAACCGCGGGAAACGCATTAAATATAAGCGGAGAACAACGACATAACAATAAAATGTAACACACATAGAAACGGACCGAGCATCAGACAAAATCCCACGAGAATAACAAATATAACATCAAAACCAAATACATGAATTTGGGATAGACAAGTACCGTATCCAAGTATTTCATTTGTTGCATTCGATGGAAAGATAACAACTACGAGTTTTTTTACCATTATGGATTATCCGTTTCATAGATATGATGATGCAAATGCATATTCTTATCTAGATGGTATCAGTATACGTATGCTTTTTATTTTTTTTTAAATTTCTGGCGCAGAATACCACGTGCATGCATACATCATTAATTTTACATAGTCGTGTTCACGTGATGCTTTTCCAGTGACTGAGTGACTGCTAACAAAACACTGATATTAAACAAAACAGAAAAAAAATTAGACAAAAATCTCCTTACCTGATAAATTAAAAAAAATATTGAAATAAATACAAGGAAACGTGAATCTTTATTTAAGTCACGTTTAAATACAAAAATAAGAAGATGGGGTATGATTGCCGATGCGACAACTCTCCACCAGAGACCAAATCAAACCAAAATTAGTTAAAACTATATGTCACCGTACGGCCTTTAACAATAATGTAAACCCATACTGTTTGGTCAAAAGGTACCAGAATGACAAATGTAAAACAAACAGCAAAAATAATGACGAAAAACAAATACGACATGTACAGCATCAAACGATAACCACTGCCCTGAATTTGGAACACAAAAAAAAAACATTTGTTAGAGTTTTCATTGATTTTTCTATAATTCACCAAATGACAAAATATCATTTCTTATCTAAGAAGATGTGAAACATCCAACTTCATTCCTTTTTTTAATTTCTATTTAAAAAAAAATGAAGTCTATTTTTCCCATTTCAAAAGATACATATTGAAGGTTGATACATTAGAAAACAAACTATAACTATTTAACAAGTTAACTTTATTAGTGCAACGGTATATATCAATGTAACCAAATACTCCAAATCCAAACTTTTTCTTTGAAGTACATATTTCTTCATGACAAGTAGAACTATTATTTACTTTAAATGGTTAAGAGGCATATACACATTATATACATCAAAAGACAACACACATGGAAAGGATTATGTGTTTAAAAGCGAAACTTTATTCACAAATAAATAAACATAAACTACAGTAGCACCGTCAGTCATGAGTACAAACCAAGCACGAGGCAGGTGAGTTCGACTTCATTCTAAAATTGAACAGGATGACCCGTTTTCCTTCAACAATATAAACCTTTCTTCACGATATCACAAATAGTGCTGAAAGTGGCGATTAAAACCGACAAGTTATCAAAATCAACACAGATACTCAATACAAACACTATTACTGTTTATTTGTTGAATTACACGAGAGAGAAGAGAAAAACAAAATGAAACAACAAACAACCAAAAAAAAAAACCATCAGAACTGCGAAAATATCGTACACAAATAATCTACAATTAATAACATTTCACTATGACAATCCAAATTTAAATCTAAGAAATGTGAAGTAACTATATAAGAAAAAAAATCCAGTCTATTTTCCCCGATTCCAAAATTTGTGCATGTAATGCTGATACATTAGAAAACAAACTATATCTATAGGACAAGTTAACATTATGACTGCAACGGTATATATCAATTATGTGTAGTGTTCCAGGTACAAACTATCTTTGAAGTACAGATTTCGTCATGACAAGTAGAACTATTATTTACTTCAAATGTTTAAGAGGCAGATATACATTATATACATTAAAAGACCAAAACACACAGAAAGGATTATTGTTTCAAAGAGAATCTATTACTCAAATAATATCATAAACCAAAGACATTGTCCGTAATAATCTATGACATTTAGAAGAAGACGAACGTTTAAATTTTAAATATTTTGTAGAACATAGATAATTACTACTTTACATATAAACAAGAAATGTATTAGTGGATTGGATTTACATACGACATCCATAAACCTAAAAATCAATAGATTTTATTGGTTCTATGTATATCGAAGTACCAAAAACATTTCTTATGGTATCAGAAAATTAAAATCTTCAAGCATGTTTTGTTTGATATCTGACAAGGTTTCTGATGGACGTGATATTTAGATTAGATATTGAAGCATAAATTTTAATTTTGTTTACAAAAGGAGACAGTGAACTAACGTACTGAAGCCTCATAATTTTGTGACGTTGGAGTGCATTTTCTCTTTCTCGGACAAGTCATCGGGATATAAAAAAAATGCTTCAGTTTACTTGACAATGTTAAAACAGAACAATGTGGAATATATCTTGGAGGATTGGAATTATATTTATTTTACAAAAAATATGTGGTATGAAACTGTTATGTCGTATAAAATATGTCTGTATTTGCGCACAAATTATCTTAATTAAAAGAGAGCGTTCATTTCGGTTTGAATCTTTTTTTTTCTTTCTCACTTATGATTTTCAATATTATTTTTTTTAACAGAAAACAGTTTGTCTTGCAGTCCACTTATGCCACAGAATAATAATTTTAACGATGAAAAGGTAAAAACTATGAGAGTTTAAAATTTTATTCTTTTAAAAATGACAGTTAACTTATTTCATTGATGATGTGTTAAAATAATGTTAAAGAGCAATACTTTTTATAATATTCCGTATTAAAATAATATTAAGATGTGCTATCATGTATTTGAAACACAATTAATTTACGAAGAAAACAGATTAAAAAACGGAAAATTGCATATGTGTCTGTATTTTTATCTGAACAATAAACAAATAGTAACATATTATACTATGTAAATACGAAATTACTTTATGATCAATTATAAGTAGTATTTGAAATCTAATTAATTTCTCTATATAGATAATTTCTATATAGCCAAATTTAGCATATTCAATAAAAAAACATTTCTGTCATTTATATCTTTTTCATATTCAAAGTTGAAAGCACAAGTACACAATGTGGAAATTGTGGATGAAGATGGACATGTGCTACACATGCGAGTTACACATAAGAAGTAGGTTTGAAGCTTGTAAATAGTTATGAATCATTTATATTTATTTATATTTACTTATATTTTATGCGTTTCCCCCAGTTTTAGTTTGTAACCCGCATTTGTTTTTTTTTTGTCATTTCCTATCGATTTATGAGTTTCGAACAGCGGTATACTGCTGTTGTCTTTATTTAGATATTAAAACAAGTTTCATAATAAGAAACATGTTTATACCTTATATATATGTGTCTCTAGTAAATATTTCAAATAAATAATGATTTAGAAAATGGCAAAGTCATCATAACACTTCAAATTAAAAACAAAAGGTTTTTGTTGTTTTTGTTGGAATGTATAAGTACCCGGCCATGTCCAAGCTGTGTTTTTGTTAGATGTATTTCTGTTTGTTTGTATCCATCTGATAAGTTAGGTTTTTTCAATTTGATATTGTAGTTCATTCATTCTGTTACACAACTGTCCCTGACTGCTAACATGTTTAACCCCGCAACGTTCTGCATTTATGTGCCTCAGTGTACCAAGTCAGGAGACTGTAATTCAGTGGTTGTTGTTTGTTGCTATTTTACATATTTGTTTTTTTTTGGTTCAATGTGTGTACATTAATTAGGCCGTTAGTTTTTCTCGTTTGAATTGTTTTACATTTGTCATTTGAGGCCCATATAGCTGATTACGCGATATGAGCTTAGTTCGAAGTTGAAGGCCGTACGGGGACCTTTAGTTTGTTGTGTCATGTGTACTATTGTTTGCCTGTTTGACTTTTTAATTATAGCCATGGCGTTGTCAGATTTAATTTAGATTTATGAGTTTGACTGTCCCTCTGGTATCATTCGTCCTTCTTTTTTTCTTTTTTTTTTGATAGCTGTTACATATTTGGTTGACTAAGTTTTACGTGCAGTGGAAGGAAAACATAGGTAAATGATTCTGAAGGAACAATTTTATACAGCAATTCATTTAATAGGCTAACTGTTAAGGCAAGTCTTACAATGGAAAACACAGGGAATTATAAAAAAAAATGCATCGCTGTATCCATTCAACAAACCCGGAAGTCAACCAGTTTGCGATGAACAATCACTGAATGAAATATGTTGTCGATTATATGTTTTGGGTTCATTCAAATACAAAACAAACGTGCATAGAGGACTTAGTTTAGAATACATGGGTGCATGTTTCAATAATTTCCTTTAATATTACAAGAAACTCGTTTCAATTGACTTTCATAATTGATAACTTAGTTGCGTTTCATGCTAAATTTAAATGCATGGTTTAATGGCAATAAAGATTTGAATTGAATTGATATTATTTGATAACTATGTCAATATACGAAAGTTTACTAAAGGCTAGTAAAAATATGACATCGACATATTGCTGATAAATATTCTCATACTAGTTAATACATTGTGGCCAATTGCATGGGCACATCTCCAATTATAATATCGGATTTTAATCTGATTGCATTACCATATGCGTATTACAAAAGCTTGTTTACTGCACTTCTTCGAATTTATATCTCCATTCAGAGTTGACGTGATTGCAAACGTATACATCACAAACCAAACAATCCCATACCCATGTCAACTCAATGCCGGGTAAAGTCTATTGAATGAAGTAACCAACCAGAAAGTCATATCAAATCCAAGATGTTAAACTGATATAATTTTTCGATCAATCATCTGCATACACAAGATTTCAATTCCTAGTTTCATGGGATGTTGGTTAGAGATCGTAGTTGTTATATGCCTTCCCTTGTTTTTTTGTAAATTTATTTTGTGTTTTCAAATGGTTTATAGTCATTTTTATAAATTTCCTGAATATAGAACATTGAATTTTCGAAAAACTAAGGATTTTCTTATCCCAGGAATAGATTACCGTAGCCGAATTTGGCACAACTTTTTGGAATTTTGGAACCTAAATGCTCTCCAACTTCGTTCTTGTTTGGCTTTATATATATTTTGATATGAGCGTCACTGATGAGTCTTATATAGACGAAACGCGCGTCTGGCGTACTCAATTATAATCCTGGTACCTTTATTAACTATTAAAAGTGCACAGTATTTGTATAGTAGCTTTCAGATTTAGATTAGAATTTAATTAAGTTGGTCTGTTGTCACTGTTCCGGACAATATGAGTATTTGGACCATACGCGTATGGTCATGATCATACGAGTATATACTCATATGGTCGGGGTAGTGAACACTCTGTTACAGTTTACTTTTAATACTTCTAAACTCTTCATATGGTCTGACCGTTCATTAAAAAGACGCTATCATATAGGTAATTTTATTATTACATTATATTAAAAAGATAAGCTTAATAAAAATAAGAAGTTTCACATAGTTAATTTTACTTGATTGTCAAATTTATAGTAAACACAGTTTATACCAATTGTCCTTACCGATGGTCATTACCTCTTTGTTATTACGAGTGAATGGCAATATGTCGACTAAAAAAATCTTTATGAACGGTTACACAAGAAGTCACTGGAAAGTAACACAGTTTATTTAAGTTGTATTTTGAATATGGTGTCTTGCAGTCATTTTACGATATTTGAGATCTAAAGTTTCTTAAAAAACCGTAGACACTAGAATGGCCAAAGACCTCGGTATCACTGTACGCAGCTGCAAAAAGGGTAGCTTTTCACTCGCAAAGAAAAGGTGTAAATGAAATGGTCTGACCAGAGGAGTATACGCATATGGTCATGACCATACGGGTATGGTCCATATACTCATATGGTCCGGAACATCGCTAATAATCTCTATGACCATCTCTGACCGTGGAGATGAATATTCCGAAGCCTTCAACAGTAAGCTATGATAATCTTAACAATTAGTAATTAACAATTTCATATTTTTTTTGGAAAATTTATGGTACTCGTGATGCTCTGTTGATGATTATAAAACTAACACATAGTATAAATAAATAGACCAAAAAAGGGCTTTTAAAACACAGTTCATGGACTTCATTTATGAATACTTTCTTGTTTTGATTTGACCCATTTTTCACATACCGTATAGCGGGTTATTTTCGCGGGGTGTAAATTTTCGCTTATTTTCGCGGATAGAAGAAAATCGCCAAAATAAATTCCGCCAAATTTAAGGTGTACATGTAAAGGTATTAATAAAAGTTTTCATACGCCAAAATAATAACCGCTAAAATATTTCGTATACCTTGTTTAATGAAAATCGCGAAATTTTACACCCGCGAAAATAACCCGCTATACGGTATAGCAAGGTCGAGTATGATATAACCGTTGTTTTTTCATATGTTAATAATTAAGATCACAAGACGTGATTTTGCCCGTTATCTCTTTGTAGAATTATGATCGGATTGAGTAGTTTTAATATCAATTCCAATGTTTAAATCTAAAAATCATATGTCAAGGATTATATTAAACAAAAATAACTTAAGGAACAGAAACAATCTAGAGGGACAGGAATGTAAAGTGAGAAAAGTGAAGTAAAATGTCAACCAGATTAACCACAAAGACCTCACACAGAAACAAAACAGAAAACGTCTCTTAGTACAAACAACGATTCAAAAATGCTTGCATAAAGTTCTAACCACAATCAATTGACACATAAACTAGTTCATATCAAAATGATATTTTTTGTCTTTTTGTAGACTTCACACTCCAACATTAAGTCTAAGAATATATGATGGACAGTACCGACAAATGTATTTAAAGGTGAGTAGCTAAACCACGAGAATGAATATAAGGTGCACAAAAAGTATGGTTAAATCAAGAACATTCAAGATACAGGAACCGATTAATTAAATATGATGTGTTGTTCCCCTTTGGCATCCGTTATCTAAGAGGCTAATAACATTAATTATTGAGCTTTCGGTAGATAGCATAAATGATGGTTCGATTTCATGGACCCTGTAGCAATAAAAAATCTTCTAGGACACTCCCCTCGTTGATTATTTCATAAGGTTGATTTGAATGTCCTATATGATTTAAACATCCGTAAACTACCTATTGCCTTTAATTTCAACCATACACTCAATTAGTTATTCTTTCAGTACTATGTACATAAAAATCGACTACTGTACAAACACGTCTATATCTGTATTGCTGAATCCTATATCACCGATAATTAACGTACTTCACTTGAATTTACAAGCTTTAATTCTATGAACACAAACCAAAATCTAAACAAATAGAATATATTGTTCAAGTCATTAAAACGTTCATAGTTCTTCGATCTTTAGTATATACCGATTTATACTGCAGTCGTGAACAATGTTTTCTCTTTTCTAATTTTAATCCAGTTATGAAATGTGAAAACAATTTTTTCCAGAGATCCCAGTGTTATATGACAGGGTATATCGAGAATATTACAGATTTTTTTGTTTCTTTGGACATATGTGGAAAACTAAGGTAAATAGAACAGTACTAAATCAATACTTGTGTACACTGTATTGGTTAAAAAGAGACCAGATAAGCAATGACTTTTATAACATTTTTTTTTATATGAGGTTTATATTTTTGCTTCTGTAACAAGCTTCATCATTAAATGTTAAAGAACTGTGAACTCACTTAACGGAAGCCCCCGATACCGATAGATTACCAAGTGCTCACGTATGCATATGAGGAGTTGTTGGGTGTCCTTCAGTGAGATGAAAACAATACGACACAAAAACTAAAAGATATCAAGTGTGTAATATATGGATTTCAATGATCAACATAATTTTATTGAATATAACGCATGGTCTTAACCACCACTCAATATTTCCCACAATCACACGCACAAATCCAGAAAAAATATAAAATGAATTAACTGAGAATTGCACAAGAATTTGTTGTTCGGTTGCCTGTATTTTTTTGTTATAATTTTAGTGAAGTGATACGTCATGGAGATAAACGATATGTTATTAAGGAAGATACAGCTTTTACTGAAGAATATGTAAGATATGTAATTATATGCAATTTACTGATTTTGCAAAACAAAATAAAATAAAAAAAGAAGAAAGCGAGAGAGAGAGAAAAGATGCATTATCACTGAACTAGTATATATTTGTTTAGGGGACAGCTGAAGGACGCCTCCTGGTGCGGAAATTTCACGCTACATTGAAGACCTGTTGATGACCTTCTGCTGTTGTTTTTTCTTTGGTCGGGTTGTTGTCTCTTTGACACATTCCCCATTTCCATTCTCAATTCAATTAATAACCGAAGTTTGTACATAAGAGATAACGAACTACGTACGGGAATTCCAATTTATAATAAATGTCTAAATACTACAATGTGTTCTTCTATTGAAGACAATATCTTCTTCTCGCTGCATTGAAGACCTGTTGGTGACCTTTTACTGTTGTTTATTCTATGGTCGGGTTGTTGTTTCTTTTACACATTCACCATTTCCATTCTCAATTTTATCTTATTTGATTTTATAGGTACAACCTTTACACCGACCACAGTCGCATGGGAAAAAGGAAAACAGAATTGTATGTAACAGAGAGTTGCCAATATACGGGTCCAGGCAGAGCTCTACTGTGGTATTTATGAATAAAGAAAGTTAAAATTTATAGGTCTAGCATTATCCTTTAACTTCACGTCAAATTCCTCTGACAAATGAACCGCACTGTAGAATTGATGGATTTGTATAAAGACTGTAGAAAGTTTATCCGTGATTGATATGTACTCTCTTCTGTATTTTTAAAGTTATGATGCATTATCTATTGTATAACACTGTAGTTTTTCTCTGTGGATTATTTACTGACCAACAAGACACATAATTGTAGATATAATTAAATATGTCAATGTGTTTATAAGTACCGACACTAAGATCTGAATTTTTATCCTTATGTATAAAACATGTTTTTACTGTACCCCTTCAGATTAACTATAAAAGACAAAGACGATCTACATCAGAAACATTAATGATAGAACTATATGTTGTTATGGATTATGCACTGGTATGTTTTTTAATGATAATGGTGCAAAATTGTTTGAAATTATTTAAAATTAAGGAATGTATCTCCATCATGCAGAGCTCTGATTCATTGCTCTGCTTTGAATATACCTTTATGTCTTTTTTTGTTTATAATAGCTCTTCGTCTTATTAGTAAGCTTTGGATTTTCAAATATTTTTGACTCAAGCATCACTGATATGAAGAGACATTGATTGTCGAAAAAAATAAAAAGTAAAATCACAAAAATGCTGAACTCCGACGAAAATTCAAAACGGAAAGTTTCTAATAAAATGACAAAATCAAATGATAAAACAAATCAAACGAATGGTACAGGCATTTTCAGATGTAGTAAATGGTGTGTAGAAAATGGTGGATTGAACCTAGTTATATAGCGCTAAACCTCTCACTTGTATGACAGGCGCATCAATTCCATTACATTTACAACGATGCGTGAACAAAGCAGACATAATAGGTAAAATTGACAAAATAGGGCCACATCAGTCATCACCGTGTCACAATCTCAATCAGAGCAAAAACAAACAAATACTTAACAAATAAGCACAAACAAGCATATCTCAAATTTAACAACCACGTTCATTACTCACTTATATTTGTATTTAAATCAACCCATAAAGACTTGAAATATTTGAAGTCCTGTGACTAGGAACTTTGGTGTAGAATCGCGTGTTTTGATGTCGGAATGTAAACGTCATACAGGTAGAGTTATAAAATAATGTTGTCGTTCAAAGTTTTTTCAAAATTATAATTTAACAATAACATAATGGCGGGATGTTTAAAAGTGCAGAGCCACGTCATATGTACAAAAGAAACAAAAACACGTACAAAGCACACCAGCAAAAATAGAAGATAATACAAACAACAAATGAATGGGATGCATAAGTACCGAGCAACGTCAAATGAATATCACCAAAAACAGACCAAGCAGTAAAAGTGATATTTTAAATAATAGAACACAGACAAATAAAATAACAATATAACACGTTATTAAGATGATAAACAACGTCAGTACGCAGAATCTATACTGAAGTTCACATCTGGTGCAGAAAAATTGGCACCGTTTATGTTATTAATGACCATGTATCGTAAGTCAAATTTGAAACTGACTACATGACTCTCAGCTCGGAAAGTATTTAGCTCACCAACTTATTTTAAATTACTTTGAAAGAAGAAAAACTGTAAGTTTAGCTTTGATTTTTTTCATCTGACTTTTAGAAAGTATATTTGCTTAGGTACAATTAACTTCATTTAATTTTTAATTGAGAACTGTGCCGATATTTTACTCTTTTTTGGTGGAAGATGCGACGATGGCAGATTTAACGTTAAATAAGCATGTGCAATGATAAAATCACATAATAATATCTGCATTCACAACCGTTTGTCCGATCAGCAAAATTATCATACTGCCATTAAATACACATTTGTAATGAAAGATTAGGAATGTCAATCTCGTCTTAATCACGTTATGTTTTTTGCAGTTCAGTGTTTCTGTTGTCTGTTGTTTTATTCTTCTAGTTGTTTCCCTCGGTTTTAGTTTGGAACCCAGATTTGTTTTTCGTTAAATCGATCTTTGACTATTGAACAGCGGTATACTACTGTTTGTCTTTATTAAGCATTTGTGCTTAACCGTTTTTATCAACAGCGAGAGTTTTGGATGGCAATAAGACCAGGCTCGACCCACATTTCCCCCTTAAAATCCCTTTGTACCAAGATAGAAATATGGCAGTTATAATGAAACTACGTGTGTTTATGTATATGTTGGTGTTTGTTTTTGTTGCAGTTCAGTATTTCTGTTGTTTCGTTGTTTTCCTTTGATATATTGTGCGTTTCCCTCAGTTTTAGTTTGTAAGCCGAATTTGCTTTCGCTTAATCGATTTATGACTTACAAAGAGCGGTATAATACTATTGCATTTATTCATTTAGAATAATTATATTCGTCAATTTACTTATCACTAATAACTATTTACAATTTATTTGCACACAAAAAAAAAAACAACATGTAGGGGCCAGCTGAAGGACGCCTCCGAGAGCGAGAGTTTCTCGCTACATTGAAGACCTATTGGTGACCTTCTGCTGTTCTATGGTCGGGTTGTTGTCTCTTTGACACATTCTCTATTTCCATTATCAATTTTAGCCTTGAAGTACATGTAGTAGGATACTGATACCATATACACATCTGAGAACAATGTTCTTCTTTAAACCATACTATGTACTAACATTGAATTGTTAATACTTCTTTTTTTTAATCTATATGTTTTAGTTTTCGGAGGCTGGCATTGGCAATAATAACGCTAAAGCTATTCAATACATCGAAAGAATGGTGAATCACATTGATCAGGTAAGAAAACTGATGGACTTTCTGAAATGTGAAACAAATTCTTTCAAGTTAACTAGGACCATCCGTTTTAATCAGATATTTCTCTTAATCAGTCAAGTCTCTTAATCAACAGTTCGAGAAATTGACTAAATCAAAATGACATGAATTTAATTTGATGAAAATAAGCTGCATACCGTAAAAACGATTAGAATTGTATATGAAAAATGATATATGAAATTATTATGTCATTAGTCCTTTCCAATTGAACAAAATAGATGGTGGTGTGAGTGCCAATGAGACAACTCTCTATCCAAATAATAATTTAAAAAAAAAGTAAACCATTATAGGTCAATGTACGGCTTTTAACACGGGGCCTTGGCTCACACCGCACAACAAGCTTTAAAGGGCCCTAAAATTACTAGTGTAAAACCATTCAAACGGGAAAACGAACGGTCTAATATATATACAAAAAACATGTACGCATTTTTGCGCCTGTCCCAAGTCAGGAGCCTCTGGCCTTTGTTAGTCTTGTATTATTTAAATTTTAGTTTCTTGTGTACAATTTGGAAATTAGTATGGCGTTCATTATCACTGAACTAGTATATATTTGTTTAGGGGCCAGCTGAAGGACGCCTCCGGGTGCGGGAATTTCTCGCTACATTGAAGACCTGTTGGTGACCTTCTGCTGTTGTGTTTTTTTATTTTGGTCGGGTAGTTGTCTCTTTGACACATTCCCCATTTCCATTCTCAATTTTATGATGTATAAATAAAGGAAACAGTAGTATACCGCTGTTCAAAGGTCATAAATCCATTGAGAGAAAAGAAATCGAGGTTTAGAACTAAAACCGAGAAAAACACATCAACTACAAAAGGAAAACAACGAAACAACAGAAAAACTGAAGTGAAAAAAAACCGACAACAACATACATAGAAACCAATTATTAGATAACAACTGCCATATTTCTGACTAATTAAAGAACATTTTAAAAACTAATGGTGGGTTGAACCATGTTTTGTGGTTAGCCAAACCTGTCGCTTTATAGCGATGCTAAATATACCACTAAGACGACAACATTACATCACTAATTAAAAAAAGAACACTCACGACAGAGAAAGGAGTAGGTCCGGTAAGGACTCATTTTGGCCTCAAATTTCAGTTTCATCTGACGAAAGATTTTGTCCACTTTTTAAACACTTAAGTGTCTATTTCACTTGATTCAATTAGTTTTTGTGAAAGATTTTAACTAATTTAGTCATTAAAAACGATCTGATTCAAGCTCAAATATGAAAAATCTCTCAAATATGCCAAAAAACGTCACTTTTCAGATGGTTTTTGTCAACAATGAAAGTGGCCGCATCCGTGTTCATCCACAACCTTTATATATGTTATGTATTATCATAAAATACAACTTACATTTCAATATTAAGGATGAACACGAATGCGGCCACTTTCGTTTTACACGGAAACCGTCTAAAATTTAACCAAAATGATAGAATTTTGAAGATTTCAGTAATTTAGCATGACTTAATGGTGCTACAACCCGATATATGTGCATTGTATTGTCAAAAACAGCCCATACTTATGTAGCAGAAGCATTCAACTGTCCAATAAATAACTAAAAGTTTACATTTTAACAATTTTGTAAAACTGTTATATTTTGGGGCCAAAAAGGGGTCTTACCGGACCTACTCCTTTATGAATAAAAATATTAAACGAGTGAAATCATGATAAATAAATATGAAAACAGAACAGATATAACATCTCAACAATATTATTTAGTAAAATAAGAACTTTCTCGAACATTCAGTATATCTCTAATTATAAAGTAAGCAGTACACAATCAAACAATCCATCTGTGATGTGAAGTTATAATCTTAACACATAAATAGTGCTACTTTGCTTTTCCTGTTGTGCTGTGACATACCAGGTACTGACAGATTGATATGCACGTTGACACTTTTGATTAATAAATGCATGTGCCAACACTTAAAGCTGTTGATTAAAACGTAAAAGTTGTGCTTTTATACTCAAACTTTTCTGTGTTATATCATCAGTTTCTATGTACGAAATTAAAGTTTACTGAATTATGCGAAAGTTGATGAGTAACAAGTTGATTGCAGCAGCAATTTTCGAGTGATTGCATCGACAAATTTATAATTACATTGATCGAGATTTTACATACTGTAAACTAAGGTAAAAATGTCATATTTAAAATGTCATATTTCCTGTTTGGTAAATTAGAAATTTAAAAAGCAAGTTGTAGGGATATTCAAGTTGACGTGTGCTCTTCTTATTCCCATAATATGACGCTTGTGCATTCGAAACGCATTTTACCAAATCGTATCGGTTCGTATTTATTTACCAAAAGTGAAAGTAGTAAATTGAAATAGATGTACTGTCAAATAAAAACAAAAGAATATTTCATTTGATAAAGATAAAGTTTGAAATATTTCATAAACGGTAATAAGAGCAAACACAATTATTTGAACATACTACATTTATAAAGCGCTTTTGTTATTCATTTGCACTAGTTCGATACTTTTGCTAGATGACTGTCTGTTCGATAGAATGCCATTATCACAGTACTCAGTGATTTGGCAACTGCACAAACAATAATTTTAAACTAAAATTCCCCGTTGTTCCAACTCCTAAGATAAACTTGGCTATTCTTATATTTCTCTCGTAGTCATAAAGCTCCTAGCTACGTTCTACACAAAAATACCGAACTACAATGCAAACTCAATAAGGAGAAGGCAATATTAATCACGCCAACAAAAGAGGTGAAGTTGACATTAATTTTTAATTTTAAAATTACTTAAAAACAAGTTGTTTTCGTTGATAATACTTGTACATACCGCATGTTGTATACATACTTTTCAATGAAGTAAAAATCCAGTAGATATAAGTAAAGGGGTAAGCCAAACACAAACAACACTGTAACGTTTAAACATCCCATGTTGTACGCCAAACGCACGTTTAGCAAACAAAAGAATCATCTGTGACGTTAGAATAAAGTAAAAAAAGTGTCAAAATAAAGTATGCAGTTGTCGATGTTTTTTTTTTTATAGATATATTCACCTATGGGTATCCGAGTTTTACTTGTTGGTGTCGAACTATGGACCACAAAACAAGCAGATACGCCATCTACCGATGCTACAGAGTTATTAGACCAGTTCCTTGGTCATGCTAAAAAATCAATAAGACAAACAGTTTCTGTCGATTATGACTTTATTGCACTGATAACGTAAGTACAGTTTAAGTTGACATTAAGACTCATCAGTGACGCTTACATAAGAAATAAATGGAAAGCTAAACAAATTTACTTTTGCAATCAGTAAATCTACGAATATGACTGTGTAATTGATATTCATGTCAACGCCGAAGTGATGATTACTGGGTTGGTTAGACCCTCGTGGATGAAACGTCCACCATCAGTGACATCGACCCAGTGGTGTAAATGCTTAGCAAAGGTACCAGGCTTAAAACACTTATACTAAAGTGCGTGCATTTGACAGTCACAAAATAAGTCTCATTTATGTATTTCCAATATAGAAGGTTACATGGAATATATAGGATTGTTATCATTATAATGAACTCATCATAGATACCAGGACTAAATTTTGTATATACGCTAGACGCGCGTTTCGTCTAAAAAAGACTCATAAGTGACGCTCGAATCCAAAAAAGTTTAAAAGGCCAAATAAATTACGAAGTCAAAGAGCATTGAGGACCAAAATTCATAAAAGTTTTGCCAAATCCAGCTACGGTAATCTATGCCTGAGGTAGAAAAGCCTTAGTATTTCAAAAATTCTAAATTATAAATTTCAGTGGAAAATCATTCGGAGGTCAGCATGTCGGTATTGCACACGTCAATGCCATGTGTGGTGACCACTCAGGTGCAGTGATACAGGACGATAGAACCAGTTCCTCGCGTGAGCTTAAATCAGCTGTTATATTGGCACACGAGATAGGTCATGTATTGGGAATGTTGCATGACGATGCGGCTTGTACATGCCTAGACCCAAAAGATTGTCTAATGAATGCAGACATAACGTAAGTTACAGGCTCAAAACACTCATCTTTTTGCGGCAAAATGGAAAAATTACAAAAGTTGTAAAAAGTGAAATAATTAAAAACCCAAAGAACTCCAAGAAAAAATCAAAATGCAAAGTCCGTTTACAAATGGCAAAATCAAATGCTGAAAACCATCAAACGAGTGAAAAGACAGCTGTTATATTCCTTTTATAAGCATTGCATTGTAAATTGTATAATTTAATTATCTCTCGGCTGCATCATTGGTTACAGTATCTATATATCTGTTTCTTGTGTAGGCAGCTTCCAACGTCCTTTTCATCATGCAGCGCTAAAATTATCAAGAAAGTCAAGGAAACCGGTCTCGCCCCTTGTCTATACAATGTTCCTGAAGTAGTATATAATGGTCCGATATGTGGGAACGGAATAAAGGAAAAAGGAGAGGTTTGCGATTGCGGTGGAATACAGGTAGTGAATACATTCATTGTCTCCTTGTACATCTTTGAGTATACATATATTAAGCTTCATATTATGGTCAGTAGTAGTAATCATTTGATAAGATTAAGTGTTTTTTTATATGTTCGTGTAAAAGTATCGCGTACGTTAAAACAAAACCATGAATAATCGAACGCAGACGCACTGAATGATAATCAATTTGATATATCATATTCAAGAATAAGAAAACAGTATTGGAAGAAAACAAGTATTCAAAGAGATTTGCCCAACTTACAAGAGCAATTGAACTTTCGTCGTTTAATGGTTCTAAATATTTGGGCACTTTGATAAAGTTCCGTTAGCCCATGATGTAAGACCATTGTAAATAATATCTAGTAGGCTTAGAGATACTATTAATGATTTCGAAAAAGAAATGACAGTGTATGTAAACAAAGTAGTTGTTGTGGCGTTAGCTTGGATAATGTAACGAAAAATACAACAAACAAATACACCCATAAAACAAAATATTATGTAACACGAACACCACAAAAACCCATAGGATTAACTAATTTAGTGACGAGAGTTCTGAAGTTTTTGTTTTTGAAGTTTCAACGTTGTTTTACTCTTGAAAAAAAAAAATAAGAAGGAAAGGGATTTTAACAACGATACACGAATCACAGAATATGTTTGGAAACAAGTTATGGTATTTTAAAACTGACTTTTGGATTCAAATGATTATCAGATGTAACAACAACAGATAAGACTGCAACAGCTTAGTAAAGATTATAAACACTTAATCTTTTTTCAGGAATGTAAGAAAAGTCTATGCTGTACAGACGCCTGTCAACTTAAGCACGGAGCAAAATGTGATTCTGGTGGTTGCTGTCACCAATGTCAGGTAAATAAAATTATTCCAGTTTAAAAAAAAAAAGATAACCCGGATTTGTTTTTATCTCAATCGATTTATGACTTTTGAACAGTGGTATTCTACTGTTGCCTTTATTTATAAAAAAGAAACAAACACAAGAAAATAATATTGATTGTAATAAATATGCTTAATGGGTACCAACAGAAAGTAAAACCACAAAAATACTAAACTCAGAGGAAACTCAAATCGGAAAGTCCCTAAGTCCTTAATGGGTACACATGAGACTATAAATCCCGTTGCATTGAAAAAATATATATTTTGAACATTCACAATAATTTTTATACCAAACGTATAATGTAAATGATTGTACTTTGGTTGGTGCTTCAGGTTGTTAAGGCGAACAAGTTATGTAGACCAGCACAGAATGAATGCGATCTGGACGAAGTCTGTAATGGGAAAAGTGAACAGGTACCTGTACATGTACTTTATTGAATTACAATGTTCTTGCAGCAGGTTTTCTACTGATTTTGGTTTTTTCTTAAACGATAGCAGTTTCTGTATTATGGTCTAATGCTGTATAACATATTTGTTTTTAATCGTGTTATTGAATTTAGCTCTACAATCTTACACCATGAATAAAAGAAATAAAAATATGACGCATCATTTCTAGTGAAGTTATTATCTATCTGAATAACTTGTGCTGTGTTTATGCCATTTCAAAATATTTATGCAGTGTCCAGCTAATTTGTACAAACAAGACTTATATCAGTGTGGACAAGGATCAGATGTTGGTTATTGTTATAGAGGCCAGTGTCGTAGTAATCTGGTACAATGTCAACAAATTTGGGGCAGCAGTAAGTATCTATTTAAAAAAAGTTCTCTAAAGTTACAGTGTAACGTGTTGGCGTTCGTACATTGGAACAAATAAGAAAGAAATTTAAAAAGTTGATATGCAATCTTAAAAGAGTAAAAAGAAGAGTCTAGAAATTAAGATGGCAGTCGGAAGAATTCAGCTTGAAAAATAAAGCTGTAATGAAAGTTCTAGATTGAATTCCGACTCCTGGCCCTGAAGACATAAAACTTTCGAGTCTGTTTTTTGTACTCATCTTCAAACTCAACCAATTTTTGTGCTCAAAACACTGAGCAAAGTTTTATGACTGCAATCCCTGGTCAACTAATGGAAGGTTGTGTGTAGAACGCAATTTGATAATAACGATCGGCATTATAGTCTTCTCTTGGTTTGAATATTTGTTTTATTAAAGTATTTTTGTTTCTTTATTATTTTGATTTACATTTATTTGTTTTTTCATAGCTGGTGAAACGGCTCACGATTATTGTTTCACTGAAAACAAAAAAGGCAATGCTAGTGGAAACTGTGGAACGATATCAAATTCTACCTATAGGAAGTGCAGTGATACGTAATTATGACGATTTATTATTTTACTTCTTTAAATATTTGATCTTCCAACTGGTAACACTGTTTGTACCGAAAGTTTTGATTTATTATACAGAAGTTTGATACATTTGTCATGTTTTTTTTTCTGTAAATATAAAAAAACCAATGGAAATTCTATTGTGATAAATCTAAAACTGAAACGCTCTATACAATTAGATAACACTATATTGTTGATTTATTAATCGGCCGTATACCAAAACAAAAGTTGTCATATGGCACACAATATATACACTTGATCCTACTTAGAGAAATATGAATAAGATGACAAGGACACAAATTGGAAAGGCACATATACAACAAGCATGTGTCCCCAGTACACGGATGCCCCGTTCGCATTATCATTTTCTATGTTCAGTTGACCGTGGAATTGGGGTAAAGCTCTTATTTGGCATTAAAATTAGAAAGATCATATCACAAGGAACATGTGTACTAAGTTTCAAGTTGATTGGACTTCAACTTCATCCAAAACTACCGTGACCAAAAACTTTAACCTGAAGCGGGATAAACGGACGTACGGACGCACCGCACGAACGGACGAACAGACAGAACTGTAAGTTACTTTGGAAATAGACAAAGCAATAACAGAACTTTACACTGTAATAGGTATCATTCCAAATTTTTTAGATTTAGTCCTGAAAAAGCATAATAATGATAGGCAAATACGTCTTGATAAACATAAAGAAAGAGTAACTCTACGGATAATTTTTGTTGAATATATTGCGGACTATTTTCTTAATCAAATAATTAATTTTTTGTCCTGGAAAAAGAAAAGATATTTCATGTAGATTCGAGTGTCTTGAAATAAAATATTCATATTTTCCCCTGTATAGTGATAAGATGTGTGGTGTTCTGATGTGTGACTCGAGTATACCAAACCCTGTATTTGGAGGAGGAACACAACGAGTGATTGAAAGACATTTGACACTCCCTCCACCTCATGGCCCAATCACATGTAAGTAAGTATCAGTTATTATGATTGGAGTTTTGATTTCGATTTCGCAATTTTTTTTCTCGAATGGAATAGTTTCATCTAAATTAAATCATTTATTGCGAACCGTCTTTTCAACACACTCATCTCCTATTGTTTAATCTATTAAACTCTTATTAGTCCTATTGACCCAATCCATTTTAAAAAGAAAAAAAGCATGTGATGTTATATTTATTCGATATCAATAATATATTTTTAATCTGTTCAATATTAACACTAATTTAATTATAAAAAACAAATGATGTCTGATAAATTTTTTATCATTGTTCCTATTTTTTTTTTTAAATATTTGTTCGCGTTTTGCAAATTCAACCTGGAAAATGACAAATGTTAAACACTGTTTTGACAGATGCAAGCTTTCTAAATTAAATCTTTTTGTATTGAAGAAATCCTTCTAGAAGAAATTTATAGGTCACAGTAAATAAACTACACGGAAAAGAAATTCTATTGAATAAAACAATAGAACTGACTTAATTTGATTGAGCAATAGTTGATGTTGAAAAGTTTCATTTGGATCGCAAAAAAATAAATAAGATGTGTGTAGTTTCAAGTTTAGGAACGTCTGGTCCCTAATGCTCTTCAACTTTGTTCTTTATTTGGCCTTTTTAACTTTTTTTTAAATTCCGGGGTAACTGATGGGTCTTTTGAATACGAAACACGCGTCTGTCGCATATGAAGAATTTAAGTCAGTCCTGGTGTCATGGTAATTTGGTTTATTCATGAGATCTCAGCTAAAAGGTAAAATCACAAAAATACTGAACTAAGAGGAAAATCTTATCGGAAAGTTCATAATCACATGGCAAAGTAAAATAACAAAACATATCAAAACGAATGAACAAGAACTGCCATATTCCTGACTTGGTATAGGCATTTCAAATGTCGAAAATGGTGGATTAAACCTGATTTAATAGCGCTAAAATCTCACTTTGATGACAGTCTCGTCAAATGTCGTTATATTTACAATGAACTAAACAGACATAATAAATAACAGCAGTCATCTTCGTGTAACAATTTTAAAAGGAACAATTTAACAGAACACAAAAACATCTATTCTGCCTTGCGATATTTCCATCGGCTGTAAGACCACTGATGACTAGAAAAGTTCAATCATGCTGCCTGCACTATCATCAACGCGGTCGATTAAGACAATGGGAATGATAATTAAATTAACGTGTTGCAAAAGGAGGAAAATACATTATGGTCAAAATAAAACTTAAATATTCTAAGTGGTCCTACTTTTAAATTCATAAATGTATTATCTCAATTGTAATGTATGTGCACATTCAAAAAAATGTTGTTTTATAACTTTAAACTTAGTTAATTTAGTTTAGTGGTCACAACATTAATTCACTGTCGTTTTAGGGGCACCACAATTAACCTTGGCCCTGATGTTCCTGATCCTGGATTGGTGGATGATGGTTCCCCATGCTATACTAATACAAAAACACTTTCCAAAGGCATCTGTTTAAACAGAAAATGTGAAGATATCAAGACGATATCGATTCCAAGCTGTCCAGTTGATGTAAACGGAACTAAATGTTTCGGCAATGGGGTATATTTTTCTATAATAAACTAGTACATAACAACGCACGAAACGCATCGCTATTTTGCAGACATAATTATATCTTTTTTTTTAAATCGGGGGAAAGTGAGCAAATAGATACATACTAGTGTGTTTTAATGATATACATGAAAAGTATAACAAAATACCGATTTTCAAGTCAAAATATAATGTGGAAGTCCATGTAAACAATAAAATGAAGAACAACTGCAATATTAAACCCCGTACACAATAGGACATTAAACTAGATGACAACTAGATTGGTTCATTTAAGGGCCAATTTGGACGCTTTGAATGGGGCTTAATTTGCATTAACTAAAACAACTAAGGAAGTTAAGTTTGAACCGATCTAACTTTAGATGTGAACTCAAATATCCAATGCATTTTTATGTGTAGTGTGCACGCAGGGGTTCGGATTAGAACGATAAAGATATTAAATTAAAATTAAATATAATATTAACGCTTAATGTTTTTTTAAGATTGATTCAAATTTAAATAGATTAAAAAAAAAAGATAGTGTACATGGGTGTATGTTACTTGGTACAGACAGATTCCGAAGAAAATGGTGGGTTAAACCGGAATTATAGAGAGCTAACCATCCCATGTGTATGACATTTGTTTATAGTTTCGTTATAGTTACAATATTGGTAAACAACTCAAACAGACCTAATAGGTTAATATTACAGGGATCTCGCTGCCAAAACTAATTACATATTTAACTCCATGGATTGTTTTATAAACTTTAACACTAGATAAAATATCTTTAATGGGATCTAACAGAGTTTTAAGTTTAGAGTTTGAGTCACGCTGGTTTAAATTTAGATTTAAAAAATGTCCTGTACCAAGTCAGGGAAATTGCCATTGTTACATTATAGTTCATTTCTGTGTGTGTTACATTTCGGTGTTGTGTCTCTGTTGTGTCGTAGTTCTCTCATATTTAGTACGTTTCTCTCAGTTTTAGTTTGTAAGCCGGATTTGTTTTTTCTCTATCGATTTATGAAATTTGAACAGCGGTATCCTACTTTTGCCTTCATTATTAGGGATTTTAATACTAATGCTGATTTGGCAGTGAATGATATCGAGTTCCTCGTCATCTGTAATTTTCAAATTTTACACACTTCATATTTACACAATTCACATATAATCCGGCTGGCCACTTTATTACCGGTGACCTCAACATTGTAAATACCACTTCTCTAAGAAATGCGTTATCAAATAAACTCATCATAGATACCAGGACTAAATTAAGTATACGCAAGACGCGCGTTTCGTCTACAAAAGACCTACCAGTGACGAATCAAAAAAGTTAAAAAGGCCAAATATAGTACGAAGTTGAAGAGCATTGAGGACCAAAAATTCCTTAAAGTTTTGCCAAATACAGCTAAGGTAATCTATGCCTGAGGTAGAAAAGCCTTAGTATTTCAAAAAATTCAAAAATTTGTAAACAGTAAATTTATAAATATAACCATATCAATGACAATTCATGTCAGCATAAAAAGTGCTGACTACAAAAGGTCCAAGAGCCTAAATCCATCTATTGGAAATACAACTTTAAAATGTTGATGGATTCAGTCGAGGATTATGCCAGGCAATGTGCTAAGCGCGAAAAGATAGGCGTAGGTAGAGACACTATTCCCGAATGGATTCATGCAGTAAGGTCTTTGATACAATTCAGAATTAAGAAACTGAATGGGTCTATCAATGCCCATGATACGTCAATCTTTAAAGACCCAAATGTTGCAAAACACTTATCCTACCTCCATGACAAATATGTTGTTGTCCCCGCAGTTAAAGCCCCAAACAACACCGTTTTTTTTTGTTTGTAAAACGCATTACATTAACTGCTTGATACACATATACCCTAACGACACTTACCAAAGAGGAAATCCTGGATAATCATATGTCTGTTCTATGTTCCTTTGAAAATTCAACCAAAGATAAAGAACTGCATATTCCATCACAGAATTGGATACCTAAACTCCATTAGTGTCCTTACAGACAACGGTATCTTGCTGGGTCTTCCAAGTGCTCCACGAAACCTCTTTCGAAATTATTAACATCTATTTTATCAGCAATCAAAGACGGGCTTCAAAATTATTGTGAAACTGCATATTCTAGATGTGGCATGAATTAGATGGGGATACTTAAAAATTCCAAAGATCTTTCAAAGTATATACAATCTAACTCTCTTTCATCTCGTAATGGTCTTTTTGTCTTTTCTACACTTCCCACATTCCAAACTAAAAGACAAATTAAAAAAGTTGGTATTGATTTGTTTCATAAAAATAAAATGGCCAACGTAGATACAAGTATCTTGTCTTAGGGAGGGATAAACCTCTTTTTGTAAAGGATCATTCTGATTCAAACAAAAAATTCTCTGAAATGACATTATTGGAGAACGTGTTTTTCAACAGACTGTCGGCATTCCAAAGGAAACAAAGCGTGCCCCTCTTCTTGCCGACTTGTTTCTTTATTATTAAGAGGCTGACTTCACACAGGAACTTCTTAGGAAGAAAGATAAGAAGTTAGCAGTACCCTTTAACTCTACTTTCCACTATATACTAAGTAGATGATGTTATTTCACTAATTAATTCAAAATTGTGTGACTATGTTGAACGCATCTATCCAATTGAACTTGAGATAAAGGATACACCAGATACAGTTAAGTCGGCCTCATATCTTGACTTACATCTAGAAATTGACAATGAGGGTCGATTGAAAACAAAACTTTACGACAAAAGAGATGATTCAGCTTTCAAATTGTGAACTTTCCATTTCTAAGTAGCAACATTCCAGCAGCAGCTGCATTCGATGTATATATCTCCCAATTGATAAGATATTCCCGTGCTTAAATTCCCTATTAAGATTTTCTTGATAGAGGGTTGCTGCTAAATGGTTAAGTTGAAATCATCTCTTCGTTAATTTTACGGACGCCATCACAATTTGGTTGTCCGTTATGGAATTACCGTTTCACAAATGATATCGGATATGTTCTTTACGTCGTAACTACAATATCCTTCTCTTTCATAAATGTGACCTACCAAATTATACTATTTACCGGATTTCTTATCACATAAGCAACACGACGGATGCCACATGTGGAGCAGGATCTGCTCACCCTTCCGGAGGGCCTGAGATCACCCCTAGATTTTGGTGGGGTTCGTGTTGCTTATTCTTTAGTTTCTATGTTGTGTCATATGTACTATTGTTTGAATGGTTTTTTTTTCATTTCAAGCTATAGCGTTGTCAGTTTAATTTCGATTTATGAGTTTGACTGTCCCTCTGGTATATTTTGGCCTTCTTTTATGTGCTCTTTAAATTTCTTATATCGACCTATTTCAATTTTCAAGTTATCACTGACACTATCGTTTGTTTTTAATTGTACCAGTAGTCTTTCGTTTAAATACTTTTCAAATTTATGAGTTTTGAACTGATATCTATATTTGAAAGATTTTCAGTAGTGGTTTTGTCATATTTTTCTTTAACAGTAAATGATTTTTTCTAGTTATTTTAAAAGGTCTAGCGTTTTATAGTCTTCTTCATCAATAGTAAATCATTTAAAAATGTAAACATACATTAAAGAAATAAAACAACTGACAAAAAACGTTATAAACAAAACTTTTCATTGTTCTAACAAAGAAAAGCTGTGAATTAAATAGCAATGAACTCATCATACGATTTAAATTGTGTATTCCAAATGATCGTTTCGTCTACTAGAGAGTCATCGGTGTACATAATTTGACAACGACCTCAAGATCAAAAACGTTGATAGAACAAACTGTAGATAGTATACATTTTCGCGTTAATGTAAAACACAGTAAATACAAATGCAAATGTACACAGTACGAATTGTAAGGGGGAAATAGCGTTAAATATCAAGATAGCAATTCAGAGCAAGTCAAATCAGGAAGCATATGCATTCATCTTTTAGTTTTCTCGTTTGAATTGTTTTACATTGTCTTATCGGGGCCTTTTATAGCTGACTATGCGGTATGGGCTATGCTCATTGTTGAAGGTCGTGCGGTGACCTATAGTTGTTAATGTTTGTGTCATTTTGGTCTTTTGTGGATAGCTGTCTCATTGGCAATCATACCACATCTTCTTTTTGATATATTGTTATCTATATGTTTATTGGGATCAATGTTCTCTTATCATTACATATTAGTCCTCTGTGCATATACATTTCAAATGAATTGATTTTTGTCGTTTCAAGATATGTAACAATCTAGATAAATGTTGGTGTAAGCATGGATATACCAGTAGTGATTGTTCTGTAAAGATTGTCATTCCAGGAAGAGTCCCGGAAAAAAGTAAGTATTAATTCATTTAACGATGTTTTTGTTTGTTTTGCAAGAATTCAAAATACAACATGTAGATCTATTAAGAATATAGCCCACACAAACCTACCTTTTTTCATAATATTGTTACTTATAGCTTAAAAGGATATGTTTCAAAATCTTATACAATCCTTGTTATGTTTTTATAGCTATTGAAAGAAAAAAGGTGCTGCAGTTAAATTTTCAATGGTTTATATCTCGAGAAAAAACATATGAACCCTTCATTTTTATCTGCCTTTAAAGTTCCTTTATCAATTTATTACAGCATTTTAAAAAGCATATTATTTTGAAACAGAGAAGCAAGCATCCTTAAGATAAAATTATTAAAATTGAAAACAAATTTAACTGATTAGAATGTTGGCATTGTTTGCCTTTCGAATCGACTGTAATGACATTGTATGTTCTATGTTTTAGGTCTCACTGTTATCCATATAACACTAATATCAGCTGGGGGCGGGATTTTCATACTTGGATTGACTGCTGGTATTATAGTTTTAATCTGCTACATGAAAAAAATAAAAGGTATGTAAATTCAGTTACCTGAAATTCCTAATCTTTATTTTTCATTTTATACTTTTTTGAATTACAAAAGATAATCCTTATTAAGTTAAAAGACAAGAGGAACCTAATTGGAATATGAAAAAAAGGAAGAGATACGATAAGTGCCATCATTTAGCCCCCGAAATTGCGAAAATGTAAAATTTATTGAAAAAAAGCTGTTCCTCATGTATCTTAAATACAATGACAAGATATTAAAATTATATTATTTTGATACCAATAGCAGTTCTGTACTTACTTTAATACTTGTGCAGCCCTTTAATGTTTATTTTTATGACAAAATTAACAAAAAATAGATTTACTCATAGTCGACAGACGAATGTCTTGTGATCAATTGCAAAGACTTTATTTTGTAGATTTTTAATATTTTAGGATTTTCGCATTCAAAGGGTAAACACAATGGCCTTATAATACCTTGTTATATATAAAATGTAAAACGTATGATTAAATATAATCAAGAGGGACAATATGTTAGATCTTTATCGTCCGAAAAAATTCCTAGAAAAATAAAAAAAATGACAAAACAAGTTGACACCAATGCCAAATTTCAATCGAACAAAAGCATAATACTAAATTACTTGATATGTACACATGTTGTGAATAATAAGTTTTGGAAAAGTCTTTAGAATAGCGAAATTGTAGTCAAAAGTAAAATACAAGTAAGACCTGATAAATACACCATTCAAAAACAATTCATTTTAAAATCTGACGATAGCGAAGAAAAAAAATGGATTCTAGAAGAAGCTCTGATTAAACTATAAAACAATTTAAGGTGTCTGACTTTATATTGGGCACCAAAAAATCTTTTTTTTCATACTAGTATCATTTTTTTCAAATATGTGTATCACCTTTTTAAGATGAGAATTTAGACTAACCTGTGATGATATTTAGTAAAAATTCTTACAAGACATGATACTTTAGTGCAGTATATATGTTTCAGAGGAAAAGAAGAATCATAAAGATAAAGATAAAAAGAAGAAGAAGCATAAAGATAAAGAAGAAAACACAAAAATGGCATGGGGAGAACAAAATGGTGACATTACAAAAAAGAAATCTGTTGCTTTTCGACAGACCAAAATAAGGCCAATGCCTCCTTCTTCTCATCGTCTGTAAAACTATGTTCGGATAGGGATCGACCAAAATGAATAAAGAATTTCGAAAACATATTACTCAGACTGTAAGTCAAACAAAACTATCTTGATAAATGAAAAGATTGAGCACACAATCAAATTGAACTTCTTAAAATGTTTTATCGGTGATGAGTAACATTTTCATGTGACGATGACTTACCTACTGATACAACCTACGTCTTCGTGGGATAGACACGTATTTTCTTGATTTTGTTTCATGACACATCTGTGGACATCTTTTGGCGTTTACATAAACCTGTGTTATATGCATTTCTTTGAATAAATTTCAAATACATAAACATGACATAATTAAAAGTGGACCCAGTTTGTTTTCTGTACAAAGGTTTAGTGTTCAAGTCAAGACAATTTGGTTATCAATCAAAAGCAAAAAAATGCAATAACACAGCCCTTTCCAAAACGTATCTTGCTGTACCCCGGATAGATTTAGTTTCATTGTATCAAAGGATTTTTCGATGATAATGAAAGCTGTGTAAAATAAAGTTTCGATAAAATTTTTGATTATCTAAAATATTTTGTGTTTTCTATACATTACATAATTTCTTCTGTGATTTTTTTAGGCTGTGCATAAAATGGTTTTGTCTAGCAGCTTCTTAATGTGTCAATATAAAATGCATTTAATCTCAAATAAAACTATGTAAAACAAATTTGATTTTTATTTATTTAAACTCATCATAGATACCAGGATTAAAAGTTTGTACGCCAGACAGGCGTTTTGTCTACAAAAGACTCATCAGTGACGCTCGAATCAAATGAGTTAAAAAAAGCATTTTCCCCGCTAAAATTCCTATGTTTTTTAAAAGCAAGTAACTAGAATTAGCACACGGGTTCAGCTTTTTTCCATTTATTTTTTTGTTATCAATTACTTTATACTCTGTACTCAAAACCATCAGCCCAACCCTCTCAAAGATCCTAAACATCTGACTTTTTTTTAAATGGAATGGTCCAACTGTTATGGGTATGTGTACGTTGAGGGTAAGATGTACACAAACTCTGTATATTTCCATTTGTATACAACATAATCAAATGATTATGAACATGCATGTCAATTTAATACCCTTTTTAAAAACTAAAACCAAATCAGTGTAGCTTTATTTTAAAATGTAAAACTTAAAATAAAGCATAAGGAAAAAGATACCAGTTATGGTTTTATGAGTCATAATAAATCGTATTGTTTTTAAATACAAAATTCATGGAAAACACATTTCCACTGACTCGTGCAGTTATCTTTCTTTGTATGTTTATTTTAGTTTGCAAAATATAAGTAAGAATCCATATGAAGAATGATTGATGCGGCATTTTTCTGTTAATTTAACGTTAATTCAACAGCGGTATACTGTACGGTTGCCTTTATTCATGAAATAAAGATCCTACATATGGCGTGATTAGTGAATAACAGTATTTGTATTTGTGTTTGTATGTAGGTATCGATAGCTTACACAATTTCTTGAAATTCGACATTGCTTGTGTCGTTATTAATCCTTTTGAACTTTTTTTTTCATTTGAGTGTCACTGCTGAGACCTTTGTAAACGAAACACGCGTTTTCGCAATTCCAAATTTTAATCTTGGTATATATGATGAGTTTATTTTCAACTTTTTTGATTGGAGTGTCTGGTTAATAATAAGCGTCATGTACACAAACCAAAGTCTCCCATAACAAGGTATAGAGTTATTGGCAGCTTTTAGAAGCCAACCTTTATAGCAATATACCAACTTCATATGCATATGCGATATACATATCCCAACTCATTTTTTTTCAAGAGTTTGCAGCTGCTAATATAACTTAATTAATAAAACGTCACCAGTGTCTGAGCAAAAAGTTGATGAACTAAAGTTATGTCAAAGAACGTATCGTCCTTTTCCGGAAAAAAGTTCATTGGAAGATAACAAGAGATTGTTGATAATGAGCATTATCAACTTCACAAATAAATCAGATGTTGTATAATGGTCTTTAAGTATAGATTCTAGAAACTGGCGTTGTTAACCATCTTAAATACGAGTTGTAGTATATCTTTATTTGTCTTTGTAAATTATTATATGGGTAAATGACTTTTTAAAGGAATTTATAGGTGTATAAACTCGACCAATTCACTCACAAACAAATAAAAATCCGAAGGACTTTTATGATATGTTTGTGAGTGACTTGGTCCAGTTTATACACCAATAAATCCCTTTAAAAAGGCCTCTGATCCTTATAATTAATTCAAATTGGAGATCGGGGAAATATTTTTCCACACTCGTTGCCTCTCTCACACGTAAATTGTATATTTGTGTCATTAAATAGGCCTGGCGCATGAATATATTTGTTGGTTAACGTGAAAATATGTAGTTTGATGAAATTTGCCTTCTATAAAAGGAAACTGAAAAATCTCTTATAATCATTCAAACGAATATTTTTGTGTATTATTTTATTTAACGATTAACTTGCAGTGAAAAATGAATTTTATTAACGTCGTTGTTATTATCGCCGCCATCTTGTTTGCTTTGGTTACGAAAAAGAAGTTCGGTCAACGTCGTCTATCGAAAATAACCAACATCAATATCAACTACCGGACGTCCTCTTGACTATTCATATCAACGTATTCCCTATGTAGAACGCATCTATCCCATTGAACTAGAGATAAAGGATACTACAGATACAGTTTAGTCGGCTTCATATCTTGACTTACATCTAGAAATTGACAATAAGGGTCGGTTGAAAACAAATTTTACGACAAAAGAGATGATTTCAGCTTTCCAATTGTGCACTTTCCATTTCTAAGTAGCAACATTCCAGCAGCACCTGCATACGGGGTATATATCTCCCAATCAATACGATATTCCCGTGCTTGCATTTCCTATCATGATTGTCTTGATAGAGGGTTGCTGCTTACAAGGAAGCTATTAAACCAAGAGTTCCAAACGGTGAAGTTGATATCATCCCTTCGTAAATTTTACGGACGCCATCACGAGTTGGTTGACCTATGGAATAACCGTTTCACAAATGATATCGGATATGTTCCTTACGTCTTAACTACAATCCCCTTCCCTTTCATGAATGTGACCTACCGAATTAGACTATTTACCGGATTTGTAATCACATAAGCAACACGCCGGGTGCCACATGTGGAGCAGGATCTGCATTTTAACAACCGATGCTCCTCTTCTTGTCGACTTGTTTCTTTGTTCATGTAAATGTAGCTTCAAACAGGAGCGTCTATTAAATAATGAAAAGAAGGTCGCATTATTATTTAATTCACAGTTCGTTATATAGATGATGTCCAATCGCTAAACAATTCAAAGTTTAGTGATAGCGTTGAACTCATCTTTCCAATCGAACTAAAATTAGAGGATACACACATAATCGTCTGCCTCATTTTCTGGCTAATATCTAAAAAGGACAATGAGGGTTGAGATCAAATCTTTTCAACACAAAACTCGGAGTTTAGTAACATTCCATCAGCGAGTGCAAGTGGATTATAGATCCCCGAGTTGATACGCTATTTCTAAGCTTGTATTTTCTATCATTTTTCTCTTGAAAGAGAGTTGCTGCCTACCATGGAAGTTATAACGTAAAATCACAAAAATATTGAACCAAGTGGAGAAGTAGACGGTAAACGTGACGAGCTATGAATTATCTGTCTCACAGATGACAACGAATATGTTCCTATTGTTCCCATAACATACTCATCCTCTTCTCTTTGAATGGGACCTAATGAATAAGAATTGTCGCCGAATTTTTACTTACATGGACAACATAAGAAGCAAAATCTGATTTACAGGAGCACCTGAAATAACTTATGTTTTTTATTGATTTCGGATAGTTCAGTCTTAAATTTTCGATGTTGTGTTATCTATTATGTTTCTCTTTTGGTTGTTTCTTGTGATGTTGTATTTTTCATGTCAATGTCATTATTACTGTATTTATATAAATCATGTATATCAGTCAGACTAAAATATCGATCAGTTCAAATCCAAAATAACGTCTAAGTAGTCGGATGACAAAGTGAGTTTGTGAAATGTCAAAATATATGTACCTACTGAATTTAAGACCGTAAATGTTCATAGCTAACAAAACCAAGGTTTGTGTCGATAAAAACTGTTATACCCTCGGGGACTAAAAGACCATCAGCAGTTACAGTCAAATCGATATTTTTTTTTTTAAATATGTTCATTTCAATGACCGATATGAAAGTTTCTAAATTTAAGGGCTCTATACGCAGCATTATCGTACAAAGTTGGAAAAACCTTTCTACAGTTACAGCAAAACTTACTAACCAATTCTTTACCTATGACAGAGTCTAGTAAAGGTTTAAGGTAATTTGTCTCTTATGTACTTACTGTAAGTACAATTTAGGTTCGAATAGTTTTTCATTCGGAAAAATCATTTTAGTTCCATAAAAATGGACATTTGCACGCTTTATAATTAGAATATATATTTATATTATCTTTTGATTCATTGTGGATCGTGATAGTGGTCCATATAAACTGACTGTATGGAACGACATTTCGTTTTATATTAGTTAATTATTTAGTTAATTATTGTCGGAGTTTAACTTGTAATTTCATGCAATTCTCTGCATCCTCTGCACTATACTTTACAGTTAGTGATTCATTTTCTGTTCAATGTTGCGATGTTTATTTCCTCATAAATTGGGAAAAGATTGAAATTAACATCAATGTCTAGAAGCGCAATAACCTTTTTGTTTTATATATTTCAGTTAAATACCAGTTTGATAAAAACAAACGACGGACATTAACTTCGCAACAACCGCCAAATCATTGATTAAAAGGCAGTCGACTATTGGATAATTATCGGCACGAGATTCAATTTATTTCAATAATAACGCAAAGATAATTGAACAATTACCTCTATTTCTTTTAGTCTTTTAATGACAAAATTACAGATTAAATTGTAGGGAGTATTTCCGTGGCAATATTTGATCGGAAATTAACTGTTTTATAGCAATTCATACGGCGAACTATTGGTTATTTTGCTATTGCTGATCCGGAATTGATAGCTTTCAATCACACGATGGCTGCTGTGATTTCTTTAGATATTGCAAGCACGAAACTGTTCTTTGTTAAATTAGAGATGATTCCAAATACTTTTATTGGGACAATATTATATACATTTTTATCATTGGTACTAAATTAATCTACTGTAACATATTGACATATTTTGTATATGCATTTACAGTTGGGATTCTTATGAGTAACGCTCAGATTTCTTGCACAATATTGTTTATTGTTCATATACTGGTGCAGTAAGCTATGTTTTATAAACACTCGTGAAAACCTTACAGAACAAAGTTATTTTTGTTTTTGTTTTATTGTTTTGTTAAGATGATAATTCATTTTAACTTTAATTAATGATCTTATTTTTTGTTTGTTTTCAAACCTACCGTGTATAAATAGAAATGTGAAGCAGGAAATACGTCGGAATGAAGTATGTGTTGCTGGAGGAAACTATGTTGCAAATATAAGCTAATATCTAATGTTTAATAAAAAATGAAACCGTTTCAGATGTTCATATATATAGTCAAACCTGCTCAAGAAAACGCCTGTATTAAGCCAAAACCTGTGTTATAAGACCATTGATTTTATATCCCTCTGTAGTGTATTTCATATAGATTGCACTAATATTAAAAGACGACTTGTCTAATGAGGCCATTTTTTTTTGCTCTCTCGTGAGTGTTCTCTTATAACAAGTTTCACTGTACTCGCTATAGTTTGGAATTACTCTGAAACTTCCAAAGAAAATGGTCAACTTCTTTGTTGTCCATTCGTTTGATGTGTTTTTAAGCTTTTGATTTTGTCATTTGTGGACTTTTCGTTTAGAATTTTTCCTCGGAGTTTAGTATTTTTGTGATTTTACTTTTTGAAAACATGTAGTGGTGTCAGTGTTTTGCTTTATATTGACCACCTCATAATTACTTTAAAATGAAGAACTATTCAAGATAAAGCAGACAATTAGACCATTGGTTTTCCCGTTTGAATGGTTTTACACTAGTAATGTTGGGGACGTTTATAGATTGTTGTTCGGTGTGAGATAAGGCTCCGTGTTGAAGGCCGTACATTGACCTATAATGGTTTACTTTTTTTAAATTGTTTTTTGGATGGAGAGTTGTCTCATTGGCACTCACACCACATCTTCTTGTATCTAAGAAAAGACATTACTCGACTAACGTAATCTATATATTTGTAAAGACTATTTGACCGAGTGTTCTATGGCTCTGTAGTTACAGTGAAGGCGATGTTCACACGATTACAGAGAAGAAGGGATCTCTCTGAGGGAGGTACAAAGATTTATCAAACGCAGATTTTCAGATCGAGCATTATGTGGCTTAATTTTAGAAAAAGTATACTTAAATTATAATGTTTAACTAAAATATGAAGTTGTAGTATGATTGCCATTGAGACAATCTCAATCAATGACCATATGACGTCGAAATTTGCATATGTAGGTCACCGTAAAAATGTAAAACAATTCAAAAGAGAAAACTAACAGCCAAAGGAATTCATGAAAAGACCTTATTTTCACTACGAGAAAAACATGAATAAGTTTATGTTAAGAATCGATAAGTTTAACCTGATTGCTTCGAAAAAACCAGGATGTGCTATCCCATTTTTAATAAGTTTCTACAGGTACACACAAATTTCCATACTAAATGTTTCAATATCTATTTGAAAGGATTCAGTTAAGGTTTTACGTCATTGGAAGTAACGAAATCCTTGACTTTATAATTTACCAGCAATATTTGTTTGTATTGTTTGTGGTGTATCATCGTTAGAATATCCAACAATTACATTTGCTAGTTGGCGGTGTATTTGTTTTATAGACTTGTCTACATTTTTTTCGGAATTCGGTTGTCCAAAGTGCTAGGTGTTGGCTGATTGCATATTTATTTATTTTGATGGTCCCTTCATATTGCGTACGTTGATTTTAATTTTTCATATTCAAGTATTTTGTGTATTTTTATTTTTGATTCACATTTGAACAAGTTTGGCCGTTCTACATTGGTTGTCTTTATTTTATGTCTTAAAACATATTGAATAATAAATTTCTAAAATGGCGTCTCGTTCATTGATAAGAAAGAACGTTGTACCGCCATTTTAAAAGCGTAGTCATCAAGGTCACTTCAATGTTAACTGGAATCTTGTTGTTTTCAGCCATCTTCAAGAGAGAAAAAAAATATATTACGTAGCATCAACAAAAAGTTTTCGATACGTTTTTATAAGGACATTGTTTAGTGCCCTTTAATTATTATTAAAACCGACGTTTTCTTTCATGTTTTGAAAATGCACAAGAGTACCTCTTGTATGAAGGATAAAAAATGATTCTCTAAAATGACTAAAAGTACATCTAAACTTAAAAAAAAAGATTATGTAAGACACATCAACCTGAAAGATGTTATGAATTTTGACAGAAAGTTGGGTTTATGGATCATTATGTCATATGCCAACATGAAATAGTAACAGTTTTATAATAAAAGTATTTAATTCGCTTATCTCATCACAATACAAAATACGACGTTTTATTGTAACAGACTCGTAATAATTATTTAGCTTTTTACATTAAATCACAGACATCAGTAATAAATCGTGGAAGAACACACACTAAAAAATCATACAAATCTTTGAGCATCTAAAAAATTCCAATGTAAAGGTCAACGTATATATTTTTGTACGCTTATATAATATTACGAGAGCTTTTTTTCAGTCTTTCGTTGGTTAATTAATACAGCCAAGGGTTTGGTTTTATCGGAATTTATGGAACATTTCTTATTGAAATTACATTGAAGTTCTCAATTTCTGTTCATTATGTACATTTCATACTTGCCCAATGGTAACTTTTTTTCTTTTTTAAAAAGTGATGGGCACCAAAGAACCCATGGTTGTTTTATCAAGTGTAGAAATTTTGTATTTGTATTTTGAAATACTTAAAGCCTTCAAGAAAAGTATAATCGTAGTCTAACGTCGTCAAAATTAACTGGAAATGAATGTAAAGAAGAAAATCCTCACAATCCGGCACAATGGAAAAATAATAAGTTAACAATTTTCTACCATTTATGGGATAACAAAAGCTAATCGCATTTCTTTATTTGACCTCATAAATCTTACGGTTCTCTAATTTCTCCAAATCCTGATATTGATTGGTCAAAAAATGGTAAACAGTCACGTGTTATAACAGTCCAGGGACAATTTCCGCTTCTTTATCGTCTGCCATCTCCTGAATGAATAATTTCTGTAATTGATCAACTTAAAGATAAGTAAATATATTTCAACGAAGTAATAGAGAGATTTGTATCTTTTAAGATAGCAAGCTCCACATTTCACACAATGACGCGTGCTTTATAAACCAGCAACTCATTCAAAGCAATATGTCCAATAAAACTATTCTATTCTGTTTTTTAATTTCCTGATAATACCACGTGTTCGCGTCAATTTAGGATTTATCTACACCATTAGGACAACAAATTCAGGAAACGGTTTGAATGAAGTGTTAAAGAGTCGTTCTTATCTTTTCTGCATTCTATGATAAATTTATGAGTTTGAGATGGCGACTTGAAAGTTGGTGTCCAACAGGCAAAAACTGTTGGAACATTCACATAATGACCAAAAACTTGTTATTAAGTCAAATCAAAAGTAATGAAAAACGAATTATGGCTTTTATTATGATGAATAATGTCTGTAAAGGATACGCAATCACAAATGTGAAATTAAATTTCAGATTAATACCTGTCTTTGAACAGTAACATATTTAAGTTGCATGCACATTCAATCAATTGCTCCTTAGCATATGACGGTAATAATAATAAATAATAATTTTATTGATAAGGATAATAAAAAGCTATCCTTGAAAATAAGCATTAGTATTAAATTGTAAATTATTATCGTAGTATAAATATTATTCATAGATGATATTATCAAGGAATTGTGTATTTAAAACATACAATTCTTTAATAGTATGCATGCGTCTGTCTCATTATAGTGTATACTTGTTGCAGTAGTTGCAGTAACCTTTTTTCAAAACACTAAATCAGCTATCAGTACCTTTGTAAGTCAAGTGTTTACCGTTAAGATGAGATAAAATTTTCACTCCATTAACGAAAAATAAAAATGTCTGATTTGTAGTAAATTTTGCAATGCGATATGACTAATGAGGAATCCATATGGCTCCAGAACGTAACAAATTCATTTTTGTTTTTTCTCATAAATTGCAACATTTATGAGTTACGATCTCATATCTCAAAAGCAATAATTTCTTTACTTTGACATTTTAAGTTAAGAAGTTGCGAAACATGTACTGCAGAAACACCCAAAAATCAACAACAATATATTTACGTCTGCCATCTGCATTTTGTAATCTAAACGTTACTGGAAGTTAATTTCATACAAGGGTTTGATTGGTTGAAATAATTGGTGTTAATTGATATATTGAAGATAAAAATCATAAACTAAAACTATTTATTTGATCATTGCCATTGATCTGCTGATTAAACAGTAAATATACGAGATAATAATCACAAACAAACTTTAAAGATGCTTTTAATTTCTTCTCTTGCAGATGACCAGTATCAGTATGATGCATCATTTCTATAATTTTGGCGCATTTTCTCAGCAAACTACATGCATCTTCTAAAGGTTCAAAGGTGAAACAAGCAACAAGACTATATGTGAAAAACAATGAACAAATCAATATCGGGTGTTCAGATATTTTCGTCGACTAATTCAAAATATCTGACGTTTTCACCGTTTAAATAAAATATACTTTGGATACATTCTTAATTTAATTTGGGTCGTAATGGCAATTACTTGCAACTGAATGTCGTTTAAAACATGACTGGTAAAACGTTCATACATTTTTCAGTAAGATAATTTTTAGTTTAACAGTTTTAAAATTACATAAAATATCATTAGAAAAATAGATTCTATATCAAAATGAAAATAAAATATAGGTTAGGGAAAGATTATTAAGCAAATAATTTAAAAAGGAAAGGGAAAAAGAAAACAAACCAAAAACACAAGGACCTCCAAAAATAGTATTTGGTAAATTATCATTATAATGAAATATTTCTTTTTAACAGCAATACTCGATCTTTTGTTCACACATACAAATTTACTTTATTGGTTATCATAATTTTATTTATGTGAAATAAGCGCAGTTCATAGTTTATAAATATGAAAAATACTAAAAATATGCATGGTTTATGTAATTTTACACAAATCATATTTTTCGTTTGTAAGTTTGACATAATATTTTATGAGATTATGGAGCTTGATTTTGTACAGAAGCTATTATTTATATGCTGAATGTGTCACTACTTATTGCCAAACCTTTCGAATTGACAATTTGACGATTGAATATTACACAAGAGTGTGTGTTCATAGGGCATCTGGCTCAACTCGCATTTTTTTCATTTCCATATTCAGAATACCGTATAATCTTGTTGAAAAATCTAAACCAAAGCTGTAACCTGGAAATGCATAAACAAAACTTTCGCCTTCCATAAACCATATTGCTTTTCTATGTTCAGTAAATCGTTAAATATATTTCAAAAGCATACGTTGGTTAATATATCGAATACTAGTAGTTCCCTTTCAAATGAACACGTCTGCTATGTTTCATGTCCTAGGGACACCAAATTACTCCTAACCAACATTTCCCCCAATCGCAGTTCAAAACTTAAATCTGATGCGGAACGGACGAACGGACTAATTAACAGTCAGACAGACAAACGCATAGACCAGAAAACGTCTTTTCGTAACCGTTGCATCCGTGCATTCTCCATATGCTACCCTTTTATATCAAATGTTTAATATCTATTCAAAATACAAGGATTGCTGCAAAATTAGCACTCTGAAATATGTGTATTTAAACTTATCTTTGTTTACATTTAAGATAAGAAAAAAATGTTTAAAATGTTATTAAAAATAATATATATAATGTAACAAAAGAGAGACGAATAGTTTGAAAAAAATATGTTATATTTGGGGGACGTACACCATTTTTTTTTTTTTTTATATAAGATATACTAATATTGTATGATTTTTAATTTTAGTTTATTGTGTATAATTCGGAGTTTATATAGTATGACGTCCATTATCACTGAACTAGTATACATATTTGTTTAAAGACCAGCTGAAGGACGCCTCTGGATGCGGGAGTTTCCCGCTGTATTGAAGACGCATTGGTGATTATCGGCTGTTGTCTGTTATATGGTTGAGTTGTTGTCTCTTTGACACATTCCTCATTTCCATTCTCGATTTTGATAATGGTGGGTTTTTTTTTTGCTTTTCTGTCATGAAATTCTTTACTACTTAATCTGAACATTGTGTATCTTCTGTCTCCGTGCTTTTGCTCGCTTTTTTTTTCTGTGAAGTACAGCAACATTAATATAGAGACGTCTCTATATATACCAAGTAAGTAATATGACAGTTGTTGTCCATTTGTTTGATGTGTTTTATCATTTGATTTTGCCATTTGATTAGGGATTTTCCGAGCCTCGGAGTTCAGTATTTTTGTGATTTTACATTTGTTGAATGAAAAACTACACTATTAGCTAAAAAATAAAATATAATCTGAAGCATTATATTACACCATTTGTACAACTAGTGGTACTTGTAAACCACCGACATGTCATTGGCTATGTATGTTTCTAGGTGAAGAGTACACATTAAATTTAAGTATTCACGAGAGTATATCTAGGACACAATAAGTCAGCCTTGAACTTCCATGGAATGATCATGTGTTCTTACTTGTAAAACAACAGTGTTAAAATCTAGACAACTTCATAAAATTATTTTTTTTAAAATAGGAGTACAAAAAAAACCAACAGGATTTGCTTTGGAGAAGCGTGTCCTTATGGTTAATGCATTTTAAACTTCTCCATTTTGCAGAAGTCAATGTTGACAATACAAGTGTATTTACTTCAATTGAACAAGGTCGCCTTGTAAAAAGATCATCTTTTTACAAGCGACCTAAAGTTGGCAATGAATTGATAGTTAACAAATTACAGTGACAAAATTATAAAGAATCCAGAAAGTTTTGATACAATTTGGTGAAAAGAATTATAAATTGTTGTTTTCCGAAAAATATTGTCACACTGAAAGTGTTTTGGAATAAATGAACGTAAAATAGCTCATACAGGTCCACGTTGGAACTGTGTATATTTAATCAAGCGTGTATAGTTTCTTTTTGTAAAGAGGAGTAAATTTGGTTAATCACACTTCGTGACATTTTTGTCATACAGCAATTGCTCATAAAGACATTGTAGAACATGTGAAAAATTGATTTAATTGGTTAATACGAGGGTAATATTCTATTCGTAATGCATAGCTCAGTGGGTAGCAATTTTTGTATGTTACCCTCTCGTATATATATATAACAACAATCTGCTCTATTATATTATATCACCTTTTGCCTTGGTCGATATTGTCTTTCTCTGTGTTAAAATCTACTTTGTCGCCCAGTCAACTTTGTATCGATTGACAATATTGTTTCCGGGATAGTTATTTGCCTTAGTCGCCATCTCAGCTATTTAAAGAAAAGAAACCAAAACCAGAAACACCTATTGTTCTACCAACAATATCTAAGGGAAAACATATATATCAAAATGGCTGCATAGTTAAGAAACTAGCCCATTTTCCTTTTACATTTGAATGCAGTGACAATGAAAAAAAATCTTATGCTCTATCATATGCTTAACCTTTGCACAAATTTCACCTTTTCATCGACCCATTTACAGCTCTACTATAAAAGCATGCAAAACAAAACATTGATCAACTTGCTTCTTGTTTGCAACAATAGGTAGGTGGAGTATCAGTCTGTTTTATATATGCAGGGATTTGATTACACATACAAATTGACATGAAATGAATTTAATGTTTATTGTCCAATCATATTCCAGTAAATAGTAAACGAACTGAAAGAGACTCTCTACATTTTGTTTACAAACATCCAAACAAATATAGCAAGCAAGTTAACCAAAGGTTTGTTTTGCATGTTTTTATGGAAGAACTGTAAATAACCCGGAAAAGTCAGCGTCGTTCCTATGCCTAAATTCACTGCATTTGAATCTTTTAAAACGATGGTTTTAATTGATGAATATCCCCGCCTTTTTTCCAAAGGGTATATCTAGCCTTTATTTACAAAACCAGATCATTAACGTTAATAGTTTAGTTCTGTAGCAGATTCTTTTTGTCCCATCTACGATAGTAGAAGGGCATTATGTTTTCTGGTCTGTGGGTCCGTTCGTTCGTCCGTAGGCTGTCCGTTTGTCCTGCTTTTGGTTACAGGCTTCAGTGAAAATGCACAAGAATTGACCAATAAACATAAACCAAAGGAATTGGCCAATAGACAAAGAAAACAAGTACTGGTCAATAAGTTGAGACCACAAGCATTACCCATGATCCGAGAATACTGGTCAATATAAAGAAAACATAAGCATTGGCCAATGGGAATACAACTTGAAGTATAGGTCAATGTGCAATGCACACAAGCATTGGCCAACACACAGATAGCGCATGCATGCATTAACTAATATCATGTTTGACAGTAATCTATAAACTAAAAAAAAACCTTTTTAATTTGAATGTCATTATGTTCATTATTACTTCTGAGTAAATCTGAGTCAAATCGTCGAGTTTTCTAATTTTGCTGCTTCACTGAAAATTTGGGTTATTCCATGCCGCTGTGAAAAGGAAACACTTTTATTCAGACAAAAGTAGTGTTTTATTGAAGTATACATAGAATTCACATTTATTGCTGCAGGCAAATGAACTGTTTTAATACTTTTAAGTCTCCTCTTCTTATATATCAAACTCCTCTTAACCGAAATATATAGTTTCTTTGGTATCATTGTATTTCTTGAGATGTAAATGGATTTATCTTAAAGACATAAACACAATTTGAAGTAAATCCGAAATCGTCATATTTAAAAATTATATTAAAGGTTTTATCTTCGAAAGCATTAAAACGCAGCAGAACTCACATTATAAAATGATTATTTTGTAAGACTTCGGTTAGAGGAAATAAAGAAAACATTAAGATACATTTTTAAACATAGAGAAATATCAGTAAATTAAACAAACTAATCACCAACCTATTAAAATTCTATTAAACCCATTTATTCTTAATAACGAAAAACTATATTTTTGATTAGATCACAGCAAGGTTTCTGTAAATCAGTTTTAGTAGTGTACTTATAATCGCTGCTTGTTTCTTCAAACTGTGCTCATCAAGCAATTAAAGCCTGTATCATACGGTGCAAAGCAATATTCCTGATGACAAAATAACGCCGTATATTTTCTGGCTTGGTTTTGTTCACGCTGTGGATATGTATTGCTCCTATACATATGTCATGTTTATAATTGAAAGCGATTTGTGTTTTATTGAAACATTGGTAATGTTTGTAAATACACTCAGCGGGTAACGAACACAGAAATAACCAAGTCATCTGGTAATTAGAGACCTATATATCTTCATAGTTTTTTTTAACAATATACGAAAGTCTTTAATCCTGCATGTCTACTAAATGTTTCAAGTTAATTAAAGGTAGGACGGCCTAGTGATTGGTAATAACATGTGGTGTTGTGGCCTCGTGTGAGCAGTCTATTCCTCATTAAACACTTATTCCTTCCTAATTGATACAATCAGATGGAAGCAGTACGCTTTTTACGACCATTACTTTGCACTTTGTGCCTTACTTGTAACTAAACAGAACCTCCTACAAGTAATAAATTCATTTAGCTTAATTAATTTCATATTCTTTAAATAAAATCAATTGTGTATTAGTCTTTGCGCTAACTACGTATTTTACTATTTGTAGTGTTGCAGTTGTCTATAAGAAGATGTTTGCTTCTTTACTCAGATGTTTAGTCCTTTGAACTATTTGGGTTAAATCTGACCACCATTATTCATAAGAAGGTTCGTAAAAAGTCGCTAATGTACGTATTAGCCATGTAGATATAGTACAGCGGCTACAAACATATTTCAGCTATAAGCATGAAATTTGGCATAGACCTTCATCAACTATTACTTTTTTATTTTATTTCAGATAGGCATTTGAAAATAATGTGTCACTTTCGGTAAAAATCTCAAATGGCGGACATCATACTTAAATCAGCCTAATATCGAAGGCTAGTAATGCACAACAGACGTGTTTAGATTAAGTTAAAATTGTATCATAATTCATCATTGGCTAATGAAAATGAAAACTTACAGGAGACACAATAAAAAGAGATGTTAGGTATACGTCAAATACAGCAACCTTACGACACTAAAGAACGAAACTACTCTGATCTTGAGGTAATCACATTGTCATAGACAATATAGAATAGTGTCACTCATTGTTAAGTTCAAAACCGCCTCCCAACACCACAGAACCTTTTTCAAGATCTCACCCTCCAGGTAAAAATTCCCTTAATATTTTACTCAAAAGAGAAAGATTTGAAAATTTTAAAATTGAACATTAAATATGCATATTAGAATTTTTAACAACTGTTTTTATACACTAAATATCATACATATTAAAATTATGTTATTTTCCTACATTTTTGTAAAAATGTAAAATCGATCAAATACATTTCTCTATGAATGATCAAAGAGGTAAAATACAATTTTCCGATTCATTACTTCTGAATACAACAGGGAAAACAAATATGTTTACTTTAAGCAAAGATCAAAATTATGTTTTATGTTAAAAAAAACAACCCCGAAGAGATCAAAAACCAAATATATTTTTAATATGATTTGGGTAATGACTACATCTATTTATTTTAATAATTTCATAAAACTTAATGATACATATAATTTAGAAGACGCCATAAGGGTTCAAACATAGTGTTTAGCATAACCAAATTAATATGTAAAGAGTATACTTGACCTTATGTGTGTGGTCAATAACCCCAATCCCAAGCCCTTTATTGTACAACTTATAGTACTTCTATGAGTAAGATGCGTACCACCCCTTATTGTCATCTTATTAATGTAACTTCTATTTAACTCCATCCCTAAACATTACTGAACCTTTGAACAAACGAACCTAAGTTAGTTTGACACATCATTACACTCTAGTTAATCAAAAATCATATTTTGTGAAATATCAAAACACCCGTTCGTAATCAAAATATTTTTCATTTTTTGTATTCTTTAGATAAAAATGATATACAATTCATGGCGCGTAACGTGAAAATTAAACTGTCAAACCCTGGAAAAAAGCATAGAAATTATATGCACCATCAGTACCGTTTAAACATTTTGTATTTTGGTTGAGATACAAATCATAAAGTGTTTGAAAGCTATTTTAATTATGGGAATAAAAATGTCATAATATTGATGTCAGTTCGATAGTCTTTACCAATTTCAACTACAAAGCCAAAAAAATATGAATAAACCCTTTCTATTACTAATATTTTAGAGAAGTTTTTGAATAATTTTCGTCTTTGATCTATATTGCTCCTGGAATGCAACCCATGAATAGTCGAGATCATAGATTTGGGGTAATTAAACTGATCATTTGATAACATTTTAATTATAAATAATTATCCGAGGCAAATGTTGACTCAAAATACAACGATAGTAAAAATCCCCCCAAAATTTTAGTTTTTCCGGTTATGTCCCTTGTATATAGACTTTTTCTGAAATTTGAATTTTGATTGGAAAGTACAATTACTAACTATATTTTAATAACTTGTGTCAGAGAACATATACTTAACAATGCACCAACTGAAACAAGTACGGTTTAACCATGGGAAGTACATTGCAAAACTAGATACAAGTACAAAAGCAAAATATTTCCAATTCCTGAAACAGATGTAAAATCTGTATTTCTGCTGGGAAAATATTTTCTTGCATACGAGACAAATGAAAGTCGCCATTCGTCATGAAATTGCTGTACTGATCATTTTATTTGATACTATGATACGTTTATTTGTGTGGCTTCCCGCCATTATCAGATGAAATAGATATATTCCGAATGGCAATTATTACCACCTCTTATATTGATGGTTATCTATCATCTAATTGTTCCTAAACAATTCTCGTAATTACGACAGATAGACATTCCACAATATAAACTAAGAGCTTCCAGAACATGAAAGAAGTGAAGTTAATATTATTGTGATTAATTAGTAAACAATAAATAATACACAGTGTTAATTACCCTAATGTATGAATTATACAGTATTACTAATCAGACAGAAATAATTTCTACACGCTGGTCTTTCGATAACCCTATAGTATTTTGTCTAAAAAAACTGCAGCATATTTATGCTACAGAGACCAAAGGGTATACATAAGAAACATTATTTTGTTACTTCAAAAATAGTTTCCCTTTATTCAGGACTGAGGTAAAGAAACATGTATTCCACCTACCAAGTCAATAAGGTTTGAAAAAAGCGAGGTTCGTATGCTTAGCCGACCGAAATGTACAAGTACGCAGACACCTCCGAATAGAATACAACGCCTTCTCTGATTAAAGACGTGCTACCCGTTCTAAAGAATCCAAAAACTGGAATAATGCAGAGTAAAGCCTATACGCCGTCCAACAAGTCATTTTCATAATGGCAGTCTGTATAAGTCACCATTTATGATTTTGGTTGGCCCACTTTGCTGTATAGATAATACCTATCGGTGATTTGTTGTTTAATTTGTTTCCATGTCGCAAGTCATTGAGTGTGACCTTCCGAAACAGACTTATTACGGAATTTGTGCTTACATGGATGGGACAATACGACGTATGCCACAATCATTAGGAGCAGGATATACCTACCCTTCCGGAACACTCAATATCACTCCTTTTTGTGGGGTTTGTGTTACTAAGTCTTTAATTTTCGTTGCAGTGTTTTGTAGGTTGTTGCTATGTCTTTTTGTCATTTTTGATTTGATTTTAAACATATGCCATAGTCGGTTCGCATTTGACTCGCGAGTTTGACTATTTCTTTAGTATATCTTTTAAATATGTCCCATTTTCGTTCTTCTCTACAAAATATTTTCTACCTATTTTTTGCAAACAAATATAACTATATAGTCAATCGAATATATATTTTGAAAGGATAAATATATTGAATTTATATTTTCAGAGGAGAAATACATTGAATATATATTTTGAAAGGATAAATATATTGAATTTATATTTTGAGAGGAGAAATACATTGAATTTATATTTTGAGAGGAGGAATATATTGAATTCATATTTTTAGAGGACGAATATATTGAATTTATATTTTGAGGGGAGAAATATATGGAATTTATATTTTTAAAGGACGAATATATTGAATTTATATTTTGAGGGGAGAAATATATTGAATTTATATTTTCAGAGGAGAAATATATTGAATTTATATTTTAAAAGGAGAAACATATTGAATTTAGAATTTATATTTTCAGAGGAGAAATATATTGAATTTATATTTTGAAAGGAGGAACATATTGAATTTATATTTAAGTAAGTAAGTAAGTAAGTAATTTTTATTGGTTTAAAATCCATATATTTTGAGAGGACGTATATATTGCTATAGATGATGATAGACCGAAATACTGAACTAATAATTCGAGGTAGCGGAATCAATACAGAGGTAACAAAGTACTGTATTAGTATTATCCCCTGCTGGGATCTGCATATTTAACTGCACCAGAGAAAATAAACACATGCAAAACTTCACGTGAATAATGGTAAATAGGATTTTTTTTCTTTTTGACATTTTGATGATACCAATAAGTACACAGTAATTCTCAAATCATAGACACCCTTTGAGTTCATCAGTGAGGTAAATGCCAAAAACAAAAAGCTAGAACAAAAAAACATAAAATAAATATGATGATTATGTGGTATTTTATGGACGCTTTGAAATCATTGGTTTTCTCAAATTAACACTTGCTCTTTACTCCTTGATGATATGTAAATCGCATAAAACGATTTGAAGGTTTGTGTTTGTCTCTATTCTTAATTGTTAAAAATCACAAACAAGAGGCGGAAGATACCATGGGGGTATTTAAACTTTATTTTCCCTTGAACACCTCTTGATATACAACACATCTTTTCAATTTTACTACAGATCTTTTCATTTTCATACGTATGTGGACAGTTGTCTCATTGGCAATCATACCACATCTTCGTTTTTATACTGTCAATCATGAGTTTCGTTTCAAAATGAAAGAACAAAAAATAAAGGATCTTATTTAGATCGTCTATGGAGTTTAAAACATATAAGGGTTACATGTTCGGAATGTTAATCAGGCCGTTAGTTTTCTCGTTTGAATTGTTTTACATTTGTGATTGCTCATTGATAAAGGTCGTATCGTGACCTAAAGCTGTTCATTTCCGTGTCACTTGGTCTCTTGTAGAGAGTTGACTTATTGGATTCATATCACATCTTATATATACTGGTCAACAAAAGAAACGATACAAGACTTTTTTTCAAATTAAAGATAAAGTTTTCCATTCAATGGACCAATATTGAAGGTAGTAATACTTAATCATTATAGAAATATAAATCTGTTAAAAAAAAAAAAAAATCCTTTCGTGACGTTTTTTTTCGCGATTTTTTGTTTTTTTTACAAAATTTTCATAAAACGACAATTATAAAAAAAGGAGTTCCAAATTATGATGCCAACCTCTTATTTAAAGGTAAAGACAGTGTTTGCCATCAAGCTGTTTTCAAAAATCATACAGTGTCTTCGTTAATTTGTTAAGCGAAGTTTGTCCCCACGAGAAATCGTTAAAATGTATACATTATCAACTGATTTACCATAGACGGTATGTGTAAAGTGATATTCAAAAAGCAGTAACAATCTTAAAACTTATAAGAAAGGTTCCAAATTTTCTGTGTGTTGTTTTCATATCTAAAGCATTGATTTGAGACGAAAATAAAAAAAAAAAAATTGTATTTTTTGAGATTTAAAAAAACACTTTTTTTCCCAAAAATTTGAAAAAAACAATATTTCAACCCATTACTTACAACATGAACATTACTTGATTAGCATATTGAATATTTTTAAACAAATTTAGAATTTTATTTAGAACTTAGAAAATTATGTGTCGATTTTTTATTCAACTTTCCGCAAACTAATTTGCACCCTACAATCGTTTACACTGAATTGAGATGCTTTCCGACAAGTTTTGATTTTCATTATCACATGTGAATTAATTGCAAATGAAAGCTTTTTAAAATAGTGTATTTCATTTTTTTTTATATTTAATACTTTTTGATAAATTTTATTTCAAAGTCGTGTATCGTTTCTTTTGTTGACTAGTATATATAGAGAGAGAGATGACAAATTATAACAGACTGACGGACACTCGTTTGTGTATGAAAGAGATATCGGGTAAAGTAACAACTATCACAAAAAACATCATTACGTAATTCATGTATAACAACAAATTGAACAGAGCATTATACAACCGAAATAGAATAAACAAATATAATTATAACAAAATGCTATACGTTTAGTCTGTATACCATGTCAGGCGAGCTTTATAGTTTGTTGTTGTTTATCTTTGTTTGTCCTCTTGTTGTTCGGAGGAGTTTGGTGTTGGTGATTGTTCTGGTCTACTGCATAAACATTTTTTTTAGTTCAATAATGTCTGTGATGGTTTTTATTCATTATTTTCCTTTGCAGTTACAAGATCGTTACTTATAAATGTTCCAAAATTAAAAGCCTTTTAAAAGACAATTTACTGATAGTATATAAATAACGGAACTAAAAAAGCAGAAAATGAAAGTCCGATTCCTATTTTTTTTAAGATTATAAGCCATTGAAAATTTGGCGGGGAATGATTTTTTCTAGAGTTTTCATTCATTCTTTCTTTCTTTTATTTTTAAATGTGAAAAATAATGTGGATTTTATGAGCGAAAATTGAAATAAGGACCAACAGGCATATGGAAAAACATCGATTAAACCATCGAATTCCGACAAACAGTCAAAAACAAGAACAGCGAAAAACTGACACCCTTTACAACTGCCATGGTTTACAATTAGTAGAACAAATTTTGTTTTATATAATTATGAAAGTGACAACATCTTTTATCAATAGGAAAGACATAAACAAAGTCTTTATATTAAGGGTTATGTTGCACATATGATTCAAATATCTTTGGAAGTATTTGACATCGGCCACCTTAGTCCTTTCTTCAATGATAATAAGTATGTCAGATATCAAGCACTTGTTATAATTGTTCCAAGGTTATTTTCCTAGATGGTTATTTCTGCCATCGAGAAAAGTACTTACACATCCAGAAATTAAGTTAATTATACTAAATGTTAAGCTAATGGTTAAGTAAATTGGATGTACTTTTCAGAATTAACGCTTTATAACCCATCTTCTTAAAAACTGAAGACAAAATGGTTTCAAAAATCTTGCATTGTATAAGTGTTGTGAGAGAACTTTTAAGGTAAGATTGTTTTCATTGTTAAGTATAAAGGTCATACAGATAGAGTCAAAAAGTAAGAAAAATAAGAACGGTTGATTCTCAAAAATAAAAGTATTAACATTTTACTTGTCCAAAAGTTGTAAAATGCAAAGCAATGGATCACACTAACCTACGCCACACTATAAAAGGCACCAATATATACAAAACATCAAGGAATAAAAAGAACCGACCGCATGGTAATGGTATCTTTAGTTCAAAATTGTTTTTCTCATCTGTATGCTATTCACAGTACATTTACATGCACAACCTAGAGGTATTTTGTTTTTCAGTCTGTCCGTCCGTCCGTCCGTAAGTCTATTCAGCTTACGGTTAAAGTTATTGGTCACTGTATTTTTTTAATGAAGTTGAAGTCCAATGAACTTGAAACGTAGTAAACATGTCTCTTGTGATACGATCTTTCTAATTGTAACGCTAAATTAGAATTTTTACCCCCAACTTAGCAGTCCACTGAACACATAAAATGATAGTGCGAGTGGTGTATGTAAAATAATGACATAATGTTGAATAGAATGGGATAAAGCGATTCCAAAATTAAAATACCCAGTTACAAGGGGTGAATTCAGCCATTTAAAAAAAAGGGGGGGGTTCCAACTATATGTCCCCATTAAAATGCATTGATCGGCCTACAAAAAGGGGGGTTCCAACCCCTGGATCCGCCAATGGTTACTATTATGTTTTAGTATGTAGCATTCATTTATTCATTTACCACGTATCAACCCAAAGACTCCATGACTTGTATTTAGTCTTTTAATACTGAACACTCTTTTTACACTGAACATAGATTAAAGTCTGCATATTTTACAAAGATTGTCATATAAAATTAGATTTTTCATGTGTTATGATTGATTGAAACCCAGAGGTTTTGATCCCCCCCTCCAACAAGAATATGAAGAATTTGAACACCTGTGATCCACAATTTAACAATGTAATGATGTATGAAATGTTCATACAAATTTTGATTAATTGGTTCGTCTTAGTCATATCAAACATTCCAAACAGAAGTCAGCTTGCATGCTTGAAGCTGTGCACATATGTAGGTTTTTTCCCTTAGATTTAACTTTTGCGCACAATTTTCAAGAAAACAGTTAGAATGAATTCTGTTTTTTTATAATCTCTTAAAACGTTCCGATGAAAGAAACAAGACCTACAAACTCTCCCAGAACACTGGAATCCAGCCTTAACTTTAAAGTGAGGTTATTCAAAGTATATTGTGTAATACTTAGTGGGCCTTGTAAATTTCAGATTAAAAGACATTTGCACAAAGAGTAAACTTTGGTATGCGTGCGGGATGTATAAATACACAGCCACGTTGAGTCGGAATGGGAACATTATTTCAGATGCCTCGTGAAGGGAGCATATATACAACGTTCAATATTGTCCGTAATCTTATTTTTACATGCGATACGAGGCATAAGTTATCACAAAAGTATAGATGAACTCGTCCATTGTTCGTTAAATAGCTTCTAGCATTAGGGAGCTAACTTTGAAACCAGTCAAAAATTATATTTTATTACGTCATTCAACGAATAAATTTATCGCATACTTTAACATGCCAAACATGTTTCTCTTTCGGTTGGATTATCGTGTTATTTTTGTGTAGGATAGTTTTGTCTTGTCCCATGTCTATAGACTGAATTCGGTTAATGGAAAGGAAATTATGAATATTTACTGCCTGATAGTTTAATTATTTCAGGTAATTTTAAAAAGAGCCAAATGGATAAAGTCTTCTAAAAGTGAACATAGAATGCTGCGACCAAACATTCTCATAAGTTGAAAGACTTCTTCAAAGAAACGCATATTAACTTTAATTGGTTTAATTTCACGTGAATATCTTCTACTTTCTCTCCTTATTATGTATTAATTAAATAACCTAACTCTCCTAATTAATACATACATTAACTCCTGCTTAACGATGAAATATTCTTTGAAGGCGACGTTCACACAAAAATAAATGAAATTAAATCTTTTACTCAATGTCGTTATATATTCTTCGTTTGATCGGGTAACGAAATACGGCGAGACGTAAGAGAATTTTGATAAAATAACAAGTTATTTGCCAGAATTACAGGAAAATAAAAAGAAACGAACAAGGAGGATGTGACGATTGTCAGAGTTTAGCGCCTGGATGTCCACAGAGGCGGACCCTGATCTTCAACAGCGCGTTACTCGATACAGTCTTTACACTTTGAACATCGGCTAATGGCGCTGCATGTATAATTGCCGCTTGTCATTGTCAAATTAGTTTCTTTTAAATAATAACATTTTATGTATGATTTTATTAGCTGTAAAATCCTTCGTTCTTTTTATAATACTAGAAGTTGGCACCACCACGGTGAGAAATATGTTTCTAATGAAAATAAACTAATGGAGAAAATCAAACCAAGATTGGCCTCTGCATGACTATATGAACTGCACAATATAATTATCATGGTAATGGGCTCTCCTTTGACCAAGAGATGAAGTTTATTGCAATAGTTAATCAGTAATAAAACATTAGGGGAATATTATTAAAGTTGAAATAACTAGTTATTGGAAATTTTACATTAAAGCTATAGGATATTAATTCATCGTTTGTTAAGTCATTTATACGTTGTATTCAGATTTTTGCATATGTTTATATGTTTATTAAAAGATAACTTAGAATAATGTACTATAGGCCTTAGATTACTAAAGTAAACCAAAAAATGTGACGAACTATATATATGTGTGAGAAAAGAAAGTCAAACAGGCCAAAATCGGTATGCTTTAATTAATCTTACATGCTATATTGTGTGATGCAAATAAAAAGGTTTTAGTGGGTTCATACATTTAGATGGAATTATTAATATATTTAGAATATATCTTAAACTTGAAATTCCTAGAACTGATATAAATCTGAAACCCAATACACTCACAAAAATCAAACAATAAATTTCTTGAACAAGCATTTGTGTTTTTACTCAATATTTTCTTTGAAAAACAAAATTTACATATCGTCTTTTTTTAGTGCCATGCTTGATTTTAAAACACATATTAAAGACGGAATTGTATAGTAAACATAAAGCCTTTTCCTCAATAAGAGACCTATATGTAGTAATTGTCAGTATAAGGTTTATGAACAAGCCCAAAAAAAAGGTGACCGATAAAAATAATTGCAGACGAACAAACAAAAAGTTAAAACGTTTCTATTCTCATCATGTAGTCAACCATTGCATGCGGTTCTTTGTTTATACTTGATTCTTATTTTTCCGATCAGTACAGTCAACTACGGAGCCCCTTTAGTGCCAAAGATGAAATGTATAATATTTGTGCGCGTCACTTTTAAACTTGTGCGCACAAGTTTTAAAGTTGTGTCAAAATGGCAATAATGTGGTATGAATGCCAATGAGACAAATATCCATCAGAGACAAAAAATGACGTAGAAGAAAGCAACTGTTGTTCACTATACGGCCTTCAACAATTATCAAATCCTTTACCACACAGCAATTAAGATATAAAAGTCCCATAAATGAAAAAAAACCACCATGCAAAAACGAGAAAAATAATGTCCTGTTTTATGTACAACAAAATGAAAAAAAAACACAAGTGACAACACATGAATTACAGGCACTTGACATGGGTTGCGGACGCCCTATCCCCTCCCAGCACAGCATGAGAAAAAACATGTAAAAATCAGTTGAAATGGCTTAACTCATCCGATAAAGGTATAAACAATTGACAAAAACAAAATAAAAACACACAAAAGTAAAAAAATAAAACTTACGGATTTGCTGAATCGAATCTCTGTCTATTGTAAATAATATAGATTCACAATAATATGCAAACATTGAAAGCTAAAATTTTGATTTAGGGGCACCCGTAGATGATTGGTGATTTCAATAATATAGAAATGCATGTATTAGTAGATCGTATGTATAACTGATATGTTTTGCTGTTGAAAGATTCAGTCCATACTAGTATATTTTCTTTTAAGTTTCAAAAACTACAAATAAAAACTGTAAAATTGGTCAAATTAAAAAAAAAAAGTGTTCTTACTATAATTTTCTAAAATAACTTATAACTTTTTTCTAGTTGTATTTTGAAGTCTATCTCCAATAGTTTCAAACAAAATGCTACTGGAATTCAAAGTTTTATTCAAGGGCCATGTCCTATAGATTTCGATCATGTTTACTAATGTAACGGTCATATTTTGTTTATGATAGATATAGGAAGATGTGGTGTGAGTGCCAATGAGACAACTCTCCATCCAAATAACAATTTAAAAAGTAAACCATTATAGGTTAAAGTACGGCCTTCAACACGGAGCCTTGGCTCACACCGAACAACAAGCTATAAAGGGCCCCAAAATTACTAGTGTAAAACCATTCAAACGGGAAAACCAACGGTCTAATCTATATAAACAAAACGAGAAACGAGAAACACGTATATATTACATAAACAAACGACAACTACTGTACATCAGATTCCTGACTTAGGACAGGTGCAAACATTTGCAGCGGGATTAAACGTTTTAATGGATCCAAACCTTCTCCCTTTTTCTGAAACAATAGCATAACATCACAACATAGAAAAACATACGATAAAATATCAATTGGCAGACTTAACTCAATCAAAAAACGTATGATTACACAATGAACGAATAAATTTGATGTTTGCCATAAACATTTATATCTATATTATACTGGTAAATTATAGTATTAAGATCATCTCTCTGTTAACTATGGGTATACAAAAAGTACTTTAGCAAAAATAACACAAATGCGGGATGTATCAGTACCGAGCCACGTCAAGATATATTTATTAAAAATGTACTAAACAGTAAAGGTGGCACGGTAGTATTTGCATTCCAGAATTTAGGTTGCTTTTTTGTAAATGTATCTAAACAGTGTGATTGGACAAAAAAAAAACCAGTATCAACTGATCATATTTTCCTAAACTCAGGGATGAATCAGGTGTAGAAAAATATGAAATAACTTTACATACAGATGAAAATGATTTTTTTGAGAATTTTTTTTTTGTATTCACTGCACCATAAAAGACCTAAAAGTACTAGTGACCTTAGGTTTCTAAAAATAGCAAAAAAAAGTAAACGGTCATGAAACATATTCAAATTCATTTCTGAATAGTAAAATGAAAGTACTTAAGTTAACTGTGAATGTAAAATTTTTTGCAGTGTTAGAAAGTGGCGAAAATTCTAAAAAAAGGCTCTTATTATCCCTTATGGGCCAGGAAATACTACCGTGCCACCTTAAGGTTAAAATATACATAGACAAAACAATGAAACTTCAAAACGTAAGTAAGAAGATAAAAAAAAACGTCAGTTTACTTAGTTTGAGTCGTGATTAAGGATGTTTGCTAGTCATGTTTTGGATTTTTGTCAGATTTTCGGAATCCTCTGGTTTTATCCATTTGAATACCTTTAAAAAAAAATGCCATTGACCCCCATTTTTCTTGTTATAAATCTTTTGCATGTATAAGTATAAGCTATTGTATAAGTCTTATAAAATCTTATTTGTTTTTTAATAGTTTTTGAGAACTTTAACTTGTCAATGTTAAAGCTATGAAAAATCAAGAGAGAACATTTTTCCGCCAAAATTTTAATGGCTATTATCTCGAAAACAAGCACCTTGACCTCAATATATGTTTTGCTTTTTGATTCCTTGACTAATCCCCTATCAATATAAACTTGTTTTATGAAAAGCTAATTATTTTGAAACTGAGAAGCGAACTGTCTTTTAAAGAGCATACAACCAGTCAACCGACAGCTTCGGTCCCGTTGGACTATTTTTGAGGCAATTTTGCTGACAATCCCTATAAAGTACTAAGGGGTTTTTTTTTTCAAAAAAAGACAAAACTGTCCAGTTATGTTTTCTCCATCTGTTATAACGATTTTTAATATAATACACACTACTTGCATTTTCTCCATGTGCTATTTTAAGACTTTGGTGGCCATTTTGGATGGCAGGCGGAATTATTGTTAATGTAAACATGTGAAACTTTTACCAAAACATTTAAACAGACTGCTTGTAGAATAAATACAAAACACCATCTCTCTTCTTCTTTTGAAACAATATATAAAAATCGGGTGACTTTAAGACGACGATAGTTAAATAATATGATTTATTAACAATAAATAAGATTTAATCATAATTGGTAGATGACATGCAAACCCAGAGCAATAACATTTTATCGAATCTATTTGAGAGAAACTTGAAAAAAACTAACTATAAGATATAGAATTTTCAGTTGATTTGTAACGGAAATCTTCCTTTTGTTCCGGTGGTCTGTATTTAATGGGCTAAATGATGCAAGAAGAACTATTTAATTATTTTTTAATTGTTATGACGGTGCGCCAGGTATCTGAACTACCTGACCCAAAAATCTGCTTCCGGTTCCGGTAATTGGCAGACGATTAGATTCGCGTGCTAGGAATGATGTACGTTATTGTATCTAGTTACAATTACATGCTTAATTAACACTATTGGCATTTGTTCTGTAATTTTGGCATTAAAAAAATTAAAACAAGATTGACTGAAGACATGAAATGTTAACATATTGAATATCCTATAATATGAAGGTATAAGCCGTGTAAACAAGTACCATATGGAATATCTAGTGCTCTTTGTCTAAAAATGCGTGTTGCTCTTTCTCATTCCATGCATAAAGTGGAAAAAAAGAACTTACATAGAGTTGCTTAAATGTAGTAATGTATCTTTATCCATTGTGTTTCGTGTTTCAGTTTACAGACTGAAAACAGAAAAAGGATTATAAGAGTGCGAGTACTCTTATGTTTGTATATAGTGTCTTTTTGTTTTGTTATATTGATATATTATACATACCCAGCTACTTATGGTTGATGTTTGTTCCTTGCTTTTCGGCTTTGTAACACTATGATGAGTTTAGTCCTTTTCAACTGCGTTGTGTAGTTTTCTAATATGTTGTGCTGTTACACCAATAGTCCAGGGAGGGTTGAGCTCATAATCATGTTAAATCTCGTCATTGTTTTAAAGCCTGCCCCAAGTCAGGAGCTTGACAAAGTTCAGTGGTTGTTGTTGTTCTTGTCTGTAATATTTGTTTTTTTAAAACTTTTTAGGTTGTTGTTTCCTCATTGCAAGTGTTTCACATTTTTCATGTCGAGAACTTTTATAGGCGACTAAACGGAATGCGCTTTTCTCATTGTTGAAGACCGGAATGTTGTCAATAATATTGCTTACATCTAATTCATTGGAATTCTGGCGGATATAGTTGTCTCATTTGAAATCATACCAATTCTCCTTATTGTTATAGTAAAGCATTATATCTCTCTTTTGTAAATCGATTATAACTACAGAAAAATGTTTTTTTTAAACTCCATGTTATTGCACTGCTAAATTTAAAACAAAAGATGCATCTTTTTTTGTTTTTTTTCGTACTTCAATTATTAGGTTAAGAAAGATTGACAAGGTTATATGTATGGTTTCATGACCTTGTATACGAACACTGCTGCTGAGAAACGAAATCTCAAGATTTGTTCAGTTTGGCAGTAAAAAAAGTTATTTGAATTAAGATATATGGTAATATTTGGAAATGTTTCTGACATCTATATGACTGATAAATGTACTGCTAATGTAGATTATTTTTTTTCGAAGCAGAAGCTAGGATATGAGTTTGGATTTAAGTTACAGTTTTTCGAAGGAGAAGCTAAGATATGAGTTTGGATTTAAGTTACAGTATACGATTGAATCTAAGACTACTGTGTTATAGTAGTCTCAGATTTAAAGTACAAAAGCTCTTATTGTTAAGCAACGTGCATTGTGAAAGGTTTACCGCTTTTTGTATAATGTTAAGCGTTTTAAATAAAAAGTAAAAAAATTAAATACAATATGAATGAGTTTACACATACATGTATATCCCATGCAGCCATTTAAAAAGCAAAACCGGTTTCAGTTTTGCTGTGCTTTTGGCGTTAACCAAAGTTACATGCCGAGTCAAAATAATGAAACACTGAGGACCTTTGCTTATATAACATTTAATACTTATTTATTTATTTTTATATATTGAGTTATATATTTGTTTATCTATTATTTTATTCGTTTTAAGACACAAGTTCCATAAAACAATAATTGCATTTTCCAATATTTAAGGGTCATATTTCTGCCTCAAACCATGCAACCAAAACGATATTATTTATGCAAATTAACTTTGTTAACGAGCAAATAATTGTATGGTTGCACATGATTCATTTAATTATAAACTTTAATTGACAATAATGATTTTGATAAATAGTACTAACCCGATACTTTGGCAGTATTATATATCTTCCCGGCAGTCCGGACTGTTTCCATCATTATATGACAATCAAGCGCCCAAATGATTCTGATGTTGCGTGACAAAAACGCTTCGCTTTAATTTGTAATTACAATTTAGGGTTAAACTTGTAAAGGTTTATTATTATTGGCGCGTGCATCAATTTATTACCCATAATCGCATAAAATAAATAAATCTATTATATGTAATTGTTGTAAAATATCAGGCAAATATCAACAAACAAGTGGACCTTAATCGCATGTCGGAAGAAATTAATTTCCTATGTAAAGAGAACTGTTTAATTCTATTTAATGTGTTAAATGAAGATTGAATCAATAGATATAATAATTGTTGTAATTATCCGTAATAATTTTTATCAATATTTTACTAAATAATTGGCCCCCGCGGTTTACAAGGATATTCGTGTATAAATGAACTAGAGTTGCTTCTAGGGTGTATTTTCAGATTTAAATCTATGTAATGAAATACCATTAAATGAGCAGTAAAAGTTGAATTAATATTGATATTAAGGCTATGTATTTTTTACCCATCTGAAGCGATGAAAATTACGGCACACTTTGTTTGAAATTATTCCCTCGCCTATCGCCTCGGGTAATTAAAATGTAAGGTATCATTATTATGATCAATGTTTTGGTAATCACATTAGAAGCTAGTTATAAGATAAAAATCTAATGTCCAATGATAGGATATTTTTCTCCATTATTTTGATAGTTTGGATTGCGTGGTAATGTGACAACTTAGATTATTGCTGTATAAACAATTCTTTATAAAAGTGTTACAATAATTGGCTTATTTAACACAATTGCTGTCCAATTCATGATGATATCAAAAACTAAATTACTGTTTAGATTTGGATTTAAACTACGGAATAAATGAAAGTCAATATATTTTTTTTACAAAATATATTGACATTCTTTTATTCCGTAGTTTTTTTACAAAATATATACATTATACAGTAAATTTTTAAGGTAGCTCAGTATTCGAGACTTTTCATCATAGATCTAAAAACTATAGATAACTAAATTCATAACTATTTTTTTTCTATAACAATCTATAGATTGCACTTTTGTTATTTATTCTAAACAGAATATGCGAAATAATTTCAAACTATTTGTTTTATCTATACTTTTTTTTATCAGAAATAATACTCTTTTAACAGGAATAATGAAAACAGTTTTAACAAACATTTGAGCATATGAATAATTAGAGGACATGATAGATAGGCGTTAATGAGACAGCACTCCAACAAATATTAATAAAAAGAGGAGCTTAGAGGTCAGCAGAGGTCAGCAGAGGTCTCCTTATTATTGTTCTGAAACAGAAAAAAAATACATAGAAATTAAGGTTTTATAAGTTGAACAAAATATATTATAATGCAAAGATATGATTTACCTATTTTGATTAAGTTTGTATGCACTTCAATTGGAATCAAATGATGAAAAAAACCTATATAACAAGGCACTTTGCATCATCATATTATTACAAAATTATATAGTTGTGTTTCTAGAATACATTTTTGTTAATATTTTCTATAAAAATGTTGGACAAGTTTTTCAATTTTAAATACAAACCGAAAATAATTACATATCTATCAAAGATTATTTTTATATCTCGTACCATCTTCTGTCTTCAATTTAGTTTATTTAAAATCTTGAAAGTAATTAATATCAATAAATACATACTTAGGAATAAATAACTAACATTATTCTTTTACTTTATTGAATAAGACAAATTATCGCGAATCACAATCTTGAAAAACAATATCTGTTTGATATGTGAAGTATATATTTCACTGATAATTGTTTCTATTTTTCACCAGAGTAAAAATGAATACTAAATAAATCGAGACAATTCATTATTTATTTCAACCTTTTTTCAAATCAAAATCTTTCTTTCCCTCACTCACTCAATTAATTAAATTATGTATATATCAATTTAGAATGATTTATTTAAACCGAAATGTGTTTTGAAAATGACAGAAAGTATAGAAATTTGATTCCAGAATTAAAGAAACATATGTTGAAATTAACTATATGTTTAAAATATAAATAAAATTAGAAATTTAAACACAACTATAATATATCTTCTATTAATACGAATTTAATTGAAGTTTTGAAATTTGAGGTGAACTTAAAAGCTGGATTTAATTTAAAGATAACTATATCGTTGTCTATTTACTTAAAATTAAAGCGACAGCACCAGAAGGTGTTAGAAAAGCGACAATTTTTCTTTTTATTGACGGGTTTTACTTGATGTTGATTTTTGATATTGTGATCCCACCCTCATTTAACAGATGATGTAGCTCGGCGCCTGTTACTCTTGTAAGTGACTTCGCCGTTCTTTGCGATGACACCGTTGATACAGACCGTAATGAGCAATTAGTGATATACTATACGAAGGGTAATTGATCATTTCTAATAGGGGCAAATAACAAGAGTGACTTTTAGATCATCTAAATTAATCTACCTTTAAATAAAGTGGATTCAAAAGTGTGATAATAATATACTTAGTTTCATAACCCGAGGAGGTAGCTGATATTCCCTTTGTTAATACGACTGACAAGGCCTTTGATCAAATTTGCTTTGAATATCACCCACCGAAGTGTTTCAAATTATCTTCTGTTTGCTAACACACACCATCTCGGCATACTTGAATGATTTTCAACAGTTTCCAATGAAAAGACGGTAATTTATACGCCATTACACACCAATTTGTAATCTCACCAATAGTGACTTTCTGATTGGCTGACGTCACTTCCGAACAGTGCATATGGATGATAAAACTTTCAAAGTGATTCTGAATGGATACAGTAGTTGAAAAGACGACAGAAAGAGTGTTTAAAACTTTTTCATACTGTATTCTTGACATTTATTAGTGAAATAATTATTTAATATTAACAATAGCACTTCTGATGAACAAATATGCAGCCTGTTCCGTTTTCTTCTAGTGACAATTCTGCTTTTAGTAAGCTACCGTCATCAACCGCATCAAAATCATCCGAGAATACAGAACAAACTCAAAGTGAAAACATGTCTGAAAAACCTCAGGAAAACCAAAGTGCTAAACTATCTCCATCGTCTGGACAGAAACAAGTTTTAAAATTCAGTGTGGATTCAATAATGTCTGAAAAGGGACCTATCAATGACCGTGACAACACAGAATCACCCAATTCTGTGAGTTCTGAAGACAGTTTACAGGAACAACCAAGGATTCCATCAGCCACAATGGGGCCTTTTAGTATGGATGACATTTTAAATAAACAAACAATCTGTAGAAATGGTAATGTGCCACTTCCTGGAGAAAGTCGGTGGCAGAACTATTACAATACCTCATCATTCCCATGGTTATCAACGACGGGACTGTCTCCTCCAAAAGGTAAATAAATTAATATAGGAAAGAAAAAACTTTAAAATAAAATAAATAATGATATTAAGTATACTACACGTTTCTTTACATTGCTCACAAAAACCTATTGGACTCTGGGAGAGTACTGTTTCATTGGCAATCATACCACATCTCCTTAATTTTATATTATCTCGAAATTTGAGTTTAAAAACTCAATAAGTATAACTCTGTGTAAATTCTTAGTTTATTTGTTTATTATCTTATCTGATGGAGAGTCGAATTCTTTCAAAACAAAGATGAATATCACTAATTATTTGCAAATTGTATTTCAAAATTTCTTTTAAACTGCTAAAATATTAATTTTCAAAAAGCAATTGAATATATAAATATAATCGAATTTTGTGTAAAAATATCTCGATGTATCATTCAAAATTTTGATTAGAGCAACATAGAAATTAATGAGAAAAGACTATATTTCTCTGAATTTTAAAGTTGAAATTATTTTATATTTTTTTTCAAGCCATAAAAATTCCAATAACAATCATACACCTAACTGAACATATAACTTAAAAGGTGGTTATTTTGAAGATGAAAAGAGAAAAAAAAACTCTCAACAATTTTTCAAAGCACTTCATAAGAAACAGAAATATTTCAGTTATTAGAATGTTTCATATTTAAATATCCTACAAAAAAACCCTCTTATTCATATTTTAATGTTTTTTTTTCAAAGATCTAAGGTTGAATAGAAATAACATTAATATTAATTTTCCACGTACATATTTAAAATGTGCATATTAATAAAATTAACATCTCTTTAACATGTGACATTACATTGAAATTAAGTATGATTACCATTATAACAAATGAGTGTGATCATTTGTAGTTCTTTACAAGTTTACAATGAAGACAAATAGATCGGATTGATGGAACATTAATTTTAAACCTAATCGATGATTGAATTAATGATTTTAATAAATAAAATTACTGTAGGGTAATGTAGAGTGATTACCGATGATAATGGACCGACAATAGATACATTTGTATTTTAGTATAAAATTACACCTAAAGCTAGTTTTTAATGTTTTCATTAATATTCGCACCTGTCTCTTTACTTTGTAGTTTATACCTTTGTTGTCGTACCTGTAAAATAATATTATGCCCAAAAACTTAAAAATTGTGCATAATTTTATAGGATCATCAAAGTAGGAAATGATATCTTCAGTTGTGATTTTATCACTGGTATTATGTATAAAACCGTCAGAGTTCTTTTGTGTATTAACTTTTAAGCAATTTTTAGTATATTGCAATTGATGTAAAATGTATGTGTTATCATTTTTTTTATTGGTGTTGGGTGTTTTGAACGAATGTGTTTATTCATTTTAATAAATAATGAATATGAGAATTAAAAGATAAAATATTTGTGTATACGTGTTATACGTATATTAATTTTTTTTATGGAGGTTGAGTGTTTATGAACGAAAGTATTTATTCATTTAAACAAACAAAAAATATGAGAATTAAAAGATATACATACTAAATCATTTAAATTGTTTAATTTCGAGTAAGTCTAAGCATGAAAGTAATATAGTTGACATTCATTTTACTTCTATGGTCTAAGAATGAAAGAATATGTAGAACTGTGGTATAATTATCGAAGAGACAACTATCCACTAGACGGTCCAAATCAGTGGATGCAAGCTATATGTAACCTACGGTCTTCAGCAATGACCAATATCATTTAAATAAAAATTCCAAGATTTTATTTACACATGTTTAAATATCTCACAAAAAATACTGCTATCAAAACTCATTTTATAACATATATCGTCAAATGAATGTGTCTTGGTTTTTGTTGTTTCTTTCAAATATTTTTTTTCCTTGACACAATTTCAGGCAAATATATGCAAATAGCAAAATTACGATAACCTTGAAAAAAAACGAAAATTTGTGCACTTTTAACATAACTGTTTGCATCTGTTAGACCATGAAATAACGCTATGGAACAAACCATTATATTTTCGCTTGAATTTACTAATATCCTCATCAATTTTAAAAATTGTAAATCTTACTAAATTACATGGGTTAATATGTGTAATCATGTGTATTTCAATTTCATGCATGAAAAAAACATAAAAAAGAAATATAAATTTATTTTTCATAATAAATTCTGAAGGCAAATGTGAATGCACCCTACAATTCGGTCTTTATCTAATAGATAAATCTTTATATAAATTTGAATGAATTGAGCTGTTTGAAAATATTTAATGCTTAGACATAATTCAAATAAATTGGAATAGAATTGAGCTGTTTAATAACTTAATGTTTGTCTATATTGTTAAATTGAAAAGATATTGCAGCATTGACTTATTTTGTAAGAAGATGTCGAAAAAGACCATACTGATTTACGATATTATAATGTTACGGTAGATATATCATACAATTATTTTGAAAAATTGAAAAATTATAATTCAAGAAAACATTTCACACATAGTTAACAGACGCAAACACTTATTTAAGTTAATCTGTAAAGTATATATTGGAAGAGTTAGTAAGTTCATGTCGGAGTTTGATCATAGTTTCCCAAGAACTCTGAGGCCGCTGAAATAATTTTAATACCACATTCTCACATTTTCTCTACTCTATGACTGAGTTGGCTGATTTATAATGAACATCTGACAAAATTATTTTAAAGAAAAAATAATTATAAAATCGATGCCATCTTATTTTCACATCAATATTGGGTTTTCGTTTCCTCAAAATAGTGTTGGCTTGCTGATCATATTGCAAAATAGACTCTTATATACCATCCATGATTTTGGTTTGATTTGTGAAGTCTGGTGGTCATAAAGTTTGGGAGGGAAATACATATCAAATAATAATCCATTTATAATTTGCTAACTACTACAATAAAGATAATGGAACTAATTCAAGAAAAGTTATGAAACTTGAGCATCGTAAACTAGCGTGTCATATTAACGATACACATTAATGTTGTCACTGAAATGAACATCTCGTAAATCACGCGGTCAAAATAGCTGCCAATTAATTGAATTAAGATAAAATGTTCAATAGTTGGAAGATAATTATTAGTGTTAAGTCTGTTAATAACCTTCTACGCTGTCAATCAGTATAGCACGGTGTCGTTCAATTTATTGTATCAATCCCTTATCAATGATACCTTTCAACAGGCCTCTTCAATTATTGCTACCGATAATTAATTTTAATAAATTTAGGTTTACTTGTTGACTAAATGGTGAGATAATGTGTGTCTAATTAAATGTTCAGTATATTATGCTGTAGTATCGCAGAACAATCAGCTAGAGGTAAAACAGATGACCCCCGCGAATTAACAGATATTCGCAGGCAGGCACTTTATCAATATTGCTGATTTGCATTCGTGATATGGTTAATAATACAATTATCTAATTGAGATAAGAGTTAATGTGTGTTAATGTTGTTTTTCTTTATTTGTAGGACCTCCTAGTCCTGGAGGAAGGATAAACCCACAGAAATGTACCTTACGGAAGCATAAAACAAACAGAAAACCTAGAACCCCTTTCACAACGTCTCAACTGCTAGCATTAGAGAGGAAATTTCGCCAAAAACAATATCTTTCAATAGCTGAACGTGCTGAGTTTTCAGCTTCTTTGAACTTAACTGAAACCCAAGTTAAAATTTGGTTTCAGAATCGAAGAGCAAAAGCAAAAAGACTTCATGAAGCAGAATTAGAAAAACTTAAAATGGCATCAAAACCTATGCTTCCGCCTGCAATAGGGGTTACTTTTCCCGCCGCTGCAGCTTTTTATGGAAACCATTTTGGGCGACCACAAAATTTCCCACATTCATTCATGTCTCCTTTTAGTTATGGAAGTGTCAGCATGGTATATCATCATTAGATTTTATTACAAACTTGTCTGACCAAAGACTGGACCATTGTTCCATGTTACATTACGGGTGATCGAAAAGTACATTGCGTGCTATCACATGTGCTCCTGATTGTCCTTTTCTCGGTGCTAGAAAGATGGTGACCAACAAACTTGAAGCATAGCAAACTAATTGCGGAGTCAGTCTGGATGTGTAGATAACGTATATGTGCTTCAGCAGAGATTTAAACTGCAGTAAACATTATGAAAAAAAACTTGCCAAAATATTTTGTTTTTGTTGAATTAAGGTAACGGATATTTTTTGGTTATTCGTTTTGTATATATCAAATAATATTTATAAAAATCACGTGGTTATTCCCGTTGTTGTAAAATACATTTATTTGCAATTAAATATATGATTTACACCTTCAAATGTTGTTTATAATTTTATTATATTTGAGATGAATAAAAGTCGTTCATTCTGTTTATCATTTCCAAATTATGAGATGTGTTAAATGATTTGTGAAAAGTATCCAATAAAAATACATTTTATAGACGCAATATATATGTATTGAAAATTGATATTTATGACTGTTAATGAAGTTGTCGAGCAAAATGACTTTCATAAAGCAGGTGGCAGTAAAAATAACCCAATTCGTCATCGAACTACTACTATTTTATTTTTAAGAATATATGGATCACTTCCTTTACCTCTTACAATTGAAATATAATTAAAAAAAATACAAAAAGCTACAAAATCGAAATACAACTGTGCATATTTTCCAAACAGAAACTCTGCTTATTTTTCAAACAAAAACACAGATTACAAACTATGCAAGTTTTTCAGATTACAACTTTGCACATGTTTTATTAATGCCCAAACAAACTTGGAAGAATACGGACTACCTTTCTAAATTGAGGCAAATTTGACAAATTATTATTATTTGTAAGCTTCAAAATTTAATAACAGAAGTTTGGATTTTTGAAAATTATTTTCGATTAAGCTTTTAGTTCATAGCAATTTCGAATTGATATTGTAAAATAAGTTTTCTAAAAATCAAAGAGAGCACGGAATTTCTTTTTTATTTTACAATATAATATCTGGTTCATGTGAGCTCTTGTATTTAGATTTGTAAAATTATGTAAAGTATGAAATTCTGTCCGAGAATAAAATATTAACATTGATTTTTCTCTTGGTCATTCAAAAGATTCATAATGCTGTTTTCATCTTGGTCGTTAAAAAGACAATAAAAGGTGGTTGTTGATTGAAAAACTTATCGAAATTTATTTAAATAGTGCGGAAATAAAAAAAAACAAAATTGTAAAAACTGTTTTACTTCATTAAAACTATATAGTTCAAACCTTGGTCTATGGAGAAAATACATTAAATTGAAATTATGATATTTTATTTTTTTTTATCTTGTTTTCGTTAAAAATTCACTAAATATTTTAACCCGATAATAAGTGATATAATATTGAAGGTTGCAAAGTTACAGCACGAACAATTAGTAAACGTGGGGCAGGGCTACTCCATGCAAAACCATATCCCCGGAACAACAATTGGGATAAAACAAGTTGGATAGGGACAGGCCATAAGGCTTGCTATGTATAAGGAAGGATAAATGAGACTTCAAGGCAACCTAATCAGTTTAATGAAATTTAACATTTATTTTCACGTTCTCATTAACGATATAATGCTTGCATACTCAGCTTTTGTTGTTTTGTTTCCGTTTATCATATAAAAGAATACAGTCTGTTAAAATAAAGTGGGAGTAAAACTTAAAAAAAAAATATCCCAACAAATTTCTGACAACTTTGCCAACCGTGGCTGAATAGTCAATTTGCATATATTAAATGTACTGACGAAGCACATTGACAACATTAATCTATTTGAATACAACTGACTACTAAAACACATATAGGAGTCTCGGAATACAAAAATGGAAACTATTCTATTGTAGTATATGTCAGAATCTGTCGGTGTTTAATGCAATATATCAAAGATGGAATATTGTCTAGTGTCTTGGATACCTCTGTTCCCATGTTCCTAGCTTTCATTGGAATACATTGGATACCTCTGTTCCCATGTTCCTAGCTTTCATTTGGAATACATATTACTATGCACATTCCTTCTTTTGAACTGTAGAATTGGTATAAATATTATATTTCCAAAATATTTTTATGACTCTGCAATCAGAGTAAAATGGGCGGATTTTTATCGCCTTTTATCTGCAATGGCTTGTCATAGATAAAACCATCAACCAAACAAGATTTTCACCTTTAATCATTTTGAACATGTTCTCAAGTCTGACTGTGGACAATAAAAATATTGAAGACCTCCCATCTCGCCCTTACTTTCACAGTTTAGCCAATGTTCCTGTCAAATTTGAATTTGTTCAGACGTAAAACATTGAATGATTCAAATTATCTCCCAAAGTGTAATTTTCTATGAGGTAACTGTATACCTCTCTTTAGCCAACACTACACAACTTTGATACAATCCAACTGATGTGTAAGATTGATAAACACATTCACAAACGTCGAGATTATTAACTTAAATTATAAAACTTGAGGCTGTCTTTAAAAAAACTTATTCTGTCTTCTGTTTGTAGACAGGATATGAGGATTTTTCAACATTAAACAAAAAATTGATACTTTTTATGTTTTTCTCTATTTTCAAAGTACACATTTATGCTTTTCATATACGATAGGTCGAGTCATCTGAAAGCTAAATCTACAGAAGCGTTAAGACCGGTTTCTGAATTAAAAACAAAATATTATCAGATACAAATGCAGGCTTAAAATTTTGTACACCATATACGTGCTGTTCGTCTACAAATACCCAACAGTCTCGCTCGAACAAAGAAAAAGTACGATATTGAAGAGAATTGAGGATCCAAAATTCTAAAAAGTTTACATTTACCAAATATTGTTAAGCTAATTTATTCCTGCTAAATAGTTTAATGCAATTCAGGGTGTCTGTGTTTGTCACATACAGCTAAAGGTATATATTTACGGGGTAGAAATAAACTTATACTAGTAATTTTGAAACATTCTAAGTTTTGTAAACAGTTAATTCATGAATGTGACCATACCTATGATATTATCAGCAGTATATAAAATAATTTCATTTCTATACATATTAATCATTTGAAGAAATAATTTAATAAAATTTTAAAAAGAAATGTTTTCAATAACTTTGGTGCTTTATGATTTATACGCGAAAATTACAATTCTTTCTTCAAAATATTTCCACGATTTTTTGGGTCCTTTTTCTTTGAAGTTTTAAACCACTAAAACTGAAAGGAAAGTCTACGATGACGTAACAGTGGGTAACCAATAGACTTCTGCACCCTTCCTCTATTTCATGATTGAATCATGTCCATTTGGTAACATCGGAACATTAATCAAAAGGTTCAAAACAATTTATTCTAGCTCAATGTGTGTCTATTTACTATAACGTTATTTATTTATTAGGCTTGAAGTAATTACATCTTTATAACCGTTTCATCTTTGTATTATTTACAGAGATTTCTCAACCCAATAAAAATACATATGTTTGTATAGCAAGGTAAGCATGTTAATATACCGTAATTATCTGTTCCAAGTGATAACAAATAGAGCTTTCAACGCGAGCTATCAAATAAAAACACGTTATTATCTAATTTGATAACTCTAATTTAAAATATTTACAGAAGAGATGTTAGAAGTGATATGATAATGTCAGAGAAAAGTGAGGTTCCAGACGAAACAGGGATCCAGACACATTACAAACATAAATAAACAAACAATTACTGACACGGCTAATGTTACAACACGAAGATGTTTACAAATATTCTGATGAAGTCTCCGTGTATATTTGTTGTTCTAAAACTCCGTTTTGAATTTGCTTTTTTTTTAATATTTTGAAAGAAATTATAACTATGGATTTAAAGATTGCTTTGATTTTAGAATCAAATAAAAAAAAAAATATATAAGTTGAGTTTTCTTCATTGAAACATCGACACAATTCAAGAAAAAACAAAAGTTTACAAATCTTCAAAAGTCAAAATTAGTTTGATAATCAAAGTAAGCAAAAAAATGAGGAAACCGCTTGAACTCCAACTGGAGCGATACATTGTAATTCTTTGTGCTAAATATACCTGTACAACTCGCCATATAAATCTAGAACCAATTCAAATATCAGGATAGAAAATAGGACACGATCGGTTAATTTAAAATCCAGACGACTGTTTTCAAGTCGGCAAAGCCAGTACTTCGGGATTTGGGACACAAACACGTCATATTGGTCAACCAATTAGCGTTGGTACCACCATAAAAGTGGTGTGACGATTTAAAAGGGGTGAAGATGTATAATTGAATGAATAACAATAGTAACAGTGTATGTGCTGTAGTGAAAAGTATAATAGCAAAAATAACGAACTCCAAAGGAAAAAACAATACGGAAAGTCCTATATCAAATGGCAAAATCAAAAACTCAAACACATCAAACGAATGAAAAACATCTGCCGACTTAGTACATAAATTCCCTTATGTAGAAAATGGTAAATTAAACCTGGTTTAATTGCTTGCTAAACCAATCACTTGTTTGACAGTCGTTTTATTGACAACCATATGGGAGTAAAACAAAAACAAAAAGACTATAATAGGTAAAATTGTCAAATTTGGGATACAGCAGTCAACATTGTGTGACAATTGTAATCACTATAAAACAAACAAGTAGTTCAACAAAATAATAACAGACAAGAATAAAAACAATAACCATACCACAAAGACAAAATGGCGGGATGTTTTAATACCGAGCCACGGCAAAAGTATAAATTACCAAAAAATTAACACAATTGGCAATCATACAACATCTTTTTTTTTTATAAACAGAAAAGATTTAAAATATATTAAGACAAATACTATAACACGCAATTAAGATGATAAATAACGTCATTACCTGTAACACTTTTTTGTGACTTTGTATTTGACGAAAGCAATACTGTAATTAATATTGATAACTCGAAAGTTTATTTTTATGCCCCACCTACGATAGTAGAGGGGCATTATGTTTTCTGGTCTGTGCGTCCGTTAGTCCGTCCGTCCGTCCGTCCGTCCGTCCGTCCGTCCGTCCGTCCGTCCGTTCGTCCGTCCGTCCGTCCGTCCGTTCGTTCGTCCGTCTGTTCGTCCGTCTTTCCCGCTTCAGGTTAAACTTTTTGGTCAAGGTAGTTTTTGATGAAGTTGTAGTCCAATCAACTTGAAACTTAGTACACATGTTCCTTATGATATGATCTTTCTAATTTTAAGTCCTAATTATATTTTTTATCCAATTTCATGGTCCATTTAACATGGAAAATGATAGTGTGAGTGGGGCATCCGTGTACTTTGGACACATTCTTGTTGTTTGTGTTTTCAGGATAATCTTTCGATCTTATACTAATTTAAAAAAAATAGAATATACCGTCTTCGTTTTTTTTTCTAGTTGCAAGGAAGTCGTAATCGACTTGTTCTATGAAGAATGTTGTGCCGGCGTCCGGACGTCAACTGTTTGATTGCAAGCTCAACATCTTTCGATCAATAAACCATAGATATACATGTAGTTGCAAAAGTTTGTTTACTAATGGGACTAGGAAGAATACTACTAATTTATGGTCAATGATTTAAAGGCTAATGTCATTTCAATAATTAAAAGATTGAAATTTTGGGAAAACATTGTTTCAGGATGTTTTCTATGCAATGTTTTATACAATGTTTTCATTGTTGCCGAGATTAAAATATTTGAAAATCCCAATTTGGTAACATGTTCACGTTGGTCTGCAGAAATTCACATATGAACGAATTGTCCGTTTTCATACGTATTGCCTTTAGTTTGTATTTCATTTTGATAAAGTGACAATAACAGTACTAAATAAATTTTGTATGTACATTTTAGTTCTTCACAACACAATATATTTAATACAGGCTTACAAAACATATTGCTTTGAAATGAAATAGCATTATCAAGCTACGTGGTAAAATAAACGTTTTCAAACATTCTAATCTATTTTCACATTTTATAGAATTATTTCTTGCAATAAAATAAATTCATAAAGAATTATCGTAACAATGTCTCTCATATTCTGTAGGTTTTGGAATATTAATGATATCCATCAGATACGCTCATTATCAAAAGTTTGGGAAGCAAAACACATTAGACATTCGGAAGCATACAACTGAACAGCAAAGAGAAACTCCTTTTACGACTTAATCTGTCCCACGGTAATAAAGAAGTGACGTAAAAAAATCGTATCCTGAAATGGAAAGTTCATATTCACTACTATGATTTGCAAAGGTCGAAACATATAAATGTTTGGCATGTTCTCAACATTTATTTGCATTGAACTTCAAAGAGTTTAAACTTATAATAAATTCTGCAACACCCCTCCCTTTACGTTCAGTAATATTTCCGCTTTCCTGCAACACCCCTCCCTTTACTTTGAGGAATATGTCCGCTTTCAAACAGTTTATATACTGGTAAAACTCCTAAGTTTTGTCTCTTGTGAGAAGAAACATGGCGATTGTATGTGGGAACAAGTATCAGTAAACAAACAAAATATATCTTCCCGAAAGAGGCGTAGTTTGTTCTCAGATGAAAACGTATTGCTATATGGATTGCATTATGCTTAATCCAATCCAAGTTCCGCTCTGAAGATGCTGTTCTCTTAGGGAAGACATTAGTTTCAGACCATGCTAAAAGCATATATCTAATTGAAGTTTACAATAAGGATACTACGGATACAGTTCAGCTCCATATCGTGATTAATATCTAGAATTTTGAAGAATAGAAAACCTGACCACAAAAGAGATATCGAACACTTTCTCATTGTTAGTTATCCTTTTTTCATGCAGCAAATTCATAGCGGTATGTTCAAATATGAAGAATATATATTTCCCATGTGTTTGGTTTCTAAATAGAGTATTGTTACTTACATTGAAGCTAGAATTATCTAATTACTAGCACCATTTGATATTAATAATTATTGTTATTTTCATTGTTATTAATAAATGTTATATCAGCATTACAAACATAATCTTGAATTCTTTCCTAATTCAATCCGGTTTTTTTTTTGGAAATTTTCAGAAACTTAAATGTGACGTCACTTTGTGAGTTTGTCGATTTTGCAAACGCAGCTGTGAATTTTTTTTATCCTGTATAGTTAGTCACCGGTTTTATCAATTATATCTATTATATACATATACAACTCGTCTAAACATCAACCCAACAATGTTAGATCTGTAAATTTGCTTTCGCAAATTTTTGGTTCTTCCCTCGCCGGGATTCGAACCCATGCTACTGTGATATCGTGACACCAAATCGCCTGCACTGCAGTGCAGCCGTCCCGCTAGACCAAACGACCACCTGGGCTATATATATACTATAACGTAACGTCACAAGTCGTTACTATAACGGAACGTCACAAGTCGTTACTATTAACGATAACAATTCTGTCTGATGAACCGCTGGAGATGCGACGAAAGCGCTAACAGAAACAATGTTCGATTATGATGTGATTTTTTTTTGTTTTTTACTTTTAAATTATATATAACGTGACGGTACCCAAATTGCACCTATTTTGACAGTTTTTTCACCTACGTTTTTTTATGATCAAGAAAAAAATATCCAAACTGTGTTTATTTTGAAGCCCTATCCTTCTTTATTGTATAGGTACACCAATTTATTTTTTAATCCATATTGAGTCATAAAAAAATGGGTTTGAATCAACCTCCAAACCTTCCATAATTCTGTAATGAGGAGTACCCAAATTGCATCCATGCTTAAATTCACATCGTCAAAAGTCTAATAACCGAGCTTTTGTTTAATTTCTTCAAATATTTTGAACAATTGGATATTAGTCCATGCTCACTTTTCATATTTTTCGAAATGTATACTCATAACATATTGTATTTGCTAATTTTAAAAAGATGACGTTTTGATGACGTCGCATGGTGACGTTTTCGTACATTTTGCTTTTTCAGTAAACAGTCCATCTGTTGATAAATACTGTGAACGTTTTGTGTAAATCTAAATATGTTTACCTATGTTGAAAGACGTGCATAGTATCAAATCATAAAAATACAAATTGTTTAGTCTCTAGGAAATCTTGTAAGAATACCATTGCTATTTTTTCTAATTAGGTGCAATTTGGATACTCGGTGCAATTTGGGTACCCTTACGTTATATATATATATATATATAAGAAGATTTGGTATGATTGCCAATGAGACAACTCTCCACAAGAGACCAAAAATGACACATAAATTAACAGCTATAAATCACCGTACGGCCTTCAACAATAAGCAAAGCCCATACCGCATAGTCAGCTATAAAAGGCCCCCGATGACAATGTAAAACAATTCAAACGAGAAAACGAACGGCCTTATTCATATATAGGCATTTTTATATAAAAAAATACTGTTTGCAAAGTATGAAGTATTCTAAATAGTAAGGATGTTCTTATTCCAGACAGAAAACCGTAGCCGTATTGGGCAGAACTTTTTGAAACTTTTGGTCCACAATGCTCCTAAACTTTTTACTTGTTTTGGCTTTCGAACTTTTTTCATCGGAGCGTCACTAGTTAGTCTTGTTTGGACGAATCGAGCGTCTGGCGTATTAAATTCTAACCCTGTCACATTTTGTTAGCTATTATTCGTGTGTTTTCTCTGTCCTATATGTTCTCCCATTTATTTGTATTTTAGTCCTATCATGTAATGTAATTTTGTTATTTTAATGTTATATTTAACTTTGCCATAAAAGCGGGGGGTTTGGCATGCCACAAAACCAGGTTCAACCCACCGTTTTTTTTTTACCAAAATGTCCTGTACCGAATCAGGAAAATGGTCATTGTTATATCATAGTTCGTTTCTGTGTGTGTTACATTTTAATGTTGTGTGTCTGTTGTGTCGTAGTTCTCTTCTTATATTTGATGTGTTTCCCTCAGTTTAAGTATGTAACCCGGATTTGCTTTTTTCGCAATATATTTATGAATTTCGAACAGCGGTATACTACTGTTGCCTCTATTTAGCTAATACTAATTGAACATTTGATACTAGTAATTGATAAGTCTCGCTTTTGTTTCTTTGTTCATGCCTCCACTGATTTCTCACCGGATAAGCACATTTAAGTTGAATTATTTAAACATCATAAACTATTGAGTGCAAAGATCTGAATTATTCTTACTGTTATTTTAAGAATTTTTTATACAAGTCTTGAAAGTAAATATTGCATTCCCAATTCAGCTAAATGTATATATGCAGATAGAACGTTTGTTTAAGCGTTTTTATGCATACTTTACCTTGGTGTTTTTTTTTATCCTTAGTGTTTGTGAAACAGTTATTGTGAAACTTCTTTTTTGTAACATATAATTTGAGAAAATCTTTACCGACACGATGACAGTTACACGTGTTCATGTTGTATGAATAAAATAAACACATCTTTTTACGAAAGTTTTAGCTAATTTCCTATTTCGTATCTAAATTTGATTTTAATGCTATGTTTCCGAAAAAAATTCTACTTTCTGTTTAAAAACTTAAACTCGTTTATAGTCCGAGTCATATGAACAAGAGTAAATTTATAATACAAAAACTCACGCAAATCCTTCAAACAAAGGCGTAGTCCTCAGATTTGTTTGTGGGGATTCTAGTGTAAAAAGATGTCATCTAACCATATATGTCTATGTTTATTGATTGGGAACACATAAAGTCCTTGAACTAATCTCATTTCTTTAGCAACATAAATAATGTATACGATTTAAACATAGAACAATACATTATAAACAACTAAAAATTTAAACAAAGTTCATCCAGGAATAGGTGGTCCAATTTGTACTTTTTGATTAAATACATACAACAGTAGTATACCGCTGTTCTAAACTCAAAAACCCATGGACAAAAAAAAAATCGTGTTAACAAACTAAAACTGAGGGAAACGCATTAAATATAAGAGGAGAACAACGACACACCATTAAAATGTAACACACACAGAAATGGACTAAGCATCAGACCAAATCCCACGAGATTTACGAGTATAAAGGGTTAATTTATATATGTAAAAGAGGGACGAAAGATACCAAAGGGACAGTCAAACTCATAAATGAATAATAAATCAACAACGCCATGGATAAAAATGACGAACAGACAAACAATAGTTCACATGACACAACATAGAAAACTAAAGAATAAACAACACGAACCCCACCAAAATTAAGGGGTGATCTCAGATACACCAAAAGGACAAGCAGATCCTGCTCTACACTTTGCACCCGTCGTGTTGCTTTTATGATAACAAATCCGGTAAATAGTCTAATTTGGTAGGTCACATTCATGCAGAGAAAGGGATTATAGTTACGACGAACGGAACATATCCGATATCATTTGTGAAACGGTTATTCCACAACGGTCAACCAACTTGTGATGGTGTGCGTAAAATTGACGAAGTGATGATTTCAACTTTACTATTTGGAACTCTTGGTTTAATAGATTCCTTGTGAGCAGCAACCCTCTATCAAGAAAATCGTGATAGGAAATGCAAGCACGGGAATATCGTATCAATTTGGAGATATATACACCGTATGCAGGTGCTGCTGGAATGTTGCTTCTTAGAAATGAAAAGTTCACAATTGGGAAGCTGAAATCATCTCTCTTGTCGTAAAGTTTTGTTTACAACCGACCCTCATTGTTAATTTCTAGATGTAAGTCAAGATATGAGGCCGACTCAACTGTATCTGTTGTATCCTGATCTCTAGTTCGATTGGATAGATGCGTTAAACATAGTCACCAAATTTTGCAATATTTAGTGAAAGAACCTGATCTTTATAAGTCGGCAAAAAGGGGCACAATTTCCCATTGGAATGCCGACAGTCTGTTGAAAAACCCGTTCTCCGAACGTAACGATTATGTTGTCAATCAAGAAATCAAGCATCTTGATAATGTCAGTTTCAGATTTTTTTTTGTTTAAATCAGAGTGTTGCGTTTATTCATTATCATTGTAGTTTAACTGTAAGGGGTATATTTGTATGCGTTTACATTTTTTAAATGTTTAATGTTTGTGCTAGATAATAGTTATTTATGTTCTTTTTATGATTGATGTCTTTCCCTCAGTTTTTAGTTTGTAATCCGAATTTATTTTCGCTTAATCTAGTTATGATTATTGAACAGCGGTATACTACTGTTGCATTTTCTCTAACAAAACAAATGAATACTCAACGCGGTGTGTAAACGTTGTTCTATAAACCAAGTTATTGAAAAGATGCAAATTTAAGCAGCTTTTTATTATATTTAAAAAAAATCCGTGGTAAGGTACTCTCTTTTCACGTTCACTTTTGAACTGATTTCCTGACATGCATTTTCTTCGGGTAAATCCGTGCCACAAAATTTGTGAAACCGATATTTCATAACCTTTAAGTTGTTCCGTTTTATTCCTCTTATATTTGATGTGTTTCTCAGTTTTTGTTTGTGACCAGGATCTGTGGCAAACATGACGATCCCAAATCAAGGTGGTACTTATTATCGGACTTTTTGCAGAGCATTTCCTGCACCGTATACGGCACCCGTCGTGTTATTTCTTTGTTCAGGTCGGTAATGATGGAAGGTTATGATTGAGGACGAATATCAGATATGATTTTTCTGACACACTTTTGTCGTAATGGCCAATCAACTCATTATGGCGACTTTGTGTTAAACGCTGTCAACTTGAGAATAAAAAAGAAATACCTATGCCCGAAATAAAGAAAACGTGCTGATTTTCCTTTCGAGCGCATGGTTTATAGTTTACTATAATAAGAACTTCGAAAAATGTTCTTCGAGTTTGGTTTACACGTACTCTGCAAAAGCTATAATCTTCTTGAATGCTTCCGTGTAATAACTAATTTGTCATTATTTGTAAACTTTAACCATAAATCAAGGAATGTCCATAAAACATGTTTATAGTAATAAAAAAGTTGTTAGTTTATATTTTATAAAAGTTTAGTCACCTTTTCTTACTACAAACACATTAAACGGGTATAGAAATAGATGCGCACCCTGTGTGTCCAATGTTTATTTACGATTAATGACCAATTCAATTGCAGATTAATGTGACATAAAAAATAAAATGTTTCTCCTATAAGTCATCGCAATCACATGAAATGTTTTATTTTCATTTTTTATTAAAGTACTTTTCTTGATGTAATATTGAATGTGTTGTGTAAACCACCATTTCCCACGTTATACTTATTAAAAAAATGTTATTCATTGTAATTCTCTCTTGGAAACTCATTCTTCCACGCATATCTCCCCGAATCCAACCTGAAAATATAAATCAAGAAGGGACGCAATCTTATTGTTAATACATATTATATGAGGACAACGTTCACTGAAAATGTATCTTAATATCATGTGCGCCCATTTGCGACCCTCCCCTAACCTAAAACAGTGGTGCAACAGTACACAACATGAACAAACTAGAAATGTATAAACATCAGTTGAAAAGGGCCCAATTCATCAGATCGATATAAAGCATAAATACATCTAACATAAACACAAAATGGACGTGGTAGGTTACATATACATCCTCAAGACATTAAGACCCCTAGTACAGAGCTGACAGTACTCGCAGTTACTAACAGCTAGTTCAAAGTCATTACTTTATATCATGTAGCATTTCATTGCAATTGACTAGCCTATTGCTTTATCTGAAATAATTGAACTCATCCATTCATGGTACTATATTAATATCCATGGATCCCGGAAGTGATTATATTTCGTGGTTAATATGAAAATAATGAAATTTAGTATGATAGCTTATAATACACCTAACCACCATAAAATTGAGAATGGAAATGGGGAATGTGTCAAAGAGACAACAACCCGACCAAATAAAAAAACAACAGCAGAAGGTCACCAACAGGTCTTCAATGTAGCGAGAAATTCCCGCACCCGGAGGCGTCCTTCATTAGTCCACATAAGGTTGATGTAAGCTACATAAAGACTCGACATCATCAAGCATAAATCAATCAAAACGCAAAATAATGCAGCCTTATATACGCGTTTGGCGTACAAAATCAGAATCCTGGTATCATTGAAGAGTGTTTTAGACATGTTTTTAGCGCTCAAACCACTTCCTAGCACTTAAGCTACTATTTTATAGAAGAATATATTTGACTTACTAAAAATTTGAACGGCACGGTTGTCTAATAACCGATGTGAATTCGGGTAGAAATTCGGGTAGAAATTCGGGTAGAAATCACATTGGGCACTGCTGTCAGAATGTTCAAATACCAAGGGTTGAGTAAGGTTTAAGGTAAGTATCACACCTTCTCTTTGATAAAGAACCTTTGCTATAATTTTCTTTTTCTTTTGATTTTTAGTTTGGTCTGTTCAAGGGTAAGTTTTCTTCCCTGAATGTCGTTGATACTGCATTTATTTCAGTGGCATTCAAAATGTACTTCCTTTATTTTGGTCAGCCTATATGTACATGATAGAGCTAGACTTTTGTAGTAATATTTTATTTTTCTACCATTCAGTAAACTTATTGAAATATTTTCCAATGAACTCAAGCAAGAATCAATCAATATGTCCATATTGCTATAAATTTTAAAAAACCTGGATATTTGTTTCTTTTTAATTTCACCTTTCGATATATTGATGATGTACTGTCTCTTAATAATAATAAACTCAGTGATCACTTACATTTAATATATCCAAGTGAACTTGAAATGAAAGATACTACCGACACAGATAAATCTGTTTCATATTTAGACCTTTTTCTTGAATGACTGCTGATGGTAGGTTGAATACCAAAATTTATGACAAACGCGATGATTTTAATTTTCCTATAGTCAACTTTCCATTTTTGTGTAACAACATCCCAGCGGCACCAGCATATGGAGTACATGTGTCTCGGTTGATACGTTACTCTAGAGCTAGCTCAAAGTACGTGGATTTTGTTTAACGAGGACTACTGCTTTCTCAAAAGTTGCTAAGACAGGGCTATGAATCAATGAAACTAATGTCATCACTCAAGAAATTTTACGTTCGCGATCATGAGCTGATTAGCCATTATGACAAAAGTGTGTAACAAATCATATCGTATATTCTCCCTCAGTCCTATAACGTTCAATCATTTCCGAACTGAACAAAGAAATAACACGATGGGTGCCGTATACGGTGCCGGAAATGCTTACCCTTCCGGAGCACGTGATTTCACGCCCGGTTTTTAGTGGAGTTCGTGTTGTTTCTTATTTATTATTTGTAACTGTTGATGTAGATGTCCTTTGTTTTTGTGAGTTTTTGTTTACTCCTTGGTTTTGATTGTTATTGTCTTGTGTTTGATGTGGTGTGTTGTATTTCCCAATATAGTTCATAATTCATGTCATCTTTCATATTTATTACAGTAAAAATTGATCAACTATTGAAATCTCCGTGAAATATATTTTTTTCACGACAAACTTCATGCTTATTGTAAAAGGAAGATGAAAAGTGAAATCATTGATGATTATATATAACAGAGAAAGCTCTTTAATGGATAGACCTTTATAAAAACCCGAGTCGAGGAGTACACAGTCAGACAGCAAAGGTATTGAGCCACAAGTACTTAATTAAATATATGCAGGGTTACATCTACGATATGTGCGAACTATGTGTGGCCAAAATCTTAGACTAAACAATAATAGTTTCATTGATTCCATAATACATTCCATGAACTTTTATTGCCTATTTAGGATGTCACTGTGCCATAAGATAGTTTAACATCATTTTTGTCAGTATCTTCTTTCTTCCCATTAGCAGGTTTATTTAATGTATGTTATATTTCTACCATTATAAACCGGAAGAACTGTTTTTAGATAATTGAAACACAAGAAAGAAAAAAAATCACAGAACTGTTATGCGTAATGATTTATATTTATATTTTTTAAAGATGGTCAATGCAATCAAAGATTTCAGCGATATGTAATTCACACTTTTTCTCTTCTCTTTAGTTTGTTTGTTAATACAAACTGATTATCCAATGAGGGTTAATGTTCAGTATGAATATCAACATGTTCTATAATATGAATGATTGTATTAATTAACTTCCTGCTTGTGACAATATTAGAAATTAGCTTAAAGAAGCATAGCACTGTTGATCACTTCATCTCACTCCAATTATGGAAAATCACAGGGCCATGAAATTGATAACGGCATGTCAATGATATTGTAAATAATTCATAAATCTTTTGTTTTCAAACACTTCATGCAGACCTTAATTAATTTGTAATAATGTTTAATAAATAATGTATTTTTTGCATGAACTAGATCGAAACCAAACATACTTAGTTATTGCTACTTTATATTCAATAATAAAATCCATTGTTTGTAGTTAGAATTTGTTTTTAAAACTAAAGCACAATATTTTTTTTATCTGCATTCCGCTTTGCTCATTGATTTTAATATAGATATGTGTCAACCAGAAATTTTTATTTTATTTCAACTACGAAAAGAATTATATTTACACTAAATTTTGCTTTAATGCAAAATCAGTCGAAAAAATGCAGATAACCTGCACGATGACTGAATGAAATAGTCAAAAGTCCTAATATGATATGATATGGTACATACAGATAACGGGTAAAAGGTCTCTGGACCAACACGATGCTTGTACATCTAAAAACAATCAATCTGTAATTTTGTGCGGTTTTTCCCCCCATGATCGTTTGTTATATTAAAAAACTAGACCGTTAGTTTTCTCGTTTCTCGTCGGGGCCTTTTATAGCTGACTATGCGGTATGGGCATAGTTTATGACAGAACAATTTACGATAACCAAATATGACAAACATAAACCGACGGCAAACACTGAACTAATAGCTTATGACTTGGAACAGACACATAAAGAATATGGCACTCAATTCTACCCCAACCTGACACAGCAATGTTACAGCATACTATAAGAACTAAAAGAAAATAGGGAGTTGAAGCGCCCCACTAGACCTCAACACTTTCAGAAAGCAAATAAGTCGTTTTCTATACAGCTAACTATTACAGTACTGTATCTAGGCTAAGTTTTGAATGATGAATATAACTTTTTGTTAATAAAGTTTTACATGTATGTGTGAATGAGGTAGGCATCTTTAACCATAAATCATAAGTTTCCTTGTGCCACTTCATTCATTGAATATAGCTTCAAATATCAACATACAAAACTTCCTAGCTTCAATCTGACGGCGCATTAATAAAGAGAAATTTTATCAGGCTTAAAATTTAATTACTTTAGTTACATATCTACTGTCTAAATCAAAGTTGGAATTTAATAGTTCTACAAAAGCTATTACAAATATAATAACAGTATAACATCCTTCATGAAATTTTCCACTACGGTTAAGGGGTCGCGCCATTTTCCTAATTTTTATTAGACATTTGATACTCGAGGTGTTTATCATAATATATTTCCATTACATTATGGTGTTGATTTCGTACTGTTTCGCACAGATCAAAGGATAAAAAAGCGAAACGATAGTAACTTGCTTAGACTTTTATTGCACAGCGTTTTATTATTATCACCCTATCTCAAAGGGTTAAAGACGATGATAGCGATCAAAAATTTTAATATAAATAATAAATTAATCATTCAAAAACACATCTTAAAAGTAGCCAAGAGGTAAATGGAATCAGACGTTATATAGTTGTTAAAATACACAAACCAAACTGATGAAAGAAATTATTTTCTTTATGTCTAGATTATATTTCTCCTTCAAAAATGGTTGGGAGGGTATATGAAATACACGCACACAAATCGTTTATATATTATATATGATATTAAATATATACATTGCAATGAACATCTCCATCATCAATGTTAGTCTATTTTTTTTTATAAGGAGGATTATTTTCAGAAGTTATACGTAATGATTAGAGCTTCATTTTCTCAACAGTATTACATTGTAATTAACAGAAAACCAACCACTTTCATTTATGTTTCGTGTATACAATGTATATTTTATAAAGTTATAGGTTATTTTATTAACGTTGTTACAAAGTAAAACCAAATATCCAAAATAGTACCTAAAACCTATGTATAGTCATTTGCCCAGCTGCTTTACCTCTTCCTTATTTTATAACACGTTGTATAAGCAAATGTTAGCATACTGATCTTAAGTTTTGGATAAATGAGTTACATAGAAATGTGTTCTTATAGTTTCAATTTTTGTTATAATATGTCATTGCAGTGACATTTCCAGTACTTAGCATCTATTTAACAAATTGACTAATTGCAAAGATTCTGGTACAAACGATCGTAGTTTTTCAATTTTGTGCATTCTGTATAAATATATATATATAAATGGATCACAAAGCTTAATTTGGAACAGTGTTAGACTATTGCTTTCAACTAAGACAGAAATGAATAATGTATTCCATCAACCTTTTCTATTAAAGGTCTTCATAATCGGAATAGGTTGGAATAGCCTGGAGTAATTCAACCAACAAAAGAGTTTGCCTTTTTAAAGATTTTGATTTTGGATGTATTCATCATGTTAGGTGTTAAAAGGTACGAGCATTTAATCTAACAGTAACGGAGATGGTTGAAGATAGCAGTGTGTGAGTTGAGGACTATAGACACGAAGTCAGTCCCCGAGGCAACAGCTATGATATTCCAGTATTCTTCAAAGCTACTCAATAATATGGATGGTTGCTCACATGTAAGCCTATCAGTTTAACAATTTGTTGACACCCCTTCAATGAAAATGTTAGTAAATTATAGGTAAAGTGATACCAATAAAATTCTTATGATGTGCGAACCTTCAAAATTAGTACCATTTATACAACAGAAGTGTTATGAATAAGAGATAAAAAGAATTTGAAACAAACCAGTGCTAAGTTATTTGTTTAAAGCGGAAATTGAGTCTTCTATAACTGCCTTATGATGGTGTTAATGGCATTTCAATTTGAAGTCTATTTTTAAACATATTATTATTGTATCTGAAGTCTTTAATAAACCAAATAATTTCAGAATTTAATTTATAGAGTATAAAGAATAAACTTTTTTTTTATGTTTATAAGAGGAACATTTAAATACATACCTAAATTCCAAGAATAAATCAATCGAGATTACACTAATTCAGTGGTAAGTAAACCAAGGACTTTAATGAATATGAAGAAATCTTGTGTGCATTAGCATAGGAAAAAAATGATGAGCGATCTTGGGAAAAGATTCAGAAGTATAGAAGGCCTTGTCTTTTGTATAATTTCAGAAGTCCATTACTTCTGATAATATGTGTCTGTGGTATAAAACGTTATCTATACATATAAACAGATGAGTATATTTAAGAAAAACGGGCATTGCAAAAATGAATTACTCCAAGGTAAACTCGAACAGTAGAAGTCTATAAGAACTAACTAAAACAAATTTATTCAACCAATGGAATCCATGAATAAAACTGTCATATTCCTGACTTGGTACAGGCATTCCGAAAAAAATGATGGGTTAAACCGGGTTTAAATCTAAATTACTCAATCTTCCATTTGTATGACAGTTATATTGACAACCTAAACATACGTAACAAGTTAATGTGACAATAATAAGGAATCACCAGCAGTAAAAATAAAATAGGCAAAAATAGTATACCGCTGTTCCAAAGTCATAAAACAAATCCGGGTTACAAACTAAAACCAATGAAAATACACCAACTATAAGAGGAAATCAACGAAACAATGAAGTGCAACAAAAAAACAAACGACAATGCAACATGCAGAGAAACGAAGTATAAGATAACAACTTCCATATTTCTGACTTGGTACAGGACATGTTAAGAAAAATGGTGGGTAGAAAAACCTCGCGGTTTATGGCTATGTTAAATATACCACTAGATTAAAAACATATCATGACAGGAAAACAGTACAAATAAATACAAGAACAGTCGGGACAGCGAAATACATAAATAAAGAAAGCCGTGGTGTAGTGGTTAGTGCATCGGAATACTAACACAAAGGTTCCTTGTTCGATTCCCGTTCGGGATGAAAATTTCAGGAACTCAATTTTCGGCTCTCCCTTGACACCATTTGCGAGTAAGGTCTTGAGGAAACGATGATAGTCCGTCGGAAGGGGACGATAAATGGCTGACCCGTGTTGAGAGAGAGCAATATATCTTGCACGTTAAAGACACCCTTGTAGATTTCGAAAAAGAGTAAGCTAAAAGGCAGCACTCGCACCCGCAAAGTGGAAAGGGATTAATATAAGTTGTAAAACTTGTTTCCCAATCCACTATAAATAAATATGTTTAAACTAAACATAAATTAATAATGTAAAAGTGGGACGAAAGATACCAAAGGGACAGTCGAACTCATAAATATAAAACAAACTAACAACACCATCGAATACCGAAAACTAAGTTAGGTCAACACACAAAAACAGCATAATCTAATTACGAACTTTGTGTCACACGAATGTATGAACAAATGTATCAACAGTTGTATTGCAAAATTAACAATTCCTGCACCTAATGTGAGACCCGTCGTGTTGCTCGTGTGAGTAAAAACCAGATTAAAAATTTTAGATCGGAAGGTTACATTGGGGGAAAGGGAACAGGATTGTAATGACGGCATTTGGAAAATATCTGCTTTCCTCTGTGAAACGTATATATTCCATATCCGGCAACCAACGAGTGATGGCGTCCGAAAAGTTTACAAAGGGAGGATTTGAATGTCACCACTTGGAACTTTCGGTTTAATAGCTGCTTTGTAAGCAGCAACCCTGTATCAAGAAAATAATGATAGGAAATACAAATCCTGGAATATCGTATCAGTTGGGAGATATATACTTCGTATGCAGGCGCTGATACAATGTAGCTACATGTACAAAGAAATGACAAGTTCACAATTGGGTAGCTGAAATCAACTATTGTGTGGTAATGTTTTTTTCAACCGACCTTTATTGCTAATTTCTAGATGTGAGTCAACTTAAGGCAAACTTAACTATATCTGCTGTATCCTTTATCTCAAGTTCGATTTGGTTGAAAGGTTCAACATTGTCATCAAATTTTGAATTATTTAGTGGGTGAACATCATCTAATAGTATATAAGTGAATGTAAAGTTAAATTATACTGCTAACATCATTTCATTTTTACTAAAATGATCTCGATAAAAATACAGCAATAAATGGATAAAGGAACAAGTCGACAAGAAAATGGCGCAGTTGGTTCCCATGTGAATGCCGATTGTTTTCTTGAAGAAAAAATCGTCGATCGTAACAATATGTTGTCTTTCATGAAACAAGCATATCAATAATGTTAGTTTCAATAAATTGTTTTTGTTTGAATCCGATTGATTTTTACAACAAAGTAGGATTTATCCCTCCCTTCGTTGGTCATTCTTTTGTTATGAAACACAGCAGGATCAAATGTTTGTCATAGTATGCAAATTTCGTTCAGTTTATAAAATGTTTTTGGCATTAAAGGAAATTTTTTGTTAATGAACACATTATAATCGTTTTCGAGGTAATTTTTGTTCACGCATCGTTGTTAAAATAACGGAAACTGATGCTACTGTCATAAAAGTGAGAGGTTTACCGCTATAAAACTAGGTTCAATCAACCATTTTCTACATTTGAAAATACCTGTTATAAGTCAGAAATATGACAGTTGTTGTCCATTCGTTTGAAGTGTTTAATTCTTTGATTGTGCCATCTGTTTAGGAACTTTACGTTTTGAATTTTCCTCGGAGTTGTATTTTTGTGATTTTACCTTTTTTTATATAATGTTATTTAAACATTTGTGTTTTTTAAAACTCAAACGTGAAGAATGATATATTAACATTTTATCTGAATTTATTTCTATTTCGTAGTAGAACACTAATGAAATCAATAACATATGAGTTTTAATAGAATACATAGATGAAGTTATTGAAAGTACCCCACTGTCATGTTATTGGTTATAATCCCTCCATTACGATCCATATTCCAAATTTATAACAAACTAATAACCCCTATCTTTAATGTGTATTCAGTTTGCTTAAATAAGTATATATCAAATATAACATCATTAATGTTAATGTCATTGAATGGGAGATAAATTCACTCCATCCTCAATATAATTCAGCTTCAAAGAAAATAATATAAAGCTATCCACAGCAGGAAAATATAGTTTTCAACTAAACACAGAAGCCAAATTGCTGACAAATTTTCATTTTATCGCAATAAATCATTGACAATGAACCTACACACCGTAACAATTTATGATCACATTTTACGACTGTAGAACCCTACTGCGCATTTACAGGAAGCACGTCTGTGTCGTGTCATGCGCATTCACAAAATGATAGATTGTGGTCCACCTGCTGTTACAACTCTGATAAAACTAAATGCTGAACGACTCAGAAGCAAGACGCGACAAAACGATTTTACTTGAAACTCCAGCAGTTAACGTATCATAATTTTGATACTTTAAACTGCAATCTCTTAATGTATCCATTAGTCCAAAGTTTAATGGTTTCCATGGCAGAATAATGTTTATACTTATGGATGTCCCATTGACATTGTTTAATGAAATTTAATTAGAATATTCTGAGAATATGAAATGAGCTCGTGTTTTATTCATTCCAGGTGTTTAATTTTAATTGTGTGTTTTGAAAAAATACAATCTTCTTTAAAAGACATAAAAAATGAATGCAGGTATTACCTATGTCATGTTCATTTGAGGTCACAAAACTGTTTCATGTGCAAAAGAAGCTAAAATGAAACGCATGTCCCGCCGAGAGCTTTTTATTCCTATATTATTGAAATCTGATTACTGACGAATAAAATAGTGTGTTAATGAAGGTACACATATATCATATTTGAATAAGGCATCATCTGAAAGATATAAATTTAATTCTTTAGACACTTATTACAACTGACGCTGTTTTTTCTAATTGTTTTTTTTTTTTTTTTTTTATAGAAAAAGACTTATATAACAAAACATTCTTTTACTGATTAACTTTTGGTGGCGAACAATGTGTTGGTTTAAAGCATTGAAACAGAAGAAATGATATACATTTTCTCGTTATAAACCCTCCTTTTAAAGACAGCAACACCAAAACACCGCATGAATATGGAGGGGGTTTGTCAATTTCTCAATTGGATATCACCGACAAAAATACTTGGTAACATACACATATGGTGAGGTAAATTGTGACAAAGAGAAAACAAATCGCCACAAACATATTAAGTGAATAAAAGATGATTATTAAAGAATCAATATCAGACTGAAGATGATATCAAGGGGCTGAAATTATACACCATGGAAAGATAAGCTACTAAGCAAATCACGTAAAACTAAACACAGAGCAACATGAACTTCGTGAAGACCAGGTAATCTCAGACGCTCAAAGAATGTAAGCAGATCCTGATTCTCTTTTGGTACCCGTCATATCAATATTTGCAAGTAAATTTCAAGTACAGTGATAACCATCATTTGGTAAAAAATGAAGAAATGGGGAACAGAGTTGTAGCTACGAAAACGTAAACATTCATGACACGAAAATTAAAAAAACGGTCAATAAAATCATGATGGCTGCCAGAAATCTTCTTAGCGATGACTTGTTGTTCATCTTTAGAAAACTCGTTTCAATAATTTCATTACAAGTAGCAACCCTCTGTCAAGAAAATGACACGAAACACAATCATTTATTTCTGTATATGCATGACGATTTGGTACGATATATAAATCCGAACGTAAAGATTTTCCTTCTAGACCGAAGCCTGATAGATTTGTATTTTCACCACTTTTTTGTAGTCAAAAACTTCCCGCTAAAATATAGGCTAAAATAAAGAATTGTAATTTGACGATTTGAACTGTAGTTACATACAATTTATTAAAATTTCTTACTTCTGTAGAGAAAAACAAATATATTAATTTAGTAGTGTTGTCAACGGTTAACCGTTCGAACGACCAAATACCGAATACCAAAAACGCTAACCGATTAACCAGACTTTTTTCAATTTTGATAGATTTGATATAAATTTATATTAAAATCATTAAATATTTGTGTTTTCTTTAAAAAATTGTCTTTTAAAGGACACATAATTAGTTTTATGTTTTTTAACAAATTTAACTTTTAATCAGTAATACGACAATTGCACACTGTGTAACTAATAATACCAAAGTCAAACAGTCAGTATGTACTGGAAACAATAAAAAGAAAAGAAAAGAAAAGAAAAGAAAAGAAAAGAATACATAAATGAAAAAAATGATTCCTTGTTTATATACTTACCTTATCTTCGTTGATACCACATTCTTGGAAGTGGTTCTTCGTTTGAAAAAAGAAAGTGTTATATTTATTTATTTATTCACAATGCAGTTGATACATCATTTTATTTACACATTATTTTAAGTTGGTAAGTATGTTATATAGTAAAGTTGAGAATGGAAATGGGGAATGGGGAATGTGTCAAAGAGACAACAACCCGACCAAATAAAAAAAAACAACAACAGAAGGTCACCAACAGGTCTTCAATGTAGCGAGAAATTCTCGCACCCGGAGGCGTCCTTCAGCTGGCCCCTAAACAAATATATACTAGTTCAGTGATAATGAACGCCATACTAATTTCCAAATTGTACACAAAAAAAATACAAGACTAACAAAGGCCAGAGTCTCCTGACTTAAGACAGGCACAAAAATGCGGCGGGGTTAAACATGTTTGTGAGATCTCAACCCTCCCCCTTTACCTCTAACCAATGTAGAAAAGTAAACGCATAACAATACGCACATTAAAATTCGGTTCAAGAGAAGTCCGAGTCTGATGTCAGAAATAAACAAAATGACAATAATACATAACTAACAACAGACTACTAGCAGTTAATTGACATGCCAGCTCCAGACTTCAATTAAACTAACTGCAAGATTATGATTTCATCATAGTGTATATATCTATATGTTAAAACATACAGAACTGACTTAGTGTCTATGATTTTGATATATTTAATATTTTATTTTTTTGTTTTTTCCTCCTTAAGATATGAGGGAAAGATCTTGAGAAAATTTTAAATAGCCTGGTTAGACATGACAATATAACATCAGTTCCGTGAGTGATATAATTAACATACACAATAAATAGAATTGAGTTTGCTTAATTGTTTTATATTAAAACTGAGAATAGAAACTCAAATATGGACAAAAGAGAAAATATGTTCATAACAAAAGAGGAATTTGGCATTACAATCTTATTACAAGAACACTTTATGCAATTTAGAGATGTGTTATATTTTAACCAATATTATATGTTTCCTTACACCAAACTGATAGAATAATCAGTCAAATTTTATTTTTTCACCACCAAGCAGTTCTAAGCAATTTAAAATTGGTCACTAAATGTTCTTATTGGCGTGCTTTATATCATTTTTCTCTACTTTCAATCAATTATCATCTGTTTGGAAAACATACCAAATGACGTAAACTTAACTGCTTTCTAGCTGATTGACAAGTATTTAAAATCATTTACATCATGCAAACCAATATTTTACACTCAGTAGTCAAATTAACTTGATCAATCGGTTCTTCTACGACAGGCAGCGTTCATAAAATATTGTGATAAGCTGATCAATGTTATATGCTCATTAAAAAGCCAATCATCCAGTTAAACGCTTAATAGGCATTATCTGCGGAATTATTCCCGCAGCGCCGCAGTTAATAGTTTATTTTCGCAAATGACAGAGGTGGACTCGCAGTATTGTTCTCTTAATAGAAATTTAAATTACTTGCTACAAATCACGATTGTATCCCTTACAAATGAACCCTTTAAGACTCCAAGTGCGGCTCTCATTTGACAAAGTATGTAATTAGTCCATAAACTATTTGTTTGTTTTCATAGAAAAGGTTAACTTCTTTTCTTGTCGAATAAAAAAGAGCATCGTATAAATGACTCGAAGGTTGAAAATGTAACCTTAAAATGACTGACTCCAAAGTATAAGTTACATTGCGGTTACCATCTGTCTTTTTACTACTATTTCTTTTTCAAAATATGGCTAAAATAGTGATTAAAATGTGATTATAAATGTGACAAATGCTAATGACTTGGGTTGTTAACAAGAAGGGTACTTTTCTATTTTCTATTTTGTTACTTTCTTGTAGTTTAACAAAAGAAGAACAGTCATTTCCGTTTTATTTAACTGTTCGAGTGATATTTTTAAACTCTTATTTAAATTTACCGTAAATAGATAGTAAACATATAAAAAAAAATGAAAACAACATTTTTTTAAATATATTGCATAAGGAACTATCAAAGCCGAAACATTTAAAACTAACAATCAAATATATTTTTAAAACAATTAACCAAAAAATAAAGAAAGATTTTTGAACGTGATTCTCGCCGATCAGACACTTTAAAGAAACACATATATTGATACATTTGAATCAAATTGATCGTTTATATTGCATAGTCGTATTCCAAAGCTAATTTCAAGTGCCAAAAAAAAGGTTAAAAAAACAGTTATAGTTATACTCTAATTATGCTAGAAGACTTCAAATCTTTAAACAAAATATCGCGATCTCTATGAGCTTTCTTTCTATTTGAACATGGAATGATGTGGTTACTTGTCCTGAATTTTCTTCTCCAGGGAACCGTACACAGGGGAGCAAATGCTACATCAGAAAATGCCTATACCAAGTCAGGAATATGACAGTTGTTATCCATTCGTTTGATGTGTTTGGACTTTTGATTTTGCCTTTTGACTTTGGATTTTCCTTTTTGAATTTTCCTCGGAGTTCAGTATTTTTGTGTTTTTAGTTTATACCAAGTCAGGAATATGACAATTATTATACCCAACCTAAGATAGAAGAAGGGCATTATGTTTTCTGGTATGCGTCCGTCCGTTCGTCCGTCTTTCCCGCTTTAGGTTAAAGTTTTCGGTCAAGGTAGTTTTTGATGAAGTTGAAGTTCAATCAACTTGAAACTAAGTACATATGTGCCCTATGATATGATCTTTCTAATTTAAACCAAATTAGAGTTTTGACCCCAATTTCAGGATTCACTAAACATAGAAAATGAGAATGCAAATTTCAGGTTAAAGTTTTTGGTCACAGGTAGTTTTTGATGGAGTTGAAGTCCAATCGACTTGAAACTTAGCATACATGTTCCCTATGTTATGATTATTTTATTTAAATGCTAAATTAGAAAATTTGTTCCAATTTCACGGTCCACTAAACATAAAAAATGATAGTTCGAGTGGGGCAACCGTGTACTGTGGACACATTCTTGTTATCCACTCGTTTAAATTGTTGCAGCTTTTAATTTTGCCTTTTTTTTTTGGGACTTTTTGTTTTGAATTTCCTCGGAGTTCGGTATTTTTGTTATTTTTCTTGTTTGTACGTTAATTCTACACTTGCTCATATAAATAATGTTATTTTGTTTTTGTTTTGCGTTAAATGACACACGACGTCTTCAATATATACGAGTTTAAGGATAGTGTATTCTTTTTATTTCACTTTTTGTTACCTTATTGAGTTGAACGATTCAACAATTTCATTTTATCAGACAATTGTTTTCATAACCGAGATGTTGTTATGCAACATACTTGACAAACACTCAATATTTAACAGTGGCGGATCCAGAACTTTTCCTAAGGGGTGGGGGGGGCCGCTGACTGACCAAAGAGGGGGCCCTCTCCAGTCATGCTTCAGTGATTCCCTATATAATCAACAAAATTTTTCCCACGAAAAGAGGGGGGCCGGGGCCCCCAGGGCCCCCTGGATCTGCCTATGAATAATGCATCGAATCGAGCTCAATCAAATTAGAAAAGAATTGAGCTCGATTAAAATAGAAAAGAATCGAGCTGAGTTAAAATAGAAAAGAATCGAGCTCAATTAAAATAGAAAAGAATCTAGCTCAATTAAAATAGAAAAGAATCGAGCTCAATCAAAATAGAAAAAAATCGAGTTCAATTAAAATAGAAAAGAATCGAGCTCAATTAAAATAGAAAAGAATCGAGCTGAGTTAAAATAGAAAAGAATCGAGCTGAGTTTAAATAGAAAAGAATCGAGCTCAATTAAAATAGAAAAGAATCGAGCTCAATCAACATAGAAAAAAATCAAGCTCAATTAAAATAGAAAAGAATCGAGCTCAATTAAAATAGAAAAGAATCGAGCTCAATTAAGATAGAAAAGAATCGAGCTCAATTAAAAAAAATCTATGATTACTATTACCAAATTGGAGCAACCTATATATCCTGTTTACAAAACTTTGAATTTTTCAAAAACTAATGATTTTCTTACCCCATACATAGAAAAACCAAATCCGTCTTTGGCACAACCTTTTTGGAATTTTGGATCCTCAATGCTCTTCAACTTTGTACTTGTTTGGTTTTATAAATATTTTGACAAAAGCGTCACTGATGAGTCTTATTTAGACAAAAACGCGTCTAGCGTACTAAATTATAATCCTGGTACCTTTGATAACTATATAATATCTAACCAAACATTACCATAAGAGCCTACTGCATTGTAATGCATCAACATGACTTATTACGTAAAATTAGGTCACTGTTTTCTCCCAGTGACGTTTCCTTTTTATTTGTCGAACATTCATTACTGTAATGGTAATTTTATTGTATATTTTCACCATACTCTGGCATAAAAGTCCTCATGCGAGTTGTGTCATATTTGAAAGAAAAAATTGTTCATAGTAACTGTTTGCTATGCGATTTTTGTTGTAATGGTAGTTTGATTACTTTTAAATATTTTTTCTGGAATTTCGTTAACGCGTTATAATTCCGTACAGTACTTACACATTCAATAACTAACCTTTCTTAAATTGTCTACTTATTAAAACAAGTATCAAGAAATTAAGGTTACAGCTCAATCAGGCCTGACAAAAGAGCGGCGAAAGATATTAGGGGGTCAGTCAAAATGTCTAACATGTATTTGGCTACTACTTTTAGGTCCTTTTTGTTCATATACTTCCTTTACTCTTTCGTTTCTTGTATACATCATTGGCTTTCAAATATTCGGCTTTAACCGTTTTTGCGGGCGGTTAACCTTGAAAGCGAGTGGACGCACAACATTGTGATTTTTTGGGGGGTTTTCAGATCAGGTTTATTTCTACAGCATGTACTAAATATTATTTATTGTGAAGCTACTGTTAATCATCTTTATAACATGTTATACTAGTCTTTTATTTGTTATTGTGAATATTACAATTACTGTTTAGTCTGTTTTTTATCAATTTGACGTAGCCGCGGTAATTATACATCCTGTAATGGTGTTATTTTTCTATGATAATTCTCGTACTCTTGTCTTTTATTTTTACTTATATGTTTTTGATTTTTTTTTCACCAGTTTACCTGAAAACATTATACCATATGTATGTTTTCAGAAATCGTATCTTATAGCTGAATGTTTTGGCTATTCAAACAACCAGGTTCAAGAATAGATTACCTTAGACGACATTTGTCAGAACTTTTTGGAATTTTGGGTCCTAAATGCTCTTCAACTTTATTCTTGTTTAGCTTATACTTTTTCTGATCCCTTTTTACGTTAAAATTTTTGTTTGCATTGCCAACAATTGGTTGCCGAACCTAACCGATATAAAGATTTTTTTAAATTCCTATGTCTTGCTCATTGCAATCTGTATCGCCTGTACCTATCTAGAAATTATCCATTAATCCGTGATCCATGATAATCTCGAAACAGTTAAAAGATGGTATTGATGGATTAGACAATTTAATACTATTCGGTATGGTTTATTTAGTTTAGCACATTTTACTGGATCGATGCCACTTCTAGTGAACGCTTCGTGTCCCATGGTATCACCAACCCATTAGTTAGCACTTTAACGCTTCGTGTCCCATGGTATCACCAACCCATTAGTTAGCACTTTAACGGTTCGTGTCCCATGGTATCACCAACCCATTAGTTAGCACTTTAACGGTTCGTGTCCCATGGTATCACCAACCCATTAGTTAGCACTTTAACGGTTCGTGTCCCATGGTATCACCAACCCATTAGTTAGCACTTTAACGCTTCGTGTCCCATGGTATCACCAACCCATTAGTTAGCACTTTATGTAGCTTCGTGTCCCATGGTATCACCAACCCATTAGTTAGCACTTTATGTAGCTTCGTGTCCCATGGTATCACCAACCCATTAGTTAGCACTTTATGTAGCTTCGTGTCCCATGGTATCACCAACCCATTAGTTAGCACTTTAACGGTTCGTGTCCCATGGTATCACCAACCCATTAGTTAGCACTTTAACGGTTCGTGTCCCATGGTATCACCAACCCATTAGTTAGCACTTTAACGGTTCGTGTCCCATGGTATCACCAACCCATTAGTTAGCACTTTAACAGTTCGTGTCCCATGGTATCACCAACCCATTAGTTAGCACTTTAACGGTTCGTGTCCCATGGTATCACCAACCCATTAGTTAGCACTTTAACGCTTCGTGTCCCATGGTATCACCAACCCATTAGTTAGCACTATATGTAGCTTCGTGTCCCATGGTATCACCAACCCATTAGTTAGCACTTTATGTAGCTTCGTGTCCCATGGTATCACCAACCCATTAGTTAGCACTTTATGTAGCTTCGTATCCCATGGTATCACCAACCCATTAGTTAGCACTTTATGTAGCTTCGTGTCCCATGGTATCACCAACCCATTAGTTAGCACTATATGTAGCTTCGTGTCCCATGGTATCACCAACCCATTAGTTAGCACTTTATGTAGCTTCGTGTCCCATGGTATCACCAACCCATTAGTTAGCACTTTATGTAGCTTCGTGTCCCATGGTATCACCAACCCATTAGTTAGCACTTTAACGGTTCGTGTCCCATGGTATCACCAACCCATTAGTTAGCACTTTAACGCTTCGTGTCCCATGGTATCACCAACCCATTAGTTAGCACTTTAACGGTTCGTGTCCCATGGTATCACCAACCCATTAGTTAGCACTTTAACGGTTCGTGTCCCATGGTATCACCAACCCATTAGTTAGCACTTTAACGGTTCGTGTCCCATGGTATCACCAACCCATTAGTTAGCACTTTAACGCTTCGTGTCCCATGGAACCAACCCATTAGTTAGCACTTTAACGGTTCGTGTCCCATGGTATCACCAACCCATTAGTTAGCACTTTAACGGTTCGTGTCCCATGGTATCACCAACCCATTAGTAAGCACTTTATGTATTCTTATGAAACATCATTGATATTTGCATGTTCTGTAAATTTACTGCAGACAAATTTTTTCGAAACGATAAACGTTTTTACCACAATTTATAACTTATCTAGACAGTATTTGGCACAATTTCGTTATTTTCTGTTTTGATTTTACTTTTTAAAGCTCTACAACTTCGTGTTTGGTTTTGCATTTCAATTGTTTCATTCGCGCGCTAATGATAAGTGTAGATGCAACGCGGATACAAAATGATAAGTGTGGTATCTTTGATTAGATTTTTGCGTATTTGAATTATTTATAACTGTTCTTGATATATAAATAAATATAGACAAGGTAAAGTTGAAATCAAAACCCATCAGCGTGAAAAAAAGGATAACAAAACCATGAAAAATACAGCAAGTCAAAACACAGATTAAGAAATCCTAAACATGTGAAAAATGCTAAATATTGCTATGCAGTAAGTTTGAAATTTCCCAGTATTTGATTTTCGTTAACTCGACAACAAACTACTTTATTTGACAGGAGGGTGAGCTAAGTCATTTTTATTATCCTTATCATCTAATAATTACTTGATACTAAATATCCATAATTGTCCCAAATTATAGGATGTCTTCTTCATTATGTTTGAAACGCGTTCACCTTACAGTAACAAATTCAATCATTTCAACATTAACACGTCACAATATCCCCAATAATTGATTAGGGAAATCGTTTAATTTGGAACAAATGACATTAAATTATCACTGCTAGTATTAACTTTATTTGGGTGTGTTATTTGAATGAAAAGTTACAAGTTTAAATAAAAGCCAATGGCGCCATATTGAAGTTATTCGCCGTCTATGTGAAATTTTAGATGCTAAATTATTCTTATATTAGTTGTTTGTTATTATCTGCCGTGTAACTTCTTAATTTCAACAATTTACATCAAATTTGAAAATAATTAAAGATTAAGTTGCCATTGAAAAAACATAAAGCTCAATTTGTTTTATGTATTTCCTTAACATTACGAGAAAATTGAGATGTATAGTTCACACGATGACTAACGTAACAGTATCTAACTAACATAAAGGTCCAGATTCGAGGTCGAAGTATAATGTCAAATCGTTAGGTCTTAGTTTTAACGTGTTATACTTCATTTTACAGTTCAGGTTGTAGCAAGTTGACACACAGAAAGAATCCAAAATTCATAAAACCCACAAAGTATCAATTTTGTGTGTAAATGACACTATTTACACCGCTAAATTAAATCATTTTGTTCATGCATTTCGATTGAAAATCCAAAAAACACAAACAGAATTTGCTACTTCTAAAGGCGAAAAAATATGATATTATCATAACGATATTATCATTATTGTAAAACGTCAACTTAAACAGAAAGTCAACAATAAAAATGAAGAAAAAAAAACCACGAAGAGTAATGTTAAGTCTTAAAATAACAAGGAAAATATACAAGTTATCTAATTCCAAGTTTACCCGTGTCTATACAATTAGCGAAACTTTCAAAATTATCCATCACTTCAAACTTCTCAAGATAGCAAAAATAATATGATATGTTGTAAAACTACCAGAATTTGATGTGACTGTCATAAAAGTGAGAGGTTTAGAGCTTTAAAACCAGGTTCAAAACACCATTTCTAAATTTGAAAATGCCTGTACCAAGTCAGGAGTATGACAGTTGTTAACCATTCGTTTGATGTGTTTTAACCTTTCATTTTGCCATTTAATTAGGGACTTCCCGTTTTGAATTTTCTTCGTAGGTCAGTTTTTTTGTAATTTTACTTTTTATATGACAAAGGCAATCTTTGACGAGGTTCTTGTGTGAGACAAACACATAGCGGGATCAACCTATTTTGTTCACTCCTCATCCCAATACCTTTTACAATCGATCAGTGGACGAACAAAGGTAAAAAGAGATAGCAATAGTGTATCTTCTCGCAACATCCTACATAATTTTATTGTAAAAAAGTATAATTATGAACTTCTAATTGATCTTTTCTTACAAACAAATATTGTAATAATCTTTATTTACCAAGGAGAAAACAACTATATGCATACAACATTTACACTACACATAGTAACCATATATAGCCGAAGGGAGTGTGAACGATGTAACAGTACAGATCATAATTTGTGTGCACAAAATATGAGTTTACCCTCATTACATAGTTTTCTAAGATAACTAAAAGTCATTAACTGTATATATATTCATACATAGAAGATTTCTCCAACGATCAGGTTTAACAATATAAGATCAAAGACCTTGATAGGTATGACATTTTAAACTGAAATATATCTCATCAGCAAAGAGAAAACTACAGAGTTCACATTCTATAGCTTAGTCTTATTAATAGGCATAATTGTTTTTTACATAAATAAGGCCGTTAGTTTTCTCGTTTGAATTGTTTTACATTGTCTTATCGAAGCCTTTCAAAGCTGACTATGCGGTATGGGCTTTGTTCATTGTTGAAGGCCGTACAGTGACCATTTTGGTCTTTTGTGGATAGTTGTCTCATTGGCAATCATACCACATGTTCTTTTATATATACTCGTTTAGATAAATACTATAAACAGCAAAATAATTATATATAATAATTTATTGTTGATAAAAGTTTAAATTTCCCAAAACACTTAAATGTTTTATATAATCAGGCGAAACTGGTTATTTGCAAGTGCTTTGTATCGGTATCGTTTGCCGTTTAAATTTGTGATTGATTTAGTCTTTCGAAATAGTTTGATTGGATTGCCACTGATAAGTTTGTTATAGACGAAACGTGCATCTGACGAATCAAATTATATATAACCCGGTTTCATTGGTATTTTTTGCATCATTTTTTTTATGCCACTGCTAGTGAACGGTTCGTATCTGAGTATTCACTAGCCTAGTAGTTAGTTCTTATGCAAGTGCTGACATGAAATATAATTACCTGTCAATTGACTGCTAAACAAATGATATTTTTCGAATACTACGTTGTAAGTTTGTGGTTAACATGTCGAAATGTACTATTATATTATTCATTTAAGTATGTCTCTGTTTTGTGTGTTCTTACATTTATTTGTTTTGTCTTCCCATTATGTTATGTTGTGATTTTAGCGGTAGGTTTTATATTTTGATATGAGCGTCACTAATGAGTTGTACGTAGACAAAACGCGCGTTTGGCGTACTAAATTATAATCCTGGTACCGTTGATAACTACATCGTCATAAAGCACGATGTCATGTACCAATTCAGGAATATGGTAGTTGTTATCTAATAGTTCGTTTCTATGTATTTGCATTGTTGTTTGCTTTTTGTTGCACTCCAATGTTCTGTTGTAGCGTTGATTTCCTCTTATAGTTGATGTGTTTCCCTTGGTTTTAGTGTGTAACCCGGATTTGTTATTGCTCAATAGAATTATGACTTTTCAACAGCGTTATACTCCTGTTGCCATTATTTTTCCTACCTGAATGCAAACCTAGCCTTGCTCTTCAACCTCGTGATGCATTTTCTTTCCAACTGTATTTGCGGTTGACAAGTCTTATGTAGAAGAAACGCCCCATCTTCCCTATCAAATTATAAGTATTGTATTTTCTATTAGATTTTGATTTTGCTTAGTTTTTCGTCTGATTTTGTTTTGTGAAAATCGATTTTAATTCATGTCTTTTCTTTCGTTTTTCATGATTTGATAAAAAAAAGTTTTCTTCTGATTAAGTCCTTTTCATCACTATAGTATTTTAAGTATTGATGTAACTGCATAGAAATAAACAAAATTGTCATTGTGAATCAATGCATATTCTTATTCAAATACGTCGCCTTTCGATGTATCCCTTTTTCGGTATTCGCTTGAACAGGTGGTCAAACTGAATTAGGAATAAATTCATGGACTAGTTTGCCACACTAAATAAACAAAGAAAAATAATACCACCATGTACACCATTGTCTCAAGCTCACACAACTCACAAGCGTGTAAACTCTTGCATATATACTGATCGAGCTTCATTTCAACATTTGTCTCCCATGAATACCCTTTCTCACATCATGTTGTTAAAGTCGTCTTACCGTTTTAAATTATCCTTGAAATGCGGTTATTTTGTGAACTTATTTTCTATTTCTTTCTTGTTGGTTACTTTTTGGGTCTTTTGAAAAATGTTGTTTGTGCTGTTTTTAGACCCTTCTACAACAAAATTTATTTACATGCACACGTATAAATATTGCGGTTTTTATCATAGGTTTGAACGTAGTTTTCAATTTAGACTCGTATACATATTTATTTACATATATAATCAAGACAAAAGGGAGATAATTCTCTCAGTCTCGTCTAATTTATAATTGATTTAAAACTATGCGAAAACCTCATGACATTATACGTTATAAATCACAGTTTAACAAAATGATACATAGCAACAACAATTGCTTACTTAATGGTTCGTGTTAATGCAACAATAAATATTTACAATATGGTTATTAGGCATAACAGTATAAATAACTCATCATACACAGAGAAACAAATTATAAACAGACAAATTTCACCAACCCATTTAAAAGTTGTAATTTCTCAGTTATTTCTACTGAAGTTTTAAAATAAAAAGCAACACTTTATCACAAAAATTACTTTTACTACTACAGATATGCTTTATATGCAATCCTGAGTAAATGTAATGGCCAAAAAATCGGCAAAGAAAGCTCTTAAAAGAATCATGAGCATATATCTCTATGATCTATATGAAAGAGGTCGACTCGTAATGCAAATGTATTTTCTACATAATGTGTTTCTAAGAGGGTAATTAAATAAACATTAAATCTTTAGTAGAGAAAATTGCTCAAAGTGAAGTAATTTCGTGAAGCAAATGGTCTTGTTCAAATTAGATAATACCTTCATCTTTATGGGTTTGGCAATGTGACCAATTCGTCCCATACATCAAACGCAAGGAAACCAAGAATTACTGTTCCACTACACTCCAATATTTATGATCCTTTTGCGTGTCTAGTTGTTTGATATTATTTTAACTTCAGAATTATGGAATATTATTTTGATAATTGTTTCATAACTCCTCAGACAAATTAGAGAAAGCACGAAACAGCTGCACCATATATTTCCCCTTTGACTTATAACTTAAGCTACGGGCTTATTAATATATGTTCGAGTCTAAAAATAATTAATTTGTAATATAATGTATATTTTCGCTTAATTGATTTCTTAAAGAGAATGTTCTACCCAAGTCTTTGAATTGTAAGAGATTTCTTTATGATTTAAACGTTTATTTCTGACCTTAGTATAACTAATTACTACTCGTGACATCTGGTTCTGTGCCATTGAAAAAAACAACATTAACATCAAAAGTTATGTTTAATTACAAACTATTTAACACAAATGTAATTATTAGGAAGTGTAAAAAATGCATTGATTCTAAAAATTCGATAATGGAACAATTAAATCTATTAGTGAAAAAACCATTAAGAATTATGGCTTCATTGTCCATGCATCAAAAAGTGGGAAAAAATACCGAATTCCACGGAAAGTCCCTTGTGCAATCACTCATTGAAATGATTTGTACCTAAGGTACTACATTGGAATTTTTTTTCGGTATCTCAAATTGGAAGAGATCTGCTGTACCAAAAGTCAAGGTTACTGTGTATTAAGATTGATGTTTGAATGGACACTCTCTACCAGATATTTAATTAACTTTTTTTTTTATTTCCTCATCTTTTTATGAGAATAAACATGTTCCAACTGATTTTTACAAGTTGTCCGGTACTCATAGAAAAAGTAAGAAGACGCAGAAATATTGACCATGAGACATCTCATTGACAATCTTAATTTTTTTATAGTGGCACTGATATTTTTTTGGTAAACGAAACGCACGTCTAGCGAACACTGTTTAAATTCTGATATGTATGTCGAGTTTGCTTATGTTATCTTATAAAGTGGCATTAGGTTGTTGTTTTTGTCTTTTGTCGTCTGGATTTTTTAAAATAAATATACGATGTGTTCTTTCTTCAAAGCTAAACGGTGATCTGTATTGGTTCAAATTAAATAGAACAGAAAAAAACTTGTTCTAGACCAATTATCATAAAAGGAATTGTAGTCCTAGTGGTGGTATTTAAATACACGATGAAAATGCATCATTTGAACTATGCAAGACCGACTGGCCGGGTGGTACTTTCGTTGATAAATAGTTCACCAACGGCTGTTATATGCTTTTTTGTTGGGATGCTGTCTCCCATAAATTGAAAATAATCCCCATTTTCATCCTCAATTTTATGTAGTATTAAACTGTAAGTTTATGTGAATCTTTTTTTTTAAAAATACTATTGGCTCAGCTGCACTTGTTTTTATTTAACAATAGAGACGAGGACAAAGTACTTATTTTTTTAATCTAAGTACCTCAGTTATTATGTAATTACTTTTACAAAAAAAAGCAGAGACTGTTTTATCGTATAAAAGTGTCATTTTGAATTACTTATATGAGTACCCACTGAAGCCATAGAGAAATATGGTTAATTAACCAGTACACATTTCTTTTATACATGTTGCGACTCGAAGCATATACATTTTTTTTCAATACAATGCATATCTACATTTTTTTTTACTTCTTTAGACTATACTACTTTTTCCGTCGAAATCGATTTTTTTTACAAAAAAAAATGTGCAAAGTAAACGCCATCGAGACATCAACCCGAATGAGACAAAAACCGAAAAGAATAATAGTAATACAATTCTTTACTTCACGCGACTTCTCAATATGTCTCGTGTTGTGAATTACATTGTATTTTTTATAAAGAATGTTCTTTTATACTTTTAATGGTACTTGTTTTACTACAACATATGCGCTTTTCATCAATTTATATATTTTAAGTGATGCTAGAAGCAACATATTTGAAAATTAAGAACTTTATTATCAATAGAAAGGGCGAAAAGTATATGCTAAAATACTAATTCTTGGACAAATAATAAGAACAAAAGATAAGCACAATTCATTCCATTATTTCAAATGATTTTAGAATGGCCAAAGTATTTGATATCGAAAACCCACAACAAACGATGACGATGTATAAATGTGACCCAGTATAATCATTATATTCCCGATGAATTATAATTATTCGCAAGCTATTGAAGCAAAATACACAGAGCACGCTTGCACAAACTATTTAGAAAAAGTCAAAAAACAGAACAGACAAAATTTTCTCTTCTAAGGTATGTTTTGTCGGAGAAAAATAATGTCAAAAAGTCAACAAACCGACCAAAAGGCAAAACACAACCGGAGGCCGCCAATGGGTATTCAACACAGCTAGAAAATTTACCTGGTCCCTTAAGAAAAATTTATGCATACTAGTTCAGTGATAATGGACGTCATATTAAACTCCGAAATATATAAATGACTTAACGTTAAAAAAGCATAAAAGATTATCGAAGGCCAGAGGCTCCTGACTTGGGACAAGCGCAAACATGCGGCGGGGCTAACATATTTTGTGAAATCTCAATCCGCCCCTTATACCTCCAGCCAAAGTAGAAAAACAAACACACAGTAATACGCGCAATACAACTCAGTTTAAAATAAGTCCGATCCGATGTCAGAATAGGTAACAAAAGAAACTAAGCAAAATAATAATGATACATAAATTAAAAAAACTGACATGCCAGCTCCAGACCTCAATGAAACTGATTAAAAGATTATGTCTTCAAAATCTGTTTAGTCTGTTTACTTTGTATTGTTTTCTTTGTATAATTCGTAAACTAAAAATTGCACTTGCTTAGGAAAAAACCTTTTATTTACATTTATCATAAATACATGGAGTGTTTGAATTGATCGAAGAAAATCCAATAATATACCATGAAAAGTGTATAAGCATGAATTAACATTAACTAAACCGATTCTATTTTTACCTTATGGGTCTCTTTTAGAAAATACATTTTTTTGGAAAAAGAAATGTTACGGGAATAGTCATTTGAAACAAATTAAACAAAAATGTTCTCAGCGTTTTATTTTACAATTAGTTTTAAAAAATTTACATTTTTATTAATTATTTAAGTTTAACAACTTTGAATTTACATAAACATTGTGTTTTATACCTGCATAACAATTTCAAATAATTGTCAACAAACCACAAAAAATTATCTCAAAATCAGATGGATTCTTTTTGTAAACCTATACTTTATTCAATTGAAAATTAATTCAAACATGTATGAACAGCCCACAAAAAGACTGATATATTTAAACATATAAATCATGATTTTTCAGCTTTTGGAAACTTAACTTTGTTAGTTTTGACTTAAATGAACAATACCTCAAATTCTTTTATTTTTTTTAACTCGAATGAATCTGAATTGTCTGGGTCTTCTTATAAGGTTTGTGGCACCGTTAAAGTCCACAATTCCTCTAAAGTCCACAACACCGCTAAAGTCCACAACAATTTTCCGCTAAAGTCCACAACGCCGCTAAAGTCCACAAACTTTCCGCTAAAGTCCACAAAATGACCTCCGCTAAAGTCCACAAGAAAACGCCGTTAAAATCCACAATAACAAGTTCCGCTAAAGTCCACAAAAAAGCACCGTTAAAGTCCAAACATTTTTTTTTATTATCAAAAGTTCAATTCGCTGTTTTTTTACTCCCAATAGTATATATATCTAATAAAAAGCATGAACCCTTGTTTTTTCAAAGTATTTTTTACGAAAGCGTATTAGAGATATAATAAACACAAAATTTGTAATGAAATATATTTCAAAGTCGAAACTTTGACATTCCAAATTTTAAAACTTCGACTTAATCTCGAATTTTTTACCTTTTCAAATTTTTGAATTCCGACCAAGTAAAAATTCAAAATTTTGATTTTTTTTAAACTCGAACTTTCGACTTTTCGCAAACGCAAAATTTCGACTTTTCTCAAACTCAAAATTTCGACCTTACTTCAAACTCTCAACATATCGACATTTTTAAAACAAAAACAAAATTTTTAAAACTGATAATTTCGTCGTTTCCTCACTATTCAAACTTAGGCTGTTAGTAATCAAACACAGCCAGTATTACAATTTTAGGAGGAGAAGACATGGACGCAAATTATTTAAGCAACTGAGGATCCACACATTTTGGCAATTTATTTTCAGAATTTCGTTTGGTTCTAAAAATATAATAAGGATACTCATTTTATATTGAAGAGTTTCATTCGGAATGAACATGCATGTTGACAGAAATTTTTAGTTTGAATAAATTTCAAGATTAAAGAATGTCAAAGTTTCAAGTTAAAGTCAAAATTTCGAGATTTGAATAGTTAAAATTTCGAGTTAAAGTCGAAATATACAGATTTAAAATGCCAAAATTTCGACTTTGAAAAAAGAAGTTCACTGCTAATTTTATTTCTAATATATTTTAAAAGAAGATGTGGTAGTATTGCCAATGAAACGGCCTTATTATGTCCCTTATGTGGGGCCTTAAACTAATGGCCTTACTATGTCCCTTATGCGTGGTTCACACATTGCCGATTATTGCTCCCGTTTGAGACCAAACAGCGATATATACGACACGAAAAGTGAAAAAGTCGGATTACTATCCTCAATTATCTCTAATGTGCTATCATTATCTGAACAAAGTCGTATACGTTCGGAACAGATTCCTACGGGTCGTGAAGGGTCCGAATAGTTCGGCGAAGCACCCCGATAGTTAGGTGCGTCCTGTTACATTCGGGAAACTCAGCCGATTTTGTCTGGTCGGATTATAATCGTGCTTGTGTCGTGACAGATTCTGCTGTATCGGATCAAAATCCTAACAATGTTCTGTGTATTCTTTACGGTGTCCTGTTGAACGGGAATGATCTGGAGAAATTTTTCGTTGCTGTTTTTCTGCCGATTGAGTCCAGATTCCATCCAGATCTTGTCGATTGCGAAACGTTTTTGCCTAAACCGTTCGGGAGCAGTCCCGTTATTAATATGAAATTCGTCAATGATACCCATGCCAGAGTCCCGACAATTACAAAATACAATACGACTGAAACCAGACAAAGCCGTTTAAAAGCAATGCGATAGAGCGGACCGTGAAAGGATTACTTTCCGACAGTACATGATCATCTCGAGTAGGCCGACAGTTTCCAACAGATAACTTCCGTCAGCGTCGGTTCACTGTCTAGTCACTGTCTGATCTCTGACGGATTTAATTCGGAAGAATCGGTACGCAGTCGTGACATACTCGATCGAGTTTCACCAGGTAAAAGATACAAATTAGATTAGAAGCGGATTGAGAACAGGATTATAGGGATACATTCGCTTGGAACGGTTGAATATCGAAGCTTCCTGAACAATATCTGACTGTTGTGATTAAATTATTTGTTTTACAAATTTTAATTAAAGTTTGAATTTCCATTCACGATTCACAGGATCTTGATCAGACTTTTGACAAATTTTGATCGGGAATGATCCTGTCAAACTCTGACGGCAGTAAAAAGCGTGAATGTGTGACCCCAACTCAAAGCCCCAGTCCCACTAGACCACAATTGCACAACGCTCATCTCGATCTAAAAAAAATCAGAACGTGGTGAGGTCGCGGTATGAGCTTGATTAATATTATACCCCAGTCCCACTAGGCCACAATCGCACTACGATCTGTGAATAAAATGATGATCGTAGTACAATCATGTAGATCGCAGTAAGATCGTATCACGGTCGTGGTGAGGTCTTCAAGATCGTGATGAGCGTGGCTTACTTTGAAAATAGTATTTTTGGTAATTTACCTTTTGCTTATATTGAAATTATTTTTTAAACTAAATAAAACGATATATGAAAAATCTTGCATGTCTGCTTTATTATCAAAATCACTCACGTGTACGTCATAATGTCATTTTTTGAGTTTGAAATAAAGTCGAAATTTTGAGTTTGAGAAAAGTCGAAATTTTGCGTTTGAGAAAAGTAGAAATTTCGAGTTCTAAAAATTATTTCACCACAAATTTTATGTTTACTATGTCCCTATGTTCCTTTCGTAAGAAATACTTTGTAAAAACAAGGGTTCATGCTTTTTATTAGATATATATACAATTAGGAGTAAAAAACCAGCGAATTGATCTTTTGATAATAAAAAAAAATGTTTGGACTTTAACGGTGCTTTTTTGTGGACTTTAGCGGAACTTGTTATTGTGGATTTTAACGGCGTTTCCTTGTGGACTTTAGCGGAGGTCATTTTGTGGACTTTAGCGGAAAGTTTGTGGACTTTAGCGGCGTTGTGGACTTTAGCGGAAAATTGTTGTGGACTTTAGCGGTGTTGTGGACTTTAGAGGAATTGTGGACTTTGACGGTGCCACAAAGGTTCCTCATTCTCTAAATAAATGTACAATCATTGATAAATCCAATCCATATCAAAATGAAACTGTCACATTGGTTAAAAATACCATTGACAATTTAACATTGGATTGGTAATCCTTTTACTTTCATGAATTTTATAAAAATGTTATTTTCATTGTGCATAGCAATATTTACTTTTTATTCTCATGGAGGTATTAAACACTAATGCAAACAGATGAGCACTTCGAAGACAATTAATGTCTATTCAGTGGTGCTTGATGCCAAATTATTAGAAAATGCAAATCATTATACGAACTCTGAAGAGCTGATCAAATCAGATAGGACCTATGATATAGCCAATTTTTGCTCAGATATAAACCAACACATTCCATTGACACAATATTCGTATGTCTATGCCAGTGGTGACCATGAAACTTCGATGAGCTGTTTTTAAACTCTTTAATCGTAAGGGTTACACGAATCTTCAATCGTAAGGGTTACACGAATCTTCAATCGTAAGGGTTACACGAATCTTCAATCGTAAGGGTTACACGAATCTTCAATCGTAAGGGTTACACGAATCTTCAATCGTAAGGGTTACACGAATCTTCAATCGTAAGGGTTACACGAATCTTCAATCGTAAGGGTTACACGAATCTTCAATCGTAAGGGTTACACGAATCTTCAATCGTAAGGGTTACACAAATCTTCAATCGTAAGGGTTACACGAATCTTTGAGTTTGTCTGTAAATACTGTCATACAGTTACATTCATCCTACATTATAGAAACCCATTAGGTTCTGAATTTCTAATTATACACCATATATCAACTTCGATGTTTCACAGTCTCGTATTAAAGAACACTCAAATTGTTTGGACTGGTACTGTGAACATAATTGTATAAAATTCAAGATTGCATGTTTCTCACGTAAGTGCGTCACTGTTTGCGATATCCTTGGGTTGCTGTCGTTGGTGGAAGATATTCTTTGTTGTTCTGTGGTTTGCATGTTTTCTCTACTTTTGTCTTTTTTGTGTATGCGTCTGTCTATACGTGTGCTCTTGTGTGTATTTTAGTTTTATTCCTGTAACGTAAGTTGTCATTAAAGCAACATATTTTTTAGCAATGTCATATAAGCGGAAGGTTTGGCTAGCCATAAAACCACGTTAAACCCACCGTCAATTCTTCTACATTCAAAAGAGAGTCAATGATGACACTGCATGCACGATTTAGCTTAGATACTCGTTAGAACATTTGAAGGTCACTTCTATTTATTGGATACCTCTATTAAACAAATAAATCCTTCAAATCACGTTTTATTTCAGCCTCAATGAAGTTTCCTTCTACGGGACACCCTACTAACTAGTTTCTCTACTAAAATCAAAGAACATTTGATTAACTTTGCAATAAATCTTTTTTTATTATTTTTGGAGTGCACAAAACTCTTTGGATGTTTAAGATAAATTAGGTGTTTTGATGGTCTTTCGAATTTGGTTGACACTTATGACTTTTTGACACTTTACACCACTACACTTCCACACAATCTATCAACAAAAGTTTTTATTATTTTATAAAAAGGTCCTTTGATGCTCTTTTTGTTATTTTTGCAAATCAGTTCAATCCTTATTCTGGAATAAAAAGATGAATATGCTATAGATGTACACTTACTGGAATTTGATGAAATGATTTAAGCTGTATTTCTTTTAAGCAACAATGAACTTTTCTTTATAGCTGATTTTTTCCTGTATTATTCTGAATCACAATATATGACATTTTTTTTCTTTTTAAGGACAATGATTTTTGTAGCCCCTTCTTATGTTTATTTTTAGCTTACCTCGCCCCGAAGGGCCAAGTGAGCTTTTCTCACCACTTGGCGTCCGTCGTCCGTCGTCGTCCGTCGTCGTCGTTAACTTTTTACATTTTGAACTTCTTCTAGAGAACCACTGAATAGATTGAAACCAAACATGGCATGAATGTTCCTTATGAGGTGCTGACCAAGTGTTGTTACTTTGTAGCCGATCCATCATCCAAGATGGCCGCCAGCGGGGGACTTAGTTTAACATAGGACCCTATGGGAAATGCATACAAATGACTTCTTTTAGAGAACCACTGAATGGAATGAAATCAAACATGGCATGAATGTTCCTTATGTGGTGCTGACCAAGTGTTGTGACTTTGTAGCCGATCCATTATCCAAGATGGCCGACAGCGGGGGACTTACTTTAACATAGGACCCTAAGGGAAATGCATACAAATGACTTCTTTTAGAGAACCACTGAATGGAATAAAACCAAACATGGCATGAATGTTCCTTATGAGGTGCTGAACAAGTGTTGTTACTTTGTAGCCGATCCATCATCCAAGATGGCCGCCAGCGGGGGACTTAGTTTAACATAGGACCCTATGGGAAATGCATACAAATGACTTCCTTTAGAGAACCACTGAATGAAATGACATCAAACATGGCATGAATGTTCATAATATGCTGCTGACCAAGTGTTGTTACTTTGTAGCCGATCCATTATCCAAGATGGCCGCCAGCAGGGGACTTAGTTTTCCATAGGACCCTATGGGAAATGCATACAAATGACTTCTTTTAGAGAACCACTGAATGGAATGAAACCAAACAGGGCATAAATGTTCATTATGAGGTGCTGACCAAGTGTTGCTACTTTGTAGCTGATCCATTATCCAAGATGGCCGCAAGCGGGGGACTTAGTTTAACATAGGACCCTATGGGATATGCATACACATGACTTCTTTTAGAGAACCACTGAATGTAATGAAACCAAACATGTTATGAATGTTCCTTATGAGGTGCTGACCAAGTGTTGTTACTTTGTAGCCGATCCATTGTTCAAGATGGCCACCAGCGGGGGACCTAGTTTAACATAGGACCCTATGGGAAATGCATACAAATGACTTCTTTTAGAGAACCACTGAATGGAATGAAACCAAACAGGGCATAAATGTTCCTTATGAGGTGCTGACTAAGTGTTGTTACTTTGTAGCCGATCCGTCATCCAAGATGGCTGCCAGTGGGGGACTTTTGAATGAAATTAAACATAGCCTGAATGTTCCTTTCCTTATGAGGTTGTGTTGTCACTTTTAGCCAAATTTTTTTATTTTTTTATATGATTTCAAAAACCAAAGTAGAATCAGGTGAGCGATACAGGCTCTTGAGAGCCTCTAGTTAATGTTTCCCAACAAATCCGCATCGGTAATGACGATTTCAATTAGTAAAAGTAAGTATGTATAAATAACAGTTTGTTTAATCGTAGGTTTTTTTCTACCATGAATTACTTTAACTTAAACTTTTTTACAAGTACAAATGTTTGATTTGGAAATTTGACTGTACCGTATATAACCCTTCTCTAAAGCTGGATAGGATAATAGAGTTTATAAAGTCTGTAGATTAGTTACGATCGATGTAAACAAATTGATCCTCAACTTATTCTTGTATTATATCATACATTTATGAATACTGATGGTTTTGCCTCTTGTCGATCTTTATGATGACTGATGTACCCATATTTTGACTATTTTATTTATTATGTCTGTTTATTTAACGCATCAATGTAAGTATAACGGAATTTGATGAGACTGTCATTAAAGTGAGAGGGTTCGCGCTATAGAACCAGGTTTAATCTGCCATTTTCCTCATATGAAAACGCCTGTACCAAGTTAGGAATATGGCAGTTCTTGTCCATTCGTTGTGATTAAAGTGCGAGGTTTGGCATGCCACAAAACCAGGATCAACCTACCATTTTTTCCTTTAAAAATGTCCTGTACCAAGTCCGGAATATGGCTATTGTTATATTATTGTTCGTTTCTGTGTGTGTTACATTTTAACGTTGCGTCGTTTATTTTCTCTTATTTTTTAGTGTAATTTCACATTGCGTTAAGACGTGTCACGGTACTTGTCTATCCCAAATTCATGTATTTTGTTTTGATGTTATATTTGTTATTCTCGTAGGATTTTGTCTGATGCTTAGTCCGCATCTGTGTGTGTTATATATCAGTCTTGTGTCGTTGTTCTCTTCTTATATTTAATGCGTTTCCCTCGGTTTTAGTTTGTTGCCCCGATTTTGTTTTTTTTCCATGAATTTATGAGTTTTGAACAGCGGTATACTACTGTTGCCTTTATTGATGCGTTTTGTTATTTGATTTTGCCATGTGGTTATGGACTTTCCGAATTGATTTTCTTCTAAGTTCAGTATTTTTGAGATCAAGTCCATATGTTCATGTATTTTAACAACCACTCATGGTTAAAATAGTCTTCGCTTGGATAGTATCTGTTTTACTCAAGCATAGTGATTGGCTGTCTTGTTAAGGTCCCTTTTTGGTTGGTTTGTTTCTTTGTCGTTTCCAGCTAATTTTCTGACGATGAAAAAATGTATGAAAAAATCTACACAATTTCTTATAAATGAATACAATTGATCCAATCAAATATTGTTCCAATCAAATATTGTTCATCATGTTTTCAATCTAAGTGTCACTTAAGATAACGGATCACAAAGTCCATTTATATATTACTTTTGTTTTACTCTTTTAGTTCTAGCTGTGGTTAAAGAAATGGTTGGTGTATAATTTTTTTTTTTAAATATTCTTTTATAATTTGAAATAAAATCCATGCTACAAAATGCATTTGTATAAAAATGAAAAAACAAGGAAATGTGGTATGATTGCCAATGAGACAACTATCCTCCAAAGTTTAATGGGGTGGATATTACATAGATTAAGAAGATGTGGTACGATGTTTAGCTAGTAGTCATAATCGTTTAATTTGATATAGTAGGAGCATGTTCATTGTCATTGTCATTGATATGGTTAATTTATAAATTTACTGTTTACAAATTTTTGAATTTTTGCCATAGATCACCTTAGCTGTATTTGGCAAAACTTTTAGGAATTTTAGTTCACAATGCTCTTCATCTTCGTACTTTATTTGGCCTTTTTAACTTTTTGGATTCGAGCGTCACTGATGAGTCTTTTGTAGACGAAACGCGCGTCTGGCGTATATACTAAATTTAGTCCTGGTTTATATGATGAGTTTATTTTCAGCGTTTATGCACATATTGGGCTTAATAACATGAATTTTCTAACATATATTTGATATAAAAGTTATGTTTATTTTATTGAAAAATTAAAATTCGTATATAGCAAAGTTTGATTTGTTACCGATATAGGATGATGTTTGTAATTTAATCATATTAAAAAGTTATGAAACGTACATCAAACGATGTTTATTTTTTCTTAATATAAATTGAATCTAAGAAAACGAGTTGACACTTATGTGTCGAACCCAAGTTTATATAAGTCAGAGAACTTACTATGGAGAACTTTGATTTATATCAGTAACTGGTAAAACGTCACAATTATATCCTCGATTCAATTTTGAAAAATTATACTTTACCATCCTTTAAAACATTCCTGAGATAAACGTACCAATCTATGTTTTGCTGAATTAATTAGTGTTTTTCGTGCATAACATCGGAGTTCAAAATTAAATTAACCTAAAATTATCTATTTTAACCTCAATTTATATTGATTCACGATCAATAAAATATTTATCATAGTGCAGAGAGCATAATTAATTTCGTTTAAATTTAGTTTTTCATCTTTTGAAAGACTACTTTTCAATACCTTTAATTTGTTCATTGCATATTTAAATTTGTAAATGATTGTAATTATCTAAAGAAAATTGTATTTTTCTCTTTCTGATACATTTGTAATGGTGTATTTGGCAAGTGAATTATGGGAGAGCGACGATTTTGGTTCACTTTAAATTTGTTAGCCATAAAACTAATTGACTTTTTACCCCTATGTTTAATTTCTTATCGGTGTTTCAAATTTTCTTTATAAATTTTGAATTATGAGTCATTATTCTTAAACAGATTTTCTAACTTTAAATGGTTGGTCGATAATTTAGCAGGTGATAAAAGGAAAAGAAATTACAGGTTATCAAAAAAGAAAATAACAGGGTTTTAGGGTTCTCCGGTCCATTGACCATCAATTTTTCTTGCTAATAAATTGATGTTAAATTGTTTTCGATCGTGGTCTGATATACTAATGATCTTATTGTCCCTTTCTTCCTTGGGCAAATTGCCGACGCTCATTTCATTTTATAAGGGCAATATAAATGAGTTAAAGCACATTAAAAAGTTTTAAGTGAATTGAAACTTGAAGAAGTATATTTAGTAAATTTTAAATATTCATAAATTACTGGCTATATATACATGAATACAACAGTTATTTTCTAAAGCGTGAAATTAGTTTTGATTGCTCATGATGGAAATGTGTTTATTAAAGAACCTATGATAATTAATCAAATGGTGAAAGAAGATCTACAGAGTAAAGGTTCAAGATATACATGTATGAAGGTGAAAGCCTGCTTAATTTATCATCTTGAAAATCTATAAAATATCCAAAAGCAACTGATATGCATATGTTAAGGTTTTTTACACACATCCTATTAGAAAAAATGACGGTGGTCTTTACAGAGATAAACCAGTACTTATTTCTTAACCAATCGAACCAAGACCATCTTTAAGTTTCTGAGTAAAAACAAATATCGCGATGAAGACCGTAGAAATCACATTTTTCAACAAATAGATTATAATAGCTACTGCAAAATGTAACGTATTCTGTTTTTCAAGCATCACAGCGTTGTACAACTAGAACAGCAGTATTTACAAAAGATTAATAGAGTAAAGGTGAATAAACCTCCTCTTAACAAGTGTGTTTTGGACTGATTTAAAATTTTCCCGACACTTGTGACAAACCAGGAGGCAGCTAACAAAAAATTGAAATAGTCCAAATCGATGAATAGTTTGTAGAAGTTTGGAAAACTTGAAGAAATGTTACACATCTTTGAGCAAGATAAACTTAATAAAATTAAGAACCAAGTCGCAAATATTTTCAATTATCCATAGATACGATGACCGAAGAATAAGGGACGAAAGTTACCAGAGGAATGTCCAATCTCAGTAATCAAAACTAAATGAAAACGACTTGGGAAAAAATTCAAAAGACAAACAACAGTACACAAAACTTTATTTTTCGAAAAGAAGACAGAGACACTTTCGTTTCAAAAATTAATGCGTAAATTGCCTAGATTTTATGAAAAGAACAACGAATTGAAAAGCAACTTGATTGAATTTTCCTCGGAGTTCAGTAGTTTTGTGATTTTACTTTTTGCAAGTGAATGAAATAGTACCTTATACTTTTATTGGAATAATAAAAGCCGTCTTAATGTTCTCTCTATATATAAATTTGCACAAAGAAGGCGTCCCTGTCTGAAAAACTTCAAAACTTTTTACTTGACGTACAAGAAAATGACAAACCTATAAAAGTAAATAGAAATCTCAAAAATTTGAGATGCTAGATTCAAGAACTAATTTTCATACTACAATACCTTATTTATTGAAAATTCAAAACTACCATTTCTACGATAGGGTTCTAGTTGATACCAGTATGAGGCAATACACAATAAAACTCCAAAGGAGACCAATCAACATCATGGTCATGTATATGTAAAAATACATCATACTCTCAAAACAACACCAGAAAACACAGCTAAAATAGAAAAAAGACCAAATAGCATCAATAGTAGTTCACTCAAGTTCACATTTTTGGCTAACAGATTTGCTCAAGATTAGATTCTGTCTAACTGGTATCCCAAAAACAAAAAAAAATTCCTCCGACAGCAAGTTGTCCGTCATGATCAGGAAATAGTATAACAAAATGACTTAATAAAGGCATCAGTAGTATTCCGCTGTTCAATAGTCATTAAATTAAAACAAATCCAGGTCACAATCCAAAACCTTGGAAAACACTAAACACATGTACTAAAATAGTTGGAGTCAGGTCACAATCCAAAACCTTGGGAAACACTTAACACATGGACTAAAATAGTTGGAGTCAGGTCACAATCCAAAACCTTGGGAAACACTAAACACATGGACTAAAATAGTTGGAGTCATGTCACAATCCAAAACCTTGGGAAACACTAAACACATGGACTAAAATAGTTAGAGTCAGGTCACAATCCAAAACCTTGGGAAACACTAAACACATGGACTAAAATAGTTAGAGTCAGGTCACAATCCAAAACCTTGGGAAACACCAAACACATGGACTAAAATAGTTAGAGTCAGGTCACAATCCAAAACCTTGGGAAACACTAAACACATGGACTAAACTAGTTAGAGTCAGATCACAATCCAAAACCTTGGGAAACACTTAACACATGGACTAAAATAGTTGGAGTCAGGTCACAATCCAATACCTTGGGAAACGCTTAACACATGGACTAAAATAGTTAGAGTCTACGATGTACTTTTATGAGAAGATGTGTTTCCTAATCGTTTACACCTTTGAAATGAATTTTTTTCAAGGACTTTTTTTATGGCTTTTCTTTTTTCAAGGTCATGTTTTTTTAAAAGTGACTCTTGTCCTTGTTCGAGATTATACATTATATTTCTTTAAGTAGCTATCAAAGTTACCAGGATTATAATTTAGTACGCCAGACAGATTCGATCTACCTACCGATCTAACTGCCGATCTTCTTATCGATCTATTTCAGGATCATTCGATTTATCAGGGTTGGGTCCAATATCGTAGCAGCTACGTAGCGGCTACGTAGCTGCTATCGATATCTATGTAACAACTAGTCTGTGGCTACTCGTTCAATAGTCAAAATCTACGTAGCGATATTGAACTCAACCCTGAATGTATCTTTCGATCTACCTTATGTATATATCTTTATCTTTTAAATTAGACCAATAAATTATTGGCAAACTAGACTTTTAGAAATTCATAGTTTTAATTATTATTCATTTCGAATCTATATTATGTCTCCATATTAAAAGTATGTATAAGGATGTTATTTACATGTTTTTTTTTGTTCGATTGCCTCACTTGTATGCAATTGAGAAGACTTTCTAAATTGAAGTACTTGTTTTTGATCTAGATAACACTTATTCATATTTTAATTCTTTTTTAATTATAAAAAGGAAAGAATTGAATGCTCACACCTAATTTAACACCGCAACAGTCATGGCCTCGTCATAGGCTTTGCTCATTGTTGAAGGCCGTACAGTGACATATAGTTGTTAATTTCTATGTCAGTTTGTCTCTTGTGGAGAGTTGGCTCGTTGGCAATCATACCACATCTTATTTTTTTATAGACTCTAGTTGTTGCATTATGCCATAATGTCATATATTATAGGATTAAACAATTATGGAATTTAAATTGACTTATATTTAATGGTCTCTATTAACTTTATTCAATATTTTTGGTACAAATTCGGGACCTTTTGGATTTTAGCTCTTCGTCTTTTATATAAGTTTGGATTTTAGATATTTTGGCCACGAGCATCGCTGAAGAGACTTGTATTGTCAAAATGAGCATCTGGTGCAGAAAAATTGGTACCGTTAATGTTATAAGTGTACATGCACTTGTTTATTGTTGAAGGCAATGTGTTGAACTCTCAATGTCTGTACCTTTTTTTCAAAAAAAAAGTCATCGGGTTGCTGTTTCATTGGCATATATCAAACATTTCCTTTTTTACGTTTGTTTTTCCTTTATTTTTTGCACTCATAAACTTATTTAATAATTATTATTTTTCACACACTCTAGTGTTAGTATCAACACTCATGATGCTAAACATCATCAAGATAAACTTAATTGCTGAAATAGTTCATCCCTTCATTATTGTGTTTGTGATGTCTGCTTGAACATATTATTTATGATTTTATCATAAATCATGGAATGATTAACTTAAGCCATTTTAATTTAAATATTCAAAAGACTCGCCAAAAAACATTTAAACTCTCCTCATATCATTTTGTCAAAAAATATATTTTAATTTTATTGGTATAATTGGTTTTAAATTTCAAGTATCTTTCATGTGAGTCTTTAGTTGAGATGAAATAACTTTTTTTCCTCTTTGATACAAACATATCTATAAGTTTAATCTTTATTTAGGAAATCAAGTAAATTTGACATTTTCTAATGTGTGATTTTATCGTTTGAAGGTGTTTGAACACAAGCTTGAGAGTAGATGGTATCAGAAAATGACATCACACATTTTTGGTGACAGTATATAAACGTCCCCATCAATATATTTGATCACAGTTCCCATTATGATCAACGAACCGGATAACAAACCTAGTTCATGGTTCGCTAGAGAAGAAGTAAAATGCCAAAGAAGTTTAAAACTTTATGAACTATCACTTTTCTTCTCTTTTCATACGTAAATACCGGAGGCTGTTAATGGCTTTAAATTAAATGCAAAACTAATTTGTTTGTTTCCTTAAGTTAAAGGTGAAAAATGACTTTCAAGTCTGCACTTTTGAACTTAATATGAATTATTTATCATTTGTCATAAGATGATTATGAAGATGAATTATGAATTTACATTTATAACAAAAAATTGTTTTTCTACTGTACAGGGGATTACTTTACTTTGACTGGATGTCTGTAACGTTTAATATAATCAACTTGAAAACTGTATAAGGAAATAGAAATTAGATTAATGTAATTTAAAGTAAACAATTTAAAATTGTTGTTGATGAACAACATAAAAATGAAACCCATGCAATACACGTTAAAATGCTTTATTTAACAAAACAGACAGAGAACGTACGTTCAGTGGTCGTCCTGAACATGCATAAAATATGTTTACCCGCACGTAAAGCAACTAACAATTTATACCATCAGTTTTATTGTTTGAATTACAAAAGGGTAACGTTATGAACAATTACGGATTCAATACGATGAAGAAATTCCATTTTGTTTAATTGCTACAAAAAGACCCAATTAGATAACAATTCAAAAACGAAAACAAGCGACATTATGTATACAATAAACGAAAAACAGATATGACAGATAGCAACAATCGGCAACCACTAGATTCATAAATTCAAACATTATTAAGAAACTAAGAAACAGCTCCTTCAGACAAAGTTAACGTGTGATGGGTTTAACTATATATTATTTCAAGTTCTTTTTGCCCATATAGTACTTCAACTGTTTCGGTTCTTATACATCATTGACTTTCAAATTTCTGGTGTGAGCGTTCCTTAAGAAAGTTAATCGAAAAAAGCGCTTCGCACGCATGGAAATTATAAAGTTATGTTTTCATTTTTTACAGGTTCATGCGATCAGCATATTCAGAATGTGAAAGGATTTAACCAGTTATTGATCTGAGAGTACTTCATAGTTTTATAAGAATCTTTCGATTGGAACCATTGCATATTTTATGGGTGACAATTTTCATGGTTTGATTTTCCATGCGTCGAAATGGTTGATCCTATGTTGTGTTCCATTTGAAATACAAACAAAAACCACACACATACACAAATAGTCATACATGTTGGCTAGACTCATGCTTGCAGCCAGTTTTTCATGTTTATAAAAAAAAACAAGAAAGTTGCACAAATTTTGAACTATGTTTATATAATTTAAAGTTGCTATACAGGTACACTCATTGGAGAACTAAATACCAGAAACGCCACTTCTGTGAACTAATATAAAGGTTATGCAAAGGTTAAAATAAAATGAAACAATCAATATAAAGGTATATTAGCTAATGTTTCATGTAAACTCGTGTAATGATTAACTTTAACCGGCGACAAGTAAATTGAGGATGTATGGGTGCACTTGTTTCTATTAAGCCGGTCATGCGCCGGTCATGTGAACGGCGTACGCCTATTTGTGCGAGAAACAAGTGGAACGGCTTATATACCGGCAAATCTAACATGGCTGCTCAAGGACAATTACTACCAGCTATAATAGGTAATGGCCTATTCCAGCTGTTTGAGGACGATGAAGAAGGAAAATTGCAACTATATCTCTCACAGACTGAATTGTGATATTTTTATTAAACGTTCGCAACTTAACCCTAGTTTTTGGTGGGGTTCGTTTTGTTTTTTCTTTAGTTTTCGATGTTGTGTCATGTTTACTATTGTTTTTCTGTTTGTCTGTTTCATATTAACCATGGCGTTGTCAGTTTGTTTTAGATTTATGGGTTTGACTGTCCCTTTGGTATCTTTCGTTCTTCTTTTAACAAAAACGTTCTCAAGAGCGAGAAAGCATTGATATACGTTGATAAATTATTAACAATTAACAACAGGATAAATATGATAATAATAATAACAATAAATAATTTATTTATAAAGGGTGACTACAATGAGTTACGAAAAACGAAATATTTTATTAAAGTAATCTCAATTATGAACAAATATTTATCTTCCCTGAAACCTCGGCAATTCTGGTACAGTATAAAAATACACATGTTAGTTTGTTTAGTTAGGTTTTATGCCGTTTTATCGCATTTTGGCTACTTCGCGATGATTTATTATAGTTTTAAATGCACAAATTCGGTTCTAACAACAGTCGGCCATGTTTTTCGCCGCTTAGCCGGTCAAATCAAACCGGCTCGAGCGGCGTAAGCCGGGCATGCGGCATGCGCAGTGCAAAATATTTTTACAAACAAGTGTCATGCCGGTTTGCCGACGGCTAACGGCGTAAGCCGTTTGCTAGAAACAAGTCCCACCAATGTCACTTACTTAAAAAAAAAATTTTAAAAGATGAATGGGTAAAATTGCCTAGAAAATCTATTTTGAATTGATTTACCACACTATATAAAAGGCTTCCACAAAATGCATTTTGAAAAAACAACATTTAACGTACAATATAAAATATATGGAAAAACAATGAAAACCACACTTTTATCAATTCTATGCGTCCAATGCGCTTTCAATTTCTGTAAATATAACGGAATTTGATGAGACTGTCATTAAATTGAGAAGGTTAGCGCTATAGAACCAGGTTTAATCCACCATTTTCTACATTTGAAAATGCCTGCACCAAGTCAGGAATATAACAGTTCTTGTCCATTCGTTTTTGATGCGTTTTGTTATTTGATTTTGCCATGTGATTATGGACTTTCCGAATTGATTTTCCTCTAAGTTCAGTATTTTTTTTATTTTACTTTTTTCTGGATATACCTTCCACTATTGGATTTACCTTCCATTAGGAATGCTCAAATCCAAATATTTGAAATCCATCGATGTATAAGAACCGAAGCAGCTGATGAGCTATTTGAACCAAAAAGAACAATAGAGTGAAGTTAGATGGATGAAAATTACTAATATGAATACAGTAAAAGTATGTTCAAAAGACAACATTTTTATTGGAACTACTTTAAAAGCAATCGGTTGTATTATGCTTGAACAGTATGATAAAAGCATAAATAAACGTGGTTAATTACTTATGTAAAGCACATCAATAAACAAAAGAGAATACAATTATCAACAGATCCATCAAAATTCCAATTTTCTTATGATTGCTTGTTAAATGTATATATAACTACTAATTTGTAATTGTGTAAATGCAACGGAGAAAAACCATAAATATTTTTCAAAGAATCATCTTCATTATAACTTGGCACATATAAAAGCACATATGTCTCTGATAATGAGGTAAGGTTTGGCTTAATTGCATCCTTGTTTTATGCTTATGGTAATTATAATGTAAAACAGGAAAGAACTTTGTTACAGGTTACCAACATCAAGAAAACAGATTCACTATTTAGCGGGGGAAATTATTACCTCAAATAAGTTTCTTATCAAAACCGTGTAAAATGGATGGACTGTTGCAAGACACAAGTTAATTGAAAGCACCAATTCCGCTAATACATCTCTATTTTGCCTGACTACTTTTTAACGAGATATTCATTCTTCAATATAATAAGTCGTCTGCGAATTATGCTATGGCGCGTGTGCATAAAAGTTCTGCTGTGCCGAACATTTTCAAATTATTAGGGGCGGTCTGTTTTTTATCTTCAAAAACATGTTTACAGTAATAATTTCTTTCAATATTCAGATGTAATTTTCTTATTTTCTTTATAATTTCAAGGAAAAACTTTTTAAAATTACGAAAGTCTTTTATGTTCAAATTCCGCGCACTACGTTGCTCTTTATCAAAACGATTTATGTTGAAAAATGGTCGAACATTAAAGATCAAAAACTTTAACGAATCTAGTAATTAAAATAAAAGCGTTTTAATTTATTATAGTTCAAAAGTCAATTGATTGGAACTGAACAAAAAAGTTTGAAATGTCTTTATCAAAATGTTAACGCTGTTTTAATGCCCATTATGAAACAAAGTATTTTTGACTCATATAAATGTAGAGTTCTATGCTATCTTTGTTGCGTGTTATTAAAAACAGGTGTTTCTTGATGACATCCTTTGACAAACACGAAGTAGCGAATTTAGATATACACGTAATTAATAGCTTGATGACATATCAAATGATTCGTAAAATACACATTTGTCCTTCATATTAATCGTAGCAATATACACAATATTGAAACAATTAACTATATTTTAGATAAATATCGCAAAGCAAATTAATCTGTTATTTTTGAACTCCGAGGAAAATTCAAAACGGAAAGTCCGTTATCAAATGACAAAAATCAAAAGCTCAAACACATCAAACGAATGGATAACAAATTTCATATTCCTGACTTGATACAGACATTTCCATATGTAGAAAATGGTATATCAAACCGGGTTTTATAGATAGCTTAACCTCTCATTTGTATGACAGTCGCATCAAATTCCATTATATTGACAACGATGTGCAAACAAAACAAACAAACACAATAGGTAAAAAAGTCAAAAATTAGTGTACAGCAATAAACATTTTGTAATTATCTTTATCACTATTAAAACAAACAAAAAAATGTTACAAAGAAACACAAGAAGACATATAGACAAAGCACATTAGTAAAAAGGAAAGACAAGAATATAAAATTTACCATAGCACAATAACAGAATGACGTGATGTGTGTTAGTGTACATGTAAGATGCCGTGGTGGTAATAACACCAATGTCAATATACCGAAAATGACGTGAAATTATTCACATCCTTGGTAGGAAATGTTTATTGGATACTTCACAAAATACATGTTATGGACATTCTGGTGTAGGTGACCACAAAAGAGATTGTAACTATTCTGCACGAACACTATAAGGTGGGATGGTTTTGTTGTTCACATCTTTGAGTGTCAAAGAAATTTGAAATTGTAATATAGGCAATTAGCTTTACAATTGATTAGCTCTTAAACCAAAGAATAAAAACACACGAAACAGTCCGCTGGGTGCCCTTTGGTTATGTTGTATGTTTGTTGTTTTCGAACGATGGCGTGATAAGAGCGATCCAAGGTTATCCTCAACTTTTTAAAACAACCAATACCAGATCAACCCTATGTAAAATCATCATACTGTAATATAGAAGTATCAGACCAGTAGTACCTGTAGTATTACAATAATTCTGGTGGTAGACACTCTTCATTATTTTATAACCAATCTTGTGATTTCAGAAACAATAATGACATGTCCACCCTCCTCGGCTTGGTGTTATTCCGAATTATATATCTGATTACCTAAATTAAATGACAAATAAGCATTACTATTAAGTTTTGCATTTGTGTTGTTCCCTTCAAAGTATTGGAAGTATATCAAATGTTAAATTAAAAGTAAAGAAAGATAACTCTAGTTTTATTTTTCAAAGCCAACACACAAAGCCTAGGTACCAATTTTGTTGAAGCACTACTACAGTGAAAATATAAATAAGAAGGTTAACAGTTTGAGGTGATTCTATCAGATGAACAATGAATTCTTATTTTCATATAACATCTTAATTGTGGTAATTATCGTTGTTTTTATAGTTGTATTAAACTGAATTCCATTTTAAAAGCCAGGTGACGCTTATTATGATGATCTACTCGTTCACGATCCTTTTAGTGTTCCTTTGTTTCTTTTGGGTTTTTTTTTTCGTTCATTGTCTTTGTTTTTGTTTGTTTGTTTCGTTGATGTGGGGTTTATTTGTGTGTTCTTTTGTGTGTTTTTTCGTTGTTTTTTTGCTTTGTATTTTTGGGTAGGGAGTTCCTTGAGTTGTGTTTGCGGGATGTAATTATAAATTTGAACAATGGTAAACTATTATTTCCTCTACTTAAGACAATATCAATTCATGATATCTATTTTACTTACTTATAATTCCCTTTTACAAACCAGAATGAAAACAGATATAAGCTAAACAACGTGATGCCATCCATACATTCTTTTTTATAACACAATGTAAAGGTGTACTAGTAATTATAAGTTGGAACAATCATTTTTAAAAGAGCTCTATTTATATTATTGATTTCGTGTTAATTCGCGTTAATTCCAATTGAAATTGTTTATATTTCACGCATTTCAGTCAAACTGAAATTAAGAACATTTTGTAGATAAGAATATTTGCTTCATATTCAATTTTTTTTTACAGACCACCCTCATAAAATCACTCCGTTTTCGCCAAGTGATATCCTCACTGGGTACTAACATGGAAGTTTTACTGTCATGGTACTTACAATTACCTCGAAAGTAATATTTAACCAAAATAAATAGGCATAAGTACATCTGAAATACAATGCACAGCTTTGTTGACAATAGAATTATGTTTCGCTTAAGAAAGTCCTTCTTAATTAATATTAAATAAAAACAATTTGCCATATCTATTAAAGTTACAGTTTTGGGCAATTCTATGCATTCACGGTTTATATCATCCGACCATCATAATACTCATGTGCATCTATTGTGCTGGGAAGTCCAGTAAAAAGTTCAAGACGTTTTGAAAACGAATTTTGTTGAAAACATTCCAGAGCGGCATGGTCCTACCCTCTTTCTTGAGTAAATATACTAGTCATAGTTTTGGCTTCTAAAGAGAATTAATTTCATTCATTGCTTCCATTACACGTTTATAATGAAATTATATTGATAGCATCGAAATGCGTTTAGGACATAAAGTCTTTTAAATTTCCAAAGTCAGCGCCAGATTTATATTGAATAACATGTCTTTCATCCCTCGGAAAAGCTAATTAAGCCGATTAATGACAGAAAGCGTGGGCTTAATGATGTTGACTAATTAGTATGTATGTTTTTTAAAAATTAGATAAATCACGTGATCTCCTCTAAGTTAGCCCGCCAGAATGTTAAGTAATAGGTATGATCAGCATTCTATTGATGTGCGAAATCATTAACACGTATCTCTATACTTAATTGTTTAATGATTGTGTATATTCCTAGTCAGTAAACAAACGTGTAATTAATCTTTCATGCCTCTTAAGAGGCGCTTATCATCAGCATCAGCCAACAGTTAGAACGTAAAGAGAGTATTTGATGAGTCTATAGCTAAGTTTTAATGACCTCAAATAATGTTCAAAATTTGAAACACAGAGGAGAGGGAAGAGACGTACCGCTCTGACCAATTATGTTTAGGGTATATTCGGCGCCAGTTTTATGCACATTAATCATCTCGTATTACTTTAAAATTTATTTAAATATGGTTTTATGTTCTTTTATACATTCATAAACTGATTGGTATCAATCTGACTTCTTTGAAAAATTAGCGAGTTAACTAGTTTAAAGAAACATTAACTCACAGTAAGTTAGAATTAGTTGCTGATAGCGACAATGCCTAGATTGTAGGAGAAAAACATTTTAATATATATCTTTAAAAGTTAAGATAACGGGTATTACATAAAGTTAAAATTTGATAGATATAACGTTATAAATACTAAAGAATAATACATTACTTCAAGTGTCAATACCATCTGTTATACTTGAAACCATAGAGTTTTATACGACTACGAGATTGATGTAAATTGCATTATTCTATAAAATGAAGTTGGCACAATAGTTTCATGATCTCAGCTAAATTTTTCTTTTTCTTTTATATAAATACGTAAGATAATCGTGCGGAAAATACTGTCCGACTTTGGCTTGAACGCATACCAAAGCTGACGTAATCTACAACATTTTATACCTCAGAAAATGTCTGTACCAAGTCAGTAATATGACAGCTGTTATATCCATAAGTTTGGTGTGTTTGAACTTTTGATTTATTTCCATTTGCTTATGGACTTTTCATTTAGAATTTTCCTACTACTGCATGCTTGTCTTTTTTAAGAGAATACCAATACTTCATTTTCTGGCTGTTGACCGCAATGTTTTGTATTTCGAAATATTGTTAAAAAAATCGATATAAAAAAAATAAGGATTTAATGAATTCATTTTTTCTGTTTGTATTATGCTCAATCATGCTGGTGGTACCTTTGATAACTATTAGCATGGCAAAATGTATTATTGTATTATTTATTTTTGTATTTCTCTGTCCTGAATGTTCTTGCATTTATTCGTACTGTAGTCCTGTCATGTAATGTTGTCATTTTATAATTATATTAAAAACTCTCATTGAAGCGCGCGCGAGGTTTGTCTAGCCATAAAACTAGGTTTGACCCACCATTTTTTTCTTGAAATGCCCTGTAACAAGTCAAGAAAATAACAGTTGCTATCTTATAGTTCGTTTCAGTGAGTGAAACATTGTCGTTTGTTTTTGGTGTTGCACTTTAGTTTTTCTGTTGTTTCGTTGTTTTCCTCTTATAGGTGATGTGTTTACATCGGTTTTAGTTTGTAACCAGGATTTGTTTTATCTCAATCGATTTATGACTTTTGAGCAGCGGTATACTACTGTTGCCTTTATTTGAATACTTACAAGACAAAATTAAACCGTACACATTGTATTTAATGATTATAAAACACATCGTAATCATACTAGGGAATGAGATACAATAAAACATTATATCTTAACAGACACAACTATACCGTATACATTGTATTGTACAATATTTAACTACGTCGTACGCATTGCATTAATTTTGGACGAATAAAATTGAGAAAGAAAGTGAGAAAAGTGTCAGAAGAGAAATTCCGACCAAAGAGCAGAAAACATCTAATTGGTCTTTAACACAGGGAGAAAATAGCTGCATCAGGAGGCTGGTCCCATAACAAAAATGTGTGCATGTAATAGTGCACTGAAAACAAACGCCATGCACACTAAACTCAGAAACATACGAATGAACTAACATTTTTAAAAAATATATAAGACTTTAATATAGGCCAAATTTTCCTGTCTTAGGACAGCCGCGGCAGGATTAAACATGTTTTGTTAGATCTTAACAACCTGAATGCACCATTTAAACTTATTTTTGGCACCATTACATCGTATGCATTTTATTGAATGAAATGCAAATACATCGTATACCTCTTTATTGAAGACAAAACACAAATCGTGCATACATTTGACAGTATCGTAAAATTAACAATGAACGTACTTCAGGGCGGTAAATATTCAAACTCAAATGTCGATAATAAACTGACAACGCCAAGACAACAGAAACACGACCATATGACAAACAATAGTTTACAATACAAAAACACAAAATAAAAAACTAAAGACTGAGCAACACGAAACCTACCAAAAAACGGGGGTGAACTCAGACGCGCTGATGAAGTGTATGTAAGGGTTTGACAATGCTAAATGCAGCTTTTTGACTGATTCTGTTTCTTTTGAAACCAACGAAAGAATACAAAAGTTACTTAGAGACTTCTGGTATCAGTGCTAGAACTTGAAGTCATGGCATCGGTATACTTCGGCTATATTCGTCAATCTTTCTTTGGACCAACATATTAATATGTTCTACTAGATCATCCAGCAGATATACAAAAACAAAAACATTACAGAAAGCTACGCATATAATGTTTGCACGTAGGGAAACATGAAAACAGAAAAAAAGGAGAAACTAATATCATAACAAAATACTACAGAGCAATCCAAAAGTACAATAAAAGTGGACAGTTTACAAAGAAGTATAAAAACTGAATAGTGCCATACATTACTATGACAGGCATACTTATAGTGTACACAAATACAACAAAAATATAATCTAAAGTACTGTTCCTTTTATGTAAAAACAACTAAGTAGTCTCTAATGTCATAATGAGCAAAATAAGCAGTAAATTAAATGCATGTCCTTCAAATAAAGTACCCGTATCTATTAGCAACAATTAATATAAGTAAGATGAATTACAATTTGTATTTGATAAAGCACGTGTATTTAAGCTAATTGCTGCTGTGTCGTAATTTAATTTACGCTTCAGTCAGAGGGACTGGTAATAACACTTACTATACTCTTTATATCTACTTTGTGAAGTTCAATCTGGGATCTTTATGGAGAGATGTATTTTTTAAGTAAGAATTGTAACAGTTTTCCACTTATACAAATATCATCCATCCAAAGTTTTCCTACACTATGGTCATGTTGCAGTACATAAATTACTATGATGTAACATCTTATACAAATGACTTTTCTGCACAAGTGCATACCTTTTTAATAAAAACTATAAGTGCCAATGGTCCGATCATATCTCCACAATATTAAAATTTATAAAATGTAAAAGATCAGCAACTCTCACTTAACCGCGCCAAAAGTAATAACATAGATAGTGATCTCAAATATATGTGTATTTAGAAAGAATAGATTTAATCAACCATGAAACTATCAGCCTGTTAGCAATTATATAAAACAAAAAAGATGATTGTCATCTGGAAAATCCAGGTTTTTTTCTTCAATAAAACATAATCTTCATCTGATTATTGTATCAGTATTTCTGGATGAAGATCTGTAACGATCTTCGATATGAGCTATTCAATAATGAGAATACATGAGGTGTGGGATAAACTTCGATGAAGAAAAAGAAAATGAAATTAGGCAGGCTATAAAAAAGAAGATAGCATATATGTCCTCCGCTAAATCGCCGGAGTCAGTAAATTTCCAGGCTGTGAATTAATCTTACAGGAACAACCAATCTGAAAACTCAACACAAAACCTATAGCGAACGTAAAGGACAATAGAAACAAAAACAACCGCTAGTGAGGTTACTTATTTCCAGACATTTTACAAGTTCAGGGAAACGTATCCATTGTCATCTGGAAAATACCGGGTTTTTTTTTACGTCTATAAAATATTATCTTTAATGAACACATCTGATTACGCTATCGGTATAACTTATATCTATTAATATATTTAATATTGATACAATATTACTTTTAGTGATTGATGAAATAGATATAAATTTTTATTTAATTCATCCGCGATATTAAGTGGGGTTCTATTTTATCTAGCTGTTTTTTGTTTTGTTTAGTTCTGCCAAAGGTTGACGAACGAGTTTACAAGCAGCATAATCTATGGTTAGCTTTTAGATGGACTGTATAAAACAAAACTTTACAATAATGACAAACGACACAAATAATACGAGGACAATGCATACATATATTATATTTTACTATTCTATCCCCTTTGCATGTTTCCTCTATATCTCTCAAACATCGGAAGAAACTCTTGCCTGCGTGAGAATAAAACAAGCATTGCCGAATAAGTTACCACAACTGTAAATCGTCGAAAATAAGATGAAAATGTCAAACTCAAAGCTCACATCTCTTATAGACTAGTAGTTATTGTGACTTTGTATTTTTTATAATTTATTCTTCTGATCTAGTGAAAGCAACACATGCATGATATGTTTTAGTATTTCCGACTATGCATGGGTACTATTTTGTTTTAAATATGCAATACTTCACAGGATATGTTGTTTTGACCAGGTCTGATTTTGGTGGTTTTACATCTTATAAAGTGTATTCGAGTTGTTTTTAAATAATTACACTCAAACCGGTGTTAGTTGTCAGGTGAGTTTTCTTCTTTTTTTTTCTTTTTTCTGCTCCGTGTTGAAGGCCTCGTTGTGACTTTGTGATGAAGAATGGCAATACAAGCACTATTCGTTTGCTTTTTGTGTTTTTTTTGCTTGCGCGTACGGATAATTTTTTGTCGTGTATGGATACACCATTTGCATAAAGTTTTTTTTAAATATTTCATGCAATTTAAATATAATAATGACAAGAATATTAAATTTACAATGCCACTTCACGAATAAAACTTACCCAAGCTCCACCTAAAAAAAAACATTTTCCTCTTATATATTTTCTAAGTGTATAAATATGAATTATTGAACAAATGGTAAATTGTTTACAATTTGGTTTCAATCCATTATTACATTTTTCGTTAGACTACCATATACTGTCGAATTTTTAATAATTGTCGAAACCCTTTGCTCAGGTCTTACCATTAATATATAGAAATTGTCAGGTCTGAAATATTTTAAGTAACTTACAATTTTACCCCCTAGATACACAAATCAAAATTTATGTGTTTCAGACCTGGAATCTTGTTTATAGTAAATGCATCACCCTGTAATATAAGAAATGCCACGCACCTGCAAAAGACGATAAATATTTACTGCCATCATATCTAGCTACTTAATCAATCATATCCATCTGTCATACAAAACTTTTTGTCATTGGTGTTTCTTTAAATGCGTAAAAAAAAAATAATAAATAATATTTTTTGTCCTTAGATAATCTTATTATTTCATTTTAGTTTTACTTTTTTCCTTCTCTGAGGACGTATAAAAATTTCCTGAAGGTGTGCAATTGGAATACGAAGTTGTAATGTCTTTTTAGATGAATTAATACAGTGAAGTTATGGTGCAGAAAGAAAACCATCCGTAAAATCTTCCACCAGAATATGCACATTGCATTTTGCTGTTGTTAAACAAATCATTTGTAAAAAGTGAACAGTTTAAAGGAGCACTAGCCACGAGTTTGAAAGAAATAAAATATGATTTCGTCTTTGTTTAATCATTAATGAAAATGAAATAGTGAAATAGAAATTCGCTTTCAGCAGTCATTTTGGTTCAGTTTTGTTATACTATACAAAGAAACATCGCTAATTTATTATTCATTTGCAAGGGAATGATTTCGACCTCATCAAATCTGTATTTATGTGAACTTTTATTGACTCTTTTAGCTAGATATGGGTTACGCATGAGTTAGGCGTGTTCTGCTAGTAAAAGTGAAAAGAATGTAAACATTGAAAGTCAAACAAAGGTACACCATTTGATTGACTGATTCGATCTACAAAAACTCTTACTTATACTAGGTAAAAACGAGTTTTAACATATTGTTTTAACATTTGATATAAAATCAAACAAACCTAGAAAATCTAATTGCACGAGTTCTCTATCTATTGATATCTATTTTGATGTTTATTGTGGTCTTCGCGATGTCACCTCGATGGTTAATTAGTTTGATCATCATAAACTAAAATTGAGAAAGGAAATGGTGAATGTGTCAAAGCGACAACAACCCGACCACAGAGCAGACAACAGCCGATTGTCTATCAAATTGTTTATTTAAGACATTTTTTATTTGGATATACGTTTTAGTATGTTTTAAGTGGAACATTATAATTTGGCTAAAATCGGTGAACATGAATTCGACAGCTAGCTTCCTATTAATGTATCACATCTACATGAAGATAGTAATGTAAAAAGGTATAATTGTCCATTCCATCGACGTACCTTGTACATCTTATAGAATTGACAATTAAGTGACAAGCAACAATCATAAAATAATACACAGATTGATATATTAAGGCATGATCAGATGCGTTCGAAAATGTTTAACAGTTCCTGTTACATTAGTTGCGTCTGTCATATTGCTTACTACGTCATCAGAAAGGCATGTGACAAGTCAAATTTGGTGATAGTCAAACGATTGGATTTCTTAGGCGTATGTCTTGTTCAATTGATTGTGGCCATTCGTGCATTACAGGAGCATATCTCGTAAACTTGTACGTGAAGATGGAGTCGAAAAGTAGTTAATAATCATATGTTAAACCAGATTCCACATGTTACAGCGAACATAAACTATCAAGCTGTTTAACAAATAACTTTTTTGTGTTAATATCGTTTATAAATTATAATTTTATAACTTCATTTCTGCCCAAAATTATTTAAGATAAACTAAATTGACACTATCTTGGTAGAACAGCATGAAAAAGATGGAGATTTATTCCTAATTTCAGAAGACTAGCGTAATTTAGAGAAGGTGGGAGTTTTTCCAGACATAAAATGATAAAATAAATGTCTGTCGACAGGGGTGCTCCCAATTTTCTAGAAGGTAATTTCATATTCTTTAATGACAATTATCAAATGTTTATCTCTTTTCAAATAAATCATATTTAATGCGAGATCGAAATCCTCAAAAAATGGCGATCTCAGTATTATCAATAAGACATTTACTACAATAAGTCTACTTGCACTGTTCGTTTTTATATGGAATCTGCTGCAAGTTCAGTCTCCATTTTTTCAGAATGTATGATGGCATACTTTCTATATCAGCAGGTTAATTACTCTCAACAAGAAACTGCGAGCCTTTTTACAGTATCATATTGTTTCCGTTTTATTTTCATATAATCGTATATAAGAACTGAGTGAAAGCTTTAAGTTTCAAATCTAATATGAAATAGTTATCAAATGTACCAGGATTCTGATTTAATACGCCAGACGCGCGTTTCGCCTACATAAGACTCATCAGTGACGCTCATATAAAAACAGGTGAAAAGCCAAAAAGTAAAAAGTCAAAGAGCATTGAGGGCCCAAAATTCCAAAATGTTGTGCCAAATATGGCTACGGTAATCAACTCCTGGGATAAGAAAATCCTTAGTTTTTTTCCAAAAATTCAAAGTTTTGTAAACAGGAAATTTATAAAAACGACCATATAATTGATATTCTTGTCAACGCCGAAGTGCTGACTACTGGGCTGGTGATACCCTCGGGAACGAAACGTCCACCAGCAGTGGTATCGACCCAGTAGTGTAAAAAAGTTATCAAAGGTACCAGGATTATAATTTAATACGCCAGACGTGCGTTTCGTCTGCATGAGACTGATCAGTGACGCTCATATCAAAACAGTTGAAAAGCCAAAAAAAGTACAAAGTTAGAGCATTGAGGACCCAAAATTCCAAAACGTTGTGCCAAATACGGCTAAGGTAATCTACTCCTGGGATAAGAAAATCGTTAGTTTTTTTCATGCTTTCATGAACTCTTATATAGGTCGCTGTGCTTGGCGTACATTTCAAACCGGGCAGCAATATTAAACGACACGCGATATTCTACTGAATAACAACATTAAATAATTGTTCGACATCCCTGGAATCAAAGTTTCTGCTCACGTACTTACTCAATAGGAAATGTTGATTAGATTTTCGAATTCAAAAGACTTGATAAATATTATACAATACGATTGCAGTTAAATATAAGCTCTCGACACAACACAAGAACTCCTCTTTTGGTAAAAACGTTTGCACATTTTTTTTTTTTTTCAATACGAATTTAGTCTTTTAACCGTATATAAGCAAACTGGAGTAATCCAAGATTAAAATACCTTGCGAAAAATTTAATCGTCAATTGAAGACTAGTCAATTTAAGTCATAATCTATATCAAACGGTGTTTCAATTAAAAAAAAGATAAACTAAAATTGAAATTTCAAGTCATCTAAATAAAAGATAGACACGGTCATTACAACTGATCAGTACTGATGAACCCAGCTGCTAACTCTCCACATGTACCAAATGACACAGAAATAAACAACTATAGGTCACCGTACAACCTTCAACAATGAGCAAAGCTCATACAGCATAGTAAGCTAATTCAAACGAGAAAACTGACGGCCTAATTTATGTACAAAAAATGAACGAAAAACAAATATGTAACACATACGCATTGGCGGATCCAAGGGGGGTGGGGGGGGGGGGCTTTTTTTTGACCGATTAAAGCATTTGAATGGGGACATATAGTTGGAACCCCTTTTGTCCTGGGTTTGGAACCCCCCTTTTAAAATGGCTGGATCCGTCACTGAAACTAAAACGACAACCACTGAATTACAAGCTCCTGACTTGGGACAGGTATATACATACAGAATGAGACTTTGTTAAACATGGTAGCGGGCTCCCAACCCTCCCCTAACCTGGGACAGTGGTATACCAGTACAACATGTACACAAGGACGAACTATAAAAATCAGTTGAAAAAAGGCATAACTCATCAGATTGATACACATAGAAATACTATAGTACATTGACAAAAACTCAGAGTGAACGTGGTTGTCAGAAAAACATCCTTGTTAAGTGTTCTTCATATTAGAGTATTAGGTGACAAAACAAATTTATGTCACTCATTATACAGGGTAGATGCCACTGCTGGTTGACTATCAGTTTCCCAGAGCACCAACCACACTGTAGCAAATGATTGTGTACGTATTTTTTCAGCAAAGTTTTTTTGTGAAGTGATTCGCAAGTATGTTTACTTTAATTTATATTTTGGGAAAAATCTTTACATCTTATATATATAATTGTAATGGCCAAAACTTATGGGAATTTGTGTTATAGTTTGTTATATATATATATATATTATCTGAAGTGTAAACTTGAAGATTATTCAAGAAATACATGCCAAGCTAAGGGTAGTATATGCTTGTGTTGATCTTTTTTTTTATTTAGTAAATTGATGTCATCTAAGTAAAGCAAATGACTTGGTGGTCGGGAATTTAGATTTCTATAGGAAAAATACCAGAAGATTAATGTCATACATTTTGAATAGCATTGGAAATAAAGATCTTATAATTTCCTTCGAATAAAATGCAAATTCGTACCGATATTAACAATTTTAAGCAATATATCTATGTACATAGAAATTAAATAATTTCGCAAGGTCATCGTTCACAACACTTTTGCCATTTTTTGCTCTTCAGTAATTACCCAATACAATATTGCAAATTCTATAAACGTCTTTCGTCCTCGAATATCATAGATGAAAACCGATACCAATAAAGCTAGATATCAGTGACAGAAATTAAAAAGAAAAATTAACGATCCATACAAGTGTTTACCCAAGCTTTGACCTATCGCAGGCAATTATAAATAATACAACATATTAGATTAATGTTTGGAAGATAAAATCTTAAAATGATCATTTCATCTCTATAAATTCAAAATTATGAATTCGGCGCCTGTTGAATTACCAAGATATTATCATACTTTAAGTGATTCTTTTAACCCTGCATCGTATTCATAATTTGTTTCCTATGAAATGAAATAAAAATCCCACATTAAACTTTTATGTTGATATCACCCATAAAATATACAATTTGCTTTAATAATTGCGGTAAGATTTATGGGAAAACGTTTCAGATATCGATTGCTTATGTTAAGATGAAACGTAAAACCCTAGAAAGGTATTCGTGTTAGAAAAGGCAAGAGCCATTTAGAGATCGCCTTACATTACACTTAATCGTAAAGAAATTAAAAACATTTAAGATTCGTTTAATAACTGCTAATTGTCAAACATAGTATTTATGGGACCTTTATCGCAGGCTCCATGACAAAACATAAAATAAAGTTCAGGTTTCTTAGGTGGGCTGACTGTGCTATTTTCTGATAATAACATATTTGAAATCTATTCTTTTAATTCGTCCTGTACTACGTGATTGAGCAAGAGAGAGAAAAAATAATTAAATTTAACACGTGCAGAATTTTACCATCACCTGGAAATGTCTCAGAAAGGTTGAAATGATATATTTATATTGAACGGGCATGATTCAGAACATACTGTTCTAAACTGTCCGTATATAAATCTAGAAGTTAAAAAGAAATTAAAGGCCCAACCCCTTCAGACAAAGTTGACTTAAGATGGATTCCGCTATTTTTAGGTCCCTTTTTGGTCATGTTGGTGTTTGAATACTAGTATTTCAGTTATATTTCATCTTTTGCTTTTAAAGTTTATAAATTGTAATTTTCATTTATTATTTCAACGTTATTTCGCGATTAAAAGGGAAATTCGCGCAATACTATGTTTGTCTCTTATCATTGATGACGCCTTTACACGATAGTAAATATTGGATAGTGGATGTGTAAGGATTGATATTTTAGTTTTAGTTACATGATATTTAAGTTAGGATCCTGTAACTGAGTGGTTATCTTTTATTTTCTTTTTGGTTTTTTTTCATCAGATTGTATTTTCGTTGAATGTTTTACACCATACTCAGATCGTCTGTTTTCTCGTTTCAATTGTTGAATACTTTTGACATTTTTTTTATATGTATATTTTGCTATGATGTGTGTGTGGGAGAGATCCGTTTGGGCAAAAAATGCGCCCTTTTGCGCCACAACTTTTGTTCTCCAATGCTACGTTTGCGCCACATGTTTTGAAAATACATGGTATCATTTGCGCCAAAAATAAAACTTACAATTGTGCTCATTAAAAGAAAAATTACTTCCCTACTCCTTTATTCGGACTTGGAACCGGCAGTTTTCACGGCAAATCTTTCCTTTTGTTTATTAATTTTGCCGTTATATATATATATCATATACCAACGCAATCATAGGTTTGAACGTAGTTTTCAATTTAGACTCGTATATATATTTATTTCTCTAATTCTATGGAAATTTATCCCTTTGCGAACCCATTGTATAAAAAAATTTAATCAACTTGTGGTTGCTGGTGATCTCAAAAGATCATTGGATGATTTAAAGGGTCATGACCTTTTTAGCTAGCTGGATGAATCAAAATTTGATAACAGGTGTAAATGAAATTGACAACTTCGTGCAATATGAAAGGCACTCGAAGGGATTTTTCGGTTAGCAAAAAAAGAAAATGTCTTTTTAATCATTAGAGAAACAGATTCTTACATAGTTACTCGTGGATTATCGGATTTATCCAATCTCGATAGTTAAATTTTAAATTTTAAAGTCCTCGCCGAGGCGGCTCGGACTTTAAAATTGATAATTTAACTATCTCGATTGGATAAATCCGATAATCCACTGGTATCAATGTAAGAATCTATATATATAAACGAGTCTAAATTGAAAACTACGTTCAAACCTATGACTGCGTTGGATAAAAACCGCAGTTTTTATACGTGTGCATGTCAAACAAATTTCGTTGTAGAAGGGTCTAAAAACAGCACAAACAACATTTTCCAAAACACCAAAAGAGTGAAAAAGTATATTTAAACAATATAAATATATATATACATATATACAACTATATATATATATATACAACTCGTCTAAACATCAACCCAACAATGTTAGATCTGTAAATTTGCTTTCGCAAATTTTTGGTTCTTCCCTCGCCGGGATTCGAACCCATGCTACTGTGATATCGTGACACCAAATCGCCTGCACTGCAGCCGTCCATATATATATATATCTTGTAATCAATTTTATTTGGCAATCGCCAATGGCAGTCAGCAGGGTTAAAGAACATCAGTTGTTCGACCTGTTAGTCAAATGCGTTTTGTTTAAATATACTTTTTCACTTTATTAGTCTTTTGGAAAATGTTGTTTGTGCTGTTTTTATACCCTTCTATACAACGAAATTTGTTTTCCATGCACATGTATAAAAATTGCGGATTTTATCCAACGCAATGATAGGTTTTAACGTAGTTTTCAAATTTAGACTCGTTTATATATATATATATATATATATAGTTTTCTTTTTTTAAATGTTTCACATTTTTCATGATGCGGCTTATTATAGCCGCGACTTTACGATAGTGGTTTTTTCTCATTGTTGAAGGCTGTTTGGTGGCTTATAATTCACTCAGTCATGTTAAATCTGATGGATAGTCGTCTCATTGACAAGGGTTCGCGGAGAACAATAGATCACGGGGATCATTGATTATTACTTTTCAACTGACGTCGACGACGATACTACACTGAGGGGTAAGCGTCTTGTGCGACTAGGGTGAGGGGATATATTACTTTTCAACTGACCTCGACGACGATGCTACACTGAGGGGTGAGCGTCTTGTGCGACTAGGATGAGGGGGTATATGTCTGATCCATCGTTTTTCTCTCATCATTTTCTGGACCAAAACTAGATCAAGTCGATTTTAATTAACCACTTGAATCTTAAAACATTGAACGATTGCCACCCTTGGACGGATAGCGGTTTATGTTTTAGTAAAAATTTGTAGTTGAAAAAAAGAGAGAAAAAAATCCAAAAAGACATGTGACGGTATTGATAAGAATTTGTCAAAACGATGATTATTAGCATGTGACAGACGGTGACAAGATTGTGATCATAACTTGTTCGTAATGTATACTGTGGTAATCTATACTAACATTTAAATAGGTATAACGAAAGCAATGTTAACCAATATTATCTGTTAGAAGAAAGACAACTCTGGCATTTCTTTAGTTCAAGGTATAAATAAAAAATGTGGTACTAACAGAGACATTTGTATATATGTCTCTGGTACTAATCAATGAGATAATTCTCTTATATTTATAACCAATGTGTATTGTCTTGGTATCAATCCTGTAATTTTGGATTTTAAACCAATAAAATATCTTATCTTATCTATGACATAAAGTTACGAACTATAGTCGATGATGTATATGGATCATTGCTCGGATCATTGTCGGTATATTGGATATAATGATCCTAGCATTGACCTCCGTCATATACAAAGGCTATACTATCATAATTCAATTTGTATAATAAATATTTGATAAAGATTTTATCTGTCACGTGACATGAAGAAAAGTCAATTATTGACTATTGTAAAAATAAAGATTTTACCATACCGGATAAAAATGTGTATTAGTTTAATCGTACTTTGAGGCAGTTTTGCCAAATTTTGATTTTGAATTACGGCAATTGCCGAAACTGATATTAGTATATTTTGTCTGAAAAAAGAAGAAGTCTAGTGATATTTCTAACCACTGTGGATAGTAAACTTGGAAGTGATAGTAAATAGCAAATACAAGTTGTTTCTAATATATTTATATTCATAGTTATATATGTTCATAGAGGGAGGGTAGGAGGGGTCCTGATCCCGAATTCCCGGGCTTCAGTAAAAACAAGAAATTCCGAAATCCCGGCACTTAAAAACACGAAATCCCGAGGTCCCGAAATTCGAAAAAAAGAATTCCCGGATCCCGAAAGGGTCAATCCCGAAATCCCGAGCTTAAAAAATTAAAAACACCCGATCCCGAAGTCCCGATAGAGGTCCTACCCCCCCCCCCCTCTTCATATATTACAAGAAATGATGCGAAACGATAAAAATTGAACGAAAACAAAAAAATACCGTGTTGTTCTTTTTAGAGCAAAAAAGAGTGTCCTTTGTCACACAGGCAAAAAATCCTGTATACCTTTAATAATATAACACTATATATGTGTATATATGTCTCTGATATGGTATTACGGTAAATCGGAATATTTTTTCCTGAGACAAGTATCTGTGCTCTGCCCCCTTACTTGAGTACCACGACGGATATGAACCCCTTTTTCTTTTTTCTAAGCCATTAAAAAATAAGGACCCTCTGTCTAAACATATACATGTACTACTATAAGATCCTAGTTTATTGTAATATTGTCAGTATGGGCTGAGACTACTAGTCTCAGGTATGGGTCAGTATTTAAAGAGCTATATCATAATAAAATAAGTTAAAATAAGAAAATAAGAAAGGATTTAGTATAGTGGGGCTATATGATTATATATAGACATAATTTGTGTAATTTGGGCTTTTGTGGATAGTTGTCTCATTGGCAATCATACCACATCTTCTTTTTTTTATATAACACATAAGTGTAAAAAGAATAGATTATTTACAAAAAAATAATTGAACACAACACTCAACTAATTAGGAACAGATAAATCTTAATTTATTAGGCAATTGTCAGGCAAATGTAGTGTGGTTAATAATAATTGTGTGGGTGTCAATATTTTTAAGTTATTTCCCAACCTTACGTAAACGGAAAGCGGATGTGACGTTGTATGTTTTTGTGGTATTACGCGGTATTACACCTTGAACTGTCTTTCCTTTTTGTTTACAAACATTGTTTACAACAAATTCATACGCCGAGGCCGCGGACGACAAGTGATTTAAAATCTTAATGAAATTAACAAATGATAGCTCAGAAATAGTTATAAATTGACATTCATAACGATGAAATATAAACAAAATAAGTCTATTGTGGTAATTTTGCAAATTCGAGTAAACTGAGGGGACATATTTACTTGTGGAATAAAAAACGATTTACACAGTCTGTCATAAACAATAGTCTGATTAGTGAAACCCGACTTTTTACAGAAATTACACAACAATAACCCTTTAACACAGAACAGCGTTTGTGTCACAGGTAGTTACACTTCATTGTCACATTACAAGCCATCCGAAAAACAGTTTGGTTCCGTGACATTTATGTATTTCTTATATTTTGTCAAATGTTTGTAAACACTGCAAAACAGACAAAGTGAAAGGGGAGATAACAAATACATTTCGTTCTTTGTTTTGAATTTTCTTATTGAAAAGGCAAATGACCGCAAAGTGGAAAGGGATTATTATAAGTTGCAAAACTTGTTTCCCAATCCACTATAAATAAATATGTTTAAATTAAAATGACACATTGAACTTTATCTAATCGCACATTATTTACTTCTAGCAATAGCGGCCATCAATAAGTTGATTATTTTGCCACTTTTGAACACAGATAAAACCAGTGGATAAAACTTCTGAATCTGAATAAATACGTTACAGGGCCAGTATATGGCATAAGTGGCAACGGGAGAGAGGCGCTGGAAAATTAGTCCCAACGTTGTGAGAGCAACCAAAGTTTTAAAGCTCTCAATTGTCTTAGCACACACGAGATTGTCTGGTAGTCTATTCTTTTCGGGTATGGTTCTTACAAAGAATGACTGTTTGTATTGATCGGATTTGCTACATGTAGGTGGAATTTTGAAGCACCGCCTGTTGTTTAGAGCAAATTTGTCTACAATGTTTGTTTTTTCTCTTTTCTTTAAAAGTTTGCACATTTCTGTGTGGTTGAGAATTGCAGGTAAATTACCAGATTACTCAGAGCAGTGGTACTTGTTTTGCAAATTCTGTTGCAAATTTAAAACAAAACAAACGACTCTCATAGAGCAAATAAATTAAAAAAAACTTGAAGCAATGATTTGTACGCAATAAGAAGGCTTCTATAAAAAAAATCCTTGCTATAGAGAACCCTAGTACAAATAATTATGACATCTTGAAAGGCTATTTTCTTTTTCTTTCTTTGACCCCTTACATCAAAATAGCCTTCCAAGACGTCATAATAATTAGGACTAAGAGACTCCTATAAAGTTTAAAAATAAGGAGGTGGTATAATCTGCCAATAAAAAAAGTAGGGCTACCAAATTTTAAAAAGTGGATGAGAGCAGTTTTAAGCAACAATACAGCCTTCAACAATTAGAAAATCCCATTTCTATAGATCAACCAAAGGCCCAGACATAAAAAAAACTTGTAATCTGATGAAAATTATACTTTTTCAGATTATATACTAACACAGAATATTTATATAGAATAAGAAGAAATATGAGACGTCCTTTGAAATTACAAGAACAGATATGGTTTACCATTGACGATCGTCCAGTGCCGCTACCAAGTGATGTAGATTTTACGGATTATTTATGGATGGCTGAAGAATTAGAAGAATTTGATAGACAGGTAAAAAAAATGTACATTATTGATGATTGATAAAATTGAGAATGGAAATGGGGAATGTGTCATAGAGACATCAACCCGGCCAAAGAAAAAAACAACAGCAGAAGGTCACCAACAGGTCTTCAATGTACAAGATAAATCCTGAAATATTTCAGGTATAAATTTTGAAGTATTCAAGTGAAACTACATTTTTGTACTACAATATAAAAAAAAGAAAATGTGGTGCGATTGCCAATGATTACCAATGAGACAACTAGGAACCAAATGACTCAAACTCAGAAAGGACGTTGTAGGGTATAGTTACTGTATAATGAATCTTCATAAGTTTACGAAAAATGTAGACATTTCTCATTAGATACATACATTGATTTCTAGATGAACATGAAATTTGAAAGTTCTTGTTTAATTAAGAAGCTTTCTCCACTTCTGTTATAATGTTATACATTTAAAAGTGTACATTTTTTTCAAACTTGGATAAAGTCGCCTTGAAATTTTGTTGTTAAGCCTACAACTTCTTATAACCTGTTTTTACTTTGTATTCCATTCTATAGAGTAAAAATATTTCAACCAGTTTTAAGAAAAGAATTAATAGACTACATGCAAATTTAAAATAATTTACATATCTAAATTACATGTGTACTAATAATTAACATAACTTATTTCAGGTAGAAGAAGAATTTTGGGAAGAGTTATTTTTAGAAGCCTGTTTTGATGAAATGTTAGCAGAAGAGGAAGCCCAATGGCAATATTTTAATTCTCCACAGGTTAGTTTATATTAATATACATGGTATCTAGCTATAGTACATATATAGGGTCTGTGAAGGCATCGTATTGTTGATATTCCCACAAATGAATTAAATGTGGCTAAAATGTATTTAGAATACATGTACATGTATTTGTATGTTGCATCCTTCTAAAATAAATACTTATTTTCCTGCTGAAGGTCAATTGTACTTTCCAGGCACTCTTGTATCCTCCAATAGAAACTTACTGCCACAAAATAGCACACCAATTAACAATCAATTACACAAATAGTTAGTTTAACAAATGAAAGCAATTAACAGAACAGTTCAGGGCCTCAAGCCATTTTCTTAGAAAAAAAATCTTAAGTAAAAAAATTACTGATAACAATTCAATCTACAATAAGTATTATCGTTGATACTGTATACAAATATTAATTTTACAATTTAACATGTTATTTTCTCTGATAAATTTGTACATTGTACACATGGCATCCAGTATTTTATATTTCATTTTATATTTCAGATCTCAAATAGTAAACTAAATCCAGAAGCACCTGTATTTGTTCCAAAGTTTGGTGTGTAGCATGATTAGTGACTAGTCCGATACTAAAGTGCTAAGCCAGATTGTCTTTCAAATAACATTATAAAATACTCCTGCCATTCCTTTGTGGTCAGTATTCACTCACCAAATTCATCATCATTTGTTTATTTTCCATTATATTTTATACTATTTTGTTGATATTGTATGAGTATGAAAATGATTGCATGTTAAGTGTGAGAGTCTAAAGGTGCATTGCATTGTCACAGAGTATGCTAAGCATACATACATGATACATGTCATTTTCATTTTACCATGGAAGTCTGCTAGAAAATTAAAATGAGTGCTAATAATTTGTAACATTTAAATTATTTAAAAGATGTAATCTTGTCAATAACATAATCATGCAAAAATTGTAAAAGAATAAAACTGAATTATTGAAAGAGTAAATATGGAACATTTAATGCATTAATTCTAGAATTTAACGAATGGTTATACAATTGATCAAGACTTAATCTTTGGTTAAAAATGTTTTATGCACTCATTTTAATTGCTGAAAATGCACAAAACTACATACGCACATCATTAAGTAAAAATGTATGATGTTTGTCTTCCAATCGTTCTGATGTGTTTATTTATTGTATAGATAAATACTATTTCCACAACCTCAATTAACAGTACAGTTAGAGTAAAACTTATTAGGTGATTTCTTGAAGCTTTTAAAAGAGACAAAAACACCATTGTTTGATAAAATTTTGTACCAATTTGTATCTTAAAATATTGATGCTAATGCACCAAGTAAATAAAACTGTTATAAGATTAAATATATTCGACTCATTTTATTTGATAGAAATACTGGATTTTACATCATCAGTCTAATGTTGATAGTTAATATTTTGAAAATTGTTCTATTTGTGGTTAAATATAGTTTTACATAAAATTATTTGGTAATACTTGAAATATTTAAAATTTACCAATTCAATTACACATGTAAAAGTTCCCCTACTTAAAGAATAATTTCAGTGACAGCATTTTTTCATCTAACTGTACTGTAATATTGTTTTCATTATTTTTGTTTAAAGCTTCCTTCATGTTTTTGTTTACTTGAACCAACATACCAATGGCAGGTGTTGAAAAAAATGATAAAAAATATTGAAATAATATATAAAAATAACGATAGCTTGTCTTTATATAAATTTTATATGTATTCTGCACATACAGATTTACTTGAATGTAGATATGTTTTGTTAGAATGATATGTTGGACATCCAGATTAAATTAAAATTAAAAAGAATTTAAAGTTGATACTTGAATAAAGTTTTTATTTATGTATATGTATATATTGTCTTTAATGAGATATGTACATTGCATATTAATATACTGATCTCAAATGTGACGATATCTTTAAAAGATAATTATAAATAGTAAATTAAGAAAAATAACTATAACTTAAATATCTGGATATCCAGCATAAGCTTGGGAAAGGATACAATGGTTCCAAAAGTAGTACACACAGTGGGAAAACCCCAATTTTTCTTGAAGAATATACATTTTTGGACAGTCTGACTTTGGAGGACATTTGAGTTCCTATTAATATGACAGGTGGAAGCAACTACTTTTGTTATTTAATTTTCTTATAAAACAAAGGTTTCTCTTGTTTTTAAAATTACATTTTCCAAACAGTATATATTCTGAATAATGTTTGACTCAACTTCAAAATCTGCTTGTTACATAACTTTTTGGGATCATTGTATTTTTTATGTGTGTATTTTTAAAGGTTAAATTTGTATTTAAAACCTCTCTAAACAGGTTTACATTCGACACTTGTATATGGTAGGTTTCTGCCTATATTATCTAAAATTTGTCCCATTTTGTAGGACTGTATTTGATTAAATACACTTATACCATGTTTAGAGGGGTTAGGTTTTATAAAGAAGGAAACTTATAAAAAAAAAAAAAGATTTTGTAAAATACTTTAAAAAATGATAATTTATTAATGAAAAAAAAAGCAGTTTTCCTTTTCCTTTTTAACTTTAAGAGGTAACATTGGCAGGTGCAAATTTAAAAAGATTAGGCAAAGATAAGTTTTGTAAAAGGTTCCGAAATGAAAAAAAGCTTTGGGTAGAAACAAAGCAAAATGTCTCTTTTAAAATATTTAGTTTGCTACACTGATGAAAATAGGATGAATGTTATTCCAGCGAGAATGTTCACTTAAAATTGTTTGAAACACATCTAAGACTTTTTTTCAGAGATGAAATTTGCACCTCTCAAGTTTTCTCATAAAATCTATGTTAGGACTATATACTTGTATTGAAATATATTCAGGCTTTTATTCATTCTTATTGTAGATAACTTAATGAAATTTGTTAATAATGTTCTTTTGGTAGACTACCTGTTTTAACCTAGGTTTTGTTAAAAATAATATTTTTTGCTATACACATGATAAAATGGGTCAACTAAAAAACAAAGATATATGGATTGTTGCTGGAATTTATGTCCAGATCAGTACCTTCTAGCTAAAATTAAAATAAGAATTATGTTAATAATTTTGATTAAATTATCAATATTTAGAACATAGTTCTGTTAGATGTTTTTTACTCTTCTTGCATATAATGTATTGAAAAATAGTTATTTCATTTTCTTCAAGCTATTGAGAGGAAAGAATTTAATTGGATAGTAGATTATTTTATGCACTATGTATAAGCAGCCAAAAGGCCAGTTTTATTTTGATGTAATTATGAGGTCTGTACATTATAAATGTATGACCTCTGGAACAAATCATTTATCATTAATCATGATTAAAGCTCAGATTATCCCCCTTTGATATTTTTAACTCACTTTTGGACAAAGCATAATGCCATTGATTTATTCTTAAATTTATCTAAATTATTAAAATATATGCTAGTTGAACAATAATTTATTTGAAATTTATGATAAAGGGTCTAGCACATGTCCTTAGAATCTATTGGGCTCATGTTATTTGTATTCCACTGTCATGACTGTATAAGAAATGATAAGGTTTGTCAAAATGTTTACTTTTTGTGGTCAAATTATTGTGCAAGATTTGAAAGACCCTTAATGTTTAAATTAGTTAAAAAGGATTGTTTTTAAGCAGTAATTACAGTGTAACTGGAAGTACTCACAAATACTGTCCTTCAAAATAATACCATTAAAGTGCTAATTTTGAAGAGGAAAATTTAAATACATTGAACAATCTATTTTAAAAGGGGAGATAATCTGAGACTTGAAAATCATTCATAGCCATAATAATCAAGGATAGCCAAAACTTGATTTAGTGCAATGAATGTTGATGCATTTATTATATGTTTACAATTGACAACAATCTTTATGTTTGTTGATATGTGCTTTAATATACATTTGTACCTGTTATTAAACTTGTTAAAAATGAGTCATTGTTGTTTGTTTATTCTTTAGGTATCATCTTGTTTTGGTTGTTATATTAATGTTCAAGGAAAACTCGCAAGAAATACAAATCGTTGATGTTTAAGTTGTTTGTCAAATGGAAAAGCAGTATTTACCAATTCTTCTTATCAATTTCTAGCTAAACAAAGACTTGTGTATTCTACGGCAAAATTGTCATTTATGAAATATTCATCAAACTTTTTTTCAGGACCTAAAATTTAAAAAAAATGTATGAATCATTTTGTGATAATTTTTTTTCCATTAATCACACATCAATTTCCAGTTATCTGAATACTTTTATGTACTGTAACATAAATGGACATGCATAAAACTGTCACCCTTTGGAATGCAAATCAGAAAATACTGAAATTTGCACTAACCTTCATGTAAGCATTCTATCCCTTGTAATATGTTTACACCTTTGTTGTATCACTCACTTGTGTTTACCAAATGCTTATAACATGGGTACCATAAGGGAAAATTCAATATCTCACAGTTCAACTTCTTTGTCACATTAGTGTATACTGGTAAAATACAGAGAGTGTTTGTGTTTCTTTAATAGAAACATAGAATGTTCAGATATCCTTATCAAATCACGTGCATGTCAATCCATACTAAGACAAAAACCAGTAAGCTGTAGTAAATGTAGTCCATAGATATAAGAAAAAAAACGTAGAAATGATTTAGAGGTTTCCGATATGTATGCAGCAATGTGATTTGAACATTGATAACTACTGCTCTAAGTTTATATGGTCTCGAATGAATAAAAGTTTCATTGGCCTTCACACCCAAATTTGATGTATTTAAGATGGTAAAAACTCTAAATGTATATGGTTTTATGCCAAAATAAACCAACAACATTGGAGACAAATTATGCAAAGTGACATCTGTATTTAATACTACATATGTACACCCTATAAGTCTATTTTAAACAGTATATACGAAAGCCTCATTAACAAGACATTGACCTATGATGAACTACACCAGAATTTTGTTCCTTTCAAAACATGCTATAAGGCAAAAACACTGCAACATGATTTACACTGAACCTTTTACAAACAGCTGGGTTACAGATACCATTTACTGACATAAAAAAATGGAAACATCAGTGTATTAATTGCATGCATCCAAAGCACTTTAATGGATTTACCTTAAGAAATGCTCTAAGCTGACTATCTTAAAGCGAAAGATTTATAAAAATTACGAGAACAGAATTATAGTTGTAGTGTTAATTCAATAGGCATGATTCTATGCTGTATACATTAAGGCAACAGTAGTATACCAATGTTCAAAACTCGTAAATCTATGGACAAAAACTAAATCGAGGTAACAAACTAAAACTGAGGGAATCGTATTAGATATAGGGGGAGAACAAGGACACAACATTAAAATGTAACACACACAGAAACGGACCAAGCATTAGACAAAACCCGATGAGAATAACAAATATAACATAAAAACCAAATACATCAATTTGGGATAGAAAAGTACCGTGACACGTCTAAAGTAATGTGAATTCACACTCAAATATAATAGAAAACAAACGACCTAACGGAAACACAACATTAGAATATAACACACAGAAACGAACTATAATATAACAATAGCCATATTCCTGACTTGGCACAGGACATTTTTAAAGAAAAAAATGGTGGGTTGAACCTGGTTTTGTGGCATGCCAAACCTCGCACTTTAATGGCAATGTTAAATATGACATTAAAATGACAACATAATATTACAGGACTACAATATAAATATATAGGAGATAAAATTGAGAATGGAAATGGGGAAATGTGTCAAAGAGACAACAACCCGACCATAGAGCAGACAACAGCAGAACATATTAGACAAAGAAACACATGAATAATAGCTAACAAAAGGCATCAGGTTTAAAACAAATGCATCAGGTCATAGTATACATACGCAATAAAATTGAGAATGGAAATGGGGAATGTTTCAAAGAGACAACAACCCGACCAAATGAAAAAAACAACAGCAGAAGGTCACCAACAGGTCTTCAATGTAGCGAGAAATTCCCGCACCCGGAGGCGTCCTTCAGCTGGCCCCTAAACAAATATATACTAGTTCAGTGATAATGAACGCCATACTAATTTCCAAATTGTACACAAGAAACTAAAATTAAAATAATACAAGAATAACAAAGGCCAGAGGCTCCTGACTTGGGACAGGCGCAAAAATGCGGCGGGGTTAAGCATGTTTGTGAGATCTCAACCCTCCCCCTATACCTCTAACCAATGTAGAAAAGTAAACGCATAACAATACGCACATTAAAATTCAGTTCAAGAGAAGTCCGAGTCTGATGTCAGAAGATGTAACCAAAGAAAATAAACAAAATGGCAATAATACATAAATAACAACAGACTACTAGCAGTTAACTGACATGCCAGCTCCAGACTTCAATTAAACTGACTGAAAGATTATGATTTCATCATATGAACATCAGGCACAGTCCTTCCCGTTAGGGGTTTAGTATCATACCATCATAACATATATGAGAAGAGCATAACCCGTGTCATGCCAACAACTGTTTTTAGAATAAATGTGTTTAGTTCCGACGCAAAGACCTTATCAGTGACTCAATATTAACACCAAAATATGCAATCTTTAATGACTTGACAACAGTATCGTAATTATATCCCTTCTTAATAAGTCTATTCAAAGGTTTTGTAAGTTTCTGAGGTGAATACTGACACCTTTGTGCTTTATAAAGAATATTTTCATAAAAAAATGGATGTGAAATACCTGAACGTATAAGAAGTCTGCATGTTGAGCTATATTTACGAATGATGTCTTTATACCGATGATAAAATTTAGTAAATGTTTTGACTAGTTTGTGATATCGAAAACCCTGGTGTAATAATTTTTCAGTAATACATAAATTTCTCTCGTTTAAATCTAAAACATTGTTACATACACGAGCGAATCGTACAAGTTGAGATATATAAACACCGTAAGATGGTGACAAGGGAACGTCACCATCTAAAACGGATAATTAACGATAGGAAATGAAAAATCATCCCTTTTATCATAAATTTTAATATTCAGCTTTCCGTTAGTGATATAGATATCAAGATCGAGGAAAGGGCAGTTGTCGTTGTTAGTATGAGCTTTATTTAAAGTAAGTTCAGCAGGATACATTTCATTAATATACATACTGAAGTCGTCATTATTGAGAGCCAAAATATCATCCAAATATCTAAAAGTATTATTAAATTTGTTTATCAGATGTTGTTTTGATGGGTCTTTGCTTATTTTTGTCATAAATTGTAACTCATAACAATACAAAAAGAGGTCCGCAATAAGTGGTGCACAGTTAGTCCCCATTGGAATTCCGATAATCTGACGATATACGGAATCCCCAAAGCGAACAAAAATGTTATTTAGTAAAAATTCAAGGGCATATATAGTATCAAATCATGTCCAATTGACATAGTTTTTTGTTTATTGCTACTAAAAAATGATCTAAAAGAGTTTGAACATATATATTCACATTCTGATTTTTTGAATGCCCATTTAATTAGGTGTGTGAATTTTTTCTTTATGAGAATGTGAGGCAATGTGGTATACAGGGTAGAAAAATCAAAACTTTCAACAGATTCAAAATCACCAATATTAGCATGCAATTTATCAAGTCCTTCCAACGAGTTCTTGACACTCCAAAAGTAATTGATTCCACTATTTTCGAAGGCCTTATTTGAACAATTTATTATAAGGTTTTTAATTGTACCAAGTGTGCTGGAAAGAAGAATAGACAATTTAGTAGTTGAACAATGGCTTGAAGACGAAATAAATCTATATTTGTAAGGAGTTTTGTGTAGCTTCGGAAGCCAATACATAGTTGGGACTTTCATTGTATTGCAAGTTTCAAATAGTATATTTATAAGTCGATCAAAAAATGCTCCTGCAGTTTTAAGCATATAGACACAAGTTAAACAGTTTTCTAGAAAGAAAGGAACAATTCCCATGAATTTATTTTCACTTTAATACTCGAAGATATCTGATTCATAAAATCAAAATTTGACTGAGTACTTATGTTTTTAGCTAGTCGATCACAATTACATACAATATGGCAAATTTCGAATGTCCTGTTATAATTTACAAGAAGGAAAATCCGTTTTGTACCCGAAACAGAGTATATAATCTTACTTTTCATTATTTTTTGTTTATGTTTGATGTTTTCTTTATCGTTAATAATTGTTTGGATAAAAACTTGGAATGATGTTTGAGATAACTTTGTTATATTTATAAATTTACTGTTTACAAATTTCTGAATTTTTTTAAATACTAAGGCTTGTCTACCTCAGGCATATATTACCTTAGCTGTATTTGGCAAAACATGTAGGAATTCTGGTCCTCAATGCTCTTCAACTTCGTACTCTATTTAACCTTTTTAACTTTTTTGGATTCGAGCGTCACTGATAAGTCTTTTGAAGACGAAACGCTCGTCTGGCGTATGTACTAAATTTAGTCCTGATATCTATGATGAGTTTATTTACATTAATGTTCCCATATGAAGCTGCCATAGTGTATATTGCTACAGGAATATGACAGTTGTTATTGTTGAAATTTTATGCGACTGTCAGAAGAGTGAGAGGTTTAACTAGCCATGAAACAAGGTGTAATCCTTCGTTTTTTAAATAAGAAAATGCCTTTTCCAATTCAGGAATATGACAGTTATTATTCATTCGTTTGATGTGTTTGAGCTTTTTATTTATACATTGGATTAGGAATTTTCGGATAGAATTTTCCTCGTAGTTATGTAGCTTTATTATTTCACTTTTGTCCATTCGTTTGATGTGTTGTGAAATTTCGATTTTTTTTCATTTGATCATGGACTGACTTTTTCAGAGCTTCTTTTTTAATTTACTTTTACCATTTAACAACAACTGATAACGCTTGGTCAAATTGTCGTATAATTACAATAACACCTATGCAGTAAAAAGGAAAATGTTGCTTTGAGAAAAAAATATTAATTTGAATGGACTCACCATTAATGCGCATCTCTTTTTATTAGTATTATCTTATCGTTTAAATGCGCATCTCTTTTTATTAGTATTATCTTATCGTTTAGTTGAATAACATCATGAAATAGGAAATGAAAATAAATACAGAAAGATGTATTAATAAAATTAACGGTACCAATTTTCTTGCACCAGATGCGCATTTCGACAATACATGTCTCTTCAGTGATGCTCGTCCCTTTGGTATCTTTCGTCCCTCTTCTTAAGATGCAGAAAGGAACGAACATGTGTTTATAAACTATATTTTAATGTTAGAAGTCACAAACTAAATGAAAAAATAGAAACCAATCTATTAATTTATCAAGAAAGGTAACCACAGCTATTTTAATACACGCCTGAGGACTAAAAGTACACCATACAGTCCTTCCCACCGTTTTAAGAGAGAGCCACATCTCTTGCACGTTAAAGACACCCTTGTAGATTTCGAAAAAGAGTAGGATAATGCCGCTACAAGGCAGCACTCGCACCCGCAAAGTGGAAAGGGATTAATATAAGTTGCAAAACTTGTTTCCCAATCCACTATAAATAAATATGTTTAAATTAATTAATTCCCACCGTTTTACTGTAATTTATCACATTACTTGGCAAGGAACATATTTACCAATTTTTTTGTCTTAATCATATTATATAATGTTTATTACTAACAATGGTATATTTGTCATTAAAGACGCGTTTAAACATCTACATTTAAATCATTTTTGAACACATGCACTTGGGTAAGAATGGAAGTATATTATAAAGCCCTATTCGTTCCATCAAAAACTTAACAAATGTAATTTTTGGACCATTTTAAAGTACTGTTTGTTTTGATATTGTTCATGCCTTAACAAATATGATACTATAACAAAATGAATTCCAGTGAGTACTTGTTTGCAATATAAATATGTATGTCCAGTGAAGAACATTGGTTGACTAACATTAATAATTGTGAAGGAAGTTTGTATATCGATGAAACACAAATCTAACAAAACAATCACGCTGGTCTATATGTGTAGCACACATTGACTAAATCAAAAGTTCTCTTCTTTCAAACCTCATTACGGAAGAGATATGTATTTTTTAATCTTTAATATACTTTACAATCACATCAACAGATTTGTAATAGGCCAGAACGTCTGATATGCTGCATAATGTATTTTTTGGTCCTCAAATACTGGTATTCGTAATTAATTTATCAACATGTTATGGAATTTTAGGAACTATTTTAAACATTTGTGATAGAAACTTATTTATCTGATTTTTTAAATGTCCTCCAAAAATTTAGCATTGATTCTAAAAGTACAGAATTGGAAGGTAATTGATCTTCTACATAATGATGATTGGGTTAATTCTTATATTACTACATTCAATGTTAAAAAAAATATATTGACAAATAAGGCCAACAGTAGTAAATCGCTGTTCGAAAGTCATAAAAAATTTAAGAGAAAACATATCCGAATTACAAAGCAAAACTGAGGGAAACACATCAAGTAAAAAAAGGAAAACAACGAAACAACAGAAGTACTAAAGTGCAACAAAAAAACAAAAGACAATGCAACACACAAAAAAACGAACTATAAGTGGACAATTGTCATTTTCCTGACTTTGAACAGGACATGTTAAGAAAAAAATGGTGGGTTGAACTGGTTTCTCGCTTTCATGGCAATGTGAAATATAACACTAAAATGACAGGACTACAATACAAATAAATGAAGAAAAAAACATTCAGGATAGATAAATACACAAATCAACAATACAAATAAAACTATACAATAAACAAAACGTATTAACAAAAACTGATAAATGCACATAATAGTCGAAAATCAAAATATAACCATAAACGTTGAGTTTCCTTTTTTGCATACAAAACTTTTTGTTCGAGATAAATAATGACGCAAGTAATGAAAGTCTGGTGTGTTTGATAACTAAAAATATATCTATAAAAATATGGTAGATAAAAATACAGAATACATATAGATAACTACAATTATTATAAATGATTGTTGTCTTCTGTTGTACTATATGCTCTCGACAAAGTCATAACCCTGTTAGGAATATCTTGTTGTGAATAATGGTCAAGTAATTCCTCTGTAGTACTGAACCACTGTTCTTTGTTGTCAATGCTAAGTCCACGGTTCTAAAAAAATAACATAGTTGATAATCATAGTGTTAATGAATTTGTAACAAATTAAGACTCTAATCATAACAATGAGGTGTTGGTGAAGAATGCTCATATAGATGGCATCCTTAATATGAATATGCACATTGGATGTGACTTAAGATCTCGATTAATCATATAACATATACAATTAGAAATAAGGATTCTGCCGATAGATATATCTATATCTACTGCCGATTCAGGTGGGTGGTGGTGGTGGGGGGGGGGGGGGGGAGGTACTAAAATTTGAAACTTGGATTTCCACATCTGTCAGGGTTATTCAGTCAACAATGATGTTGTGAGTTCGAATCCCGCTCTTGCAGGTGCACTCAACTTCAATCTTAATGCAAATGCAAATGCAACCATAATAGTACAGTTGAGTTTCCTTTTTGCCATTTAAGCGGAATGTTTTGCATCTCACAAAACTAGATTCAACCCACCATTTATTTCTTTAAAAAATGTCCTGTACCGAGTCAGGAATATGGCTATTGTTAAATTATAGTTTATTTCTATGTGTGTTACATTTTAACGTTGTGTTTCCTCTTATACTTGTGTGTGAATGCACATTACTATAACACTTTTCTATCCCAAATTCTTTTATTTAGTTTTGGTGTTATATTTGTTATTCTAATCGGATATTGTCTACTGCACAGTTCGTTTCTGTGTGTGTTACATTTTAATGTTTTGTCGTTGTTCTCCGCTGATATTTAATGCGTTTCCCTCAGTTTTAGTTTGTAACGCGGATTTGGTTTTTTTCTATCGATTTATGAGTTTCGAACAACGGTATACTACTGTTGCCTTTATCAATTGCCTAGGATTGTCAGTTTCCCCGTGGAAGGTCAGTTAACTGTTTTCTTCGGCACTCCGACTTCCTCCACCAATAAAGACTGGCCGCCACGAATAAGCCCAAAGGTGGCGCCTAAAAGTGGCGTTTAAACATGAATCAATCAAACAATCAGATAGATCAGAGAAAAAAATAAAATGGATAAGACTTCAAATCAATAATCATGATAATTAAGCTCTTAAAAAGCTGTAATAACACTTGAAAAGGTTTTTTATAAAAAAAAGCATTTGGTCCGTTATACCGTGAGACTACCATTCACCAAGTATAAGTAATGCATACTTGATTGAATAATAACACGATTTTATTTCAAATTTTAAGCCTTTTATTTATGTGCTAGAATCGCAACAACCCTTATGGAAGTTGATTTAAGGAGAATGGGATGTTATTCATTATATCCATCCTGAGGTTACGTTTGATGTTTAATGTATACTGGTTCAGACAAGAATTATTTCGAAAACTATGTCATGTACGCTGAATTATGTATCCTACGTATAGGATTTCCAAATACAATATGTAGTCATTATTTCAAAATAATATAAAATATGTTACCTTATTGTATATTTTGTATTCTTTTATTCCATCATCTGTTTTTACAGACAGCACCTTCAAAAATAGATGTAACAAGTGAAAGTATGAGCGAGCTACTGCTCACTGATGATACCCCACCGCAAGTGGATAATATTAATGGTATACAAATATGCAAATGTTCGGTAAACAGAAAGTTGTTGAGTGATGCAGAAAATCCTTGTATTGTAGTTCCTGAGGAACATGTGACAAAAAATTGCAACTTGGCTATCATGTGTTAAATCATAAAAGTGTTCGGTAAACAGGAAGTTGTTGAGTGATGAATCATCTGAAAACGCATCACACGGTATAGCTGACTTTTATAAACCCTGAAACCAAATTTCAGAAATCCTTGTACTGCAGTTCCTGAGAAAAATGTGACAAAATTCCCAACTTGGCTTTCATGTGTAAAATCATACAAGTGTTCGGTTCACATGAAATTGACGAGTGATGTATCTGAAAACAAATCACACAGTAAGGCTGACTTATATAAACCCTGAAACCAAATTTCAAAAATCTTTGAACTGCAGTTCCTGAGAAAAATGCGACGAAATATATTCATGGGACAAAAGACTGACGGACTGACGTACTGACGGATGGATGGATGGACAGACAGAGGTAAAACAGTATACCCCCCTTTTTTTTTAAAGCGGGGTATAATACATTAGACTGAATCTGTTCTTGGTCTTTAGATACTTTTTTTTAAATACATGAAGCAAAACCATAGGAATTTTTACTATACATATGTGTGTGTCTGTCATATGAACAAAAATATATAGAAAGTTGATAGCGATATTGCCTTCACTTCTAGAGCAGGATTATTACTTTTGTCCAATTTAGATTTAAAAGGTCTCATGTTTTTTTCACTCTCTGCAGACCTGGCAAGTTTGTCTAGGAATCATAAAACTTAATTGTTCAATTAGTTATCATTGGAATTAGTTAGCTCAAGGTTAGGGTTAATAATATCTTATTCATTTCAAAACCGTATATATTAAATTTAAAACAATACTTATTATACAATAATTCATCATAGATACAAGAGTTATTTTTTTTGTACGTCAGGCGCACGATTCATCTTCAAAAAGGCTCGAATGAAAAATAAGTGTTGATATTACCTCTTGATTGTCTTGTCGTGATTTCCGAACAAGAAAAGTTCCAACTGACATTTCATCCAATATTCTACAAAAATAAATATATGATATTGATATGATACGGGCTATGTTCCTCTCATATATATTTCATGATGGTATGATACTAAATCCCTAACAGGAAAGATTGTGCTTGATATTCATATTATGAAGACATAATCGTTCTGGATCTGGCATGTCAGTCACTGCTGGTTGTCCCTAGTTCATTTATGTTGATCAATAATAATTTTGCTTATTTTCTTTTGTTATCTGATCTGACATCGAACTTGGACTCTTCTTAAAATGTGTGTATTGATGTGTGTTTATTTATTCTAAATTCGCTAGAGGTATAGGAGAGGGTTGGGATCTCACAAAACATGCTTAACCCCTTCGCATTATTGCGCCTGTCTAGAGTCAGGGTTATATACCCCATTTTTGTATTTTAACGGTAAAACTAATTTGAATATTAAGTTCTAGTTATTCCACTGTTTGTAAGGAAACTTGATAGAAAGAATGGAGCAAAACATACAAATGTAAAAGCAAAAAGATAATTTCCTACTTTTCCACCATACGATATGGTTATGCTTAGGGTAATGCTAGGTTTATCGAAAATTAGTGATCGTTTACATCAATTTATGCATTTACATATTGAAAAATAGTTTTGACGCTAAATATATTTTGGTCACTTAGCTGTACAGCTTACAAAGTCAAAGGGTGCAAATAGTGAAACAGGGAGTCAATATCCTTGCAGACCTCCTGATGTCATTCAAGTTTTCACAGAAGTTCGTATTGATCCATTGCCATTTTTCGGTGTGCTGATTTATTGACTCGTGTCTTTTTTCCTTTCCATTTGTTTTTCATTATGATTTCTGTCCGTTTTTTTTTTTAGCTAAAAGGCCAAGTGAGCTTTTCTCATCACTTGGCGTCCGGCGTCCGGCGTCCGTCGTCCGTCGTCTGTCGTCGTTTACTTTTACAAAAACCTTCTTCTCTGAAACTACTGGGCCAAATTAAACCAAACTTGGCCACAATCATCATTGATTTTACTAAATTGTTTTTTGACCCGGCCAACCAACCAAAATGGCCGCCATGGCTAAAAATAGAACATAGGGGTAAAATGCAGTTTTTGGCTTATAACTCTAAAACCAAAGCATTTAGAGCAAATCTGACAAGGGGTAAAATTGTTTATCAGGTCAAGATCTATCTGCCCTGAAATTTTTAGATGAATCAGACAACCCATTGTTGGGTTGCTGCCCCTAAATTGGTAATTTTAAGGAAATTTTACTGTTTTTGGTTATTATCTTGAATTTTATTATAGATGGAGATAAACTGTAAACAGCAATAATGTTCAGCAAAGTAAGATTTACAAATAAGTCAACATGACCAAAATGGTCAGTTGACCACTTTAGGAGTTATTACCCTTATTAGTCAATTTTGAACCATTTTTCGTAATTCTCCATGATCTTTTACAAAAATCTTCTCCTCTGAAACTACCAGGCCAAATTAATTCAAACTTGGTCACAATCATCATTGATGTATCTTGTTTAAAACTTGTGTTTTTTTACACGGCCAACCAACCAAGATGGCCGCCACGGCTAAAAATAGAACATTGAGGTTAAATGCAGTTTTTGGTTATTACTCAAAAACCAAAGCATTTAGAGCAAATCTGACAGGGTGTAAAATTGTTTATCTGGTCAAGATCTATCTGCCCTGAAATTTTAAGATGAATGGGACAATCCGTTGGTGGGTTGCTGCCCCTGAATTGGTAATTTTAAGGAAATTTTGCTGTTTTTGGATATTATCTTGGATATAATTATGGATAGAGATAAACTGTAAACAGCAAAAATGTTCAGCAAAGTAAGATTTGCAAATAAATCAACAGGATCAAAATGGTCAGTTGACCCCTTTAGGAGTTATTGCCCTTTATAGTCAATTTTTAACCATTTTTCGTAAATCTTAGTTAACTTTTACAAAAATCTTCTTCTCTGAAACTACTCGGCCAAATTTTACCAAACATAGCCAAAATTATTTTTAGGCTATCTTGTTTAAAAATTGTGTTTTATGACCGGGCAAACCAACCAAGATGGCCGCTACGGCTAAAAATAGAACATAAGGGTAAAATGCAGTTTTTTGCTTATAACTCAAAAACCAAAGCATTTAGAGCAAATCTCACAAGGGTAAAATTGTTTATCTGGTGAAGATCTATTTGCCCTGAAATTTGTAGATGAATCGGACAACTCGTTGTTAGGTTGCTGCCCCTAAATTGGTAATATGAAGTAAATTTTGCTGTTTTCGGTTTTTATCTTGAATATTATTATAGATAGAGATAAACTGTAAACAGCAATAATGTACAGCAATTTAAGACTAAAAAAAAAGTCAAATGACCAAAATGGTCAACTGACCCCCTAAGAAGTTATTGTCCTTTATAATCAATTTTTAACAATTTTTATAAAAAAACAAAATTTTTACTAACATTTTCCACTGAAACTACACGGACAAGTTCATTATAGATAGAGATAATTGTAAGCACCAAGAATGTTCAGTAAAGTAAGATGTACAAACACATCACAATCACCTAAACACAATTTTGTCATGAACTGTCTGCTTCCTTTTTTTAATTCACACATACCAAGGTGAGCGACACAGGCTCTTTAGAGCCTCTAGTTTTACTTTGTTTTCTCTTTAAGTGATTTGAGAATAATATGAAACAATAAACAAAAATGCATTCTTTTCATAACTAGTTCAGAAACTGACAATAAATTAATTTTGGTACGTCAAAAAATCTTATTATTAAAAAATGAATATTAACATTAGTTGATTACTTCTGACCGTAAAGCTTGGTCAAAGTTATGAATACATACCCTTCAACTTGAGTTCTGTCACTGCTATTGAATTCAAACTCAGATCTGGAATATCTTAATTTCTGCAAACAAACATAACATCATAGAGTAGTTTAGTTTTTCGATGAATTAGATATAAGAAGATGTTGTATGAGTGCCAATGAGTTAACTCTCCCTATTAGTCACAATTTGTAAAAGTAAACCGTAATAGGACAAATATAAAAAAGAAGATTTGGTATGATTTCCCATACCACTTAGTCAGCTATAAAAGGTTCCAAAATGACAAATGTAAACAATTCACACGAGAAAAACTAACGGCCTGATCTATTTACAAAAAAATGAACAAAAACAAATACGTAACACAAGAACAAACGACAACCACTGAAATACAGGCACCTGACTTGGAACAGGTACATACATACAAAATGTAGCGGTGTTAATCATGTTAGTTGATTTAGGACAGGTGCAAACAAATGCAGTTCTCTTGAAACGCAAAAGAGTTGATATAATTTTCATAGAAGAAAGTGTTAAATTAACTATCATCAAAGTGCCATTTGCAGTCTTCTAATAAAATCAGAAGTTTACTTTCCACTCTTGTTTTAATTCATATGAATATATAGTTGCTACTTGAAAATAAAGTATGCGGAAATGATCACCACTTATTAAGTTATAAGTCATTTTTGTATAATGTATTGATTGTTTTTAGGGTACCTTAATATTTGACTGTGGTTTCTGTGGCACCTTTGGTTTGATTGGTTCAATAAGACGAGGTGTTCTTTCTTTTGGTACACTGGGTGGAACAGCTGCAAACATTATTAAATGATTCATTATTGAATGTATATTATGGTACAGATCTTTTCTTCTGAACTTGAATATATACAGAATAAAAGATAAATACACATGTTTGTTTGGGTGATATCCATTTAACCCTTAAAAGTAAAAATTTCAAAGTTAAGACGATTTCTTTCAAATGACACAGAAATAACAAACCTAAGACATCAGAGCATAGGGGTTTTAAAAAAGTAATTAAGTTTTTTATGATGTAAATAAAAATGCTTCCCTGTTAAAAAATTAAAAATTTCATAAGCGTGAGACAAAAATTGGCAATAATTTTGCTTTTTCGTGTCCAATATTGTTAGACAAACCTGGCAAAGCTCGACTGACAAAAGCATCTTCTGCTATCGTATCATAGTCACTTAAGTCGTCCTCGTCGTCTGTAAAAAAAAGATTGCATACAGTTATATTTTTATCTTCGCATTATTAAACTCCTTACGAGGGCTGACAGATTATACAATAATTACACGAATTTCATTAATTAAAATCAAAATAGGCAACGTACAGTATGAGTGTGTCACAATAGTAGTTTGCTTTATTCTCATTGACAATATTAAATGTGTTACCGTCTTCCGGAGGCGATGGAGGAAGACGCCTGCCTGCTGTAGCTGTGTTTTCATTTTTGTCTTTTTCATTTGGTTTATTGTCCTTTTCATTTGGTTTATTATCTTTTTCCTTTTTCTTCTTTTCATTATTTTTCGACTTTTTCACCAGCTTTTTGTCTGGTTCCCGGTACGTATGAGCTGGTTGTACCTGTACTGGTGTCTCTAAAGAAACATATTCGTCTTGGTCAAAATCACTAGAAATAAAAAAAAAATCTTTAATGAAATTGGTCAATATGAAGATCCATATGGTTTAATATGTCAAATCTTACAAAGTATTTAGATATTTGATTCTTGGCCCGATTTTGAAATTGGTACACATTAAGGTTAACAGGGCCAAAACGTTATAGTTTTTTTGATTTTAACAAAATGACAATTCTTGTGATTCTTTGATGTGCTGAATCTGAATATGATTTTCTAGTTTGAATGGTTTTACACTAGTCAGTTTTGGGACCCTCAAGGCTCCGTATTGAAAACCGTACTTTGACCTATACTGTTTTTCTTTTACTAATTGCCACTTGGATGGAGAGTTGACGCATTGGCACTCATACCACATCTTCCCACAGCTAGGTATCAAGATAGACGCTTTTGAGCCACTTTTTAAAGTTGTCCACATCGGAAAAAATGAACGTATATTTTATTTCAACAAACATTGAAAATACGTGGTACTAAGATATGCTGAATCTAACCGTGTAGTTAGATTTCAAATCGTGTGTCCCGTCATCAGATTGGTACCACAGGGTTCAAAATTAAACTTTTGTTTGATTTCATGAAAATTCCATTCTTGATGTTATCTGGTATCCTGAATCTAAGGACTGTCCAGCGTCCAGAAACCTGTGTTGTGTCGAAAATTTTATTACAATATGTTTGAATGTAAGGTCCATACTTGTAAAAACTGTTCATGAGCACTATATTTTCTATTAAGTTCTGGTACATTTTTCTTCTTTTATGTCTAACTATATGGATTGTGTTTTCTTTTTTAGTATGAAGTACCCAACAGAGACGTATAGTTCTACACAGCATTATCATTTGTATTATTGGGTAGTTTCTTATTGGTAAAATCATAAAATATCTGATTCCATTACTTAATAATAATCTTAAGTAAGATACCCAGCGATGAAAGATAGAAATGATCAGAAATAGTGACGGACTATAATTTACTTGTACATTATGACGAAACTCTTGACACATCTACTAAAACCAGAAGTAATAGATACAGTTCAAGCATTGAGTTGATAAGATGTAATACTACCCTAAGTCATTGGTGTACTATATCAAAGCTATTTTGCAAATTATAATTTAATGCATCAGTAAATCGGGTCCTCTTATAAGAAAGGAACTATTTAATTCACCTTCAGCAGGAAAGATGGAAGCATGATTCATTTTGTATAAAGTTAATTTACCATTGAGAGAATTGCCATTTTTAATTTACCTTTTAGATAATTGCCATGTTAAATTACCTTTGTAAATGAGAAGATCCGTGTACTGCTTCGTCCATTTCCTTTCTTATCTTTTGGAACCAAACCTTCAAAAAGATCATGTGTATGCTGTATATTCATTGTTTGATGCCGAACATTATATGACTTATTAACACTCCACTTAAAACAAGATGTTCAAGTCAATAGCAGCAATATTCATACATTTTTCTTTTATCTGCCATAAACCAACTAAATTTCGCGAGCGATTTATTATCGCGACCTACGCGAGTAGAAAAGTAACGTAAATATGAATCTTTGCGAAAATTTGGATCTCTCCTTATTCAACCGACAAAATTTAAAGTAAATAAGAAAATCTTTTCGCGATATCGACTAGAAAGTGCTAAACGCAAAATAAAGTATCCGCGAAAAGAAGTTGGTTTACAGTATTTGAATCGGCATTATACCTACTGTTATACAATAAGTATGTGAGTTATTTAACTATTTAAAATTTGATTTCACTAGTTTTCAGTGTAACTGAGTGTGTCGTTTCGTGGGCTTTTATTTTGTATTGGGTCGGATCTGTAGCGTTAAGCTCTTCCCAAACCTGTGATAATGATGTATTAGCAAGAACAAACTGTAAATATCAGTTGAAAAGAAATTCACTTATCCGA